>NC_085139.1:102267068-102867068 GCF_024139115.2 Armigeres subalbatus | reverse complement strand
TGATGATTAAGAAACTTCTCTTCGTTGATTGTTCGTCAGTAATGGCCGGTTGAACTTGAATTGCACTTTTGACGCCCGATCACTCACTAAATAGCCCATTTCATTCTATTTATATTTTCCACATAGTCTTTAAATTCATCCTTAATTGCGCAGAATAGATATATGAGCGCGTATACTACAATTAGGACTAGGGCCATAATGCTCATCAGCACGATTCCTCAGATCTTCGTAATTTATCTGTGGAACGGCCACTGGATTTTTTTTTTCGATGCAGTCATGCGTCCGTCTTTTTACACTAATTTTCACACTTTTCTTATTATGTTCGTATTTTCCAACGCAGTCTTATTTTTGTTTTGTAACACTAGTTTCTATTCGTTTACGTGTTAAGTTCTTCTAATATTAGGCTATGACATGCCTGCACATTGGATACGCGTTGTTTCTTCAACATGCTTGTGAGAAAACACATTTATACCATATCCAGATTGGTTAGCGACTTGATAGTAACCATGAAACCTATTTGTCCCTAACTGCATGATAATAGTCCCACGGTCGTGGTGTCGACTCAGCATTACAGGATCTTAGAAATAAGGCTCCGTACGAATGGTCTCCTCTAGCGCCACGTTGACCTCGGTTTCGTCCTTCGTGGTGTTTTCCTGTCGCTTTATCCGTATATCCATCTTAGATCCTCTAAGACAATGAAATTGAAGGAAAACAGCACATACTATGATAGGACTATAGAAGTGACCGATAGTCCTCCGAATATTGTCTAATGTGGCCTTTGGAGATTTTTGTTGTTTAAACGAATTGTTTCCATCTCCTTCCTGGTCTCCAGATGTAGATTATGAAGATGGTCCTCAACTTATGTTAACAACTGTTCGTTGCTTTTTCAACGTGTAAGCCAACCAGGCCTCGAGCGCTTAAGGTTGCGTCTTCAATCTCTTCGAGGATGTTGTTCATCGTATCCAGGTATAGGAGAAGCATGATGGCATCAGTCTCTTTGAGAATAATGATGTTGACTGATGTGAGTTGGTTAACGGTATTGGTCATCTTCGAAATTCTGTCTTGATGCCGTTAATGTCTTGATTTATCTTGATTTGTTCGTTAGAATGGTCAATTAGGATGTTGAATGTGGTGTTGATTATCCGTAAATCATTTGCGCTCGGTGTTCCCGCGAGCCATTTCCAACCTTTGCCGATGATGTCTCATCGTTTTGGTTTACTGTTCCTAACTAGTTTTAATTTATAAAAACTGTCGGCTAACTGTCTACTTTTTCTAATGAAAAGATTTGACATTGGCAACATTTAACTCTCACATTGTTAAATTTATAGGATGTAAAATTTTAATAACTCCTGTTTGAATGATCATCATCATGTCCTATTAAGAGAAGCAATTCAATTATAAACATACTCAATTTTTTTCAACCTTTTCACTTTATTTTTGTGTCTCTTTATTCTCCTAGTATTTTTGAATGTTTTCTCTTCTATATGGCTAGCTACTATGGGGACTGCTCTCGGATCAAGTTTCCCCCTTTAATATTGGGCTTTACAAATACCCTTTTACCTTCTTCTTCGTGGGGCTAAAATGGCTGTCTGTTTTCCGTTATGGTACTTTTTCAAAAATGCTGTCATCGTGGTTCGTCATAGCCTTGCATACTGATTGTTGATCTCCTGTAGTTTGTAGTTTTGAAATTTTGAATATGATTTGGTTGGTATAATAATTAATTGGTCTTTCTGTAGAACTGATGAAGTAATCATCGGAAGTTTCGGCGAAGTGTACCGTTTCCAGATCTTTAGATCGGGGTCGTGGTCGTGTATTATCTTCGTCTGCGTTTGACGAGGGGGAATGGTTCGCCATTGAATCTGCGTCTGAATTGTTTAATTCGTTTGCATTGAGTTCATGTTTCCTGCTGAGGGCGTCTGTAACTACGTTAGTTTTACCTGTTCTGTATACAACGTCGTATTTGTTAGTTTCCAACTTTCGTAATGTTCTCCTGCTTTAGTGGCACTAGCATTTATTATGCTAACTATTTGTTCATGTGACTTTTGTAGTTGAGCACTAATCTGTTCTTTGGTACTTTCATTACCCATTTTGTATCACTTATGGGTTTGCACAGGTGAGTCTTCGCTTCTTCCCATTCTTCAAACTTATTTTCCGAACACTAGTCACTTAGAAGTTTTCGAACTTCTAACACAGTCACGGTCGCCATGTTGCAAACTACGGGACTTGAAGGTTGACGAATGTGTCTTTGTGATGGTAAAGAATGGTGTGCAAGAAAACAGAAACGCAACGCTTAACTTTGTTTTGTGAACTGCCTAACGTGGTTTATTGAAAACATGTTTTTTAAGTTAAGCTTAATTCTCTCTTCTCTCTTGCTAGAAAATGTTGCACCTCTCAAGTGCTTTTGCAGCGACCTAAATTCAGCCTAATTATCGAAACCTAAAAAACTAAATTCAAAACATGTATGATTTTTTCAAAAATAACTGCCAATTAGCTGTTCTTAAAGAAACGCTAATAGGCAAGATTAAAGTCGATAGGCGACCCTGGATTTCATAAAGCCATATTGACAGTTTCAAATAGAAACATCCTTTGTTTTACTTAAAACTTCCAAAATCAGCCGTTCGACAAAAAAAAAACAATATTTCACGGCACCGGGGTCGCCAACCGACGAATAATAATTCCGCATAGTTCACTTATTAAGCAAACATATGGAATTTTGAGTCAACGAAATTAAGCAGTCCACCTTTAGTGGAAGGAAAACATAATCCAACAATAATTTTAAAACGCTCAAAAAAAAAATGATAAACAAAAAACGTTTCTACTTTGTAAGCAAGCATTCCGATGAAATCATATTAAGCAGGCCACCCCTTTAATAAAAGAAAAGTACGCCCTAGCAAAAATCAGCAATAGCTATAATCGAAAAATAAAATATAAACAAAACGAATCGAGGGTTCTTGACCGGATCATTGTAAGGGCCATTCAATTCCTTTAATAATTATAATACAATTTTTGTTTCACCTCAGAAACCATGCCATTGGCAACGGTATGCGTATCTTGAATTCAATGGGACCCAAGATAGGAGTATCTCATTAAAGATTGCCAACGGGTAGGATATAAGTACGCTGTCACGGGGTACTCCCACCCAGTAGTTTCACAGAGAAGGCGGGAAGCTTCAGCAGACGGAGGCCCGGCCAGATGTGTAAGTCTCCACCTACGAAGGTGAAGATCCCTCAATTCACAAACTAATCCAAAAAAGGTTTTGCTTCCGCAAGAATTGATAGAAGAGGGTAAAAATAAATAACCTCCAGGGCGGAAGCTCGCTGCTCATTGGACATGGGGTCAGGATAAAATTTCGCGGACATAAATTCCCTGTCAGGGCCGCTAACAGCCAGATACTCAGCCTATGAGCTCAGGCTCCGGGTTGTGTTATAGTAAACTCTAGGGACCCGCCATAGCAGTAATGGGGGGAGATTCTTCCGCATGAACTTTTACTTCTGGCCATAGCTCTTATATTTGAAAGGCGTGGAGTGTGGAGTTGAGTGTGATCTCCCTGTTTTTGCTGAATTATTTAATTTTTCTCCAATAATTTGACTAGCTTCTAAAATTTTTTTTTTCTTGATATTCTGTATCTGTCGATTGAAATGAGTCCTCGAAGATTCACCTATTTGTTCCTGATTTACCTCTGTATCTGCGTTTATTTGAGTTGATAATAATGGATGGTTTTCTAAATCGCCCGAACGGTCTTCTATTGCCTTAAAAAAACGTTCTGGTAATACACTTCTGTGTATATGCCAGTATCTGAATACCTTTGATTTGATTAGATTAACTTCTGTTTGTTCTAATATTTTTAATTACTGATGGAGTTTTGTTTTAATTGCATCAAGTACGTCTGGAAAAGAATGCATGTTTCAGCTTAGGTTTAAAGTTTCGTTAATTCGCTTGAATTTAGGTCGCTGCAGATTCCTTTTAGATCCTATTTGGCTCATGGTGAGGTTCCCAATCCGTCCTTTTGTTTTTCTCTTGTAAATTTGCTTGTCTGTTGGGGTTTTGTTTCTTTCAGCACCCTCTTCGTTTCCTTCACACGAGGTCTAGAGAATTCATAAAGCGTGAATTTATGTTAATCATAAGACCAACGACAAAGACCAAAGACAACAATAAGACAACAGTAAAGGGAAATTTTCTTTCGATTCTTTATCATAGAAAAATGAAGTAATTTTTATCTTTAAGAAAGTTTTTTTTATTCTGTTTCTTCAATAATTATAATACAATTTTTGTTTCACCTCAGAAACCGTGCCATCGGTAACGGTATTTATATCTTTAATCCATTGGGACCCAAGATATAAGTATCTCACTAAAGATTGCCAACGGGTAGGATGTAAGTATCCTGTCACGGGGTACTCCCACCCAGTAGTTTCACAGAGAAGGCGGGTCTAAGGCCCTGCCAGATGTGCAAGTCTACGCCTACGAAGGTAGAGGTCTCTCAACTCACAAACTAATCTAAAAAAGGTTATTTGCTTCCGCAAGAATAAGAGGGTAAAAATGAATAACCAAGAAGCGATCCTCCAGGACGGAAGGTCGCTGCTCATTGGACTTGGGGTCAGTATAAAATTTTGAGGGGATAAATTCCCTGTCAAGGCTGCTAACAGCCAGATACTCAGCCTATGAGCCCAGGCTCCGGACTGTGGTCCAGTAAACCCTAGGCCATAACAGTAATGGGGGGAGATTCTTCCTGACCTTCAATAGGTTTGCGTGCCAATTTTAATTGTTTCTGTTTTCATAGTTCATGTTCTGATATGATTGTTTTCGTGGCATGTTGGAGAAAATTTTTGGTCTGGTATATTCAATTTTTCTGCTCTTGAATTTATTTCCTTAATTGCGTCCCCTTCTTCACATTCTTGCTTTAGCCAGCTCAGCAATTCTGGGAAAGACTTATCGCTTTGTGATTTTCCCGCCTGTGCTATGCCTTTATTACGCAATCCTCCCAGTAAGTGTTTCCTTAAGAATGCTATCGCATATGGTCCATCGTCTTCTATCCATTTGTATAGTTCCTCACCTTCGTCAAAAGATTAATTTTGTTTCTGAAGGAGTGTTTCTATTTCTTTCATAACATATCCACTGATTTTCTATGGTGAGTATTTAATTTTCTTTTACTTCTGGCCATGTTTCAGCTCTTATATTTGAGGGGGTTAGAAGCAGAGGGGTGTAAGTGACATTTTGGTCAAAATTGAGTTGACAACTTTTTGTCACTTACTCCCCTTTGGTTTTGACCCCCTCATTTGAAAAGCTTTGTAATGCTTTGCCTTTCAGTTTCATCCATATTACATTCAGTAGTGGAGTGTGATCTTGTTCTTTCAATTGAGTCGCAAAAAGATCTTGTTATGTTCTGTTTCGATGATTGATTCGGTGCTAGGATGGCTTGGTATGTGATTGTTCTGTTTATGGTTATGGGGTTTATTAAAATAATGGTAATATGTTATGCTACAGTAGTAATAACTGATATTTTCGAAAGTCAATTTTCGCGCCATATAATTTGAGAAAGCCTGAGCCAAGTAAGCTTTTTATATTGAACGAAAGGCTCGGAACAATATGTAATTTAATTGGAAAAAGGCTATTTCCAAACTCTAGACAGGTGTTAATGTAACCTATAGAATGTGAGGTTCCATTATTTCCTCGTATTTTTATTTTCTCCCTCTCGCCAATTTGATTGAGTAGACTTGATGGAATAAATTGTTGATCTAATATGCCACATGATGCACCTGTGTCGACAATAAAATTTAATTTTAAGTTTGTCAATACAAAGTTTGCCCTTAGAACTTTATTCATAGTTGATTCGCATGAATTAACGAAATAAATCAACGTTGCTTTCCTGTTCTTGCAGTTGTTGGTTTTCAAACTGTGCTTGCGAATTTGATCCTGAATTTGAAGTGTTGGCTAAATTCACTTCGTTTCTCCCACGATAATTTCCTCGTCCTCTACTGGAATTGGAGTTATTTCCTCTGCTGTTGGCATGGACATTGTTATTGTAATTTGGTTGATAACCGTTATTTCTGCGTGGACCATAATTTCCTCGCCCACGGTTAAATCCGTTATTTCGTCCTTCTATCTCCGCTGCGCAAGTAGGAGTTATTTCGTGGATAATACCCACGGTTCCTAGGAGTAAATGTGGACCTGGATTGGGATGGACCAGCATACATCCACATAATAGGTTCCTCTTCGGATGTATTCACTTCTAGAGCAACGCTTATTGCTCGCGTAAGTGTGTTCGGGTTTCGCGCTTTTAGGAAGAATTGAGCTCTGTGATCCTTGAGCCCATTGACAAAAGCTTTAACTGCAATTGGTTGTACTATTGCATCAGAAGCTGCTTCGTCACCAAAAGTTCCGTGTGATACGTGTGCTGCAGCGAGTTTAGCGGCTAGTTCACTAATTGTTTAACACTAGCCATCTCCGATTCGATGGCTTGCGGGCTAAACTTAATGGAAAATTTTTGTTTAAGTTTAATCTTTACTTCAGCAAGGGTCGTCGCAGTGTTAATTGCACCATGTGCTGGACCAACCAATCGCGTTTTTAAGAATTTAATTATTTCCGCTTCCGATACCCCATCGGAATAATCTTTCAGCAGTTCCATTGATTCAAAAAAAAGTGTAAGTTTATCAGCATCTCCGCTGAATTTATCAATCAGTTTAAGACCAATACTCAAATCAATTTTTGGTGCCATTTCTGTTTTTTCTAATTTCTCCGATAAGAGGCAAGAAAGTTGCGCGTAGACTTCCTGAAGTCTGCGTCGGTAAAAAGAGAATTCTTCCGTCGGGAGTTTATATTTTAGTTGTTGTAAAAGAAGTGTCCCACTATTATAAATATTATCGCAGTACTTCTGTTTCTTTAGTACGTTGGTGCGAATATAATCCCGATTGGGATTCTTTTTCAAATTTGTAAGATTTCCAACTAAACGTGCAATTGAATCTTGAATTGGTAAAATCTCACTTTCCATCAGTTATCAAGTTACCAAAGATTGAAAATATAGAGTGGTATTATTGGAAGTTAATTCAAGCGATAAAAAAAATTTCTTTTGACTAATAAAAACACTTTATGGAACGCTTGGATCAATCAATCAACAGAAAAAAAATTAACTTTATGACCCTCATTTCAACGACACGATAACACAACACACGACACAATAAGACAACAAAAATGGTGGTCCTCACAAAATACGTATATATATAATTGTTTTCTAATGTATTCTACAAATTTTTGGATGATAGCTTACTCACATTTAGATAGTGCTTTCGTGGAACGCCTTCCTGCTCGTCCTAAGGGTCAGCTCTCTTCGTCCGGAGGGTCTCCTCGATGTCGTTCACCAGTTTCCTACGATGACACACGTTTTTCTCTTCCATGTTTTCCTGCACCGCAGCGCCGACGGCCAAGGCAAAAATGTGGTCCATTAATTTATGATGTGCCATGGCCTCTTCACTCGACACTGACGATCGATTTATCAAAGAATCATGTATTCTTTGTAGTTGCATGGATTCCATTTTGGATTCCATTGTGGCTTATCACTGTTCACTTTGACTTGTCCACTTATGTGCTTGCTTATAGTTCTCACACTTGTTGTAAATCGGCAATGGATTTAGCCATTTTCATTCTTTTCACTTGTTCACAACGCTTGTATAACTTGTACAGCGTTATGGCCAACAACAGGCAAGCTATTGTTAAAAAAATAGCTAATTTATAACTGTTCTCATAGTGGAACTCTTCGTGCAGTTCCAACTTATTTAAAATGTTCACTTGTGGGTCACCCGAATTCTGTACTACTTTGGAATTCGGTTTGTCCATTTCACTATTTTATCAAGCGCGCATTTCACTATTTCATCGCGCGTCCATTTCACTAGTTTAAATCTCTTAGTTTAATTCACTTTTCCATTCCTCCTGGCAGGATCGCCATGTAATATGTGTGGAGGGAATGGCTCGGAACAACATAGCACTACGCTGCGCGTGGGGAGTCACATACAGAATGATTTTATTTTCTCACTTCGTTTCGTACAGAGGCCTCGCTACAACGATACCCGCTGTGGTGCCTACGTGACACTTTATGCTGTGATCATCATAAACAAACGATCGTCAGTTCTACGAACTTTGTATCGATTATGTTTAATGCTGATGTTGCATTCAGTGAGGTCCGTATCCACCACAGCCACTTAGAAGTTTTCGAATTTCTAACACTGTCACGGTCGCCATGTTGCAAACTACCGGACTTCGGATATCAAAAGTTTTTTTAAGTTATTTGCTTTCGCAAGAATTGATAAATAAGGGTAAAAATAAATAACCAAGAAACGAGCCTCCAGGGCGGAAGCTCGCTGCTCATTGGACATGGGGTCAGAATAAAATTTTGAGGGGATAAATTCTTTGTCAGGGCTGCTAACAGCCACATACTCAGCCTTTGAGCCCAGGCTCCGGACTGTGGTCCAGAAAACTCTAGGGACCCGCCATAGCAGTAAAGGGGGGAGAGTCTTCCGCATGAGCTTTTACTTCTGGCCATGTTTCAGCTCTTGTATTTGAAAGGCGTGGAGTGTGATCTTGTTCTTCGAATTGAGTCGCAAAAAGATCTACTTGATTATAAACACCATCGAATACTTGGATGCATTGTAACGCTGTTATTTGGGGGAACTCTATTTTATTTGCTGAATAATTTAACTTTTCTCCAATAGTTCGACTAGTTTCTAAAAAAAATTTCTTGATGTTCTGTATCTGTCGATTGAAATGAGTCCTATTTGTTCCTGATTTACCTCTGTATCTGCGTTTATTTGAGTTGATATAATGGATTTCTAAATCGCCCGAACGGTCTTCTGTTGCCTTAAAAAAACGTTCTGGTAATTCAACTTCTGTGTATATGCCAGTATCTGAATACCTCCGATTTGGTTTAGGGATAACTTCTGTTTGTTCTAATATTGTTAATGACTGATGCAGTTTTGTTGTAATTGCATCAAGTACATCTGGAAAAGAATGCATGTTTCAGCTTCGGTTTGAGGTTTCGTTAATTCGCTTGAATTTAGATCGCTGCAGATTCCCTTACTCAATGAGCTTGAGATATTTCTCGAGTGGGTTGTGTGGGAATAACATATGAAAATCCTGAATTTTCTACTTACTTAAATTCTTTATATCTGTAATTGATTTGGGTTTTAGATCCTACTTGGCTCATGATCACTCCCCTGATGAGGTTCCGTTGCAATCCGTCCTTTTGTTTTTCTATTGTAAATTTGCTTGTCTGTTGGGGTGTTGTGGCTTTCAACACCCTCTTCGTTTCCTTCACAAGAGGTCTAGAGAATTCATAAAGCGTGAAGTTATGTTAAAAATAAGACCAACGACAAAGACCAAAGACACCAATAAGACATCAGTAAAGGGAAATTTTCTTTATCATAGAAAAATGAAGTAATTTTTATCTTAAAGAAAGTTTTTTTTATTCTGTTTCTTCAATAATTATAATACAATTTTTGTTTCACCTCAGAAACCGTGCCATCGGTAACGGTATTTATATCTTGAATCCATTGGGACCCAAGATATAAGTATCTAACCAAAGATTGCCAACGGGTAGGATGTAAGTAGCCTGGCACGGGGTCCTCCCACCCAGTAGTTTCACAGAGAAGGCCGGTCTGAGGCCCTGCCAGATGTGCAAGTCTCCGCCTACGAAGGTAGAGGTCTCTCAACTCACAAACTAATCCAAAAAAGGTTATTTGCTTCCGCAAGAATTAGAGGGTAAAAATGAATAACCAAGAAGCGATCCTCCAGGACGGAAGGTCGCTGCTCATTGGACTTGGGGTCAGTATAAAATTTTGAGGGGATAAATTCCCTGTCAAGGCTGCTAACAGCCAGATACTCAGCCTATGAGCCCAGGCTCCGGACTGTGGTCCAGTAAACCCTAGGCCATAGCAGTAATGGGGGGAGATTCTTCCTGACCTTCAATAGGTTTGCGTGTCAATTTTAATTGTTTCTGTTTTCATTGTTCATATTCTGATATGATACGAAAACAAGCATGTTGAAGAACTTTTGGTCCGTTATGTTCAATCTTTCTGCTCTTGAATTTATTTCCCTAGTTTCGTCCCCTTCTTCACATTCTTGTTTAAGCCATTTTAGCAATTCTGGAAAAGACTTATCTCTTTGTGATTTTCCTGCTTGTGCGATACCTTTGTTACGCAGTCCCCCTAGAAAGTGTTTCCTTAAGGATGCTATCGCATATGGTCCTTCGTCTTCTATCCATTTGTATAGTTCCTCACCTTCGTCAAAAGATTTATTTTGTTTCTGAAGGAGTGTTTCTATTTCTTTCATAACAGATCCACTGTTTTTATGTGGTTTGAGTTCCAGTATTAAATTTTCTTTTACTTCTGGCCATGTTTCAGCTCTTATATTTGAGGGGGTTAGAAGCAGAGGGGTGTAAGTGACATTTTGGTCAAAATTGAGTTGACAACTTTTTCAAAACCTCAAAACTTTATAAACGAACGAACATCTTTTACTGTTTTTGATGTTGGCATCTCTTGAATTGCTTTTATCCATGGATTCCGCTTTTATCCACGATGTGTCCCAAAAATTTCAATTCTGTCCTTAAAATTTGGAATTTTGATGGTTCAATTTTCAAATTATGCTTACAAAGAGCCCCCAAAACCTTTGACAAGTTTTTGTTGTGTTCTTCAATTGTTCTTCCTGAAACTATTATGTCATCTAAATAAACGAATGCTTCAATGCCTCTTAGTTCGTATAATACAGTGTTCATCAATCTTTGAAAAGTTGATGGGCTATTTCTGAGTCCCATAGGCATTCTCGTGAATTCGAAATGTCCTGTTGGAGTGGAGAAAGCCGTTTTTGAAGCGTCTTTCGGATGAATAGCAACCTGATAAAATCCTGATTTCAAATCGATCGTTGAAAAGTATTTGCTATCACCAAGTCTATCTAAAATTTCGTCAATTATGGGAATTGGGTATACAAAAGGTTTTGTGATAAGATTAAGAGCTCTGAAGTCTACTACAATGCGATATTTCTTATTTCCGTCTGCATCCAAGTCTTTCTTCGGAATACACAAGACTGGTGTATTCCATGGACTTCTATTCGGTTTAATGATCCCTTGCCATTTCCCCTATCTCTTTATTGATTTTAATTTTGGTTTTCCCTGGGAATCGATATTGTCGTTTGTTGATTGGAACATTAGTTGTAGTCTCGATCTCATGAATAGCTGCATTTGTTACTGTAAGATGATCCCCTTTGGAGAAAAAACACATCTTGGTAATTTACCATGATTTGGGCCATAGTATTAAAATTGTTTGTTTTTAAATGTTTCATATTCAGCAATTTCTTGTTCTAATATTTCCATGTAATTGTTCATGAATCTTATTTTCTACAAGGCACAGTCCAGTTTTTGATCTAAATTTTCAAATCCATAAATTTCCTCTGATAATGCGTCTTCTACAGTCTCTGTCGTAAATACTTCTCCCATTTTACTGTTAAGTTCGGCTAGGTCTTCATTCACAAGAGTATTCTCAAAATATTCTTCTTCGTCTGTGTTCGTCTGGATCAGGTACCTCTGGTTCTTCTTCATCTTTGTCAACATCTTTCTTTAAGGTCACTCCTGACGGAATCCAAGTTTCAAAGTGCTCGCGTTTTCGTGAGCACACCACTCGAAACGGAGGCGTCACACATATGTCATTTTTGTTGACTTAGCTTTGCTGCTGCATGCGTGAAATATTAAAAATGACAGTTGTGCTTTTCTTCCGTATCGAGTGATGTGCCCCCGAAAACGCGAGCACTTTGAAACTTGTATTCCGTCAGGAGTGACCTTAAACTGTCTTGGTCTTCGATATCCCTCAAGACGTAGTCTACTATGTTCCATCGTATTCGATTATTTTCCATATAAGGCTTCTTAGCCTCTGCATTAGTTTTGAAAATTCCAATTTTAATCTATATACAAGGAATATTTTTTCAAAAATTCCGCACCTATAATACCGGGTACGCATAAATTCTTAACAATATGAAATTTAATTTTATAATGTGTATTTCCCATTATCATGGTCAACTCTAATGAACCTAATGTTTCCGATTGAGTTGAGTTAAATCCAATTATAGTTATTTTATCATTTACATTTATAAGATAAGGCTATGTTCCATCTTATTAGGTTGTAACTAGCTCCCGTATCTATTAAACATCGTAGTTCTCTGTTTGATTTACTTACTGGCTTAAGAGTAACCAAGAATTGATTATCGTTTGTATGTATAATTGGTACCTTTTCATGAGCAGGAATACAAATACTCAATTTGTACTTATGAGAATTTAATTTTGCTTTGCTTTTCATCTTTATTTACGCGATATGCGGTATGTAAATGTTTCATATTATTTGCCAAAAATGCGGTGCAGCGTCTGTTTGGATTAGTTTCATATTGTCGGGGAGTTCGGACGCAATATTCGAAGCCCCCAGATATTAGTTTTTTCTTGGGTAGTATTCTCTAGCGGGCTGCTGAGATTGGGTATTTCGATTCGTATTCCATTGTTGTCTACTGCTGTAGTTTCTGTTAAATTCTTGTTGGTTTCTAGGGTGAGGCTCATTTATTTGGTATTCATTGCCGTAATTTCTGTTATAATTTGGTCTGCCGGGATTTCTCTGATTATTTGGGCTTGGGATGCACTTCCTGCGCTTGTTGCACTAAGAAACTTGATGATTCTGGTTCGGACTCTTGTGCTATTTCCTCCTGTATTACTGCTGGAGAAGAGGATATGGATGTGGTCTCCGTGATCAAAGGTGATAAAGCTGGGCGCTTGCTTGGCCCTGGTTGTGGCGATGTATCTCCAGTCCTCTTTAACGTTTTTTTTTGTGGAGGATGAATGTGTAGTATGCTGTTTCTCCAGTTGATCTAGTTGTTCCATCCAACTCTCCGTTGATGATATTGACGCTGGCGATGTCGGTGGTGTCTTCGGTTCCGTTATCGCATGTGCTTTGAATATTTTGTTGATTATTGCTGCTTTTATTTTTTTTCCTTCATCGGGTTTTTTGTTTGTATTGGGCCTCTTTCTGGTTTTATTGCTTCGTTCCTGTTCATTGCTTGATGAGTTAATATTACATTGCCCTTGTATATCCACGGTGAAGTAGCACGGCCGCCTGTTCCATCTCTGTTATCTTCGCTTGTGCTGTCAGTAATGCTTTCAACACCAAGTCCTTCGAGTTCGTTTCGTAACAACTGCCGTTGTGGAATAATGGGATGTCCAAAGTGGCATGGGATGCAACATTAGGGTTGGTGTTTTTTGTGATCATCAATTATATGGCGTATCGAAGACAAATCATCTCGCTCTGAGTTCTCTTAGGAATGTGTTTTCCAGACTAATCGAGGGGTCCAGTGAGCGAGTCCAAATCGAACTCTTTATTTAATTAACCAAATCAATCACAGTTCATACGCACTTTTTGTCGCCGTCCTCCGAAACTGCTGGTGTGGATAAAAGGATGGGTTGCATTACGGGTCGTTGTCGCCATCCACCCGAAAGTTGACATCAGCAATCTTCGATGTCCCCGTTCAGCTGGCTCCGTTGCCAACTCGCTGCAATGGGCTCGTCAGCATTCTTGGTAACTCGCGTACTTTCATTTTATCCGGACTTTCACTTCGGTTTGGAGAAAGCTGTTCTACCTGTCACGGTCGCCATGTTATGACCCGCTGTAGTTTTACTTGATGTGATTCCGAGACAAAGTTGATTTTCTCCTCCATCTCCTTTTCACATTGTTTTCTTGTATTTTCGACAATAGTTTGGACGTCGCCTGTTACTTTTGCGTAGATGGGTTTTTCGTTGTTTTTAATAAGTTCCTTCCGGGCTATGGTGTGGTGCTCTTGCCTTAAAATTGGGCATACCTTGCTAGTCGAAATATCATTATCGTCGCAGTTTATGCACTTTATTCCTTTCTAACATTCTTCACTTTCCACGTGTGCCTTTTCGCCGCAAGTTTGGCAGCGTTCTTTTTTCTTGAAATACTTACTTATGTGCTGATACTAGTTGCACAGGTAGCATTGCGTTTCGGTGCGACAAACGTGGTAATCTTTTTTTTATTTTTCTGGCGGTGTTGGTATTAAACTTTTTTTTTTATCGTCGCTCATTCTGTGTATATGTTTGACATCAGTCACCCCTTGTGTGCTGAGGTTTGTTTTAATGCCGTCCTACGTATCGATCGCAGCTCCCGACAGACAACGGCAGCGAATCTTCGATAATCCATATGATTGCGATAATCGATCGAATGGTTTATCTGTTATAGACCTAGGAGAGAGTTCAATATTGTACGGCTTTCGCTCGTACTTGTGTGCGTTACATTGATCGCATGTGTTGACGAATTTACTTATGAGTTTATTCATACTGTGGAAAAAGTATGAACGTTTAAGCTGGGCTTCTATTTCTATAATTCCTATGTGGGCCCTATTATGTTCTTTCGATATTATCATATTCTGCCTGTCTACATTTATGAAATTCATCTAAAGTGTATTGTGGTTGAACTTCCGTAATTCTATTAAAACGTGGGAAAGGATTTTCATGGCTTAGAGTTGGCACTGCTCAAAAATTTGGCTCGGTGGTTTACGCTGCTGTTACTATCTGTTCTTGTTTTTCATGTGATGATTAAGAAACTTCTCTTCGTTGATTGTTCGTCAGTAATGGCCGGTTGAACTTGAATTGCACTTTTGACGCCCGATCACTCACTAAATAGCCCATTTCATTCTTCTTATATTTTCCACATAGTCTTTAAATTCATCCTTAATTGCGCAGAATAGATATATGAGCGCGTATACTACAATTAGGACTAGGGCCATAATGCTCATCAGCACGATTCCTCAGATCTTCGTAATTTATCTGTGGAACGGCCACTGGATTTTTTTTCGATGCAGTCATGATTCCGTCTTTTTACACTAATTTTCACACTTTTCTTATTATGTTCGTATTTTCCGTCGCAGTCTTGTTTTTGTTTTGTAACACTAGTTTCTATACGTTTACGTGTTAAGTTCTTCTAATATTAGGCTATGACATGCCTGCACATTGGATACGCGTTGTTTCTTCAACATGCTTGTGAGAAAACACATTTATACCATATCCAGACTGTTTAGCGACTTGATAGTAACCATGAAACCTATTTGACCCTAACTGCATGATAATAGTCCCACGGTCGTGGTGTCGACTCAGCATTATAGGATCTTAAAAATGAGGCTCCGTACGAATTGTCTCTTCTAGCGGCACGGTTTCGTCCTTCGTGGTGTTTTCCTGTCGCTTTATCCGTATATCCATCTTAGATCCTCTAAGACAATGAAATTGAAGGAAAACAGCACATACTATGATAGGACTATAGGAGTGACCAATAGTCCTCTGAATATTGTCTAATGTGGCCTTTGGAGGTTTTTGATGTTTAAACGAATTGTTTCCATCTCCTTCCTGGTCTCCAGATGTAGATTATGAAGATGGTCCAAACTTATATTAACAACTGTTCGTTGCTTTTTCAACGTGTAAGCCAACAGGGCCTCGAGCGCTTAAGGTTGCGTCTTCAATCTCTTCGAGGATGTTGTTCATCGTATCCAGGTATAGGAGAAGCATGATGGCATCAGTCTCTTTGAGAATAATTTTGTTGACTGATGTGAGTTAATGTCTTGATTTATCTTGATTTGTTCGTTAGAATGGTCAATTAGGATGTTGAATGTGGTGTTGATTATCCGTAAATCATTTGCGCTCGGTGTTCCCGCGAGCCATTTCCAACCTTTGCCGATGATGTCTCATCGTTTTGGTTTACTGTTCCTAACTAGTTTTAATTTATAAAAACTGTCGGCTAACTGTCCATTTTTTCTAATGAAAAGATTTGACATTGGTAGGTCTCGTTTAATTTACCTTGAAAACTATAAATACAAAGCAACATTTAACTCTCACATTGTTAAATTTATAGGATGTAAAATTTTAATAACTCCTGTTTGAATGATCATCATCATGTCCTATTAAGAGAAGCAATTCAATTATAAACATACTCAATTTTTTCAACCTTTTCACTTTATTTTTGTGTCTCTTTATTCTCCTAGTATTTTTGAATGTTTTCTCTTCTATATGGCTAGCTACTATGGGGACTGCTCTCGGATCAAGGACAAACACCCTTTTACCTTCTTCGTCGTGGGGCTAAAATGGCTGTCTGTTTTCCGTTATGGTACTTTTTCAAAAATGCTGTCATCGTGGTTCGTCATAGCCTTGCATACTGATTGTTGATCTCCTGTAGTTTGTAGTTTTGAAATTTTGAATATGATTTGGTTTCTATAATAATTAATTGGTCTTTCTGTAGAACTGATGAAGTAATCATCGGAAGTTTCGGCGAAGTGTACCGTTTCCAGATCTTTAGATCGTGGTCGTGGTCGTGTATTATCTTCGTCTGCGTTTGAGGAGGGGGAATGGTTCGCCATTGAATCTGCGTCTGAATTGTTTAATTCGTTTGCATTGAGTTCATGTTTCCTGCTGAGGGCGTCTGTAACTACGTTAGTTTTACCTGTTCTGTATACAACGTCGTATTTGTTAGTTTCCAACTTTCGTAATGTTCTCCTGCTTTAGTGGCACTAGCATTTATTATGCTAACTATTTGTTCATGTGACTTTTGTAGTTGAGCACTAATCTGTTCTTTGGTACTTTCATTACCCATTTTGTATCACTTATGGGTTTGCACAGGTGAGTCTTCGCTTCTTCCCATTCTTCAAACTTATTTTCCGAACACTAGTCACTTAGAAGTTTTCGAACTTCTAACACAGTCACGGTCGCCATGTTGCAAACTACCGGACTTTGGATATTAAAAGTACACGACTTAACTCATTGGATGAAGGTTGACGAATGTGTCTTTGTGATGGTAAAGAATGGTGTGCAAGAAAACAGAAACGCAACGCTTAACTTTGTTTTGTGAACTGCCTAACGTGGTTTATTGAAAACATGTTTTTTTTTTAAGTTAAGCTTAATTCTCTCTTCTCTCTTGCTAGAAAATGTTGCACCTCTCAAGTGCTTTTGCACCGACCTAAATTCAGCCTAATTATCGAAACCTAAAAACTAAATTCAAAACATGTATGATTTTTTCAAAAATAACTGCCAATTAGCTGTTCTTAAAGAAACGCTAATAGGCAAGATTAAAGTCGATAGGCGACCCTGGATTTCATAAAGCCATATTGACAGTTTCAAATAGAAACATCCTTTGTTTTACTTAAAACTTCCAAAATCAGCCGTTCGACAAAAAAAAAACAATATTTCACGGCACCGGGGTCGCCAACCGACGAATAATAATTCCGCATAGTTCACTTATTAAGCAAACATATGGAATTTTGAGTCAACGAAATTAAGCAGTCCACCTTTAGTGGAAGGAAAACATGATCCAACAATAATTTTAAAACGCTCAAAAAAAAAAAAATGATAAACAAAAAACGTTTCTACTTTGTAAGCAAGCATTCCGATGGAATCATATTAAGCAGGCCACCCCTTTGGTAAAAGAAAAGCACGCCCTAGCAAAAATCAGCAATAGCTATAATCGAAAAATAAAATATAAACAAAACGAATCGAGGGTTCTTGACCGGATCAATGTAAGGGCCATTCAATTCCTTTAATAATTATAATACAATTTTTGTTTCACCTCAGGAACCATGCCATTGGCAACGGTATGCGTATCTTGAATCCATTGGGACCCACGATAAGAGTATCTCACTAAAGATTGCCAACGGGTAGGATATAAGTACCCTGTCACGGGGTACTCCCACCCAGTAGTTTCACAGAGATGGCGGGAAGCCTCAGCAGACGGAGGCCCGGCCAGATGTGCAAGTCTCCACCTACGAAGGTGAAGATCCCCCAATTCACAAACTAATCCAAAAAAGGTTTTGCTTCCGCAAGAACTGATAGAAGAGGGTAAAAAAAATAACCTCCAGGACGGAAGCTCGCTGCTCATCGGACATGGGGTCAGGATAAAATTTCGAGGGGATAAATTCCCTGCCAGGGCCGCTAACAGCCAGATACTCAGCCTATGAGCTCAGGCTCCGGGTTGTGTTATAGTAAACTCTAGGGACCCGCCATAGCAGTAATGGGGGGAGATTCTTCCGCATGAACTTTTTCCTTCTGGCCATAGCTCTTATATTTGAAAGGCGTGGAGTGTGGAGTTGAGTGTGATCTCCCTGTTTTTGCTGAATTATTTAACTTTTCTCCAATAATTTGACTAGCTTCTAAATTTTTTTTCTTGATATTCTGTATCTGTCGATTGAAATGAGTCCTCGAAGATTCACCTATTTGTTCCTGATTTACCTCTGTATCTGCGTTTATTTGAGTTGATAATAATGGATGGTTTTCTAAATCGCCCGAACGGTCTTCTATTGCCTTAAAAAAACGTTCTGGTAATACAACTTCTGTGCATATGCCAGTATCTGAATACCTCCGATTTGGTTTAGGGATAACTTCTGTTTGTTCTAATATTGTTAATGACTGATGGAGTTTTGTTGTAATTGCATCAAGTACGTCTGGAAAAGAATGCATGTTTCAGCTACGGTTTGAGGTTTCGTTAATTCGCTTGAATTTAGGTCGCTGCAGACTCCCCTACCCAATGAGCTTGAGATATTTCTCGAGTGGGTTGTGAGAATAACATATGAAAATCCTGAATTTTCTACTTACTTAAATTCTTTATATCTGTAATTGATTTAGGTTTTAGATCCTACTTGGCTCATGATCACTCCCCTGATGAGGTTCCGTTGCAATCGGTCCTTTTGTTTTTCTATTGTAAATTTGCTTGTCTGTTGGGGTGTTGTGGCTTTCAGCACCCTCTTCGTTTCCTTCACAAGAGGTCTAGAGAATTCATAAAGCGTGAAGTTATGTTAAAAATAAGACCAACGACAAAGACCAAAGACACCAATAAGACAACAGTAAAGGGAAATTTTCTTTCGATTCTTTGTCATAGAAAAATGAAGTAATTTTTATCTTTAAGAAAGTTTTTTTTATTCTGTTTCTTCAATCATTAGAAAACATCTTTTGTTTCACCTCAGAAACCGTGCCATCGGTAACGGTATTTATATCTTGAATCCATTGGGACCCAAGATATAAGTATCTCACTAAAGATTGCCAACGGGTAGGATGTAAGTATCCTGTCACGGGGTACTCCCACCCAGTAGTTTCACAGAGAAGGCGGGTCTGAGGCCCTGCCAGATGTGCAAGCCTCCGCCTACGAAGGTAGAAGTCTCTCAACTCACAAACTAATCCAAAAAAGGTTATTTGCTTCCGCAAGAATAAGAGGGTAAAATGAATAACCAAGAAGCGATCCTCCAGGACGGAAGGTCGCTGCTCATTGGACTTGGGGTCAGTATAAAATTTTGAGGGGATAAATTCCCTGTCAAGGCTGCTAACAGCCAGATACTCAGCCTATGAGCCCAGGCTCCGGACTGTGGTCCAGTAAACCCTAGGCCATAACAGTAATGGGGGGAGATTCTTCCTGACCTTCAATAGGTTTGCGTGCCAATTTTAATTGTTTTTGTTTTCATAGTTCATATTCTGATATGATTGTTTTCGTGGCATGTTGAAGAATTTTTGGTCTGGTATATCCAATTTTTCTGCTCTTGAATTTATTTCCTTAATTGCGTCCCCTTCTTCACATTCTTGCTTTAGCCAGCTCAGCAATTCTAGGAAAGACTTATCTCTTTGTGATTTTCCCGCCTGTGCGATGCCTTTACTACGCAATCTCTCTAGGAAGTGTTTCCTTAAGGATGCTATCGCATATGGTCCTTCGTCTTCTATCCATTTGTATAGTTCCTCACCTTCGTCTAAAGATTAATTTTGTTTCTGAAGGAGTGTTTCTATTTATTCTATGGTGAGTATTTAATTTTCTTTTACTTCTGGCCATGTTTCAGCTCTTATATTTGAGGGGGTTAGAAGCAGAGGGGTGTATCATGCCTCATCTTAATTTGGCAGGTTCGTGGCACGATTTTTATGATGTGCAATTCCTTGCACTTGACCCTAAAGGGAGTTTCTTTTAAAAACAGTGTCCTAACCCAATATCCGGGAAGGAGAGGATCACTAATCAGAAAACGATGTGCTTCCGAAGAACGCTAACTACGAACAGAGCGTTTATTTCAGAGTCCAAATGTGTTTTATATTACAAGTTATGTGTTGCTACATTTTCGCGTCATTGCGCATATACAAGGTGGTTTAATTTTGCTTACACTGGTTAAACGTGAGGGTATTGATCCGTGTGACAAATATAATTTATTGAGCATGGGAGAGTCGATGTGCTTGCTCTGCACAAGCATTGAAATAAGTAATTTGATCCGAACGCTTTGGGTGAAATTGCTGAGTTATGAGTTTTGTCAATCGTTAATACAATGTATATGACACTGTGTCCATTAAAAATTTTAAAGAGCCTTTAGTAGTGTGAACTACTAGATATGGAAAGAAGTTATTATTTTTTAAGTTTTTTGTTTTTCCTCTATGGCCAGAAGAAAATTTAACTCATCTCCTTCGAAATATTCATCATCCTTGGAATCCAGTAAAGAATTGTCTCCTTCAGGTGGTTGCTCAATACGCGGTTCCTTTTCCTGAGCCTCGTGATTATGAACCTGCATCTTAGATTGATATGTTCGCATTGAGACATCCTCATCTAATTTCCTTTGAGCCCTAAATTTATCTGATTTATTACTTTGGTTAGGTTTAGGTTCAAATTTCGTCTTTTCGAAATAATTCCTGCTTTCGTGATTTTTGCTTGTTGACGGAACCTGTCGGTTGTCAATTTTCTGTCTAAAAGCGGCATTTGAATGTTGAATAGAAACATCATGCGCTTCCTCTAATGATTGTGGTTTATAGCTTCTAACGTTTATAGCTAATAACGTGTCAACGTCATAAGGCTTATTAATTTATTCACAGCATCGGTAGAGGATTTGTATTCTTTCATATGCCCTGCTGAAGTTTTAATGGCAGTATCGATTGCTTTCACTTTATGGTAGCACTCGTTAAGGTTTAATTTGCCTTGCTTAATGTAAAAGAGGCTTTGGATATGTGAGGTGATATCCCGTTTATCACCGAACGAATTGAGCAAAACTTGCTTAATTTCATCCCATTCCTTAGGATTGCCCGAAGCTATTAAAATTTCTCGAGCGTCACCTATAATTTTTGATCTGACGACCCGCATGATTTGGCGGTATTTCGGGAGATCGTCCTCGTATTGCTCGAAAAGCTCGAGCGTTTGTTCTGTGTCTTCGATCCATACTAATGTTTCTTTTCTGTTTACAGAAAAAGTGGGGATATTTTTAATCGGATCTGGCGTTGCGAAATAAAAGGCTGGATCATTTGCCTTTCTTTGCAATGCATTTATTGTGTCGATTAAAGAATTCTGATTATCGGTCAGTTTCTTGACCTGTGAAATCAGCTGTTCCTTAGTAATATCGACCGCCTCTGTTTTAGTTTCTGTACTCATGGTTGATACGTATGAACGGATTTGTATTTCACTTATAATGAAACCGGAGTGGTTCACTCACTCGCTGTTGTAGGTTGATATGTGTGGTTAAAATAGAATAACCGTAATCGCGAATAAGATATTGCTTTACTTGCGTCGCTTTTGGTGTCACTAGCGAATGGAAGTCAAACGGAATGTAAGATATGCGCTCTTCAAAACAGTTGCACTTCAATTACTAGTATTATTATTCACTTGTTAGCACTTTTAGCACTATTCACTTTTGTTAGGTAATAAGGAAAGATTTTACTTACAGGAATATTATTTTCATCCTGGAGCCTAGTTGCAGGTTGATGAGCGAAGGTGTGTGTTGTGGGCGTTCGAAAATCCAGCAGCTTCCTCAAGTCCTATGATATTCCCTCATGGAACCCGGGCAAGCAGCTTCCAACGTTGATGGTCCTCGAACACTTAGCACAAGTTCCGTAGGGTAGCTAATTTTCACTTAACTGTTTAACTTCACTGCACTATTTCCACTTTCCAAGACTGCGCCAGCTAGACCAAGAGTTGTGTCGAGCAATAAAAAAATATAATTTTTATTTTCACTAAAATTAAATTACACTTCAACGTACAAACTAAGACTGAATTCCTGTCTCACTGTTCTACACTTTTTATTAACTCTAAGCCTATCGTCAGCAGATTCCTCATCGATCGTCGATCCGTTGCCCTCGGTTTGGATACTGCTGCGTTAACA
The DNA here is from genome assembly GCF_024139115.2 of Armigeres subalbatus. Lineage (NCBI taxonomy): Eukaryota > Metazoa > Arthropoda > Insecta > Diptera > Culicidae > Armigeres > Armigeres subalbatus. The sequence goes on along the minus strand of NC_085139.1, from coordinate 102,844,904 downwards.
ATTGCGTATCGAACGATTTTGCTGTTCTGCCTGGTCAGCGGGTCGAAGTCCGGGTGTGTTGTTGCCATGGATGGTTTGGGCGGCCATCCGGGTGTAACGTATATATATAAACAATGGGGTTTGTCTATCTTTTTCCTATCCAAACCCCTGAAATCTAGTTTTTTTGACGCTGGTTATCGTTTATATTTCTATTATTTCAGTTTAGTATTTCTATTATTCCTTCCCGAAACTGCTCGTACTGACCCCTTCTATGAATCTGGTTTGAGTTCATATTATATCTATTCCTGGCTTCTTGCCGAAATGGCTCGTTTCTACGATAATATTGTCCGTAGTTAAAATCTCGATTGTTTTGGTTATTGTCATAAAGGGATCATTACTATTACCAATTTGATTTCTATTTTCGTGGTAGAAATCGTTATTCCTAAAGAACCTGTCTCGGTCGTTTCTATTACAATTACCATTTGCATTCCTGTAGTTATTTTCTCTCCTGTCATAGTTGTTCTTTCGGTAATTATTGTGGAAACCACTTTGTGGAATTAAATTTTTCTTATCATTTCTGTCATTTGGACTAAGTTCTGTATTCCCGGAAAAATAATTGTTATTATTATCATTGTTCCTTTGGTATCTCCGAAAGTTTTGTTCTGGTTTTCCTAAACGTTGGGATTCTGCAATATGGGAATCCTGCAATCTCCGTTCGATGTGTTCAAGTTGTTCCACATCAATACATTCTTCTTCCAGGTATTCCATTAAATCTTTTTTTAGTTTTCGCCAAATTTTTAAGATCCCTGCTTCTTAGTATCACAAGAAAATTCAATATCATGGTTTTTGATGTTATCCCTTTCATATCCGTCTATTTGTCTTTTAAATTGGAGAACCCGATCCCTATAACTTTATAACTTTGGAACGATTCCTGCTGACATTGTTCTAGCGTTTCAATTTTCTGAAACAATTCCTCAAGCTTGAGCATGCTTCCGAAATGTTTCAGTAAGTTATCTTTCACATCGGCCCATGTATCGCCGATGATGTTTTTGAATTGAAGCGCAGCTGGGCCCTTTAATTTTGACAGAACTACGTGAAATAGTTCTTTTTCCGCTTTCTCAATTTCCTCGTTCTGATCTAATCGCTCTATGGGTGTAGTGAAGTAATCGATTCGATAAATGAAAGCATCAAGTTCTGCTGCCGCTCCGCGAAACTCAGGGATGTGTTTCTCAGTCTTGTGTTTTGCTGTCTTAGTATTTTTGTGAAACTCAGGGATGTGTTTCTCAGTCTTGTGTTTTGCTGTCTTAGTGAGCATTTTTGCTTGCCTTTCGTTCTTAGAAAAAGAAAAAGCTTTCGCTTGTCTACCGAGAGAAAACTTTTCACGGTCGCCATGTGGAGGTTTAACTCCCGGATTTCGTAAAGCGAGTTTTAGATAGTATAAGCTCTTAATTCTCGTGTATACATGGATAAGACAGTGTGCCATGAGCTACAAAAGCTCACGTAGCACGGATTCAGTGCGACGAGAGAAGCTAGCGTGCGCATAAAATAACTGAGTGAGCATGTCTCAATGTACGTCTCATGAGACTCATCTCATGCGCTAGGAATGCATAGCTGGCGTTACTTAGGCGATGATTTTATTGAATATTTATGATTTTTAAGTCATTTGCATCCGGACTTCCTGCCAAAAACTTCCATGCCGTACCTAGACTATTCCATCTCTTTACTCTCTTTACAGGAAACAATCTTTTTAGGTTGGAATCAATATCATTAAATTTTGTCAGAATTAAAGTGGTGAACTAATTTTCTTCTATTTGTTCAAACTCTGATTTAAGAATTTGTATTTGTAATTGAAATGAGCTTAAATTAAACTGGTGTATGTAATAGTAATAGTCGATTTGCATTCTTCAATATCCTTGATGATAGATAAATAATGGTTGGTTGTCCGTCTTTTGAACTGAAATCGTCTGCGTATTGCTGAGTCCAACGACGTATAGTACCAGAAGTATCCTGAACAAAAACAAATACGAGTTAGTCCTATCGAATTTTTAAGTCATTTTTGTGTACTCGTCTGTTGTCTGATGTTATTATAGTACTTTTGTTAACGTTTTTGATTCTAACTTTTTTGTATCGGGGTACTGTCTTCAATCTTCGTCTCGTTTTTTCAAATATAGCCTTGTCTGAGGGAATGACACATGGATGAAGTTTTCTATTATGATGTTCCAAGTCTTTTTCTTGTTTTCAAATTTTTGTATACTGTCTCGATTATGGTTGAGGATTTAGAGCTTGGGATGATAATTTCGAATGGGGTGTATTTTGTGCAAGAATGGATGGTAGAGTTGTATTTGATAACAGACATCTCAATTAGTTGGTGGGGTTTTGTTTGAGGATTTTCTGCTTTTGTTATTCGATAAATTTCCTGTAATGTGGAATGAAATCTTTCCACAACACCGTTCATTTCGCTTCGACCGGTTGCTACTACATAAGGAGTAATTTTATTTTAGTTGAAAAAGTTCACCAATTCGCCAGACAGGAAAGATTTTTCGTTGTCCATTACAACGATTTCTGGTAATTTGAATTTTGACAGAACTCCTTTAATAGCAGGTACAAGATCTATAACGGCTCTTGATTCCACAGGATGAACTTGTGCATATTTAGAAAATTTGTCGACGTATGTGAGAAATATCAATTTTTCGATAAACATTATATCGATGTGGACTATTTGGAAAGGTGCATTTGGAATGGGTGTTTTCTGAAGAGGAAAACGAATAGGTTTTCTATCATATTTGTTTTCTTGGCACAATTGGCAATTATTAAGAAATTCGCGAAGTTTTTTGCTCAATTGTGGAAAACAAAATTTCCTTAAAATTTGAATTTTATTTTCCTCTAGGCCACGATGAGCTCGGTAATGCTCTGTTTTTATAATATCCCATTGTGTATGGTCATCCGGGACGTCGATTAGCAAACCTTGTGTAAAACGAATTTTTAACAGATTTTCCCGACCGAAATGTTTTTTATATACTTCTTGAATTTTTCCCATTATATTTTCATCTGTTAATAAACCGTTTAATTTACTTGGGTTGACGTGAGTCTTCAGAACCTGTAAAATAGAATTGTCATTAATATTTTGCTTAAAAATTGTAACTCTGGTGTAATTTGGAAAAGGATGAGATGTTTCTATCTTATCAGCACCTTGTTTAATGATAAGCTGATGTTGGAAAACATTTAAAGGTGATTACATATCATCACTAGTGTCTGCTGAATGTTGGGTTCCGGTCATTGACAATACAATTCGACTAAGTGCGTCGGCCACAACATTAGATTTACCAGGTTTGTATTCAATTGTGTAGTCATGCTCTTCTAAATATGACTTCCAACGCTTTAATTTAGCATTTGTATTTTTTGGCGAGAGAGAGAACGTTAAAGGTTGGTGATCTGTCAAGATTTTAAAACTTGTCCCGTACAAATAATTCCGGAATGTTTGTAAAGCCCAATAGATTGCCAACATCTCTTTTTCTGGCACAGAGTACTTCTCTTCTGATTTGGAAAGGCTCCTAGATGCGAAGTGAATAGGTTTATCATTTCCATTCTCCACCTGGGATAATACAGCTCCTATGGCATAATCAGACGCGTCAGTTGTCAAAATAAATGGTTTGCTGTAGTCTGGATCAAGATTTTTTATGTACAGGTTATCCGACTTGTCAATTTCCCCAACTCAGCCATCTTGGATTTTTGTATGGAATTTATGCTCGTTTGTTTACGTTTTGCACTGAAAATTTATGTTTCCCCCCGCGCTGGTTATTCCCATCTACTGACGAAGTCGGATAACCTGTACATAAAAAAAATCTTGGTCTGGATATATTAGAATATCCGAAGAGGACAGAAAGCTTTTCATTTTCATGAAGCAATTATGTTCGCATTCAGTTAACTCAAGTTTTTTCTTCTAGTGGTACCCTTCCCCTCTCAAAAGGTTTGTAAGAGGTTTTGCGATTTTCGCGAAGTCTTTTACGAACCTTCTATAGTATCATATCATTCCTAGGAATGATCTCAGATCCTTAATAGTTTTAGGTTCAGGAAACCGTTCGATAGCATCAATTTTCTTTTGGTTGGGCATCAATCCATTGGATGTGATAATGTAACCCAAAAATTCAATCTTCTTATGTAAAAATTCAGATTTGTCCAGCTGAATTTTTAAATTTGCATTATTTAGGGCTGTTAAAATTATTTCAAGATTCTGAAGTACTTCTTCTATCGTCTTTCCAAATATGATAACGTCATCAATGTAGACGTAACATATTTTGCCAATGTGATTTCGCAATACGTCATCGATTGCTCTTTGAAATATTGCGGGAGCATTTTTCAAACCAAACGGCATACGAGTGAACTCATATTTGCCATTGTTGATAGAAAATGCAGTTTTATTAATATCACTCTCCTTCATCTTTATCTGGTGAAAACCAGCGGCTAGATCGAGGGTGATGAAATATTTCTGACCCTTCAGCTGATCAATTACATAATTGATTTCTGGCATCGGGTACCTATCTGAAATGGTTTTCTCGTTAAGTTTCCGGTAATCAATTACCATACGAAACTTTTTTTCTCCAGAAGCATCAGATTTCTTCGGGACTATCCAAACTGGAGATGTCCACGCTGACCGCGATGGCCTTATTATTCCATCATGGAGAAGTTTATCAATTTGTTTATTTACTTCTGTCGCGTAAGCAGCGGGGTATGGGTATATTTTCTGATGGATGGGGGTATCGTCAACCGTATTTATACAGCATTCGACTACTGTGCTACACGTGAGCGTGGAGTCAGGTTCATGGAATGCCTCTTTGTGTCGGTTCAACACACTTAAAAGCTGTTCCTTTTCGTTTACTGAAAGATGAGACGTTCTTAACGTGTGCTCTGTATGTAATATTTTGGTTGAGTCGTGTACATTCTGGGAGGCAATATGGGTGGATCGCGGGGTTTCGGGACTGGTTGTCCACCGAATTCATTTTTATACGGTACCGATCGAATATCCATATTGTGATACTCTAGGCAAAAATTATAAGCTTGACTTAAAGTGCTTGGATTACTGCTTTTGAGTAGTATACTCAAAGGCTTTTCTAATCCACGGATAAAGGAGTCGATTGACTTCTCCCGGAAGTATGTGATATGAGCAGCTGCATTTAGTTTCATTTTATTATCTGTTTGAATTTGTGCTATTATCAAGGAAAGTAACTCATTCACTCGACTGTAGTAGAAGTTAGAAGAATAGAAGTTAATTGAAAGTCAAGGGTCTTAATGTCCCTTTGGTCTTTGTAATATAGGATTAAAGTATCCTTTATTTCCGACCAGGATGTGAGAACATTATTCGCATTAAGAATATTGGCCGCCTCACCATCGACCTTTCTTCGAATAGTTCTCTCTAATACACTTAGCTGAGCTGCAGTTGCTCCTTTATCTCTATATGCACGAAGAATGGATTCCACATCTGAAATCCAGTCAACTAATTTTGTCGGATCACCATAAAATGGTCTGATATCCCTTACCAGATCAGGGATTTTTCCGAAATTTATAAATTCTTCAGGAGTCATTGGAGATGTGCTACTGAGAGCCATTATTTTGCCAAAATAAATGTCGAACCTAGATTTTTTCCTTGAAATTATCTCCAGGTTAAATAAATCAAAACTACTGATCGTTTAATAACTTTACAACTTTATGAAAATAAGTTAAATTATTCAAAATCACTGGTCACTTTATTATTTTATAAACTTTTGATTTCAAAATTACTGATTGCTTAATCACTTTAGAATTTTTTTAAAAAAGTAAAGAAATCGGGGTACTTACATTAAATTTAGCAGGTGCATCGCTGCTGGTTCCAGTTCGTGGACCTTCGTCTTCGGTGGGGGAAACGGGAGCAGGCACTTTGGGGTGATCCCTTTTGCCAGAAGCTACTAAGGACCCTAATGCCGATTGAGGTGAATCCTCGGTGTCTCACGTTTCGCTTTGCTGGTGTCGATGCTGGCTCTTTGAACCAGAGAATTTGATCAATTCACAGTACGGCTCTTTGGACCGTTGGCGGAGTTATTTGTAATTAACTCACTTAAAGATTTTCACTATTCACTGATCACCTTGATTTGCAGCACGGCTCTTTCTACCGTTGACTATTTTCAGATCACAGTACGGCTCTTTGAACCGTTGGCGGAGCTAATTGGAATAAACTCACTTAAAGATTTTCACTGATCACTACTTTTTTATGAAGACTTTTGCAGCAAACACTTTTTGAAGATTTTTCACCGACACTTGAACTTATACTCTTCCCACTCGCGACTACGGGTCCCTATTCGGGCGCCAGTTAACGGAAGACCTGTCTTCAAAAAATAATAAAGCCGAAACGAATTATATGATGGTTAGAACTAAACTGATTTATTATATCGATTCTAATAATAAAGAAACCTATTCGTCCCTAGCTAAATGATGACAGTCCCACGGTCGTGGTGTCGACTCAGCATCACGGGGTCCCACGGTTAGATGTTTATGAAAAAGTCACGTTACTGTCTTCCCACGGAAGACGGGTGTGAACTTGCGCGTAGCAGTCGTTGCTCAATCTCATCCTTTTTTGTACGCGCGCATGATGTCTGAGTATAAGTGGCGTGAACAGCTCGTACCTGAAACCAAAGTTTGATTATTTATTGTATTTGAAAATAGTTCCTAATTCTAATGATGTACGCAACATGGAATGTTTTCTCTCCGTAGGAACATAATTGTGCTTTAACTTTTATCACTTTTCTTTGTGTTCTATATTTTTATTCTATATTTCTGTTCTGTTCTACATGTATTTTTGATTGCAAAAATCCAGATCGGGATTATCATCAAAAATCCAGATCAATATCATCCACCAGGGTACTTAGTCTGTAATAGGACATATATCGTCTGCATTTTCAAGCAACCAATCGGAGTATTTTTTATTAGGATTATACTCACAAACCAACCCATGTTGGGTTTAATCAACCAATCGATAAGGCAAACATCACAAATCATTATGAAAGCGTACATGTACTATGTACGGTGGTCTTCTCAACACGCCACGTGGTCCTCAAAACACGCAAATCGTTTCAACTTTACTTGGTGGTCCTCCCAACACGCCATTGGGGTCCTCAAAACACGCAAACCATTTCGAATCTACTCCGTGTTACTTACCAACCACTGTCACCAAGTGTGTAACTTGCTACTGTGCCAGGAAATAACCCATTACGCATCACTGCACTCGGTAAAGGGACCGTCTTACTCGGGTCACTGTTGAACTCTGACTCGACTCAGCTTCGAATTTCGAAGGAGCTTTTCTGGATTAACAATGAACGATGAATTTTTTTTTTATCTCAGATCGTCTTTTAATAATTCTTCCCACTTTGATCACTGGTTGTAGCCTTAGTTCAATCTTCGATCTTTATCTGAGATCACTACACGTCAGACGTTCATTGTTTTGTGTTCTGATGAAGCGAAACTTCTTTTTTACGATGTATTGTTCACGCTCAAATGTTAATAATCATCGTTCCACGATGTGTTAAGCGTTCTATGCCTAAGGCGCGGCACTGGTCTTTCAGTTTTTCTAGTTCAAACACTCAACTACGGTTAGAATAAAACTTTATTATTTATGTATCACTTGTTTGTACAATTATAAACTTCTTTTACATTTTAGCACTTATTCATTATAATTATTACAATTAACACTTTTCACTTTTTTTTAACACAGTTTATAATTAAACTCGAATATTTTCCTTTTTACAAACTTTTGCACTATTTCCCGTATGACAATGTCTTTCCCAGAGATACTAACACTTTTTGTTTATCGATACTTATTCTGAGACTCTAATATCGATTTTTGATTTTACCGCGACGGACTATTTAACTGTTCACTTATGTTTTTTCAAAAAGTTAATTAATTTAAACTTTATTTGGGACTGACCCCGAGTTTGGAAAAGCGCACGGTATTTATAGTCAATCCGAGTTCTGAATTTCATAATGATTTCATGAATTGCATCAGACTTTGGACCCCACGAAAGGTCCAAGAATCCTTAAATAACGTAACCATTTCTCTCATCCCACATTTATTCTATTCAGACTATGTGGTTTCAACTTCGTAAATATCCTCAATTTTGAGCTTCGATTCATTACTCAACTTTCTGTATTCGAACCCAGCATGTGTTCTTTGTAAAACAGCGCACCAAACCGCCGAGCTATTAACAGCTACCCCTTGTATAACTTTTTGATTTTAAGTATACTCTCACAAAATCAATCAATCAATATTTTTCTCTTTCTTTCAACTGGGCTTTGAATTAAATTCTCCTTTTCCAAAAGAATCATTACCCCTTCGGGTCGGTTCTTCTTTGTCCGAACCACTCAGACCCCAATATCAATATTTCCTTTCAAGTTTATATTGGTAAGAACAAAATCATGTTCTCTCTGTTTTTCATACTGGGCAACAAGCCCCTTTAGATCAATACATCTGTATACGCGTGTGTGTAGATTCAATGAAGACTCTTATTGTCTCTATCATTATGGCTTATTATTCCGCGCTCCTCACTCAAACAAATTCTTTCCTAAGTGTCCTATAGATATGCGCCAATGCTTCATCATCAATGACGATCGCGGCTATGTACCGCTATATCGTGCACTGTCCAATATGTGAGCACGTTTGAACATGTCAATCCACCGCGCTCCAGTTAAGTAAATCTGACTAAGCTGTTTTCGATGGTTTCGCCAAACCGTGATAAGGGTATGCGATATCTCACATAACTTTTAAATTGGTGAAAAATGAATTAACCCAACAATTCCTGTATGCAAAATTTTTAATTTATATTGATTGCTTAAATTACTTTGCGTTGAGTAATTGAATATATTCGGCCTCGTTTTTACAATATCTTACTGCCATCAGTATTTAAAATTATTTTAGGAAGGTGTCGGCACATAAGGCTGTGCACTAACACTGTTACTGTCGCCATGTTGCAAACTACTGGACTTGTGGCAAACTACCAGACTTCGGATATTAAAAGTACACGACTTAACTCATTTGATGAAGGTTGACGAATGTGTCTTTATTTTGGAGAAAGCTTAGGATACCACTTAACCTAATGTGATGGTGAAGAATGGTGTGCAAGAAAACAGAAACGCAACGCTTAACTTTGTTTTGTGAACTGCCTAACGTGGTTTATTGAAAACATGTTTTTTTAAAAGTTAAGCTTAATTCTCTCTTCTCTCTTGCTAGAAAATGTTGCACCCCTCAAGTGCTTTTACTTGTTGCGTCTTAATGTCACGCGACATCCTATTTCTGAGTGGATTTGTTTTACTCTGCTTCTAACCAAATTTCTCGCCACCGAGAAGCTCTCTTCTTAGCTCTTACAGTGCACCATGGTTAATATTTCCTACAAGCGCCTTTATGTTTGCTCTCTCACGGTGCGGTGTGTTGTTTTTTTATTCAATTCCTTTAATAATTATAATATAATTTTTGTTTCACCTCAGAAACCGTGCCATTGGCAACGGTATGTATATCTTGAATCCAATGTGACCCAAGTTAAGAGTATCTCACTAAAGTTTGCCAACGGGTAAGATATAAGTACCCTGTCACGGGGTACTCCTTCCCAGTAGTATCACAGATATGGCGGAAAGCCTCAGCAGACTGAGGCCCGGCCAGATGTCAGCAGACTGAGACCTACGAAGGTGGAGATCTCTCAATTCACAAACTAATCCAAAAAAGGTTATTTGCTTTCGCAAGAATTGAGGGTAAAAATAAATAACCAAGAAACGAGCCTCCAGGGCGGAAGCTCGCTGCTCATTGGACATGGGGTCAGAATAAAATTTTGAGGGGATAAATTCTTTGTCAGGGCTGCTAACAGCCACATACTCAGCCTTTGAGCCCAGGCTCCGGACTGTGGTCCAGAAAACTCTAGGGACCCGCCATAGCAGTAAAGAGGGGAGAGTCTTCCGCATGAGCTTTTACTTCTGGCCATGTTTCAGCTCTTGTATTTGAAAGGCGTGGAGTGTGATCTTGTTCTTAGAATTGAGTCGCGAAAAGATCTACTTGATTGTAAACACCATCAAATACTTGGATGCATTGTAACGCTGTTATTTGGGAGAACTCCATTTATTTGCTGAATTTTTTAACTTTTCTCCAATAGTTTGACTAGCTTCTAAAATTTTTTCTTGATATTCTGTATCTGTCGATTGAAATGAGTCTTATTTGTTCCTGATTTACCTCTGTATCTGCGTTTATTTGAGTTGATATAATGGATGGTTTTCTAAATCACCCGAACGGTCCTCGATTGGTTCAAAAAATCTTTCTGGTAATACAACTTCTGTGCATATGCCAGTATCTGAATACCTCCGATTTGGTTTAGGGATAACTTCTGTTTGTTCTAATATTGTTAATGACTGATGGAGTTTTGTTGTAATTGCATCAAGTACGTCTGGAAAAGAATGCATGTTTCAACTTCGGTTTGAGGTTTCGTTAATTCGCTTGAATTTAGGTCGCTGCAGACTCCCCTACCCAATGAGCTTGAGATATTTCTCAAGTGGGTTGTATGGGAATAACATATGAAAATCCTGAATTTTCTACTTACTTAAATTCTTTATATCTGTAATTGATTTAGGTTTTAGATCCTACTTGGCTCATGATCACTCCCCTGATGAGGTTCCGTTGCAATCCGTCCTTTTGTTTTTCTATTGTAAATTTGCTTGTCTGTTGGGGTGTTGTGGCTTTCAGCACCCATTTCGTTTCCTTCACAAGAGGTCTAGAGAATTCATAAAGCGTGAAGTTATGTTAAAAATAAGACCAACGACAAAGACCAAAGACACCAATAATACAACAGTAAAGGGAAATTTTCTTTCGATTCTTTATCATAGAAAAATGAAGTAATTTTTATCTTTCGCAATTATTAAGAAAGTTTTTTTATTCTGTTTCTTCAATAATTAGAATACATTTTTTGTTTCACCTCAGAAACTGTGCCATCGGTAACGATATTTATATCTTGAATCCATTGGGACCCAAGATATAAGTATCTTACTAAAGATTGCCAACGGGTAGGATGTAAGTATCCTGTCACGGGGTATTCCCACTCAGTAGTTTCACAGAGAAGGCTGGTCTGAGGCCCTGCCAGATGTGCAAGTCTCCGCCTACGAAGGTAGAGGTCTCTCAACTCACAAACTAATCCAAAAAAGGTTATTTGCTTCCGCAAGAATAAGAGGGTAAAAATGAATAACCAAGAAGCGATCCTCCAGGACGGAAGGTCGCTGCTCATTGGACTTGGGGTCAGTATAAAATTTTGAGGGGATAAATTCCCTGTCAAGGCTGTGGTCCAGTAAACCCTAGGCCATAACAGTAATGGGGGGAGATTCTTCCTGACCTTCAATAGGTTTGCGTGCCAATTTTAATTGTTTCTGTTTTCATAGTTCATATTCGGATATGATTGTTTTCGTGGCATGTTGGAGAAAATTTTTGGCCTGGTATATCCAATTTTTCTGCTCTTGAATTTATTTCCTTAATTGCGTCCCCTTCTTCACATTCTTGTTTTAGCCAGCTCAGCAATTCTGTGAAAGACTTATCTCTTTGTGATTTTTCCGCCTGTGCGATGTCTTTATTACGCAATCCTCCCAGTAAGTGTTTCCTTAAGAATGCTATCGCATATGGTCTATCGTCTTCTATCCATTTGTATAGTTCCTCACCATCGTCAAAAGATTTATTTTGTTTCTGAAGGAGTGTTTCTATTTCTTTCATAACAGATCCACTGTTTTTCTGTGGTTTGAGTTCCCGTATTAAATTTTCTTTTACTTCTGGCCATGTTTCAGCTTCTATATTTGAGGGGGTTAGAAGCAGAGGGGTGTAAGTGACATTTTAGTCAAAATTGAGTTGACAACTTTCTGAAAACCAACTTTTTGTCACTCACACCCCTTTGCGTTTGACCCCCTCATTTGAAAGGCTTTGTAATGCTTTGCCTTTCAGTTTCATCCATATTACATTCAGTAGTGGAGTGTGATCTTGTTCTTCCAATTGAGTCGCAAAAAGATCTTGTTATGTTCTGTTTTTCGCGAGCCTTTATATACGTTACGGTACAAAACTCCTTCTTAGTCTTAAGAGTACTTTCCAAAAATGATCGATAAGGTTTTTTTTCTATATTAACCTTGTTTCTCACTAAATATGTCAAAAGCTCCTGTATGTTACTTTGTTCATCACTCAAGAAACAATTTAAATGATAACGGGGTTATACAATTTGTGAAACAAAACGAACAACATCTACAAATTATGCACCTGACAAAGAAATAAAACTTACATTTTCTTTGCTGATCGATTACGACTTGCACCTTGTCCTATGGTAACGTCGTCGCACGCCGAGCTGCACGCTCCGCCAGCCTTTCCGTGCTCCGTTTGTGTAGTTGGATGACTCCTTTTGCTACGATGTAGATCACCGCCAGATGGGCCGTTCCGCATAGCGCCAACGATTGCGCAGTTTGGTGTCCATCCGCGGAATTGTTGGTGATGATGGCTAGGTTCTCATCAGAAGAAAACCATCCTATTTTGAATGTATTTTTTCTCTGTACTATCCACTGATTATTTTTCTGCACTATGGGGTCTAGGCAACTTTCCGTGCACTGCACACTGGGGATTTTCAAAAGCAAAGGCTCGAAATTCAATTACTCCAGCTGACGCTGCAAAATTTCCAGAAAGTAGATGTTTCCTGAAGGGAAAAAGTACGATAAATCGATTGCGCGGGGTTTCGTGCTGGTCAGACCACTTTAAAGTGCCCATTTTGCCCGAATTCCCCTAAAAATCACAACATTTCTACTATGCCTCGAACTGACGCTGATATTTTTTCAATAATTATAAGTTTCCTGTAGGGAAAAAGTGTGATAAATCGAATGCGAGGGGTTTCGTGCTGGTCAGAACATTTTAAAGTACCCATTTTGCCCTAATTCCCCCAAAAATCACAATATTTTTACTATGCCTCGAACTGACGCTGATATTTTTTCAATAATTATAAGTTTCCTGAAGGGAAAAAGTGTGATAAATTGAATGCGAGGGGTTTCGTGCTGGTCAGACCACTTTGAAGTGCCCATTTTGCCCAAATTCCCTTGAAATCACAATATTTCTACTATGCCTCTAACTGACGCTGATATTTTTTAAATAATTATAAGTTTCCTGAAGGGAAAAAGTGTGATAAATTGAATGCGAGGGGTTTCGTGCTGGTCAGACCACTTTCAAGTGCCCATTTTGCCCTAATTCCCCTGGAATCATAATATTTCTACTGTGCCTCAAACTGACGCTGATATTTTTTCAATAATTACAAGTTTCCTAAAGGGAAAAAGTGTGATAAATCGATTGCGAGGGGTTTCGTGCTGGTCAGAACACTTCCAAGTGCCCATTTTGCCCTAATTCCCCTAATAATCACAATATTTTTACTATGCCTCGAACTGACGCTGATATTTTTTCAATAATTATAAGTTTCATGAAGGAAAAAAGTGTGATAAATAAATTGCGAGGGGTTTCGTGCTGGTCAGATCACTTTGAAGTGCCCATTTTGCCCAAATTCCCCTAAAAATCACAATATGTTTACACCGCCTCAAACTGACGCTGATATTCTTTTAATAATTATAAGTTTCATGAAGGGAGTAAGTGTGATAAATCAATTTCGAAGGGTTTCGTGCTGGTCAGACCACTTTGAAGTGCCCATTTTGTCCCAATTTCCTTGGAATCACAATATTTCTACTATGCCTCGAATTGACGCTGATATTTCTTTAATAATTATAAGTTTCCTGAAGGGAAAAAGTGTGATAAATCAATTGCGAGGGGTTTCGTGCTGGTCAGACCACTTTGAAGTGCCCATTTTGCCCTAATTCCCCTGACATCACAATATTTCTACTGTGCCTCGAACTGACGCTGATATTTTTTCAATAATTATAAGTTTCCTGAAGCGAAAAAGTGTGATAAATCGATCGCGAGGCGTTTCGTGCTGGTCCGACCACTTTAAAGTGCCCATTTTGCCCAATTCCCTTGGAATCACAATATTTCTACTATGCCTCGAACTGGCGCTGATAGTTTTTCAATAATTATAAGTTTCATGAAGGGAAAAAGTGTGATAAATCAATTGCGAGGGGTTTCGTGCTGGTTAGACCATTTTGAAGTGCCCATTTTGCCCCAATTCCCCTTGAAGCACAATATTTCTGCTACGCCTTAAACTGACGCTGATATTTCTTCAATATTAATAAGTTTCCTGAAGGGAAAACGTGTGATAAATCGATTGTGAAAAAGTACTATAAATCGATTGCGCGGGATTTCGTGCTGGTCAGTCCACTTTAACATGCCCATTTTACCTCAATTCCTCTGAAATAACAATATTTCAGTTGTGCATAGAACTGACGCTGATGTATGGAAATCTGAGTCTTCATTCGAGACATGTGTTCTCTTCTAAGACAAGACTGATAAATGCTTAAAAGTAAGGAATGACAGAGAGGGGGAATGCATGTTTCATATCCTACCTTACCGTCAGCCGTAAAAATGCATTCTTCGGAAAAAGAGATCATATCTCCTCTTGCCTTAAACCGAGAAAATGTGAATTTAAAATAAGAATCATATTCTTTCTTGCCTTCCTCCAGGTAAATGCATCCCTCAAAGAAGGGATCATATATCCCCTCGCCTTAAACCGAGCGAATGACTGAATTCAAAGAAAAAAAATCCAGATTGATCCACTTAGCAGTGATTGCCTTTCTCGTGCATTATTAAACAACCCAATCGAACAATCAAATGCATTATCGGAAAATTCGTTGAAATGCTGAATTATTTGTGACATTAATTTTAAAATCACTAAGTAAAGTATTATTAGCGTGCGCGTTTTATGCGAGATTTTTTATTATATCAGAAAGCTGGATAAACGTTCTGGTGTTATGCGTCGTAACTTGCATGCAATCAAAGCTTGCGTTTCAATTGTTGTACATGTATACTGCCGTTATACGCTTAACTGTCCCATGTATATAGGAAATCCAAGCAAACATGTGACAAATGTGCGTATGACGGCAGAAAAGTCGTGTACTAAATCGAGTAGAAGAGCTTGCATGGGTTGATACTTCAAGGCATTTTATGGCATGCTATAACTTAATTGCTATGTTTCATAACTATTTTAATATTTAGATTTTTTGGAATGCGCAATCGTTATGAAATTCAATAGTGATCAACTACGCTTTATTCTCTGTAACTTGATGTAAGAGAATCGGTATAGAATTAGTATGTTAATTTACACGCACACACACATACACACGGACAAACAGACACTTATTCAGTTCGTCGAGCTGAGTCGATTGGTATATAACATTATGGGTCTCTGTTCTCTGAGCTTTCTATAAAAAGTTCGATATTGGAGTGAAATGATAGCATTTCGGTACAACTTTGTTGCACGAGAATGGCAAAAACCAGAATCTATTATATAGAGTTGCGCAAAGAGGATCTTCTTACGCTTATTCTGAATAATCTTCTTGTTATTGTGTTTGCAACTTTCATTTTTGTTCAACCCTTAAAGTGACTTCACGGGAGTGTTCACTGCAAAAGCTTTTTAATTCGATAACCAAGTCACCCACAGAGTGCAAACACGTGAGTTTCTTGTTGCTACTTTATTGGGAGGGTGTATTGAAGTTTTTGAAACTGTTTCACATTCCAATTCATGCGTTTTAATTCGCCATAAAAATCATTAGGCGACAACAATACTTCCGCCTTACCAACAAGCATTTGTTTACTTTGCTCGATAGGTAGACGGTTTGACAGTTCAATAGGTAGATTTGGCTTCACTCTTTGCGTAACTCTATATATAATAGACTCTGGCAAAAACCATATTCCCTCTTGCCTTCTGTTGGGCAAATGCTTGACTTGCCTTAAACCAAGCGACTACACGAATTAAAAGAAGGAATCAAATATATCTTATATCTTCTTATTATTATCTTCCCTTGTCATAAACCATGAAAATACATCAATTGAAAGAAGGAATCAAATTGATTAACATTGATTCTAGTTAAAAAAAATTACTTTAGAAGCATTTGAATAAAAGGGATTCATATCTTCCTTTTCCATATGCCGGGAAAATGCATCCTTTGAAGAAAGAATCGCACAAGACAAAGTGTGTTTGAACAATATGTTTCTACCTCCTGAAGAATGTTCTTCATTGAATTTTATTGTCTTTTCCGAAACATTTCGTAACATTTTTGTTGAGAAAATATCAGCGTCACTTCAAGGTAAAGGGAAAATATTGTGATTTTCAAGAGAATTGTGCAAAATGGACACTTCAAAGTGGTCTGACCAGCACGAAATCCCACTCAATCGAATAATCGCACTTTTTTCCTTCAGAAAACATATATTTATCAAAGAAATATCAGCGTTGGTTCGAGGCATAGCAGAAATATCGATTTTGAAGGAAATATCGGCAAAATGGGCACTTCAAAGTAGTCTGACCAGCACGAAACCCCTCGCAATCGATTTATCACACTTTTTCCCTTCAGGAAACTTATAATTATTAAAGAAATATCAGCGTCAGTTCGAGGCATAGTAGAAATATTGTGATTCCAAGGAAATTGGGGCAAAATGGGCACTTCAAAGTGGTCTGACCAGCACGAAACCCTTCGAAATTGATTTATCACACTTTTTCCCTTCATGAAACTTATAATTATTGAAAAATATCAGCGTCAGTTCGAGGCAGTGTAAACATATTGTGATTTTTAGGGGAATTTGGGCAAAATGGGCACTTTGAAGTGGTCTGACCAGCACGAAACCCCTCGCAATTTATTTATCACACTTTTTCCCTTCATGAAACCTATAATTATTAAAAGAATATCAGCGTCAGTTTGAGGCGTAGCAGAAATATTGTGATTCCAGGGGAAATTGGGCAAAAGGTGCACCTCAAAGTGATCTGACCCGCACGATACCACCCGCAATCAATTTAGAGCACTTTTTCCCTTCATGGAACATATATTTATTGAAGAAATATCAGCGTCAGTTCAAGGCATAGTAGAAATATTGTGATTTCGGAATTAGGGCAAAATGGGCACTTGGAAGTGTTCTGACCAGCACGAAACCCCTCGCAATCGATTTATCACACTTTTTCCCTTCAGGAAACTTATAATTATTGAAAAAATATCAGCGTCAGTTCGAGGCACAGTAGAAATATTATGATTTCAGGGGAATTAGGGCAAAATGGGCACTTCAAAGTGGTCTGACCAGCACGAAACCCCTCGCAATCGATTTATCACACTTTTTCCCTTCAGGAAACTTGTAATTATTGAAAAAATATCAGCGTCAGTTCGAGGCACAGTAGAAATATTATGATTTCAGGGGAATTAGGGCAAAATGGGCACTTCAAAGTGGTCTGACCAGCACGAAACCCCTCGCAATCGATTTATCACACTTTTTCCCTTCAGGAAACTTGTAATTATTGAAAAAATATCAGCGTCAGTTCGAGGCACAGTAGAAATATTATGATTTCAGGGGAATTAGGGCAAAATGGGCACTTCAAAGTGGTCTGACCAGCACGAAACCCCTCGCAATCGATTTATCACACTTTTTCCCTACAGGAAACTTATAATTATTGAAAAAATATCAGCGTCAGTTTGAGGCATAGTAGAAATGTTGTGATTTTTAGGGGAATTCGGGCAAAATGGGCACTTTAAAGTGGTCTGACCAGCACGAAACCCCGCGCAATCGATTTATCGCACTTTTTCCCTTCAGGAAACATCTACTCTCTGGAAATTTTGCAGCGTCAGCTGGAGTAATTGAATTTCGAGCCTTTTGCTTTTGAAAATCCCCAGTGTGCACTGGTACAAATTTCTTCCTCCTGATTTGGCACTCCGGGGTTTTGTTGCTGTGCTCACTCAGTTTTTATTTTGTTCATAACACAATTTCACGCGCCCATCCGCGCGGAGCACTGACCAGTCAACCGTCTGGTATCCGCTTATTCTACCAGCGGCGGTTCATAAAAATCAATTACTGAATCGTGCGATGACTGTTCCGTGGTTCTTCTCACACAACATAATTATTCACTCATTTTGGACTTTACTATAAGTGCTTCACTTCAAGTTTTCACAACTCAAGCCTGCTCCTGGCAGGATCGCCATGTTATGTCCTCAGACAAATTGGTCCTTTTTGAGTCTCGTTACCCACACGGGAACGGTGATAATCACTCCTTTTAGTTATAATTAAGATACTTCAGGTTAGGTCAAAGTATGCTATCTACAATAACTCTCATGCGACAATCTGCTATTTCTGAGAGCATTCGTACTCTTTCATTAAAACAATTTTATTGATTGTTTAACAAACCTGCTACGTTGAGTCAGCTACTTTTTCTAGGCCAGCTGTATACTTGGCAAAGTTTTGCTTATACTCAAATATCCGTTGTATTTATTCAACATCGATTGCTATTTGATAAACATAAATGGACAGGTTCCAACCTGTTCAATCGTGCTTTCCATACATTTACATGACCTACTAAATGTAGAAGAAAAATGATTTTGATAATTGCATGGCGTTTAGGGTCGCTACATCTCTTCCAACCCACTGAGCTTGAAATTAGAATTGTAAATTATCGTTTCAAATGGGTAGTTGATGGTTTCTTTTAAACACTAATGGTCTTGTAATTTCAAACATCGAACATTTTTTTTCTATTACGCATATTTTTTTTAATTTCTCTTTAGGGTTCTCCTGGAGCTAAAGTTCAAACATATTCATAAAATATTTTAAAGTTGTTTTCTGACCATTCAAAATAAAAAAAAAATGTAAGTAATGGTCGCGAGTGCTTACGGAATGTTTTTAAAAAGCAAGAACAACCTCTTTAGTCACTCGTCGAACCAAGAATGAAATTGAATTTAATTCCCTATAATGGTTACAGCTCTACTTCTTAGCCTAATAATTAATGTTTATAAAAATGTCACGTTTATCAATGCTGCGAGTTAAAATTTTCCGCGCCGGGATTTCTTTTTAAAAAAGAACAACCTACACGTTCACGAGCCGTAATCGAACTAACGTTTATTCAATAACTAAAATTAACCAAACCTGAAAAGCCTTGCACTTTTCCGTCGTCGTACTGTTGGGTCGCATTCCAGTTGGTTACCGTCCGCTTCAACGTCGTCGTCAAGTGTCGTCAGCAGATTCCGATGCCCTCGTTCTGGCGGCTTCCGTTGCCAATTCGATGCGGCGGGGTCGTCAGCATTTTTCTAGCGCCCATCGGCTAGCTCCGTTGCTAACTCGTCCCTTCCTGAGAGATGAGGGTCCGTCCGAATCACGTCCATTAGAGTCAACGATCTTATTCTGGGTTGAATGTCGACCACTGGGTCCTGTGGGGCTGTGACATTAGATGCTTGTATCTTTACAGTGGCTGATCTGTGGGAGAAAATTTTCAAAAGAATCGCAATACAGATTATCGTGCAGGGGAGGGAGATGATTCCTCCAAAAACGGGCCAGGGAGGAGGCCACTGGATGCTGGTGTTGTTCAATCGAAAGTATTCCATTTCCTTTCTCATTTCCAGATGTATATGTAGATGTAGATGTTCCAAGTTTGGGTTTGCTATTGTGAACTGTTTTTGTATTGTAAGACCATCCAATGGAAGCTGTATTGGACTTCCAGCCATATTCCGAATCATATTGGAATAGGTGATGTTGTTGATGGTTACCTCACAGTCGTGAAACGATATCAAAAATGTTCCAGATAACGTACGGTTGCTGATTCCACAATTTGATGAGAATGAAATATTCCTGTCGGAGTTCATTATGACGTTTTCATGATTTATAATAATGATTTCATCTTCAGGTGGATTCATGGTGTAATTGCAGCTTGCTTGTTGTCCCGAGAGAAGTTTTGGTACACATCCGGAATTGTCGAATTCTGTTTCATGGACTTTGTATATAATTGTCTCTAAAGAGCCCGCAATGTAATTACCGGTTTCATGATGCAAATAGTTCCTTCTAGCCAGGTTGATCTGTTTGTGACTAGCTGTGACAGGGAAGACGTGAATCTTGTTGAAAATCCTCTTGTCTAAGATGGGAGTTTTTATCAGTAGAGTCAGTTCCTTGCTGTTGGTGGCGACTGTTGTTTCAGCAAAATTGAGTGCTTCCAAGGCATTATGAAGTGAGATATTTTGTTTAGATAGATCTTGATACAAAATCTCAATTTCATTTTGACTTAGTACTTTCTCATTCAAAATTCCTACTTTTGCAAGGGCTATACTTTCAACAATTTGAGTTAATTTCTCTGCTAAAAATTTAAGATTTAGAAAAATATTTATTGAATAGATTTCCAATGATTTGGAGTTTGACAGTTCAATTGCATCTTTTGTTTTGAAAACTAATTCTTTCATCTGTAAATTAAGTGCCCTATTAATTCTAATCTGTTGATTGTTGTTGTATACAAGCTCATTAATTGAGGAGTTTATAATCTTCAAGTCATTAGCGTCTGGGCTTCCTGCTATAAATTTCCAACCAGTTCCTAAACTGTCCCAACGCTTTTGTCTCCTGAAGGGAGCTAAGTTTTTTAGTGTTTGCTGAATTTCCTCGAATTTCTGAATCGACAGTGGTGTAAACTGATTACCTTTTAACTGATCAAATTGATTTCTGAGATTCTCTACATGAAATTTCAATGAAGTGATATTAAAATGGTGAACATAATAATGAGAAGCTATTTGGATTCTTGCTAAACCTGACTGGAAGATAATTATTGGCAAGTGATCAATTCTCCTAACTTCTATCTTGGATTTATTGTGAAATTCTAAATCTTCCTTTTGCTTTACTGTAAGGTTTTTGAAAACTTTCTCTAAGATATCAGGAGTTCGAGGAGATGGAAGTATGATTTCGAGAGGGGTGTGTTTAGTAGCACTATGGATGGAGCAATTATATTTGTTTAGTGACAAAAGGAGTAGATCAGTGACGGGTTTTTCAGGATTTTCATGTTTTGTGGTTCTGTAAATTTCCAAAATTGTAGAGTGGAAACGCTCCACAATACCATTCATCTCGCTACGTCCTGTTGCCGTAACGTATGGTTCGATACGATGTGTATTGTAGAAGTTTACCAGATCTCCGGTCATAAATGATTTTTCACCATCCATGACTAAAGTTTCAGGGGGATTGTATTTTAGGAGGAGGTCTTTAACGGCAGGGACTATATCGACTGCAGCTCTAGATTCAATGTGTTTGATTTAGGCAAATTTGGAAAATTTGTCGATATAGGTGAGAAAATGGTCGTTTTTGAGGAAAAGGATATCTGTATGAGCAATTTTGAAAGGAGCATTCGGGATTGGGGTTTCTTGAAGTGGGTATTTGATTGGATTTCGATTATATCTATTCTCATGACAAATTTTGCAGTTTGTCACGAAATCCTTTACCTTTTGAGCAAGTTTTGGAAAGTAAAACTTCTTCAAAAGTTGTAATTTATTCTCTTCAGCACCACGGTGTGCTCCGTAATGCTCCTGTCGGATGACGTTCCATTGATCGTCCTCCTGTTGTATGTCTTGTAGGATCGATTTTTAATGACCTTTTTGCACCAAAATGTTTTTTATAGACTTCTTGAATTTTGCCCATCAAAGGTTCGGTCGTTAATAATCCGTTAACTTTGGAAAGATCGAAATGTTTTTTTTTAAATCTGTAAAATAGAATCATCGTTAGTATTAGATAGCGAAATCTCAACCCTTGTGTAGCTAGGAAATGGATTTTTCACTGCTACTTTATCCGGACCTTCACTTAAGATGACTTGATGCTTAAAACCATTTAAAGGAGCTTCTGTGGATTCAATATAAAAGTCATCGCTGTTATCAGCAGAATTTTGAGTTGCTGTCATAGAACAAACCATTCTATGACAGATGATTAAAAGGTGGATGGGGCCTTTTAATTCCCATTTGGGGTCTGTTTGTATAGTTAATGTTTCTGGACCTAATGCTCGGGTCCACTTCCATGGGTTCCGGCTTAGGCAGAGGTCTATGGGGTTGATGAAATGAATTGGTTTGAGCTCTTGATTGTTGAAAAGAGTGAGGTTGATAGAAAGAAGTGTTCGGAAATCTTGGTTGGGATGGGTGGGATTGATTGAAGAATGGTTGATTTTTTTGAGGTATGGGATGAAGAACCTGTTTTCTCGGAGGGAGTCTAGGGGGCTCAAGATCTCTTGGTCGTGGAATATAAGATGAATGTTCATTTCTATATGGAGCAGACCGTGTGTCCATATTGAAATATTCAAGGCAAAATTGGTAGGCGTGGTTCAAGGTTTTTGGATTGAATGTTTTCAGAAGATGGCATAGGGGTTTATCCAAGCCCCTGATGAAGGAATCGATTGCTTTCTCCCTAAAGTAGTCAATATGGGAGTTGGCGTGAAGGAAACATTTTGGTTCCGTTTGAACCTGAGCGATTATCGATGAGAGCAACTCATTCACCCTAGAGTAGCAGCTACCTAGGCTTTCCTGAGTAGTCTTCTTAATTGAAGTTAATTCAAAATCAAGAGTTTTCAAATCTCGTTTGTCTCTATAATAGAGAAGAAGAGTACTCTTGATTTGGTTCCAATTGTGCATTATGTTGTTAGCGTTTAGAATGTCGGTAGCTTCTCCCCTAATTTTCCTTCGGACACATCGTCCAATTAATTCAAGTTGTGCATCAGATGCACCGTTTCCTCGAAACAAGTCAAAAATACCTTGCACATCGGCTAACCAATTAATCAATTCAGTTGGTCGACCATCAAAAGGTTGGAGATCACGAACAAAATCCGGTAATCTCCCCAATTCCATGAATTGTTGCATACTCAACGGCATCTCTCCAACTGGTTCTGCATCTACATCATTATTGTTAGCAGCGTGTGCCATTTTTTAAGATTTTCACAGGTTAATTATTTCACTTGTCACAATCAAAAAATTAAATTAAATATAATCAAATCAAATAATTCACAAATCACTTTTGGTATAATTGAATCAGGTTATTAGCAAATCACTTTTTGTGTCAAATACAATTTATCTAATTAAATCAAGTTATTCACAAATCACAAAAATCTAACTGAATCAAATTATTAGCAAATCACTCCTTGTATCACTTAATTCACTTTAAAAAATAGAGATAATATTAAAAATGGCTTACATAAAGGACCATGTCCTGGGTCTGGCCGGCATTTGATGTAATCCGGTCTTCTGTTGGCTGTCCACCGAGGTCGGGGGAGAAGAGGCAGATATGTTGGGTTGATCCGTTTTGCTCCGCTGCTTCCGTTAGTGCTGCTTTCGCTACTCCGGGCCCTCGTATCGATCGGGATGAATTGATCCTCTGTGTCGTCCTTCTCGCTTCGTGTTGCTTTACTGTGTGTGGCTCTTGGGACCACTTTGATAATTATTATCACTGTTTAGAATTTGGCACTGTTCGGTGCTTGGCTCTAGGGACCAATCTGAAGATTTTCACACTTTGGAAACAAACACTTATACACTTCCCAGCACTCAGTGGATCTCGCCGGAGCCTCCAGTTAAAATTTTCCGCGCCGGGATTTCTTTTTAAGAAAGAACAACCTACACGTTCACGAGCCGAAATCGAACTAACGTTTATTCAATAACTAAAATTAATTAAACCTCAAAAGCCTGTTGGGTCGCAGTCGTCGCACTGTTGGGTCGCATTCCAGTTGGTTGCCGTCCGCTCCAACGTCGTCGTCAAGTGTCGTCAGCAGGTTCCGATGCCCTCGTTCTGGCGGCTTTCGTTGCCAATTCGATGCGACGGGGTCGTCAGCATTTTTCTAGCGCCCATCGGCTAGCTCCGTTGCTAACTAGCGCAAGCGATAGTCGAGTACAACGACATTTTCTGGAACACCATCAAGTAGCAGCACGCTAATTTCCACGAATCGAAAACCACTATTGTCTGATTTCCTGTTATTCGGTTTTTTCACTAAACTTTTCACCACCTCCACTTTAAAACTTCCTAACTTGCTAAGCAATGGTTCACTTTCCTCTATCTTCTGTATTTTTTTCCTCGCACTTCGAGTGGCGAATAGAAAAAGATCTTTTCAATTGAATTAAATTCTCCACATACACCAAACACTTAGGCGTACCGGCGCTCTTTCTTAAGCGCTTTCCGCTGTCACCCCTTGAACGTTTTTTTTTTTTTTGAAGAAGTTTTGATTGACTCCACATGAACAATGAACGATTTCTGGATCTCAGATCGTCTTGATTCTCATGATTCTTCCCACTTTGATCACTGGTTGCAGCCTAAGTTCAATCATAGATCTCTATCTGAGATCACTACACGTCAGACGTTCATTGTATTGTGTTTTGCTGTCTTAGTGAGCAGCAATTTTGCTTGCATTTCGTTCTTAGAAAAAGAAAAAGCTTTCTCTTGTCTGCCGAGAGAAAACTTTTCACGGTCGCTATGTGGAGGTTTCACTCCCGCATTTCGTAAAGCGAGTATAAGAGGCGTGAACAGCTCGTATCTGAAACCAAAGTTTGTTTATTTATTGTATTTGAAAATAGTTCTTAATTGTAATGATGTACGCAACATGGAATGTTTTCTCTCCGTAGGAACATAATTGTACTTTATTTTTTCGCTTTTCTCTGTGTTCTATATTTTTATTCTATATTTCTGTTCTGTTCTACATGTATTTTTGATTGCAAAAATCCAGATTGGGATCATCATCAAAAATCCAGAACAATATCATCCACCAGGGTACTTAGTCTGTGATGCGACATACATCGTCTGCATTTTCAAGCAACCAATCGGAGTATTTTTTATTAGGATTATACTCACAAGCCAACCCATGTTGGGTTTAATCAACCAATCAATAAGGCAAACATCACAAATCATTATGAAAGCGTACATGTACTATGTACGGTGGTCTTCTCAACATGCCACGTGGTCCTCAAAACACGCAAATCGTTTCAACTTTACTTGGTGGTCCTTCCAACACGCCATTGGGGTACTCAAAACACGCAAACCATTTCGAATCTACTCCGTGTTACTTACCAACCACTGTCACCAAGTGTGTAACTTGCTACTGTGTCAGGAAATAACCCATTACGCATCACTGCACTCGGTGAAGGGACCGTCTTACTCGGGTCACTGTTGAACTCTGACTCAGCTTTCTCCCTGATTCGAATTTTGAAAAAGCTTTTCTGGATTCCACATAAACAATAAACGATGAGCTTTTTTTGGATCTCAGATCGTCTTTTCCTCATAATTCTTTCCACTTTGATCACTGGTTGTAGCCTTAGTTCAATCTTCGATCTTTATCTGAGATCAGTACACGTCAGACGTTCATTGTTTTGTGTTCTGATGAAGCGAAACTTATTTTTTACGATGTATTGTTCACGCTCAAATGTTAATAATCACCGTTCCACGATGTGTTAAGCGTTCTATGCCGAAGGCGCGGCACTGGTCTTTCGGTTTTTCTAGTTCAAACACTCAACTACGGTTAGAATAAAACTTTATTATTTATGTATCACTTGTTTGTACAAATATAAACTTCTTTTACATTTTAGCACTTATTTATTACAATTATTACAATTAACACTTTTCACTTTTTTTAACACAGTTTATAATTAAACTCGAATATTTTCCTTTTTACAAACTTTTGCACTATTTCCCGTATGACAATGTATTTCCCAGAGATACTAACACTTTTTGTTTATCGATACTTATTCTGAGACTCTAACATCGATTTTCGATTTTACCGCTATGGACTATTCAACTGTTCACTTATGTTTTTTTTTCAAAAAGTTAATTAATTTAAACTTAGATCTCGATTCGTGCACTAGTCACGAGTCTCGAGGTGTCTAAGGGACAACCCTGATTCAATTGGAGTGTTCGGTAGGCCGGCTAGGGAAACCTAGAAAGCGCCGAATTCCAATAAAGGTGCTGCTGAATATTTGGGACTGACCCCGAGTTTGGAAAAGCGCACGGTATTTATAGTCAATCCGAGTTCTGAATTTCATAATGATTTCATGAATTGCATCAGACTGGACTTTGGACCCCACGAAACGTCCAAGAATCCTTAAATAACGTAACCATTTTCCTCATCCCACATTTATTCTATTCAGACTATGTGGTTTCAACTTCGTAAATATCCTCAATTTTGAGCTTCGATTCATTACTCAACTTTGCAATCTTTATGGTCTTTATGCTCCCTAAAGTTCTTTTGCACGAAATGCTTAATCAGCTTATTTGAAAAATCCATAAATTCCGAAACAACTTCCTTTTTATTCCAAATTTTTACAATAGTTATTTAATTTCTTGTCATAGATTAGCTAATTGAACCAATGGAGTTGTGAAAACTTCCGCCTAAAAATCTGTATTCGAACCCAGCATGTGTTCTTTGTAAAACAGCGCACCATACCGCCGAGCTATTAACAGCTACCCCTTGTATAACTTTTTGATTTTAAGTATACTCTCACAAAATCAATCAATCAATATTTTTCTCTTTCTTTCAACTGGGCTTTGAATTAAATTCTCCTTTTCCAAAAGAATCATTACCCTTTCGGGTCGGTTCTTCTTTGTCCGAACCACTCAGACCCCAATATCAATATTTCCTTTCAAGTTTATATTGGTAAGAACAAAATCATGTTCTCTCTGTTTTTCATACTGGGCAACAAACCCCCTTTTTTTTCTTCCTATGCAATGGAGGGGGAATCTGCTCAAGAGACATCCTGGGTTGACCAGGAAGTGCGGGCTTAGGGATCACCGAGGGAGGCAGGACTACATCCCCGACCCGCTAAACCGTTTCCATTGCCGCCAAGCCCATAGTACATAGGTACAACCAGAAAGTAATGCTTCAAAGGGGGGCCAGTGCACAACGCACCCTCGAGGTTAGCTGCGTGTCCTTGCAGCACCGAACATCGTAACTCGCTTCTTTAGAAGAACACCATGGTATCGTGCCAGCGCGTTGCCGGCTTTTCAGGTGGCCTTACCACGCCCTATGTCCTTGGAAGGTGGGAAGGGTCGACTTCGCGCCTGCTTCCCTCTGCACGACTGGTATCAAGAATGATGATGCCGCGTGCACCCCAAATTGACCTTTCTGCGATAGGGCCTATTCGCCAGCACACAGAGGGACCTGCCGACGCGGTGCCTACGCCTGCCCCAGCCTTGACGAGGACCCCTTTCCGTCCTCGGGCTCGGAACCCGCCCGGTTGACCGACGCCACGAAAGTGACGGTACCATGTTGTTCTTCGCGCGGCCACTTGTTCGATGAAAGGATCGAGTTCGACCACAGAGCATGACCACCGGTATGACCCATGAAGCCGACTCCGATCCCTTGGACCACCTCTTATTTGCGCCTGAACTAGCCATTCTTGAGTCCACGCGCCACCTTCTGTGTAGCTCCGAGACGATTTGGGCGATAGCCGATAAAACGGCGTTCCAGCCAACTTCATCTTTACACATCCTCCGAACTAGGTTGCCCGGGGTAGTGTCCAGACCACATGTGGCAAGCATGTGGTCACGCATTGCGCGAAAACGTGAGCACACGGACAACACGTGTTCCGCCGTTTCCTCTAAACCTGCGCACACCAAACACTCGGGCGAGGCCGAGCAAGCCAGCTGCGTTACCTGCACTTTGATTTTGCAGCACGCTTAAACGCCGGGCACATCGAACCCCCATGGGATGCTTGCTGTTCACAGCATTGCTGGAACAAATCAAACAATTTGGAGGGTTCGGGCAGCATTATGCCTTATGTCCCTCCAAACCGCAGCGTCGGCAGATATTGCTTCTGTCAGGGCCTTTGCAGTCCCATTGCTTGTGTCCCGGTTCCAGGCACTTGAAGCAAACTTCGGGTTGCTCGTATATGCCCACAGGGCACACCGACCATCCCACCTTGACGCTCCCTAACTTGACTACCTTGGAGGCGTCCGCTGCAGATAGCCGAACCAATGCTACCTGCGTCCCTGCCGGACCTTTCCGTAGCCGAACGGCTGCGGTGGGCGTCTCCATTTCACACTGTCGCCGCAGTGCCGTGACGAGCTCTTCGACTTCGGTGATCTCGTCCAGG
This sequence comes from Armigeres subalbatus, assembly GCF_024139115.2. Lineage (NCBI taxonomy): Eukaryota > Metazoa > Arthropoda > Insecta > Diptera > Culicidae > Armigeres > Armigeres subalbatus. The sequence continues at coordinate 102,816,944 of NC_085139.1, read as the reverse complement.
CCTTTAACCCTTAGATTCACCTCCGTCGTGAGTGCCCTCACCTTGACCGTCTCGCCTAGGACTTCCTCCGCCAACTTATTGTAGGCGGCGCCCTTTTGCGAGACGCCCCGCTTCAGCTCGAGGATCATCTCGCCCATTCGGGTACGTCTTATTCGACGTACGTCGGCGCCGAGTTCACCGAGCTTGACGTCACTCCTCATCGCCTTCAAGACGTCCGAGTACTTAGCCTCGTCCGCCGTAATGACTAGGGCATCGCCCCTGGAGCGATTGGCGCCTAGCTTAGACTTCTTGCTACCCTCATTCGCCCGGGCCTTCTTTTCGGCCCTTGACCTCTTCGTCTCAGTTTAACGAATTGAGATGATGTCTGTGTGTGCGTGTTTGTATTGACAAAATACAAAATAATCACCTATTTGCATGCATTTGTCTTAAAACGATTTGTTCACAACAAATTGCATTCAACGGCGAAACTTGTTATGAATATAAAGGAATATGTATTATGGAATATATTTACCTATCAGTGCTATTTTTATCTTTCTCATACATTTTTTTCATATGTAAAACATGTGAAAGGCATCAACACCGATAGGTGGATTAATCAGGCGTTTTCTTATGTATATTAGTCCAATCACCACTGAAATCACAATGATAACAAAGAAGGAACATATTAAGATTCACAGTTATCGAAATAAACCATGGAGGGAAGGAAAAATTTGCGTGATCAGAACATTATCCACTTCCCCCGCAGTGTTCGATATCAGGGGTAAGTGTAAAATCTTTAAATTATTTGCTTTCATCGTACAAACCACTACAAACTGAATGTGATTAGTTTAATTGTATTATAATGGTCACATGTAGTGCAAAATCACAAGAAAACGGAACAATTGATGCAAGTAAGAATTAATTTTATGAATGCAAAAATTAACTTCTCGTGAAACCTAAAATGACAGCTCCTGCGTAAACTGTGTTCGTGTATGTATAACACAGATTTTAACATAGTATTAGTGTGAACATTAAAGTATATTTTTGCACAATGTTATGTTGTGGTAAAAACTGTAAAGTCTGTACAATTGATATTTTTCGAGTCGATTTTTACACTTACCCCCTTTTTCCACTTCCCCCAGCGTACCTTATTTCAAAAACCCGACTTAATCCACCTACAGTGAACGCAACCCTTCTTACACTTTTGAATGGTTGTGTGTGCCCAGTGCATATTACAATTTCTATGCATATGACCTTCAATTGAATATAAAATAACTGATATTATCATGCTTTTATCGATTTCAAAATAAAATAGGAATATTTCTGAAAATTTTACAATTTTGAAAAAATAACAAAAAGACTGCAGATTTGATTTGCCGCCTTAAATGGCAATATTACAGCTTCTGTTTAAGCCCAAAAGAGTTCAAATCGGGTCATAGACGGCTGAGATATTGGTGTGACAATTTTTCATTAGTAGTCTGAAAATATGTCTCATATTCGTATTTCACAGATATCTCTGAAACCGAATTTCCGATTGCAGATAAAATTAATGGGTCCAATGACAAAAACATAGCTTTCGTTTAAAGATAAAATCGCATAAATCGGTCCAAGGACGACTGAGATCTTGATGGGACATATTTTACCAATGTGTGAAGTTGATACGTCTAATGCTTTATGTTCGTATTTCAAAGACATCTCCGGAACCCAATATCTAATTGCAAAATCAAAATACAATGGGATCAATGGCAAAGTCATGGCTTTCGTTTACAGATAAAATCATGCAAATTGGTTTACAGACGGCTGAGATATTCATGTGGCATTATTATGTTAGTTTTCTGAAAATGCACTTCATGTTCGTATTTCTCACATATCTCTGGAACCAAATGTTCGATTGCAAAAAAATTAAACTCGTACAATGACAAAGTCATAGCTTTCGTTTAGTGTTAAAATCGTGCAAATCGGTCCACGGACGGCTGAGATCTTGATGTGAGATTTTTGTAACGCACACACATACGCACACACGCACACATGCACACACACACACACATACATACATGTGCCCAGCTCGTCGAGCTGAGTTGACTGTATATACGACTTGGGTCTCCGAGCCTCAAATAAAAAGTCGGTTTTTCAAGCGATCTTTATACCCTTCTTAGGATGTAAGAAGGGTAAAAAGGGAGATTTTGTGATACTTAACAAAACCCACATGTCGTATATCAACGACGACGCTAAGATTAATTCCAGAAGCAGTAAGGTTTGCATGATAAAATTCTTCTCCTTTTGATTTCAAGTATAGTTTTGTCTTCAATCACCGATTCTCCAATGTTTCAGATAGGCGGCTGAGATAGCACAGGCTACTCCGCAGCGGCTGACGCTGCCGTAGCCGCAATGTCTTGTTGGTTGTGCAGCAAGCTGATAGATTTAATTGTTGCCACGCAAGACCTTTTTGTTTCCAACTGGTGGAAGACCTGGAATAGCTACCGGATTTGCCGCCAAATTCTGGTAGGAGCCATCCAGAAACCACGTGGTCATATTTTTGAAGATTTTCAACCCCCCTCCCCCCATGTGGTCTATCGTGGCCAATTGGCAGACCCCCCCCCCCCCCCCCTTTGCCCACGTGGTTTTTTAAAGTACAAAATTATAAAAACTTAATTTACTAAAACATATGGTTAATCCGATCAATTTTGAAGATGAACAATTTCAACTGATTCAAAATCAAACTAAACCCAGCATGGAAATTATAAATTCTCATGAATTCGAACATTTTGATGATGTTATCATGTTGTAATTTGTATCAGGTATTAGGATATCTAGAACTCGCAATGTAATTTGTAATGGTTTAGAAATTTTCCAAAATATCCCTATATTTAAAAAAAAAATTTCAACTTCTTTATTGGTATTTTTTTTAAACCTAATTATGAAGTTCATCACTGAATATCCCTATAGATTCCTAAGAGTATTTGGGACCTTCCGTAGCTCTGGAAGTACTGGAAATTCTTAAGATATATTAACCTCAGCGAAGAATCTGAACTGAACTCTCACAACAAAAAGTTATGTATGCAAATAAAACCTCCTACTGTTGTTTCTTTTGAGTAGCATTCCTGTAGAAATTCCAGTATTGTTTAAAGAATCATCAAATTAGTTTACCTTCCAATATTATTCGGTTTTTCTAAGGGTATACAAGTTTTATTCAGAATCTCAAAACTCTCTTCATTATGCTAAGATTCTATGATTCTAATCAGAACCGTAACACAATGTCCTTTATATTCCATTGCCTGAATTAAACAAAAGGAAATTTTCCATTAAAGAATATAAAAAAGCAATGAAATTGAGCATTTTTCCATAGATTACCCTTTCTTTAAAAGCCTTTGAAGTTCATGGAAAATTTTATCAATTTGATTGCTTTTTAGTATTTTTTTAATAGAAATTTTCTTATTTTTTATAGCTCTTTATTGATGTGAAAGAAACCCAGCATTGCTCAAATGTTGCAATTGTCACAATGAACTATTTGCAGCACCGCACTCTAGATCAATTTTCGTGCGTTTGTTCAGTCAGTCCAGAGCTGGCTCATCTCTCAAAATTTCGAATTCTTCTTTAAAATTACATTTTGATATCGTCTCGTGGAAGCCAATGATGCCATACTAAAAATATTTTATCGGTCACTCTGATGGTTCTTTCGAATAAATTTCCAAGGAACTTCTATTCCACATCTCGAATATGCTTCAGTCAATGGTCCTTTCATAAGCGACTCATAGAGGAATGAATGTATTATAGACCAATTATTATTGTGGAGTTGGGATCATTCGATTTATCCAATGAACCAACTTATGAATGATGTGTGATATAATATTCCAGTAGGTCCATTGGGTTGACATGACTTCAATTATTATTTATACAAGCTACTACAGACATTTTAGGTTATACAAAACGTCCTGCAAGTCGTAATGTTTGAACTACTTGATCATTCAAGTCCGTGAACCCAGTGCTTATAAGGCCCTACAAAAAAGTTTGCGAACAAACCTCATTGTCATTGTGCAACTTGATGTTGACTCAAGATAATTTTGGGTACCTTGTCTCTTGGATCTCATGTTAATGGAAATTAGGATCATATGCTTATTGCATTGGATTGGGTATATACAGATTATGAAGATATTGAAAAAGTTTTGATTGATCTGGTAGATACCGTGGGCTGAACTAGAGAACGTTTTGGAGTACCTTGAGTATCTCGTATTCCTGAATATTAATCACTGGCTTAACGTTCAGGATGACCCATCTTATCTCAGTGCTCAGAGTGATTCAAACATTTCAACTTCATTTGCATGCTCTTAGAATCGAAATCTTCCCAAGGTTTCAGATATCTGAGTTTTCAGGGTCAGTCAAATTTGAGCTCCCAGATTTTTTCTGTAAAGCCAATATCTAGATGAACAATTTTGCTGAAGAAAATGGTGGCCTAGCTCTCTTTAGAACATTTAGGTGCATTATTAAATATTTCGATCAGTTATCCCAATTGTACAATATCATAAACAACTAGGCTTCTTAAGCCTAAATTATTGCCTACATTTATTGCTTGGATTAATTTTAAATTCCAATATCTTCTGAATTTTCAAGAATAATTATTCTGGAGTTGCAAGGGAAACCCTTCGGAATATTGAGAAGAAACTCTTCGGAGTCTCCACGGAAAAATCTTTAGAATTTCAACGACATTTTTTTCCGAAATTCTGGGGAAGAGTTCCGAGAAATGTTTGGTAGAAATTTTGAAGAATTAGAAGAATCCGTAGAAAGATCCGAAATGCATATTTACGATGAAAATTCCAATAAACATCAAATTCCGAAGAGTTTCCAGTATAAATTAGAAAAAAAATCCGGCTTACTTTTTTTTACAGAATCTCTAAAGATTTTTTTCAAAATCTTGGGCTTTTAATGAATTTTCAAAGGAAATACTTCTAAATTTTTAATGGTTTTTTTTTTTTCATTTTCCAGAAGAAATTCTTAGAAATTTTCAGTAGTTTTTTTTAATTTCCAAAAGAAATTATTCGTAATATGCCAAAATATTTCCGATGGAAATTCCTAAAATTTTCCAGTAGAAAATCGAAAAAAGTTCATCTGAAACACCAATCATGAATTTTCTGAAGAAATTCCGATGTTTTTACTTTTCAAATTTTATTTCAAAATTTTCATTTCAAAATTCCAAATTTGAAAAAAATTATCCAAAAACAAAAAACCAACGAAAATATCAAAGTGTTTCATGTAGCATTGGCTGTTTAATATCTCTTGGAAATTCCGAAGATTTTTTCTTGAAAAATGTAGAAGTTTTCTTCTTCTTCTATGGCCCCACATTCCAACTGGAAGTTGGTCTACTGTTCAACTTAGTATATTCTATTAGCATTTCCTCAGTTATAAATTGAATGCTTTAATATGCCAGCCGTTGCACGATTATATATCTTGTGTAGCAAGTACATACGATGGATACATTATACCTAGGGTGTCGAGAATGTTTCCACCGAAAACACCGGATTGGCAATCCTACGCCTTTGCTCGCAAGGCTATTTGGAGACTGAACATTTTGAAGTGCACTCCTTAAAATGTTCGAAAACTTCTTTGGAAAGAAAAAGAATTTCTGGTGAATATTCGGAAGAACTTATCGAAGAAATTCATTAGAATGTTAAAAAAATATGAAAATATGAACATTTTTTTACACCGAAAATTATATGTTTTTCCCACGGGACTGTTTTGAATTTTCAGATAGAATTCACATGGAATTTTTAACGGAGTTCTAAGGAAATTTTTTCGGAACTTACACTGCAGATGTTTTTTTTTTTTTTTTCATTAACAATTTGTAGCAAAATTTCCAAGCAAAATTTTTCAGAGAGAATTGTTCAAAAATCATTCTGAATGTCAGCACTTTATCAGGATTGTATAAAGTAATGTCAAAGTTTTTACAGGAAATTTCTTTACTGGATTTTCCCTAAATATCCACAATCCAATAAGTTTTTTTCTTAAGATTTTTTCTTGGATTATTTTAAAAACATGAAAATTTTTCAAAATTGTAGCTGCAGTCCGCTGATGCAAAAGTGTCGGCGGCGTGATGCCAAAAACCATCTGCGGCGAAATTTTTTTTGTGGAAATTGAGACTGTTTTTTCGTTTATTTTTTTATGGAAATAGGATCTAAGGCTAAGCTGGTCAAATAATGCAGATATGCATCGTCGTTGCGACCGACGCTGCGTTACCGGTTTTTCTCGATGCACACCTACGTCTTTTTAACGCTGAGTTGAAAAGACGCTACGTGAGCATCGGCCCTAAGATGCGCTTTGCGTTTAAGTCCTTCGAAGTTCTGCATTAATTTAGGTACCCCCTCTCAAAGTAGGCTTCCAAGCCTTTTGATAAAACGAACAGTGGGTAATGTCTGTGACATAACCGCTAAGTGGACGTAGGACTTGACTTGACCATGCCTTTAAGATACATAATATGTCCAAATTTCTCACATCAACTATTTTGGATAAATAATCGACGTTGCATACCATTCCTTGGCAAAATCTTCTCATCAAACCGACACAGAAATCAAATCTACCTCGAACAAAAATCATCAAAAAAAATTCAGGAAGTATCTGTCCGGTCACGAAATATTAGCCTCGACAGTGGCAACCTTCCCACTGAAGGACTGCCTGAAATAAACCACAAGTTGGCTCAGCAGGGGATGTAGACTGTATCTCAGCCCTTCCACTGAAGGGCCTACTAATCCGTGCGATAGCGACTGAAGGAGAACATTATTTTTAGCTCTTAGAGCCTTGAAAAAGGCTGTTTGCTTCGGCTAAGTGCAAAAAGTAAGAAAACGATCTTTTCAAATAACCGCGAATTTCTAGTGATGGTATAAAAAAGACTGAACTCTGCGAACGAATGCACTTTTCTTTTATACTACTTAATTTTGAATCTTCTCTGCTTCCCAATTGGTGGGCCAATCAGCTAGTGTCTTGTATCCCGCTTGCATCCCGTCATCATCAACGCGTTCGAGAAGGGCTTCTTCTTTTTTACGCTTGTTGCTCGCTGCTGGCGTCTATTTCTTAACGGGACTTTTCGCTTGATACAGGCAAATAAGCCGGGCAAGCGAGCTTAGAATTGCAATTCAGGTGGGAAGTAGGGTGTTCTTTTCTGAGACAACATTGTTAGTAGTAGAAGGAAGGAAACACCTGGACATGGGATTTCGGGTGATAAGATTTAGAATTCATAACATGGGACGATCATTCAGTCACGTTCGCTTTGGCACGGATTTGGCGCGGAAAATATTTCAGGATCTCCGTAACAGCCCTGCAATTTCTATCCCGAAGGGAATTGAAAGCTTTGATATTGATCTCTATCATTGGCTCTCTGAAGAACCGTTTGTTTTTTGGACATACATGCTGCATCATGTGGCTTTTCTTCAGCCTGTCTCGGCTCATCACCGATGCCGGCCGGTCTCGGCTCGACTCTGCTGCTGCTGCCGGTATCTGCTCAGCATTGCTGCTTTGTCGGGTCTGTAGGGTGGACTGCTGCTGTACTGGGTACTGGGTAGGTTTCGGCTGATGATGGTGGCTTCGATGACTTCATTCCCTGCTAAAAGGTGTGAGTGCTGTTCAATCGATGATGCGGTTGCTTCGTTTGTCCCGGTCAGAATGAAAGGAAAAAATCGCGTTGCGCTATTTTATGGCTTCTCGGCAGACCCAGCGGCTGCTCATTCGCTGGTGTCTGCACCAATGAGAACGTGGTAATGGAATGATGCAAGAATTATGCGGTACCCATATTTATAGGTTCCCTTGATCTCAATGTTTTTCATTGAAATTTTTCGGGTCTTATCAAGCATGGACATGAAAGGCATACTTGAAATCTGTCGATTGAGGGGCTTACCGCAGAAATTCGTCCACTGAGACGAACGCTATTAACGTTTAAAATCTTTCAACACAGCGTAACGCGGTCGATTTGAATATTTTGAAATGACACCCGGTATAGTAAAGAGAGACGTAAGTCCTACGTCAAAAAATAATTCCGAGCCCTTTGGGAGGAGGCTTGCCAGCCTCTTGAAAGAAGCTTCTGAATCTCTTGAAAGTAGGCTTCCGCACCTCTTGATAAGAGGCTTCTGAGCATCTTGTAGAGAGAATTTCAAGCATCTTGAATGGCAGCTTTCGAGTCACTTAAAAGGAGGTTTCCTTTGCATCTTGAAAGGACGCTTCTGAACCTTTTGAAAGTATGCTTCAAAGCCTCTTGAAAGAAGAATTCCGAGCTTCTTGGAGGGAGGCTTCCGAGTATCTTGAAATCAGGCTTCCGAACCACTTGAAAGTAGGTTTTCGAGCCTCTTGAAAGTAGGCTTCCGAACATCATGAAAGGAGGCTTACGAGCCTCTTGAAAAGAGCTTTCCGAGTCTCTTGCAAGAAGGCTGACGACCCTCTTGAAAGGAGGCTTCCGTACCTTTTGAAAGTAGACTTACGAGCCTTTTGAAAAGAACCTTAAGCCTCTTGAAATAAGCCTTCTGAGATTTTTGAAAGAAGGCTTCCGAGCCTTCCGAGCAGACGTCTTAAAAGGAGGCTTTCAAGCCTCTTGATAAAAGGCTTCCAAGCCTCTTGAAAGGAGGCTTCCGGGCCTCTTGAAAGGAGGCTTCCGGGCCTCTTGAAAGGAGGCTTCCGGGCCTCTTGAAAGGATGCTTCCAAGCCTCTTGAAAGGAGGCTTCCGCCCTAGTAACATTTTGGTTTTATGCTGGTTTTATAACACTCTTGAAGAGTAAATTATGGTCTTCAAGAGCGTTTTAAAACTTGAAATGTTACTTGGGCGGGCCTCTTGAAAGGAGGCTTCCGGGCCTCTTGAAAGGAGGCTTCCGCATGGTGACCAGCGAACCGGGAAAACCGGGAGAACCGGGAAAAAAACCGGGAATTGAAAATCACCGGGAAAATGTCGGGAAATTCAATAACCACCGGGAAAATTTTCAAATCTGCAATTGTCTCTTTGTAAAAAATAGTGCAAAAATCTCAAACATCATAAGAGAATTGGTAAACTCATTCGCTCATTCCATTCTATTTCAGATTTTACAATTTTTCGTACATATGTACTGTGAACTCATACAAATTTCTAAAGTAGGTTATGTATTTATGATATAGTCCCTAGATACCCCATTCAATCAAGGATCAATCATCACCAAAGTTGAGTTTCAGTCATAGTAATTAATTATCACTTCGGGTTACTTATACCCTACCAATAGATTCCTTCTACGTTCTCCAATTTGTCCAAATAAATATATTTGGTATTCCTCCTCTTTTATTTCAAATACCTATTGCAATATTTCCAAAGCCGCTAAAAAAGGAGAATAAACACCTTCGTATTCAACAAAAAAAATCAAATTTTTCTTTCACGATCCTCATGATGCATCAAAGAGTTGTGACGATGGATTACAATTCCTTCTAGAAATTTTGGAATGAGATATAAGTTTTGGATTGAAATATGTTCACAAGTTGTATAGCAAATTCAGTCTTCAGTCCAGTCTCCCTGTTTTTGATAGCGCATTGGTGGACACAAATAAATATAAATTTGAATAATGATTAGAAGTATGCATGACAAATTTCCCAAAGCAATCACACAATACCTAAGCTTTATTACTTTTTTTAAGTCTATATAATTCTATTTAAAATGTTTAATATCAATTTGTTACTGTATTATCTATATTTCAATTATATATAAAATATCCAACCAAGATAGTTTGATAAAACTCAAAACTTACAACGCATGCTCGATTTAAACGAATTTATGTAGTTTCAACGGGCCTCTTGAAAGGAGGCTTCCAAGCCTCTTGAAAGGAAGCTTCCAAGCCTCTTGTAAGGAGGCTTCCAAGCCTCTTGGAAGAAGGCTTCAAAGCCTCTTAGTTCATTAAGACAAATAATGTCAGATGGATTAAATTAATAATAAATAATAAATAAAAAAAGTAGGTTTCCAAGCCTCTTGAAAGGAGGCTTCCGGGCCTCTTAAAAGGAGGCTTCCGGCCTCTTGAAAGGAGGCTTGCCAGCTTCTTGAAGGCAGGCTTCCAAGCCTCTTCAAAGGAGGTTTCAGAACATCTTGAAAGAAGGCTTCAGAACATCTTGATAGAAGGCCTTCGAGTTGCTTGGAAGAAGGCTTCTGAGAAGCGTAGAAGGATGCTTTTAATCCTCTTGCAACGAACCAACCAGGGTCTCCTAATTGCCTTGCGTGCAAAGGCCTTCGATTGCCAATCCGAAGATGGCAAGTTTTCGGATGGGAAATACACCTTTTAAACGGAGGCTTCCAAACCTTTAGATTCTGGATTTTAGTTGAAAAGCATATACTCAAAATATTTTTCAACATTTCATTTAGATCAGGAAGATTGCATTGGAGATTTTTACAATTTGCGTGTTAGACGTTTTGTCCGTTTTATCTTTTGCTCCGCAGCCCTTCATACACTGTGCTGGTTGAGGATTTGGCTTTGATTTACTAATCACCATGCATATTATGCACAAGACAAAATTATGATATAATAAATACACAATTATCAAAACTTTATCAATAAGTTTCGAATTGGAATTGTAATACGTCCGCCATTACGCATTTTTGTCCGAGGTACCCCCTAGGGCCAGCGAAGGTACCCCCAGGGGTACATGTACCCCAGGTTGAGAACCGCTGTGTTAGAGTGTAAACAGTTATTATTTTTCGCTGCTAAACACTGATTTGACTGATTTTTGAAGATTCAGAAAAATCCAGTGGAAGATAACCTTTAGGTTTATTGAATGCAAACATATTGTTCGCGTTGAATCAGATCAAGAAAGCATGTGCAACATTCTAAATATAAAAATCTATATAAATGTGTACCGCATTCAAATAATCTGTAGAAAATCTGTAAAAAAAAACAAAAAAGCTCTTTTTGTTTTTAAGGGCCCCATACACACGACATGTTGTACAGCTTTGACTCCGCCTGCAGGAAATTTGGTTCGGTTGGAGTAAATTCGGACCGTCTGTGGACAAGTTGTACTGTTCGTGCAAGTTGTACAGTCGTACAAGTTGACCACAGACGATCCGATTTAACTCCGACCGAATCAAATTCCCTGGGGGCGGAGTCAAAGTTGTACAACACGTCGGAGCGTGTATGGGGCCCCTAATATCGTTCGTGAGAGGGAGTGACAGAACTACCTACTATGGAGCAAAAAATTCTCAAAGTTGAGTTCTTTAAACTTTTTTCATGTACTTTATTTTTTCTGTGTTTGGTTTTGCTCTCTGCTCTTTATTTTTATTTTTCTATCGCATCTAATGACATATTTTCAGTGTAGGTATTTCAATTTCGAATTCTTTAGAAATTTTGTGTTAAATAACCTTTCCACAGGAAAATACCGATCAATGTTCTTCATAAAATGCTGATACTTAATAAGGATACTAAGAGCAGGACTCTCAGTAAAGATTTCGTAGATCGTAGGGTGAACGACTTTCAAAAGAAATGATAAAACATAAAAAACTATTGCAGCCGTGAACAAGTTAGGAGAAAATACATTTAAGCCAACTTATTTATAATTGAAATAGAATAAGTATAACTGTGAAACGCGAAAAAATAATAGAATTTATACGATTTCCTTTTTTACACTGATGAATAACTTTGAAGAGATTAAAACAAAAAACTAGCCGATAAATAAAGCTCAAAAACTAATACACTCTGTAATACACGGCGATTTTGTCGACGGGTTTCAATGGATACTACAATTTGATCACTTTGTGTTTGTTGCTAAACTATAGTGATATCAATGTAGAAGACATAAAACATAAACATTGTACACACAAAAACAAGCGATATCACAAAAACATAAACTATGATGTATTTATTTCTAATCAGTATTATAATAAGTTTTTTCTATCGACAATGTGTAAAATCTCTGTGACTATGTATGACACTGTATTAATAAGAAAAGACGTAGGTCTACAATAAATAAAAAGATATGATTGAAAACGTCCCAGTTGAACTATCTTTGCATATGATCCAAAATCCATGTCACGTACGTTCCCACGTTGGTGTACACGTTCGGGTAGTCCAGGTGGCACTTGTTCGGTCCGAAAGCGAGCAAACCATGCAGGACGTACCGATCGTTCCCGTCCACCGGTTGGATGGCTTGCAGCGGTGCGGACGCCGTGTCGTACACACAGCCGGTGCTTCCCGGTTCAGCCGGCGCGTCCCGTTCGATGCAAATCTGGCGGAAGGTCTTCTCCAGGGGGATTCTCTCTTTGCTGTATTGGCGCTGGCACTCGACCGAATCGACGACCTTCACTTCGGCACGCTGCATCCGCGGTTGATCCCGATGATTCTTCCAGCCGGAGCGAATGTAGGACGACGGTTTGAAGCTGCGGAGAGCTTTGGTCAGCGGTAGGCAGATGGGTTTGATGTTTTCTCGGTTGGTGTCCGCCAACGAGTACAGGCGAATCAGTGCGATGTTGTTCGCAAAGCGAGGCTTGTTGTACTGCTGGTGGACGGTGATTGTTTCAATGCCTATGGTTTGAGTTGGAGGGGAGCAGGCGTTGGAACCGTCCACGACGCCGCAATCCTGACTAGTAGAGGTGTCGTATTCGCCCAGTCGAATCGATGTCGGACGCAGTTTGCCTGTGTTGTAAACACATTCGGCCGCTGTAATCAGATAACGTTCACTAATGAGCATCGCGTGGCAAAGAGTTTTCTTCTCACGAACTCCCTCTTGACTGTATTCGATCAGTCCCACCCATGGATACGACATCAAAACAGATTTTTCCGATTCCTGCGTCAATGGGTACGGATTTTCGCCGCATTCCCGACTCAAAAGATTCTGCTTTGGATGCGTCAATTCCGGTGCTTCCACGAATGATCCATTCAGCTGATCAGCTATCCAACTGATATATCGGGCCACATCCATATAAACCACGTATTGATACGGATCGCAACGACTTTGGTCGCTAGCCAGCGATGGTGAGAATGCCACAATACCTCGAACGTACCAACGGCCATCGATCTCGAAAAACATACCACCGCCGCTGTCACCGTTACAAGCATTGACACCGTCCTTACTGCCAGCGCAGAACATATCCCCGGTCAAAGCCAATCCAAATACACCTCGGTTGCTGTCGATACACACCTGATTGTCAACCACTTTGAGCTCCGCTTTATTCAGCGTCTCCGAATAGCCGGCAGTCCTGGTTGCACCGAATCCCACAACTGTACCATCCTTGTTACGAATCAACAAACGATCTTCGCCCCTATTCCACATACACACTGGTTGAATATACGGCGTGAACTTTATATCCGTCGCCAGCTTGATCAAAGCAATATCGTGCTGAAGGGCTCCAATGCGAAATTTTTTGTGTACCATAATGTGGTCCACCGCATGTTCCTGGGCGCGATCATCTGCCACAAGCAACCGCTGACGACCGACCTGCACGATCAGGTTATCCGGCGGAATGATTCCACTCGACAGCCGAACACAGTGCCCAGCTAAAAAAAAATGAAAAATTACGATTGCGGTTCATCCATCGTTTGTGTCTCACATCGCATGTTCACTCACCGGTCAGAATGGTGTTTTTGTCCAGTATGCTGCCACCGCACTTATATACCGGCGTTCCCGTTCCTTCTCGATGATGAATCGCCGTATGCCAGGGCCAGTTTTGAATGATAGCGGGTTTTCCATCGACGATCAAGTTCACTGTGTCGGATTTCCGTTGACCGCAGTCTTTCGGGAGGTCCAGTTGGGTCGTATTGCCAACGTAGAACGCCAGAAAAAGCAGCAAAATTGGAGCTGTGTTCAGGGTCATCATTTTACTAACGTTGCTACAACGTTGATAAGAGTAATAATCACAACACAGCGCGAGACATCTATAGATCAAGAGAATTCAACTAATCCGTGTGCAAGTTTCTTTCGAACTAAGCTTCCAGTGAGTACGCTCCGAAGATGTGCTTTGTGTGAGAACCGGTCTCGTTTTTAATTGCATGTAGCTATACCGAAGGGGAGTTCCCCAGTTTTTGTTATTACCGTTCTCTTATGCGATTTACGTTAGGAACTATGTTTATCACGACGAGGCCCGTTTAGGTGATCCAAGCGATCGTTCATAAATGTATAAACGTGTGGGACCGAAATTCAACCATCTCAAGATATTTATACTTATTTGTAATTTGGTGAGGTGAGAAGAAGGTTGAGGAATACCTATATGATTAAATTAAAGGGATCGTCACGTATTACATGGCAATGAAAAGTAGTCTTGGAAATTGTAACAAAAAAAAACGAAATGATATTGCCACCCGATAATCTCCAATCTCTTATCATCATTCCAAAAACAGGTGTGTTAATTTTTGTTTGAGTTTTCAACTTTTTTTTTGGTTTAGAATTTAGTTTATTTAGTCACTTCATGATAATACAAAGTTGTATAGTTCAAAATTTTAGTTGAAACTCTAAAGCGTTAACATCATTATTATTATTAACGATGCGAATGTAGTTTATTAACAGTTTCAGAATTTTAACACGAGCTGCTTTCCGTATGCCTGGCAAAACTGGCTTCGCGAGGTCTTCAAACGAAAGTCGTCTCCATCCATCCATTACTTCCGCCAGCTTCTGCGACAGGATCGTCCATGTCAGGCCGACACGAGCATACGAAGAAAATTTATGTTGAAGTGTTTTGGGTGCTAGATTGCCACAGTATTGGCAATTCTCATCAGCTGAAAAATGCATCACATGCAAATGCAACAGTTTGCAGTGCTCGGTTTTCCTGTTAAAGAAGAGATACAGTTGAGATCGTTGCGCTGACCAAAGATATGTCAAATGCTTTCTCTATATCAAGAAGAGCAACTCCAGTCGAATATCCTTCAGATTTGTTGAGCCGAATTAAATTCGTTACTCTTAATAACTGATGAGTGGTTGAATGCCCATGGCGAAAACTGCTCATCAGCAAAAATAGAATTGTCATTAATATGAACCATCATTCTATTTAAAATAATCTTTTCAAACAGTTTGCTTATTGAAGAAAGCAAACTGATTAAGAAACTGATAACTAGAAGCCTCAGCTGGATTTTTGTCCGGCTTCAAAATAGGAACAACTTTGGCGTTTTTCCATTTATCTGGGAAGTATGCCAATTGAAAACATTTGTTAAATATATTAACCAAAAAGGATAAAGAGCTCTCAGGAAGTTGTTTGATAAGTATGTAGAAAATACCATCATCACCCGGGGCTTTCATATTTTTAAATTTTCTAGTAATAGATCTCACTTCATCCAAATTAGTTCCCAACGAAGGGTCAAAAACATTCTCTTGATTGAGAATGTCTTCGAAGCTCCGTGTAACCTGATCCTCAATTGGACTAGTGAGACCTAGACTAAAATTATGGGCACTCTCGAACTGCTGAGCAAGTTTTTGAGCCTTTTCGCCATTTGTTAATAAAATTTTATTTCCCTCGTTAAGCGCTGGAATTGGCTTTTGAGGTTTTTTTTAAAGAATTTTCGTTAATTTCCAAAAGGGTTTCGAACTGGGATCCAACTTCGAGACATTATTCTCAAAGTTGGTATTTCTCAGAATAGCGAAACGTTTTTTAATTTCATTTTGCAAATCTCGCCAAATAACTTTCAACGCGGGATCGCGAGTTCTTTGGTATTGCCTTCTTCTCACATTTTTAAGACGGATCAGTAGCTGAAGATCGTCGTCAATAATAATGGAGTTGAATTTAACTTCATATTTCGGAATTGCAATGCCTCTGGCTTCGACAGTTAAATTTGTCAAAGATACGAGAGCATTATCAATATCACTTTTGGTATCGAGAGGAATATCAACATCAAAATTCCTATCGATATACGTTTTATATAAATCCCAATCAACTCTATGATAATTAAAAGTAGAGCTGATTGGATTATAAATGGCTTCTTGTGAGATTTCAAATGTCACAGGAAGGTGATCAGAGTCAAAGTCAGCATGAGTTACCAATTGGCCACACAGCTGATTTGAATCTGTTAAAACTAAATCAATTGTAGAAGGATTTCGACTGGAAGAAAAACAAGTTGGGCCATTGGGATATTGAATAGTATAATATCCCGCAGAACAATCTTCAAATAAAATTTTGCCGTTGGAATTGCTTTGAGCATTATTCCATGAACGGTGTTTGGCATTGAAGTCACCAATTACGAAGAATTTTGATTTGTTGCGAGTCAGAATTTGAAGATCAGCTTTCAACAAATTCTTTTGCTGCCCATTGCATTGAAAAGACAAGTAGGCTGCAATGCAATGAAGGAAAATTGTCCAAAATTTGTTTCAACAGAAACTCCCAAGGTTTCGAACGAAGAAAATAATTTATGTTTGATACGTCTATTGATGACAATGGCGACCCCACCACACCGCCTTTAAAAACAACTATTACGAACGATATAAAAGATAATACGACTCGATACAATCGGCAACGACCTAGGCGACGAATAAAGGATCATGATTGGAAGCTTGGAACATGGAACTGCAAGTCGCTAGGCTTCGCAGGTTGCGACAGGATAATCTACGATGAATTACATCCCCGCAACTTCGATGTCGTAGCGCTGCAGGAAATCTGCTGGACAGGACAGAAAGTGTGGAAAAACGGGCATCGAGCGGCTACCTTCTACCAAAGCTGTGGCACCACCAACGAGCTGGGAACCGGCTTCATAGTGCTGGGAAAGATGCGCCAATCAACGCAAGAATGTGCAAGCTGAGGATAAAAGGCCGTTTCTTCAGCTATAGCATCATCAACGTGCACTGCCCACACGAAGGGAGATCCGACGACGAGAAAGAAGCGTTCTATGCGCAGCTGGAGCAGACATACGATGGATGCCCACTGCGGGACGTCAAAATCGTCATCGGTGACATGAACGCTCAGGTAGGAAGGGAGGAAATGTATAGACCGGTCATCGGTGCATAAACTTTGCAGCCTCCCGCGGAATGGTAGTCCGAAGCACTTTCTTCCCCCGCAAGAATATCCACAAGGCCACATGGAAATCCCCTAACCAAGAAACGGAAAACCAAATCGACCACGTTCTAATCGACGGTAAATTCTTCTCCGACATCACGAACGTACGCACTTACCGCAGTGCGAATATTGAATCCGACCACTACCTCGTTGCAGTATGTCTGCGCTCAAAACTCTCGACGGTGTATAACACGCGTCGGAGTCGTCCGCCTCGGTTGAGTATTGGACGGCTACAAGACGGTAGACTAGCCCAAGACTACGCGCAGCAGCTGGAAGTGGAATTCCCAACGGAAGAGCAGCTAGGCGCAGCGTCTCTTGAAGATGGCTGGAGAAATATTCGATCCGCCATTGGAAGCACCGCAACCGCTGTACTAGGCACGGTGGCTCCGGATCAGAGAAACGACTGGTATGACGGCAAATGTGAGCAGTTAGTCGAGGAGAATAATGCAGCATGGGCGAGATTGCTGCAACACTGCACGAGGGCGAACGAGGCACGATACAAACGGGCGCGGAAAAGACAAAACTCTATTTTTCAGAGGAAAAAGCGCCAGCTGGAATATCGAGACAGTAAAGAGTCGGAGGAACTGTACCGCGCTAATAACACCCGAAAGTTCTTTGAGAAGTTGAACCGTTCACGTAAGGGCCACGTGCCACAGCCTGATATGTGTAAGGACATAAACGGGAACCTTCTTACAAACGAGCGTGAGGTGATCCAAAGGTGGCGGCAGCACTGCGAAGAGCACCTGAATGGCGATATGGCAGACAACGGTGTCGGTATGGTAATTAACCTAGGAGCACGCGCGCAGGACATGCGACTTCCGGCTCCGAATCTCCATGAAATCCAGGAGGAGATTGGTCGGCTGAAAAAAAAAACAAAGCCCCTGGGGTTGACCAACTACCAGGAGAGCTGTTTAAACACGGTGGTGAGGTCCTGGCCTCACATTGCTGAACGCCGCCTACAAGGTGCTCTCCCAAATTTTATGCCGCCGACTAACACCAATTGCAAGAGAGTTCGTGGGGCAGTACCAGGCGGGATTTATGGGTGAACGCTCTACCACAGACCAGGTGTTCGCCGTACGTCAAGTATTGCAGAAATGACACGAATACAACGTGCCCACACATCATCTATTTATCGACTTCAAAGCCGCATATGATACAATCGATCGGGACCAGCTATGGCAGCTAATGTACGAAAACGGATTTCCGAATAAACTGATACCGTTGATCAAGGCGACGATGGATCGGGTGATGCGCGTAATTCGAGTTTCAGGGGCATTCTCGAGTCCCTTCGAGACGCGCAGAGGGTTACGGCAAGGTGATGGTCTTTCGTGTCTGCTATTCAACATCGCTTTGGAGGGGGTAATACGAAGGGCAGGGATTGACACGAGAGGTACGATTTCCACGAAGTCCGTGCAGTTATTTGGTTTCGTCGACGACATTGATATCATGGCATGTAACTTTGAGAAGATGGGGGAAGCCTACATCAGACCGAAAAGCGATGCTAAACGGATTGGACTAGTCATCAACACGTCGAAGACGAAGTACATTATAGGAAGAGGCTCAAGAGAGGTCAATGTAAGCCACCCACCACGAGTTTCTATCGGTGGTGACGAAATCGAGGTGGTGGACGAATTCGTGTACAGTGAGCCCAGGTGATCGCCGATAACGATACCAGCAGAGAAATTCGGAGACGCATCATGGCAGGATATCGTACGTACTTTGGACTCCGCAAAACGCTCCGATCGAATAGAGTTTGTCGCCGTACCAAACTGACTTTCTACAAAACGCTTATTAGACCGGTAGTTCTCTACGGACACGAGACCTGGACGATGCTCGTGGAGGACCAACGCGCACTGGAAGTTTTCGAAAGGAAAGTGTTGCGTACCATCTATGGTGGGGTGCAGATGGCGGACGGTACGTGGAGGAGGCGAATGAACCACGAGTTGCATCAGCTGTAGGGAGAACCATCCATCGTTCACACCGCAAAAATCGGAAGACAGGAATCCGGTGAAAATGGTTCTCGACAACGATCCGATGGGAACAAGAAGGCGAGGTGCACAGCGGGCAAGGTGGATCGATCAGGTGGAGGACGATTTGCGGACCCTCCGCAGACTGCGTGGTTGGCGAAGTGCAGCCATGGACTGAGTTGAATGGAGAGGACTTTTATGTGCAGCACAGGCCACTCCGGCCATAGTCTGGTAGTAAATAAAAAATAAAGTTTGAGATCCTCGAGGATCATGTGGATTAGTTTTGCTGATTTCCGTTTAAATACTGCACATCAAAAATAACATCATCATGGCATTTCAGACATAATTTACATTAAATCTTCAATAAACAGAATAGTTTTCATTATTCGAATCTAGTAAAACATGCTACAGTCATAATTTGAAACAAGCAATAAGATCGAATTGATGGAGTGCCAAATTTGTAACGATTTAGCTCAAACGGGACCCATGTCCGTTTTACCCACCCTGTCCATTTTACCCCCACCTCCCCTACTTGATTTTGGTAATATGTTTTCTTTGTGTATTTTAATACTTTCTCATAATACAACAAGGGCTGGCGAAAGGTAACGTGGAATGTCCGTCATATGGAGCTTCACATCGTGTGCGATGTCGATTGCATAATAATCTAATTTTAATTTGCCATGAATGCATGCTATGTGATGAAAACCGAGATGAAAACAGAATAAACTGCAGGAGAGATGCATACGAACTGAAAAAAAACCTTCTCCTTCTCAGCACACACATGGGCAGCTTATTTTTTAATTTGTTTCTAATGGAATGCAATTAAATGGAAATCTTGATGGCAGATTGGGAGCTCTTCTCAGTAAGCTTTTTCCTAAAGTTCTAGTCCTAGCCTGGCAGGAGATAAAGGGATACCTTCGGTAGGTACTGGAATTAAACCCACATTCAGTTTTACGTAAATGCTGATGGCAGTAAAATTCAATTTATCAAGTGCCACAACCCACCTGCAGGGTGTTACGGTTTGTTCCTTTTGATCCAGCTAAATTGTGATTGAAATGGTCTTTTGTTTCTTCGAATGCCCTTATGACAGGGGCAACTCATGAACGAACGAAATTCTTTCGGGATGAGCTACCGACATGGTTGTCCATAAGTCTATACCAGTGAGTGAACAAGCGGAGCATAGTTATTTAACAGGAGTAAAGTTTTCTATGGAATCGACACAGTGTTCTTTGCTGGCACAACTGGGTACCTTTCCTGCCTCGCGACTTTGTAAATTTGAAATTTGAAACAGCTAGAACTCTTTTAATTCAGCATATTTCGTACAACTGACGTTACTACCAGAAAAGATTGGAATCTATTAGTGAGACACATCCTGTTAGGCACATAAGCTCACCAAAAAAGTTTGTTTAAAGAGCACAATCGCTGTTTCAAGAATCAATTAGGTATGCCAATTAAATAAAAGTTCCTAGATTTAAGCTTTTCCACTGTTATTTACTGTGACATTTTTACAGATTCTATGGGTCGACATATCAACCCACGTTGTTAACTCAGTTGCATGATTGATAGTAGCAAAGAGAAACAGTTTTAATAGGAGTGCAAGGTTCTATTTATATATTTTCCATTTCCATCGAACAATAATGTGCGTGAATATGGCAGCACCGCGAGTATCATTAGGAAAAGTGACACCTTTGAATCAGTTTTCGCGGGCATCGTTTTCCAAAGCTATCGTACCGACTGGTAGGTATTCCTGGTCAAATTCGGGCACATTTATAGTGGAACGGGGGATATACAGTGTTTACATTTGGATAGCTATTTCATTACTAAACCGTGATTGGTACAATATCTCCATTGAACATTGATGCCTAAGGTCTTCAACACGGTTTAAGATGTTTTCATTTAGGAAACTCTTATTTTGGCAACGCGAATTCTAGATTTATTTATTTATTGTTGTATTCATCTGACATCATGGTCTTAATGTATTATACTTAATTAAATTATACCAAACAATTAATTGAATATACGTGATGTACGCAAACGTTGTCGAAATGCTTCCGTAGATAAATTAAAGTCAAATAAAGAATATGCTTCTCGAAATGCTCTGCAAATAGAGTTGATTGGGTCATTAGCTCCATAAATAGTGTTCCTAGCTGATAGTTGTATCAGTTGCCTCGATCGAAGGATACGTTCAGGGGCATAAAAACGAACACGTTCCAGCAGAGCAGGGCAGTCGACATCACTATGTATTAATTTGGCGCCATAAATTGCCCGGTTAGTTTTACGACGTACATGTAGTGGTTCAATTCCTAGTAAGGCACAACGGTGTTCATAAGGAGGCAAATTTAACGGGTCACGCCACGGCAGATTCCTTAATGCATGTCGAACAAATTTTCTTTGTACCGCTTCTATTCTCGTGATCCATAATGTTTCATAAGGAGACCACACCACCGACGCAAATTCCAAAATGGATCTGACCAAAGAACAGTATAGGGCGCGCAGGCACATTGGGTCGTTAAACTCTTTAGCAATCTTGAGGATGAATCCTAGTTGACGATTGGCTTTTTCTACTACATAAGAGTAATGCAGCTTAAATGTTAGTTGGTAATCCAACAACACTCCAAGATCCTTCAGTTTATCCACACGTTCAATTTGTTGACCATTTATGCTGTAATCATATAATATCGGAGACTTCCGTCGACGATATGAGATAACGCAACATTTGGAAACGCAAACTTGAAGGTAGTTCATGAGACACCAACGTGCGAAGATATCCAAAAGCTTTGAAGTTCTCACAATCTGCGTCACTTCGTACGATGAGGAAGATTTTCAAATCGTCAGCGTAAATTAGTAAACCACCGTCGGCCAGGAGAATACTAACATCGTTAAAGAATAACGTAAACAGTAGAGGTCCTAAATTGCTTCCTTGTGGCACTCCAGAGCCAGGCGTAAAGGAAAGCGATTCGGTTGCACCAATTTTTACGCCTAGACATCTATCTTGAAGATACGACTGTAGCCCATTGCAAACTCTTTCCGTAACCCGAGACGACGTAGTTTAGCCAACAGAATTCCATGATGCACTGTGTCAAATGCAGCCTTGATATCGGTGTCTACTTGTACGCCACTGTCCATGGCACTGATGCAGGTTGATGTAAAGTCACAAAGGTTACTTTCCACAGATCGCCTAGGATAAAAGCCGTGTTGTGCTTTACTGATGTAAGTGCGACACGATCCAAACATAACATCATTCACAATTGTTTCCAAGCATTTTGAACCAGCTGAGAGTGAAGTAATCCCACGATAGTTAGCAACATTTGACTTGTCACCTTTTTTGAAAACTGGCCGCATATGAGACGTTTTCCAAACAGTCGGGAACTTTTGCTGTTGCAAAGATTGGTTGAAAATGTACAGTAGAGGTTCCGCTAGTACGGGCCCACATTTCTTGAATATGCACGATGGGATACCATCAGGTCCTGGACAAAACGACAACTTAAGCTTTTTAAGCGCCAACTTGATCATCAGTGGAGTCACTTGGAAAATGTCTAGATCAATCAAATCACGTGGTACTGTATGGATTGCTGCGTTCGTTTCTTCGGCGGTAAGAATATTATTCATAAAACGCTAAAGAATTGTTCTGCGAATAGCGCGCACTTTTCATCCAAATTATTTGCCAAGCCGTCACCTAGATACATCGATATAGGGAGACCATTTTCCAGTCGTTTAGAGTTGACAAAAGACCAACAATTTTTCGGATTTCTGCGAAGATCGTCCTGTTTCCGCCTCACATACTGTTTGTACAGAAAACGGTTATATCCACGATATATGCGACTCGCTTCATCAAATTGTTGTTTCGAGAAATAACATCTTTGACGACAGTACTGCTGCAGCATCTTGAAACGACGACGTCGTAATGCACGAAGCCGCGAGTTGTCCCAAGCTGGTTTCTTAGGAGGTCGGATGAGTGGGACAGTCTGGGCAATGCAATTGCGCAAAATAGTGTTGAATGCAGAAACAGCAGAGTCCACGTCAGTACTTCGCGTCACTTCGATCCAATCAGTATTCGATAGCAGACCGTGTCAAAATCACCTCGGCGGAAATCGCGTGCGGAGAGGTCAATTTCTTCAGAAAATGATATCACAGACTGGAATGTTACGCAGAAATCGAGTGGTGGATGAAAGCGGTCGATAGGGACAACCTCCTCCGCAGCTAGAGATGTAAATTTATTGGTAGTATCAGAGTCGCTGCTAAATACAAGGTCCAATATGCGTTCATTGCAATTCCTGATCATATTTCGTTGATGTAAACCGTAAAATGCCATGTTGTCGAGCATAATCTGGCTGGCCATGGAGATATGTGACTGCAAAGCATCGACGAATGCGTGGTCACTATACGCTTGCTTCCATACTAAACGTGGTTGATTGAAATCTCCGAAAAGCACCATGGAGTCTGAATCCTTTCGTAAGCTACAGATATCAGATGCAGCGTCGATGTGATACTGCATAAATGTTCTGTCTTGACTTTTATCGGGGGGGATGTATAAAGCGCCAACGAATAGATCAGTTGCCCGAACAGACACTTTAACCCACAGCTGTTCGATATTCGCACCGTTGCGAAGAGTAACGAGTGATGACCCGATTTTTTTGCTTACCGCTATCAAAACACCGCCTCCACGTCGGCGAGAGCTATTGGTAACAACGATCGACACGGAACACTGCATAGTTGCTGCAAAACAACTGCGACGATTGTATACAATCGTCCAGCCATGTTTCCGTGAAAACGTAGATATCATACTCCAACTCAGATGTAGACAGGAAGACTTCATCTACTTTCGTCTTTAAGCCTCGAACATTTTGGTAATAAAACCGCAAATCAGATAAACTGTCCTTGATTACCGAAGGGACCGGTCTAGAGAGTGCTTTCACAATAGGTCCGAGTGAGCTGGAACTGGAAGGTATGCCAGGCAGGGATGAGCTACTGCAAAACGAATACTTGCCTGATATCACAGGCTGGAAGACCCCTTTGCTGACCTCGACCACAGGGCCAGGACGACTGTGATGACTTGGAACTGCTTCTTGCACGACTGGGCCGAGGGGCGGCCTGGCTTCCAATATGCTGTATACTGTGCGTCCTGGTGATGAATTACTATCATCCGATTGCCGTTTGTCGAAACGATGTAATGGAGTGCAATATATTTCGCTGGAACATGGGGAGGAATTAGGCAGGAAAACGGTTCTATCACACGCATACTTGCCTGGGGGATGCCGTCGGGAGATCCCATCACAAACCTCGACCACAGGGCCAGGACGACTTTGACGACAGGAACAAGCGGCAGACAGCGCGACTGGGTCGAGTAGATTAGGATCTCCCTCAGAGCTGTAGGCAATGCGTCCTGGTAAAGATGTATTGTAGAGGGTAGGAAGATTAGTCAGCGATCAGATTTAGTTTGTATATAGTATGTTATGAATTTCTTGTGTGAAGCGTGCTGAAACTGTAAAAAAACTTGAAAAATAATAAATTGCTACATTTTTCTTTCAAAATTGTATAAAATCGTTATCATTCTGCATGCTTATTTATGTTATGTAATAATCATTTTATACAAAATTGAGACAACTGGTTATATTGGCATAGGTAAGTAATACATTGTTGGTGATGTTGAATTTCTGTTCAGTTTACCCACCATCAGGTTATACTCTTTTAAACTCAACAACGGAATATCGTTTTGCAGTCAGAACCTGGTCAGAACCACTAAATCTCCTATAACCGTAATAGTCAAAACAGCTTCACCAGATCAGTTTAGCGGACTCTTGCAGCTAATGGATTTCCTATTTCATTCCACTGACTGTCGTCATCATAAAGGTCGTGGCTGGAGAAGAGGTCCTACCATCTGCATCGCTGGGTTTTGTGGTTCGCTGAAAGCGTTCGAAGCGTATCGAACCGCATTTCCCGCACAAAGCAAGCAAGCAAGTACACAAACTATTGGCGGTTTTTGGACCGAGTTTGACTTTTCACCCAGTCTGTCAATATCGACGCACCCCTCGAATGCCTGCCGATTGTGAAAGGATTCCAGCCGCCTATCAGGCAGGCGAAATGGGGTGCTGTAATGTGTTTGCTTGCGGTTTTCTAAAATGTTTCCTCGCACTACAAAACGGGTATAGACAGGCGGCGGTACAGCGAGAAGCAGGCCCAAGCGTGTGGATCTTGAAAACTCGGGGTGAATTTCGCGAAAAGCACTCAGGCGAAAAGCTCACCCCAATGAATGGATTTTCCGCCTATCCGACGCGGCTGCTGCCGCCGCCGCCGACAGCAGCCGACGGCGATCTGGGAAATTATGTTGGGGGTGCTGTCTACCTGGAAGGCGCATCATCGCTCCATTTTAATGGCAGCAAAAACGAAGCGTCATAAAAAAGTTTAAAAAAAATTACACATTAGTTTTTAAAACTTTGATGGGATAATGATAGAGTACTCATCTTCTCCTTTTTTCTGTTCGACAAACTCAATGAACCTCTGTAAGATGCGCGACTACATACGAAACAAGACCATGCTGAGGGTGTCTGGGTTCGATTCTCGTTGCTGATCGGATTGGAAATTGTCTCGATTTCCCTGGGCATAAAAGTATCATCGTGTTAGCCTCATGATATATACGAATGCAAAAAATTTTAATTGGCTTAGAAACCTCGCAGTTATTAACTGTGAAAGTGTTTAGAGAACACTAAGCTGCGAGGCGGCAATGTCCCAGTGAGGGATGTAATGCCAATAATAAGAAGAAGAAGTATGAATGGTATGAATTCACCTTGACCTCTACCGTCCATCCGTATCACATAATCTTCGTCCTAAACTGGAGACAACTTTTAGAGTTTGATAGACTTCTCTAAAACGCTGGGCTTGCCACCTTTATATGTTTTCAGCATCTTTATTTCATTCGCGATTTATCTGGCGGCATTCTCCGCAGATTACGCTTCGCTGTCTGGTATTTTGCTCTGAAGTGGCTTTGGGACAGAAGATCGAAAGACAAAATCGGAGGACGATGGTCAAAAGGTCGAATGTACAAAAGGTCGATTGCACAAAATTTAAAAACTTCTAATTCTGTACACTCAGCCAACGGATGGCAGATTCCAGTTTAGTTCTGCATAAGAACCTTACAGAAACTATAAAGTTTTGAGTCTTACAAAAACTATAAGAAGGACGAAAGGTCAAAAGGTCGAACAGTCATAAGGTCAAAGGGAAAAAAGTCGAATGTACAAAAGGTCGTAGAGTCAAAGGTGAATAAAATTAGTTTTATTATTAGAAACCTTTCACAAATTACGTGACGCTGTGAAACAGGGGGATCTGAAATTTGCGTTACATAATTTGTGAACGGCCCCTTGTTATTGTTTCATTTAATAAAGTCAATTAGTTGAGTAAACTCTTTTTGTCCTTTCGACCTTTTAACCTTCGATCTTTTGACACAGATTCCTTACTCCGATATTTGTCCATTTGACTATTTGGTATGTCAACCGTTTGTCCCTTTGATCGATTCTGTCCCAGTTCTTTTATAGATCTTCTGTTCTTTCGACCTTTTGTTTTTTTTACGACTTTTTGTCTTTTTGACTTTTTGCCTTTTTTGGCCTATTTTCCTTTCGACCTTTTGACCTTTGTCCTTTTGTTACAGATTCCTTACTTTATGAAGTCATCGACGATGCTTTTGTCTCGTACCAAAGATGGCAAAAAGCAACAAGATAACCAAGTTCAAAACTTTTCATACATCTCACTGGAGACACTGAAATCAATGGAAGTGCTTCCATCTGTTAGCATAGCATAGCATAGTAACGGTGTACTTCGTAGATTGGACACTAGTGATACTCATGTTTTTCTTTTGAAATCCTTATGCAGATTGTTATCAGAAATCAAGGTGGGTGTGGTCCTTGATTTCAATCTAGAATAAAAATCAAAAAAGCATGAGGATTACTACTCCTGGCCACGCCCATCTTCACCGTAACTTGAGAGGGGAAGGAAATGTTGGTGTAGTACTTACTTAACGAGAGGCCCCCGACTTAGCGACACTCTCATAAGTACCACGGAGTTGGATATTGGGGAAGGTATTCGTTGGGTCAGGATTAGCCTGTAGCTGACAATGTGACCGTGGTAGATCTTACACCGTAACACACCACGCAAAGGTGTCTACCCAGCGTTACCAGGATGTCACATCCCTAAACATAATTTAATATACGCACTTCATTAAATAAAAAAATAAGATGAGTGAACAGCTTGCCAGCTCAGTGTTGAAGAAACTGTTTTTGGCCATCGCTTTGTATGAGTTGTTTGCATGGTGCTAGAGGTGTGCGCCGGTCCGATATTCGTCGGCGGCGGCGTTTGTCCAAATTTTGGTCGGCGGCGGCGTGAATCGGCGTGGCGATTTTTCCATTACGTTCTTCTAAATTTTTTTTTGCATTTTTCGGGATGTTTTCAAGATATTGAAAGAAGAATCTTTTAAATTTCGCTTGAAAAATCTAATGAACTTCTCCAGAAAAAATTATAAGTATTTCCAAAATTTGGAAAATATTTTCGAGCAGTTTTTGGAATTTCCAAAATTTGGAAAATATTATCGAGCAATCTTTGGAATTACCAAGAGAAGGTCTTTGTACAGCCCTATATACATAAAAATGAATTTCTGTCTGTCTGAACCTTATAGACTCCGAAATTACTGAACCGATCGGCGTGAAAATTCGTATGCAGATGTTTTTGGGGCCGGGGAAGGTTCTTAAGATGGTTCGAGACCCCTCCCTCCTTTGGAAAGGGGGGCTCCCATACAAATGAAACAGAAATTTCTGCATAACTCGAGAACTAAGCAGAGAATAAATCAATTTTAGGCGGAACGAAGTTCGTCGGGTCTGCTAGTTCCCAAATAAAATTGTTTGGAATTTCAGCAAAAAATTGACATGAAGTACTTCACAAAAATTGGAATTTGAAACATGAGGAATTTTCACAAAAAAGGAGAGTACGGTTGTTAGTTGGGTACGGAGAGTTGGGTGTTAAACCATTGGCTTTCTCAGTCTAGAATAATAAAGACGGCTAGTTTGGCATGGCCAACATTAAA
The DNA here is from genome assembly GCF_024139115.2 of Armigeres subalbatus. Classification (NCBI taxonomy): domain Eukaryota; kingdom Metazoa; phylum Arthropoda; class Insecta; order Diptera; family Culicidae; genus Armigeres; species Armigeres subalbatus. The sequence goes on along the minus strand of NC_085139.1, from coordinate 102,788,992 downwards.
ACAGCAAATTCTTAAGAATTTCCGCGGGAGACTAAGGAGTTTTCAAGAAAAATTCTCTGGAATGTTCACGAACTTCCGCGGAGCATTGCTCAAAATGTCTCAACGAAATTTTTTTCGAAATTATTGGATTTCTACGGAAATTTTTATGTATATTAGTCGTTTGATAGCTGGAAGTAATTTAACTGCAATGCTTTTAACAGCATTTTGATAGTTATATCAGTTTTGCAGTTATCGGACAGCTGAGCTTCAAAACGATGTCAAAGTCGATGATAGCTGCATAGCGCTGAACAATCAGGTGCACTTCTATTCTGACGTCGTACGACAATTGTTTGCCGTCTAGAATGCGTCGCAGTTATCGAACGCCATTCGCTATCTGAAACAAAAACATGTTTCAGGTATCGAACGACTAGTGTATTGTCCATAAGAAATCCTTGGAAAATACCATTGGCCGCAAGCGACAGACGGCCGAACTGGTAATTTGACCCAAATAGTCGATTGCCCTAACAGGTCGTTTGGCCGAATATGTCATCAGCCCAAAAATGCTGTTTGGCTGAAATGGTCGTTTGGCAGAATGGAATATTTGTCCGAAAATACAGTTTAGGCCAAATGTCAATAACTGATTTTTATTAATTTAATTTAATCCAAAATATCTATCCATTTGGCCTAATGACATTTACGTTGAAAAGGCTAATAGTCAAACGACCGTTGAACAAAACTTCGTAACCTCTACTTTTTAAGTTGGTACTGGCCTTTAACCCAAAAGCCATCCAACCAAATCCCATAAGGCCGAATTGAAGTTTATCCGAAATTGTTATCAGGTCAAAAACGGTTTGACCCTAAATGTAGTTTGACCGAAAACGACATACAGCCTAAATGGACATTCAGCCGAACTGGTAATTTGGCCGAAAAAAATCGTTTAACCGAATAGATCATTTGACCGAAAATGCCGTTTGGTAAGAATGGTAATTTGGCCCGACAATGAAAGAATGTTGCAGAAAATACATTTTTGGGCCAAATGGCTCTTTCTACAGAATGACATTTTTTACATTTTTAGTCATTTTTGGCATTTGTGATCTATATTCGGTCAAACGACTTTTTCATCCAAACGGCATATTCAGCCAAATGACCTGTTAGGGCAAACAACTTTTTACAAGTATGCCCAAATTTTCCTTTTGCCATTGCCACAGCCATTGCTTTCGGCCAAACTACATTTTCGGTCAAACCAGTTTTGAACTGATAACAGTTTCCATAAAACGTTTAGTTTTTCTAAATGGTACCTGGTTAGATGTCTTTTGGCCTAAAGGTCAGTATCGACTTAAAAATAGAGAGGCAACGGAGTTTTGTTCAATGGTCAATAGACAAAAAGACCATTTCGCCAAACAAATGGCCATTTCTGACCATATTACCCGTTCAGTACGAGGTTCAGTCATTGAAATTTGGCCGTATTACCCGTTGGATCAAATGACTTTTTCGGCCAAATGGCCCATTATGTCAAAAAACTATTTCTGCAAAATGGCATTTTTGGCCAACGATCGTTTCGGCCGGACAACCTGTTAGGGCAGACAGCTTTTTCGACCAAATTTCCAGTTCGGCCGTCTGTCTGTCTTTCGGTCAATGGAACTTACCAAGAATTTCTAATCGAAAATAGAAAGAATTTTCTTAAGAAATCCAAAAAATCCTCAAACATCCCGAGCATTTTTTCGATGTTTTAAAATTGGCTATGCCAAACTAGCCGTTTAGTGATGAACTTCTCCCTGTGAAAAAATCACTCTAATAAAGGATAAAAAACTAACCATCTTATATAATCCATATTGGGGAAGTCAATGTAAAGTATCACTTTTACCAGTCACAATTTTCTGTGTGAATTTCAAAGAATACTCAACAGAAACTCAATAGGAACATTCCGTGGATATTCCGAATATTTTCCTATAGAAATTTGGAACAACCTCCCGTGAAAACTCTAAAGAGATTGTCATGTAAATCCCAAACAACTTTCCTCGGTAAATCCAAAGAGCTCCTCTTGGTAATTCCAAAAAGTTCTTGATACTTAAAAGTAGTTTCCGTGGAGAATCTGAAAATAATTTTCAAATAAATATTCTAGAAAAACTAGGAATCTTTCATTAAAATTTTGAGACGAAATTCAAAAGATTCTCTCGTTATTGTCTTGAAAATATCCAAAATGACCAATTCAGGCGGACGACACTTTCGACCAATTGTCCTTTTCGACCAAACGACAATTCCGCCTGAAGGACATATTCACGATTTTTTCAGCCAAAGGAACTATTCGGCCAAATGACATTCTCTTGGCTAAATAACTTTAGGCTAAATATCCTAGCGAAGTCTTAAAACATAATGAGATCATATAGAAAACATTTTTTTGATTTTGAAATCAAATTGAGTCATAATTTGTTTTCAAATATATATATGTAAATCATCATAATTGATTGCATATTTGGCTGTAGATTACTAAATTGAATGATATGACATCAAACTGTGTACTTATTTTGTTATCGGAAACCAATATCAAAATTAGTTTTCGATTTGCTCTCATCGACAGCAGGAATAGTTTATCTGGTTTGAGCTAATCACCGTGGAATTCATTAATTGAAATTGAAATTGATTGGCAATTTAAATTAAGGAATAGTTTATGATTGAATGTCACAGTAAGATATTTCTGCTATTACGTTTTGTTATTTTAACCGTTAAAACGACCAAAAAGATATCAAATTAAGTAAACATAATCGATGATTCCTCGCATACTCGCCGATGTGCTCAAGGACCGTGGATTCGGCATCGTAGCGCTGCAGGAGGTTTGTTGGAAGGGATCAATGGTGCGAACGTTTAGAGGTAATCATACCATCTACCAGAGCTGCGGAAACACACACGAGCTGGGAACAGCTTTCATAGTGATGGGCGATATGCAAAGGCGCGTGATCGGGTGGTGACCGATCAATGAAAGAATGTGCAGGTTGAGGATCAAAGGCCGGTTCTTCAACTTCAGCATAATCAACGTCCATAGCCCACACTCCGGAAGCACTGATGATGATAAGGACGCATTCTACGCGCAGCTGGAACGTGAGTACGACAGCTGCCCAAGCCACGACGTCAAAATCATCATAGGACATTTGAACGCTCAGGTTGGCCAAGAGGGGGAGTTTAGATCGACTTTTGAGTTCAGCGCTCACCGGCTGACGAACGAAAACGGCCTACGACTAATTGGTTTCGCCGCCTCCAAGAATATGGCCAATCGCAGCACCTACTTCCAACACAGCCTCCCGTATCGGTACACCTGGAGATCACCACTGCAGACAGAATCACAAATCGACCACGTTCTGATTGATGGACGGCACTTTTCCGACATTATCGACGTCAGGACATATCGTGGCGCTAACATCGACTCTGACCACTATCTGATGATGGTTAAACTGCGCCCAAAACTATCCGTCATCAACAATGTTCGGTACCGACGACCGCCGCGGTACGACCTAGAGCGACTGAAGCAACCTGATGTCGCCACTGCATACGCGCAGCATCTCGAGGCAGCGTTGCCGGAAGAGGGTGAGCTCGATGGGGCCCCTCTTGAGGACTGCTGGAGTACAGTTAAAGCAGTCATTAACGACGCAGCGGAGAACAACGTCGGGTATATGGGTCGAAGTCGACGGAACGATTGGTTCGACGAAGAGTGCAGACAGATTCTGGAGGAGAAGGACGCAGCGTGGGCGGTCGCTCTGCAGCAAGGTACCCGGCAGAATGTGGAATAGACGGAAGCGGAGACAGCAGACCCGCCTTTTTCAGGAGAAGAAACGCCGCCTGGAAGAAGCGGAGTGCGAGGAGATGGAGCAGCTGTGCCGTTCTCAAGATACCCGCAAGTTGTATCAGAAGCTCAACGCATCCCTCAAAGGCTTCGTGCCTCGAGCCGAAATGTGCCGGGATAAGGATGGGAGCATCTTGACGGACGAACGTGTGGTGATCGAAAGGTGGAAGCAGCACTACGAAGAACATCTGAATGGCGCTGAGAGTACAGGCAGTGAAAGTCAAGGCAGCGGAGGAGATGACTACGTCAGTTCAGCGGACGATGGAAGCCAACCAGCCCCCACCTTGAGGGAAGTTAAGGATGCCATTCAACAGCTAAAGACCAATAAAGCAGCTGGTAAGGATGGTATCGGAGCTGAGCTCATCAAGATGGGCCCGGAAAAGCTGGTCACTTGCCTGCACAAACTGATAGTCAGAATCTGGGAAACCGAACAGCTACCGGAGGAGTGGAAGGAAGGGGTTATATGCCCTATCTACAAGGAAGGCGACAAACTGGAGTGTGAGAACTTTCGAGTGATCACCATCCTAAATGCCGCCTACAAAGTGATATCCCAGATCATCTTCCGTCGTCTGTCACCATTAGTGAACGAGTTCGTGGGAAGTTATCAAGCCGGTTGCGTTGACGGCCACTCGACAACGGACCAGATCTTTACTGTACGGCAAATCCTTCAAAAATGCGGTCCCAACGCACCATCTGTTCGTTGATTTCAAGGCGGCGTACGACAGTATAGACCGCGTAGAGCTATGGAAAATTATGGACGAGAAAAGCTTCCCTGGGACGCTTACCAGACTGATCAAAGCAATGGTGGATGGTGTGCAAAACTGTGTGAAGATTTCGGACTAAGACAAGGTGATGGACTTTCGTGTCTGTTGTTCAACATTGCGCTAGAAGGTATCTTGCGGAGAGCCGGGTGTAACAGCCGGGGTACGATTTTCAACAGATCCAGTCAATTTATTTGTTTCGCGGATGACATGGACATTGTCGGCCGAACATTTGCAAAGGTGGTAGAACTGTACACCCGCCTGAAACGGGAAGTAACAAAAGTTGGACTGGTTGTGAATGCCTCAAAGACAAAGTACACGCTTGTGGGCGGAACAGAGCGTGTTACGATAGACGGGGATACCTTCGAGGAGGTCGAGGAATTCGTCTACCTTGGATCCTTGCTAACGGCTGACAACAACGTTAGTCGTGAAATACGAAGGCGCATCATCTGTGGAAGTCGGGCCTACTACGGGCTCCAGAAGAAACTGCGGTCGAAAAAGATTCGCCACCGCACAAAATGTGTCATGTACAAGACGCTTATAAGACCGGTTGTCCTCTACGGACATGAAACATGGAACCCAGTATCCAGAAGGTAGCTAAAGCCGGAAGGGTTCGATGGGCAGGGCATGTTGCAAGAATGCTGAACAGCAACCCTGCAAAGATGGCGTTTGCTTCTGATTCGGCAGGTACGAGACGGCGTGGAGCGCAGCGAGCGAGGTGGGCAGACCAGGTGCAAAACGACTTGGCGAGCGTGAGGCGCATTCGAGGATGTAGAGATGCGGCCTCGAATCGTGTATTGTTGCGTCAAATTGATTCAGTGTTATCTGTATAGATATAAACTAAATAAATGAAAAAAATAGTTATAGTTATAGTATAGTTAATATATAGCCGATAGTTGTTCGTCGCAATTACCCGGTCCTGGATGGCTACCATGGATCCTTCTGTTCCTGAGAAAAGTTCACCCCGCACCAGCCACGTATTCAACGCCACTTTGTCGATATATTCTGCTTCCACGATGCGATCAGCTCGTCGACAGTTTTGATTTCGCAATTCAGCTGATAGTCCTCTTGATATTTCGTGGCGGTTCTGGCTTTCCACGAAGTATTATCAACATAATGTCTGTTTATCGATGACGCCTCTTCTTCCTATTGTACGTAGTAGGGTGACTCTCTCAATTGACGATTTTGGATGGCGCATGTGAGGCTTAGTGAACGCCTTCAACCATGTTGTTTCGAATCGCCTTGGAGTATGCCCCTCCTGATGCTGAGAGTCCTGGACCGTAACTCCCTGTCTCCATCGGTAATGTGTAGGGATGTTCTCCACATCCCCATAGCGTGCTTCATTAGCCTGATGACGTTACCGTCTATCTTATGCAACTGCAGTACCTTTTTTTTCAGTAGGGTGGGAATCTGCATCCAGACACCGGTGGGCTACCGGCGAACGGGGTTAGCTATTGCCGACCCGCTAAAACCACCCTGTTCACAGACCCTGAGTCTCCCCGGAACAGACTTTTCGGCATTACTTCTGCGAGGGGTCCGTGCTACTACGCACGCCCACATACTAGCTACCCACTAGCTTCAAATCACAACTAGCTACCCGCTAGTTCCTCTACCTCATAACTAGCTACCCACTAGTTCCACTACTACTTAACCAACTACCCGCTGGTACCTCACCCTCGAGACTAGCTACCCACTAGTCGGCGCTATCCGACTGCTGCTCGGCGCGCCAATTGCGCTGCAAGATGCTGGCAATCTGAGTGGTAGCGGCCGAGACCGCGTTCCACTTATCAACCTCTTGACACATCCTCTGGATAAGATTATCCGGAGTAGTGCCCCTCCCGCACACCTCAAGCATTCCGCTCCTCTCATCGACGAAACGAGGACATACGAATAGTGCGTACTCGGCAGTTTCGTCGACCCCTGGGCAGTCCGGGCAGACGGGAGAGTCCATATGCCCAAACCTATGTAGGTACCACCTAAAGCAGCCATGGCCTGACAGGAACTGTGTGAGATGGAAGTGCCTCGTATTAACCCATCTTGATACGCTAGGTATCAGCCGATGGGTCCACCTACCCTTAGAAGAGTTATCCCAGTCCCGTTGCCACTTGATAGTCGAAGTGACTCTAATGGCTTTACGGGCTCCTCTGGTTCCGCGCATGTCGAAACTCTCCTCGCCTTCCCGTATGACTAGTCCAATGGGTAACATACACGCAATCACACAAGCTGCATCCCGTGATACCGTGCGGTAGGTACTTATCACTCTGAGGCACGCTAGCCTGTATACACTCTCCAGCTTCTGCAGGTTACGTTAGACGCTAAGCACCGAGGCCCAAGCTGGGCCGCCGTATCCAAGGATAGATACTGCAACCCCAGCTAATATCCTGCGTCTACTGGAGCGCACCCCCGAGCTGTTGGACATCATCCTGGATAATGCCGCAATAGCTGTTTAAGCCCTCTTGCAGGCAGGAGGCCTGCAGGCAGCCTGTATTCTACGTGACTGCCGAAGTTCAGTCTATCGTCGATCAGCACCCCGAGGAGCTTCACCTCCCGCTTGGAAATAATCTCACAGTTGTTGACTTACGGTTGTTAACAACAACCAACTCTGTTTTGTGATGAGCTAGCCACAGCTGCCTTGAGCTCATCCATTCCTCTATTATAGCGATCGCGTGGGCCGCCGTAAGTTCCACTTCCTCAATCGACTCACCGTAAACCTCCAGCGTTATGTCGTCGGCGAAGCCAACGATCTTAACACCTGGGGGAAACTTCAGCCATAAAACATCGTCATACGTAGCGTTCCATAGCACCAGGCCCATGATAGATCCCTCCGGGACTCCTGCGGTGATAGAAGCACTACCCTCCCTTCATCGGTCTCGTATAAGAGTACGCGATTCTGAAAATAGCTTTACCAAATGTTGTATAGGCCCACCGGAATTCCCAACCCGAGTAACTAGAGCGCGATGGCATCCCAGCTTGCGCTGTTGAATGCGTTCTTGACGTCCAGCAATCGCACAGAATCGAGTTCCCCTCCGCTTGCGTTGTATCGCTACTTCCGCAGTTTTCACAACCGAGTTGATAGCATCCACCGTGGACCTACCTTTACGAAACCCAAACTGATTGCTTGACAGGCCGTTCGTACCTTCGGTGTACGGGGTAAGCCTGTTGAGGATAATCCTCTCAAGCAACTTCCCTGTGGTGTCCAGTAGGCAGATTCGTCTGTACGCCGATGGGTCACCTGGTGGTTTCGGGCTTCGGCAACAGCACCAGCTTCTGTCTCTTCCACCTATCAGGGAAACTGCGCTCGTCCAGGCATCTCTGCATGGCTGTCCTGAACATGTCCGGGTTAGCCATGATCGCTGCCTTCAGAGCGAGGTTTGGAACTCCGTCGGGCCCCGGAGCTTTGTTCGTGTCAAGGGTTCGGGCCACCGCAAGCAACTCTTCGTTCGTCACCGCTGCCACTTCAGCCACTTCAGCACTCGCGTTCTGCGGTGCTGGGGTGGCCAAGGGCTTGTGGCATGGGACGGGAAGAGAACCTCGATAATGCGATTCAACCTGTCCGGCGACCGTTCGGGAGGCGCCAACCCCCCTCTGGTCGTCGCCATTACTATCCTGTAGGCATCGCCCCAAGGATTAGCATTGGCGTTCAGGCATAGGTTGTCAAAACACTTCCTCTTACTGCTACTGATGGCCTTGTTAAGGGCCAACTTCGCAGCTTTGAACGTCAAGCGGCGTTCATCCCTCAACTGCTCAGAGCGAGCTCTCTGCATCCTTCGCCTAGGCCCAAGGCAGGTTGACCGAAGGTCTGCGATAGCTGCACTCCACCAGTATGCTGAAGGTCTACCGTTCCTCGGTGGTGCCCTCCTCTGCATACTGGCATCGCATGCACGTGACAGGACAGCTGTCAGTGCGTCCCCTGTAAGACTGTCGGTGTTACCCTCCAGTCCCAGCGCCGCGGTGAATACTTCGCTGTCGAAGCTTTGGGCCTTCCACCCACGGACCTGATGGGGATTTCTCAACCTCGACTGCTGCACACCACAGCTGATCACGTAGCGGATGGCTAGGTGGTCGCTGTGGGTGTAGCCTTCGTCGACCCTCCAGTTCAGTCCCCCGGCTAGGCCGGGGCTACAGAACGTAACGTCAATGAACGACTCCACCCCATTCCTACGGAACGTGCTGGTTGAGCCGTCATTGGCTAACACGACCTCCAACTTTGCTAGAGCCTCTAGCAAAGCTTGACCTCTCTGATTGGTGCAGCGGCTTCCCCACTCCACCGCCCAAGCATTGAAGTTCCCCGCTATGACAACCGGCTTCCGACCTACAAGGTCGGACGATAGCCTATCGACCATCCGGGTGAATTGCTCTATTGGCCACCGTGGTGGGGCATAGCAGCTACAATAGAACACCCCTTTGATCTTAGCTATGGCGACACCTTCGACAGGTGTGTATACGACCTCTTGGACAGAGAACCCGTTGTGCAGATCGCCGCCATCTTTGAGTCGACCGCGACCCAGTTTCCGTTATTGGCAGGGACACGGTACGGATCTGCAAGAATAGCGAGGTCGGTCTCTGACTCAGAGACCGACTGCCCCAGCAGCTGCTGGACAGTAGCACAATGGTTAAGATTCAGCTGTGCTACCCGCACGGCGACTTCTTATTGCCACCACCGAAGGGACAAGTAGGTTCACCCATAACATGGTTACGGGCTTGCTTCCTACTAGCGCAGATAAGGCACCTTGGTGCTTTATCGCAGGCCTGCGCAAAATGTCCCTCCTCTCCACAACGACGACACAGGTTACTTCGGTCCGGCTCCTTGCACTCCCATGACTTGTGACCAGATTCGAAGCACCTAAAACACTTTTCGACTAAAGGTGGCTGGAATATGCTTACTGGGCATATTGACCATCCAACCTTCAGTTTCCCGACCGCCAGAACCTTTTTGGCATCCGCTACCGGTAACTTGAACCAAGCTACCTGCGTGCCAAAGGGTCCACCTCTAAGACGAATAGAAGACCACTCGACTTCTATATCGCACTGTACCTTTAAAGACGAAATGAGGTCCTCTGCCTTGGTGACTTCATCCAGCTGTTTACACCGGAGGGTCACCTCGGTGCCCAGAGACCTCACTTCCACTCCCTCACCCAGGACCTCCTGGGCCAACCTCTTATAGGCGGTACCGCTCGCCTTTGCTCCACGCTTCAGCACCAAGATCAGTTCGCCTGCCTTGGTGCGTCTGACGCTTCGCATGTCCTCACCCAGTGTCGAAAGCTTTTCGGCACCTCGCATGGTCTTAAGAACGTCGGCGTACCTCTCTTTGTCGGTCTTGACCAACAAGGCTTTGCCTCTGTCCCTAAGTTTCCTTGCGGGGTGAGGACCCTATCCCCTCTTCTTAGATCTGCTAACGAGCTGCCAGGGATTTTCGGTCCGCTGAGCAGTCGTCGCAGGTTGGCTACCATCACCCTTGGGTTTAGTAGCCTGGGCCGCACCGTTGCCCTTCCCTCGTGGTTTCGCCTGATTGGGTGCCCTCTCTCGACGATCGGGCGCCCTATCGGACTCGACCGTACCGCTGTCCGTAACAGTAAGGCGCCGCTTAACGTTACCGGACCGACACTCTGACTGCTGCCGGGCGCGTTTGGAGCGCGCCGCAGTCCCTCCCTCGCCGACACTCGGGGTGATACCATTCACCTCTTGCGTCGAAACTTTCCTCCAAGGAAGGAGAAGGGTCCTGCCCTCTTCTCGCTTCCAACCTCCCTCCTGGTGAGCGTGCCATGTTCGCGTTTTACCGCTTGAACCGACTGTCGAAGTACCAGAAGTTTCTGTTTCAGATCCTTGCTGATATTATTTCGACCGCTCGTGAACTCGATGATCTCATCGAGCTGCTTGGCGACTAATCGGATACCGGTTAGAGGCTCGCCTGGTGTGTTGACTGCCTGAGCATCGCTCTGGCTGTCAACCCCTCCCGCTGGGGTAGTGCTAGTCCCGTGCAAACTAGCTACTGCCTCAACACCCTACTTGCGAAGGGGTCTCCCGTTGCGCCTGCGGCGCCCCTACCTCTTGAAACTGGAGTACTTGACATAGCTCATGGGTCCCCCTTGCAGCTGCCATCGAATCCTACTGAAGTAGTCGCCTCTATGATCTCATGGTTGTCTATGCTTGCAAGCAAGCAGGGAGGCCATGCGTGGGTTGACACTTTCGTGTTCAGAGCCAGATCGGCGTTAGTCAGGGAGTTCATCTGAGCCTACTTCTGTCTGGTCACCAACCAGACAGCAGAATTGGACAGCGTGCCGCAAGGCCCGCCACGGTTTTATGGGACGGAAGGCAGCCTTGCCATTAGCCCACCCGCCGTTTCGAGTCGGTTTCACCCGGCTCTACTAAGGGAGTAGAATGACTCGGCTGTCAGCCCTCGCAATACACAATATAACAATATACAAAACACACAACCTTTAACACGCCTGCCATAACCGTAATTGAGACTTAAATGGCAGCCTAAGTCTCAATGCGCTATCGCGCTCCCTCGTTTGTAGTCCATTTAGCCGCCTAGCCCTTCAACTGCCGTTGATACGCTATCGTTTCCAGCGATCACCGCGCGGAGGCGAACTACACTGCCCGCCAACTGCAGTACCTTAAGAAGGTATGAGTGAGGTACTGAGTCGTATGCCTTTTTATAGTCGATATACCCACCCCATTGTGGGTGGCCTACCCAACAACGACTGCATCCTTGCAGCCTCGTGTGTTGCGTCGACAACCTTTTTGTTCCTCGGTCATCAGTTTGTTGACGTCGCAATGGTACTGCATCCTCCTCGCTATTACCGATGACAGCACTTTGTACAGACTCGAAAGGCACGTTATTGATGTGTACTTGGCTGGGTTCAAAGTGTTCCGATCCTTCGGCAGAAGATAAGTGACACTCCTTGTGATGAATTCCGGTAGCTGCCCGGGGTTATCTAGTACCGTGTTGAAGCATTCCACCATGCGTCCGTGGACCGTTGTGAGTTACTTATACCAGAAATTATGCACAGAATCGGGTCCTGGTGCAGCTCAATTCCTGGCATACCGGGTAGCCTCACGTATGTCTTGGGCGGTCACATTGATAGCGGTCATGTCTACAATTTCACCACAATATCGCTCTTCTTCTGCCATCCACACCCCATCGTCGTTATGTATGAAGGGGTTCTCCCATAGATTGGACCAAAACTGCGTGACTTCTCCAATCTCCGGAAGGCTCTCGCCAAAGTCGGCTTTGTCGTTTCGGATGTGGTTGTAGAACTCCCTCTAGTTGATGTTGAACATTCGATTTTGCTTCTTTCTCTTCGAACATTCTTCATAACGTCGCAGTCATTTAGCAAGAGCACTCAACCGCTGTACATGGGTGTCAAGAATCTCAGTTATGTCGTCGCCTTGGTGAGATCACGGAGTTCTTGGGTTTCACAATTTCAGCAACATTCCGAACTAGCCTGGTTGATCTATTCCCCTGCTTGTACTGTGTTAATCTACCAGGACGTAGGTCTCCAGACGTCGCATCCACGCGGGTTTTTGTGCTCTGGGACGTGCGCGTCCATCACTCTCACCTTGTGGGCACGTTCGCAATCCCCACGTTCTTACAACAGCCACTGCAGCCGAGCAATCGATAAATTGCAGCTCCTCGAGCTTCTCCACGGTTTCCAAGTACTGTGACAAAATATCCTGGTTAAGGATGCTTACTGCACTCGTCAACCGATAGGAGTACTGCAATTTTGGTATCCGGTGTCGGGATATGGAGTCTGTACCACGGAACTGTGTAACTGCAGTGCCCATAAGATTGGCTAGTTCGTCCTTCAATTGCTGTCGTTACAATTCCACTGTTGGTTCTAGAGCGGCGGGTGCAATCGCATCTAACCCAACAGAACTCCTTCTTGACGTATCGCTCGATCTTGCCTCCTCATCTCATAGTTTCCTCTGCACTTTTCGCTGGATGCACTCTACAACTTCTTTAGTCAGTATATTATGTGACATAATTGTTTTCTGGCATGTGTACAATATAGATAGTGGAATATTTAGATGACGTCTCCAAACGAGTATGACGTCACGATTTCAATGGAAATGTTAAGGGCTGTGACGTCATATGCGCGTGTGCACGGTAAAAAAACCGCTCATCTCTAGATTCTACTATCTATAGTGTACAACATGTTCTGGTCAAGCTGGGTGCAAACCGAGGGAACATCTCCAGCATCGCCGGTCTGCCAGATATATCCGTCCCCATCCTGGTGCAAACGTTATACTACAGACAAACAGACTTAACAGCATGAAATTTTTTCTGAAAAGTCCATCGCCCAAGTTCTCTACCACCATCTTGCGATCATGTTACACGAAACAATGTTTCGTATGACATTGTCACCAGAAGGCGCTGGAGTGAAATGTCAAACTCAAAGGATTACGACGCTAGCGCCTCTAGTTGTGAAACGTGCAATCAATCAAATTTAAATTGATCGTTGAAGTCATGGTCGATGGTAATTTATCTAGTGTTACGTCTGTTTGTCTGTGGTTGTCGTTGTACCAACGGAACACGTACTGATTTACTTCCCTTATTCACATGATCCGTTGCCGTCCAATCTCCCACTTACACAGTACAAAAATGTTACAGCATGATTGTATGACATTTTCCAGAAAACCATTAGCCAGAATCAATTTACCAGAATGGTTTATGCCAGAAACCCATTTGCCAGAATGGACCATATGCCAGAAAGCCATTCCCCAGAATAGACCATTTGCCAGAATGTAATTTGCCATTATGTACCATTCCCCAGAAATAGTAAAACTGGACATTTCAATTATTATTGATGGCTAAAGAACAGAAAAAATGGATTTGGATCCCCACTGGGACATAGCCGCCTCGCTGCTTAGTGTTCATTCAGTACTTTCACAATTATTAACCGTGAGGCTTTTAAGTCAAATTACCATTTCATTCGTATATCATGAGGCTAACACATACTTTTATGCCCAGGGAAGTCGAGACAATTGACAAACCGAAAATTGCCTAGACCGGCACTGGGAATCGAACCAAGCCACCCTCAGCATGGTCTTGCTTCATAGCCGCGCCTCTTACTGCTAGGCTAAGGAGGACACCAGGTTAACATCTTCTTCTTCTTCATTGGCATTACATCCCCATACTGGGGGACAAAGCCGCCTTGCAGATTAGTGTTCATTAAGCTCTTCCACAGTTATTAACTGCGAGGTTTCTAAGCCATATTACCATTTCTGCATTCGTATATCATGAGGCTAACACGATGATACTTTTATGTCCACGGAAGTCGAAACCTTCCTATCCGAAAATTACCTAGACCAGTACCGAGAATTGAACCCAGCCACCCTCAGCATGGTCTTGCTAGGTAGTCGCGCATCTTACCGCACGGCTAAGGAAAGGATAACATCTATCCTTGCCTTAATCGGAGCAAGCACCTTTTTTAAAGAAATGGATCACATCCATCATTGCTTCATTTGTGGCAAACGCCTACTTTTAAAGAAGGGTTCACATCCATCATTGCCTTAATCCGAGTAAGTGCCTTCTTTTAAAGGATGAATTACATGCACAATTACCCTTATCCGGAAAAGCGCCTTTTTTGAAGAAGGGATCATATCGACCATTGCCTTAATCCTGACATACACCTATTTTTAAAGAAGGGTTCACATCCACGGTTGCCTTAATCCCGACAAGCGCCTGCTTTTAAAGAAGGGATCACATCCACCATTGCCTTAATCCGGGCGCTTGCTACACTGCCCATGATCACATAGATGACGTATAAGCCAAAATGACCAAAACACACTTTTTTGCGGATATGGATTCTTCGTACGATTATACATATGCTCCATGAAAAAATATTCATGTTTTGTTCTGAAACATTCGAGTTATGGCGAAGATTGTTTTTGAAAAAATGGTCGTTTGATCGCATAAGTTGACGTACCTCCATTACCTGCTGCAATATGGAGCAAAAACCTCTCTCATATTTTTCCGACATTCACAATCCACTAATTAAGCACAACAGAGAAAAGATATTTTAGTTACTAGATAAAGATTGTCGCTTCGGTTTCCTTTGTTCTGCTCTCCGGAACATGTTGGGTACCAAGCTGTCAAATCGTATGGATTTTCCTTCTTTGACATTTAGCTCCGCTATCCTCGCCAGCAAAAGATGTTTCGGACAACGACGACAGCGACAATCTTTATCTTCTTCTTCTTCTTCTTCTTATTGGCATTACATCCCCACACTGGGACAGAGCCGCCTCGCAGCTTAGTGTTCATTAAGCACTTCCACAGTTATTAACTGCGAGGTTTCTAAGCCAAGTTACCATTTTTGCATTCGTATATCATGAGGCTAACACGATGATACTTTTATGCCCAAGGAAGTCGAGACAATTTCCAATCCGAAAATTGCCTAGACCGGCACCGGGAATCGAACCCAGCCACCCTCAGCATGGTCTTGCTTTGTAGCCGCGCGTCTTACCGCACGGCTAAGGAGGGCCCCTATCTTTATCTAGTAACTAAAATATCTTTTCAACAGAGGTTTTCGTTTTACTTTGTCGTATTTCAGGACTACTTTATGATTTGGACGTAACTGATTTTGTAATCAAAAATTAATATGCAACGTCTGCTAAAGCAAGCATATCTTGTGAAATCCACGGTATAATCCGACAAAATAATCTTTCATCCATCGAGGTGTAGCTCTGGATATATATGATAATGTTTGTTTGCTAAATATTGTCGCCAAAAGTTTTAAATTAAGACAATCGCAATCATTCAAAAAGAAGTATAATATAAAAGAAAAATGAAAATCCATTAATTATGTAACACAATGATTAGCCATTTGTGTCACACTTTTTTTAGAAGCATATCAAAATTGTGTATGGGAAATCACACTTATCTAAATCCCAATTCCTCCTCTAAAGTGTAGTAATTTATGGGTATTTTCTAAAAGTGCATATCAGAACCAAAATCTAGCTTCATTTTTTGCGTGGCAGGAGAGGTCTGTTACTGAGGACTTAACACATAAGAATTAGTGCGTGTAAAATGGCTTTTTATTTGTACCTCAGCTTGATAATATTGGTATGTTTATTTCGAGCACATTTACCGGGAAGGATCCTAATATATTCCACGGATGTTATTTTAGTTTTTACAATTGCAATGCAGTTCTTATTCATATTTTCATTACCTTACCCGGACAAAACTGAATTATAAAACATGATATGGACTTTGATGTAGGATTAAAAAAAAGGCAAAAATATCAACAAAAAATGCACCGAAGTGTTATTTTAATATCAAGATGCGTTTTGGATAAAACCAAACTATGGGCTCGAGATATTAATCACTTCTTCCAAAAACCAAATACCATTAGCTAATAACCTCATGATATTTCATAGCAAATTTGAATATTGTCGACTGATATTTTGTGCTTTTATATCCTACATATAAATCAGGACCATATCTCATTTTGCAATCTAATCACGATTGATTTACTTCTAATCCTCGTCTACTCGGGTTTTTTTTTTTAAATAGGGATTGGAACCATGTTTGCTTTAAATTTGGTTGGAACGAGGGCTTTGGCCAATACATGAAAAGGGTAACTGCTTGCACACTTGTTACAGAACCATTCTAATGTTGTAATAGTGCAAAAAACCCCGTACGGTACTGATTTGCAACACGAACTCTTCCACACAATTTTCACAGAAAGAGCTATCCAAAAAATCTTTAGCGCTATATAACCACACGTAGTAGCCAGGTTTTTACGCCATGTTATGGGAACAAACATCTCCCAAAACGTTTGTTTGATTGCATAAACTGTCGTATGCATATTTTGACCACTTCAATCAAAGGAATAATAATTAATTCCCCGCGGCCTTAAAATAACTACTAATATTGTCCTTTTGGCCAGATTAGTTCATGTATTTTGTTGATTGATATGATGATTCGGGTAAAATTTATAAAAATGCGTTTTCCCAACATCGATGGTGTTGGTTGTTACGTCAACTATGAAATCATGGGCAGTACATTAAAAGAAGGAATTATTATGCATCTCGAGATAAAATAGAATACTGCGGTTTCCTGCTGATTGCTTCTCAGGTAATCGCTACGGTCACTTAACACAACAGAGTCAATGAAAATCTCACCCACCGTATGCACTTGCCATGATAAACACTCTCCATGTACTCAGTGACTCCGGTTGCCTCTCACTAATACAATCGAACACTGCTGTCATTTCGCGAAAAGCACGTGGTTTTGTTTTGAACGGGAAAATTCTGCCTATCTTTTAACAAGGCGGCTATCTTGACGTTTACCTTCGCAGTCGAGCCTGCGAGTGTAAGACCGCCGCAGCACTCTAGAAAAAGATAAGCGCGACAATACATAAACCATTGCGTTAATCCGGGCAAGCGCCTATTTTTAAAGAAGGAGTCACATCTACCATTACCTTAATCCGGGTAAGCATTTACAGTATACCCCCGCTGATCCGACAAATATATGGCCGGATTATCGGGGTTTCTCTCGTTAATCCGACTGTCAAATCCATACAAATGAACCAAAACAAAATCATAGCAGGAATCTGAAAACCGACAGCATAATGTGTTTAAATGGGTGTTGATACTTTTTAATCCGAAAAATTCCGAATTAGCGAGATCCGGACTAACGAGTCGTCGGACTAGCGAGGTCCGGATAAGCGGGGGGATACTGTATTTTGAAAGAAGGGATCGCACCCACCATTGCCTTAATCCGGCAAACACCTATTTGAAAGAAAGGATCAAATCCGCCATTTTTGGCTCAATCTAGGCAAGCTGCTATACTCGGCTTATGTATGCATACGTCTTATGTACAGATTAGATATTTTCAATTCTATTATCGACAACAACAAAGCAAAATTATAAAAAATGTCCCTAATGACAAATGACCCTCTCTTCTAACGCTGTTCATAGTTATGCCAAAATTTCATGGTGTCACCGGCAACACTGTCTACGGTCGAATCGTTTGTGAAACCACTGTCGGATCCTTCGCGACTGATAGTCTACACGGACAGATAAATCAACCCAAACTTTGAGTTCAATATACGCACTATTGAGAATATCGCAGAAAAAATTTACCCAAATTTGGGTAGTTTTCCCTTTCTTTCCCATGATTGCTATCAAAACTAGAGCAAGATGCAAACACCTCACCGAGGTTGCTCAGCCCAATAACCCAAATTTGAGTAAATTCAATATTCTCTATTTTGCGTTGATCAAGGTCCGCTTTGGATAAATTAAACTTAGCTTTGGGTAAATTGTTTACATGGGATTAAAGGCAAACTACCTAGTGCCAGAAAAGTCATTTTACTCAAATTTGGGTTATTGGCCCAAACCACGGTTTTGAGTGCAAACAACCCACTTTTGGGTAGTTTTGGTTTTCAGTGTACCATCAAGTGGAATGACAGATAGCGAAAGAAGAGTGTCAGATAACACTCGGGCGGCAAAGAAACGAACAGCTCGCAGTTAGTCAATGTATTTGATTGTGGTGAAAAATAGCATAGCTCGGATCAATCTATAGTGAGTTGCAGAGTAAATTACTAAATTTATATTTATATATACTGAATTCGTTTGATTTATTTAGTTCTTTGTACGAGTGATGATTTCGGCATCAACTGCAATTAATTAGCGCATAGTTGTCAGTAAAGGTATAGTTGATCCATAGTTTGTACCATTAATAGATCCCATGTGGAACCAGTACGTAACCTGAAATTAATGAATAGGATTTCTTATTATCTGTAGACTGTAAAACCGTGAATTGCATTTCTGTAGACTGTAAACTGAACTGAAGATCCCCATAATTCCTGATCGGCCTTAGAACTGAAGACCATGAAACACTGAAAATGTAAGTTAGGATTAGTATTTCTGTTTTTCCACTGAACTGATTCCGAAATAATAAATTTCAGCTTGTAGCTGCTAAGTATGCAACTTTAAAGACGGTGTTTGTTCTGACATGGCGTTAAGAATTATTCCGCATACTGGGCAAACGCGTGCATGGCAAATAGGTGATGACCAATTCTGGCGAATGGCTTTCTGGGGAAAGGTACATTCTGGCAAACGACTCTCTGGGGAATGATCCATTCTAGCAAATTGATGCTGGCAAATGACTTTCTGGCGAATGTCATACAACCTTACAGCATATATGAACTAACAAAAAGGCTCCGTTCGATTCGACTTATTTTTCCATCACTTTTTAGTCGCCATTATTATGGAGCTTGTATTCAATATTGTGTACAAGAAAAAGTTGGATGTAAAATTAAAGGCTATTGAACACAAAAATAAGAGTTCAAATATTTCCACAGTATGTAATTTTCAGAATTTTGTGCTAATTATTTTCATTATTGTTTTTCTTAGAGAGACTTGCAGCCCTAGGCTGACTCATCTCTGCCTCACCTATTTAAAATATCTTTAAATTTGGATGTTCATAGCACTGTCAACTTTATTATGGAGCGTTTATATTTCAATTCCATCCTAATTCTTGTGAAGTGCGTGGTGGCAACGGGAGTGAAACTTGGCACAGGCTAATTAATTATTGAAATGTAATTTCGTGAGCTGCGGGACTATGAATCGTGCGTACGAGTTTGGGTGTATGTGCGAGCCAAGGCAAAATGCTCGAGGAAGCGCATGATTTCTGCTTGAATGAACTTTCCACCCGACGGGAAGAGCAGTGCGGCGGAGAAGATAATCTGATTTTTAGCCGTTGGCTTTTTAATGGAAGATGCAAAAGAAATGTTTCTATAGTATTATGGGAGCTTAATTATTTTATGGCGTACTCGAAAGTCGGAAATTGTCTAATGGATGAATGTTGCAGTTGTAAATTTCCGGTTCCTCTTCAGAGACCATTGTGTTGTGAGTTTTGTTAGATGGAAGATTCATGCTTTTCCATAGTTAATGCCGCTTTCACGGATGATCGATTGTCGATTCCCATAGCGAAGAATGCCCGTTGCCAGAAGAGGGTCCCCCATCGTTTATTATACATCGTCATTTTGCTCATACACAAAGTCATCGTCTTCTACAACATCATCATCATTATTCATACCGATTGATCCATTCAGATTCACTGTTGTTGGCATTATTCCTCAGTATACAAACCGAAACATACCAAAGTAACCGATAAAATGCACTCTCTGCGTCTACTCGCCCCTTTCGCAAGATCCAGCCATTGTTGTTTGATTTTCCATTCATCAAGCTCCGCTTCAACGCAGCAAGCCATAAATAAACAATCCCTCTGTGCTCCAACGCCGACGGTCGACGTTTCGGCTGCATCCTGGAGAAGTCCCCACCCGTCATCACGTCATGAAAATTCTAACATGCACCTGTGGAGACCTGCAGGTCGCGGTAGAAGACGGTGCCATTTTGCCACTTAACCTATGCAAATATAATAAAGTCACGTCATCATCGTTGTTGTCGTTCGTCTTCGGTAGTTATCTATACCACCCCGTCCCCATCAATTGCATCTACTCCGGGAAAAGTGCAACCTCATCTGCTGGCAACTGACTGGAGCTGGAGTGGAAAATTGCAATTCCGGCCGACCCAGTGCAGTCGCTGCGCTGTGACTCACGATGACAAATGACCCCATTTTCATAAATTTCAATTCGAGGAAAAGCTTAACTTTTTCGCTCCAATCGGGAATGCAAATCACCTATTTTCTCACTTCATAGGATCCCGCATTAGTTTGTGTTTGCGTTTTCCAAGTCTTTTGGGGCATACTGAGATTGTTTATTTAGCTGGAATGCTGTAGTGTCGACAACTTGAATTCTGATACCTCCGGGGCTAAACAATCTGGCTATAATGAATGCTCTAAAGGTGGCAAAGGTGTCTTACAAAGCACATTTGTTTTACGGATTGTGTGCCTACTGGTAGCAACAGGATACGTTGGTTAGTTTGATGTTGCTTTCAATCGAGTTTATTTCCAATCACACTAATTTTATTTCGCTGGAAACCACACAAATTTGGCTGATATGTATTCCATAGATTGTAAATCCAGTAGCTTTTTCAGTGAAATATTTAGAACTGAATGTTCACGGAAACATCCTGACCTCGTACTGACGACTACTTTGCGCAGCAGCTGGCCTTTTACTTAATGTTCAGCAATTGATTTTAGGAATCTGGGTATCTCATAGAAATTGTTTTACATTCCTTCAATTTTAACCGAAAATTGTTCCTAATTTTTAATGAAAATTCGTTTTATTCTCCAATGGAAAGTCTTTCGATTTCCTGTGGAAAAATATTCTTGATTTCCTCAGAAAGATTTATTGATTAATGTGAAAACTTATACACATCGTATAGCTTCGGAAAGGCAATCCATTGATCAGGTCTGTGAAAAAAAAAACAAAACGTAAACCACCGTTCGCATCAAATAACAATCAATAGAGTAGTACTGTATACAAAAGCCCTGTGCTAATTTAGTTTGCAAATAATTATTTGCAACTGAGTAACGAACTGTGGCGGTGTAGTTTCGGAGCTGGAAAAATTTCCGACAAGAGTAACTTTCCTATACCGTAAGTTGAAAAAAAAAAACATTGGCAAAGCACGGCCCAAGCTTCGATGTTTATTTGTTGTGCAAAGTTGTGACTTCATAAACATGGTTTTTGAACGAAGAGGATCCTACGGTATGGTAGCAGGTGTTTACTTGGCAAAAGTGGATAAACTACTGATTCAATGCGGTTTAGAGGTTACCTGGTTTTCTGGGCACTGGATTATGTGTTCAAACTGCAATAATTTACTGTTCTGCTTATTGCAACTCTTTTCCTCTTAGATCCTTAGGGATTGGATTAGAACCCAACTGCTCCGATGAACGCATTCATGTTAGAATTTTTCGTTTTGCATCTCCGTTCTGCACGCAAAAAAAAACGTTCATGAATTCGCGAACTAACAAGTTCACGGTGTATTTGTTTTGGGACCAACACACGTTTTCTGAAACGTTCCGGAAAACGTGACTGGTGCTCCCGAATCTATGAAATAAATCAAGGTGTATTTTGGCTGGTACTGGGAAGGTGGGGAGATTTGATCCCTTGAGAGACTTGATCCCCCCTGTTTTATCGAGAACTAAAGTAGTTTTTTTCTGTTATATAACACGCTTTTGTTTAGAACTATTTTCGCATACTGTGCTATACTCCATATATACAATTCAACAGTTATTATTGTGCATTCCTTTTGCACATTGTTCGCATATAAGATTGTCTTGTTTATACAACACCATACATCCATCACTATTGTAACATGCTCTTTATGAGTGACTATTGTGAAATAAAATCAGATCTTCTTCAGTTTTTCTCGGAAGGCGAATTCCGTGTTTTATTTGCTGAGAAGTAGCAAACTTTGCCCACAGGTTATGGGCCCAGCGATCGCTAGTAGAACTGGAACCAGCGCGATGGACTAGCCGTATCAGCAAACCGAAGAGGACAAGCGGATTGTCCGTGCGACCCATATGTTCCATGGGATGGAGCAACACTTCCCCATTCGGAAGATGCGGGTGGAGATGGCCCTGCGCAGAATGGGTATTCTCGCAGTTCTCCAGAAGGAGCCACAAAACGAGGAATATTGGAAGGCACCGGCTAACGAAGACAGGGATGCTAAGAAATCTAGACTGGCGAAAATTGATGCGCGTCAGAAGCAAGACGATGCAGCCATGGATCTCATCTGCTTATGGATGACGGATGTTCCTTTGAGAACGATCATGGGCAAGTCAACAGCAAAGGCAATGATGGATACATTCCCGATCAAGAATGCATAACAAAATTATAACAAGGGGAGTTATTTATTTCAGAAAAATAATGTAACAAAATGTGTTATAAAATTGGCTGGTTAGTTGTTAAAATAACAAAAATTATATCAATATTCCCTCTAGCCGTAACATAATTATATCAGAGGTTGTTACCTTAATTTCAGCATTATAACAACCGTTGATATGATTATGAGGTACAAAAATCTACTTTCATGGTAATTGCCTACATCACGTATAAAAATGTGGTACGCTACAACGCCGGATTTCCATCCATAATGTAGGCAATTAACTTTGTACTATGCTATTAATATCGAACATAGATTCAAGTTATACTGGAGGTGATTACCTTCGCTTTTTCCAATATCAACAAAAAAATGTAGGCAATTGTTTTGTGTAAATATACATAACAAATGTTGTTATAATTTTGATATGAAATAAAACTGGCCGAAGAGACACTTTTATCGAATTATCTAATTATAACACACGTTGTTTTAAAAAACAACCATTGATAGAATTGAGTTATAATTTTGTTATGTATTCCTGATCGGGTTGAAAGACCACTATGAGAGGAAAGGAGTTAATGTCTTCTATGGACTCAGAAAGAGGCTCCTATGGACTCTCAGGCATTCCAGTACGCGGTTAATGAAGGACACTGGAACTCCCTTCCCTTATAAACAAAAAATTAAAAAATCTTCGGAATATATAATCAATACACATACCTTTTAGTATGGCAGGCAAGGAATCCAAACTAACCCTATCGAAAGCCTTTTCTATATCCAAAGACATTATGAGGGTTGATTGTCCACCATTCCATCTTTCCTGAAGAACTCGCTGCAAAACATGTAGATGGTCAACTGTCGACGCTCTGGCAAAAAGGCAGCCTGATGAGGTCCAATTTCCGGAAAAAGACTATGTAGTTTTCTCAAAATCCAGCTTGCATATTGTTGGGGGGTTATTTACTTTTGGAATCGGCACGACTAAAGTGTGTTTCCAGTCGGTAGGAATCACATTGGTGTTCCACACCCTCACAAGGTGTTGGTGAAGCTCTGAGATGGTTCCATCGTCACAATACTTGAAAAACTCCGCGTATAATGAGTCAACGCCTGGCGACTTTCCGTTCTTCATGCTGCTTACTATATTCTGCACTTCTATAAGAGTAGGAGTCGCCAATAATTCTGAATCCTGTGGCTCCGTTAGTGATTCCGGAATTAGAGAAAGGCCATTATCATTAAATGTCCAGTCTTCAAGGCGAATTGTTGCTGCTGTTGTCCTGAATACATTACGCTTCTTGTTGAATCGTTTCAAATACTGAAAAGTTCGATTAATCCGCTCACCAGCAGGGTACTGATGAAGGTCTTGGAAAAACTTGGGAATCTCACTCTCCTCGTATTCCCTAAGCTTCCTACGCAGCAAGTCTCGTGCCTCCTCCAACTTAAATACCCACTTAGGATGTGCAGAACGATTAACTCGAAAAGAATATCTCTTCACATCGGCTAAAGCTTTCCGGCACTCCCTCGTAGGAGGAATCCGCGAAATGTTGCCTAAAACATCCTTTGCGGAATTGTACACCTTTGACTTTAACAGTTGCCATGTCTCATCAACGGTCAAAGATGATACAGCCTCAGGAGTATTATCGGCCAACCGTGCTTGAAATCTCTGTTGGATATCCGGTCTTCTTAGTAGGGATGGTTCAGCATTGAACTTAGTTCTCACAGAAGTGTTTCGCTTCGTTGTTCTTCCTTGATTAGAGGAAGATGAGCTTGTGCGTGAGGTAGTGACATTGCACAAGAGTAGTTTGTGATCGGTACAAAGCGTGGTTGGAAGAACACATTGTAAACGCCATAGAATCAATCCGGAATGTAGAGCGGTCAACAGATGATCAACTTGGCTACGGAGCGTGCCATTTGTCCATGTCCATCTGAAGCTCTCATTAGAGTTGAGTTGTACCGACCGAACAGCAAGGGAATGCAAACGGAGGAACAATTTCATTTGAAGACCGTTTTCATTAAAATGCTCGTGTCCTGCAAATTTTCCGATGAGCAACATCTCGTCTGCACTCAGCTGTAGACTAGACAAGTGACTATTGAAATCACCAGTAATGAGAAGGTGATCACTACTTCTCAATCGGCCAACAACGGTTTCGAGAGTGCTAAAGAAAACGCCAGCAGCGCGATTTGGTCCATGTACGTTTATAACATCCAAGGTACGAAAACAGTCACCAGACTGAAAGTGAATTGGACAAATGAATATATTTCCAAAAATTACAAGAATTAAATTACCTGGTAAAATATTTCGGCATGTTGAATATTGGTACCTGCATATATGCTTTTCTGAATTACGGCATTTACCTCCTTATGAATCAAAATTGCCAGGCCCCTTCTTCTATTAGCAGTGCGTCCACTCATGTGCCACTGAAAATGAGTCGTCGAAGCATATGCGCACTCCAAATTCACCTCTTGTAGTGCGGCTATCTGCACTCGTTGGGCCATTAACGAGGAATCAATCGCATCTCGTTTGTCCGAGGAACGACAACCGTTTACATTTAGTGAGGGGAAACGCAATCCTTTTTTTGAGTCAACCGAAACGGGGAAATTGTCAGTTATTTGGGAATCTGTCAGTTCTCTCCTAGCCACCTTCTGAGCGACTAACATTGGATCGGGTAAATCACGACGTGTCGTGGACAAGTGACGGTGAACATGCTCTGTAAACAGAACACTGCCATACATAGTTCCGGAGCTCGTTGTGTATTCCAGTATGTGAATTGAAGTATTTGATGTACGCTCAGATGGGTCATATCGTAGAACACCTTGAAGTCCACCATGGGTAAATATCGTCATGTTCAGCAGAGCAGATAGTACCAAGAGAGATGCAAGTCCACCATTATGACGTCCAGCCCGTAGACGGAGCGCAAAACTTGACAAATCATTTGTGTCATCACAAACAAAACCGCAAGCAGCGAGAAACCCTCTAGGCATATTCTCGATTTCATCTGCAGCTAGACACCGAATCAGTCCAATGGTTTCATCGGAAGCGACCGTACACGTCAATTGATGGAGAATTGAAAGAAAAAACGCGTCGCTCACGAAGCCGAATACCTTCACCTGCGTATTAGATGGAGATCCATGGAGATGGAACACTTGAGAATCCGGACACTCTAATGTTGCTCCAAACACCCGAATACATAAAACACTATCATAATTAATGCTCGCAGCCCCCGCTTCAGAATGTTTATCTCTGGCTTGCATGTTATGATAGAATAGGTTATGTTAGGATAGAATACCATGCTCGTTTTCGGAATTTGTCGGAAGAAATTCGATTCTGCTACTGGTTTGGTGCACAACAAAGGACACGTTGTAGTGATTCGACAGGGCAGCAATAGCATCCGCCCCTCCCCAATAGCCAGATGTTGATAATCTACCCAGATATATATCTACCTTTTCCGCAACTGAGTAATTTGAGGAAATCAACTCACAGGCATAAGCATCTACAGTCTCAATATACAAATGCAAGTTCTGGCGGATTTCGGCCACTGCAACCTCCCTGATATGCTGGCTGTAGGTCTTGAATGAAGGATGTTTAGGGGTCATTCCAAAAAGCTGATGGACAATTGATCCGAATAGGCAATCACCATCGCCAGGAATATTTAAAAGCCAAAAAATATTTCCACTTTCATCTCGAACTTGTTCCATTTTACGCGGAAACTTCAACTAACTTGCACTTCGCACCAAGCCACAAATTCGAAAAGTTAGAAAATGGCGTTGCATAAACGAACGCGTCCAATGATATTTGTATGAGTAAGCATTTGCACTTGTCAGTATAAACCGCCTAAATACAGATGTGAGCGTGTGCTGTGTGAATTAGTATATACGGTATAGACGGAAAAGGGTTGTACCGAATACACTTTACATCAAAACCGAAGTTAAGGCTACGTTGCCTGGGATAATGAGAGTGGTGGGGTGAGAGACGACAGGCAGGTTGACTGTGTAGATAATATAATGAAGAATTTTAATTACAGCGTACATATAGGGACACGGCGGTGTTTTCGTCTGTTCGTCGTGGTCTCGGGAACCAATAGAAGAGACGCTTTTTTGTAAAACTCATACGTACCAAATCGTAAGCTCATGAGAAACGTTCTGCTATAGTGGAGTTCTAGCAAATGTGCGTTGCTTTCGTTGGTTTTAGCCCCTACGACGATGGACGGAAGTACCTGCCGTGTCCCTATGTATATAATATGGTGTTTGATCCAAATATGTGGGCTTCGTGCGGTTAGCGACGTCAATCGTCTAAACGCATGTGCTATGGAGTGTGGGTTCGATTCCCGCCCAGCAAGGAGAACACTTTTCGTGATCAAAAATTCTCCACTGGTCCACTGGGTGTTATGTGTTCTGTCCGTTGTCTCATACAAGGTGTTAAGTGTTCAGTCTGTACTGTACGACCTCTGGTCGAAGATGGTGTTCCTGTCTTTTGACGTAAACTACGTCTAAGGGGAAGACTCGGATACAAGGTGACAAATGAAAATTTCCAAATTCGAGACCGTCACGAAATCATGTAAGATTTTGAACTTTAATAGCGCCTCTATCTTCCGATGGATTTTTGAGATTTATATATCAATCGACTCGGAAATTCTCTACCAATTTGTCAATTGTGTGTGTGTGTGTGTGTGAGTCATCCTCTACCCCTCACCCGGCTGGGGGTGTTGGTCAAGTAGTACTACGAATAATTTGATCATATCTCATGCTCCGTAATGGTGCCCTTTTTGTTATGAAGGCTAGTACTACAAAAAGGATTCACTTCTGAAACAAGGCAAGTTTCTTAAGTGAGTGTAGGGAATGGGATGTACTAGTAGTTCATAACAGGTACAGCAAAACTTCACAAGGACGCCCTTATTCGTATTAGCTACTCAGGGAATAGAAGGTCGAGAAGAGCCACCGTTGCTAGCTAAAGCTTGAACCGGATATCTAGGACTCCCACAATATCCGCGGCAATAGAAGCAAACGATGCCCTGTACGTATTTTGTGATCAATTTCAGGATTTTTTTTTATAATTTATATAACGATTGAAGAAATCAAAGTCAATAATTGGAACGTGCTCACCAGTTTAGTTCTTCGATAGATCCAGGTTTAAAAAGGGCGAAGTAAGTATATCCAATAAGACATCGAAGTTACTTCTCATCCTCCTCAACTTCCATCGAAACTGTGGCCGCAATGCCCAACTGTTGCCATTTTGGGGACTGTGAAGATTCTCGTCTGATTCGCATCTGCGGTAGCTGTTATTGGCTGCTGCTCTTGAAGTTCAATTGGTACATCTCTGCAAAAATTCCAGTGCGTTCACGTTGAGTCCGGTATTATTATTTTACTATTTATGGAAATTCACCATATTTTGCAGCGTTCTCTACAATCAAATGAAAATTAAAGCCTATCAGATATTTTAGCTTCTAGCTTCCACTGAAGAAATTATTGAGATCCCTTTAAATTTTTACGTTTTAGCTATTCTAAGAAGGTTTTTCGATACATGCTTCTATCTGTTCCTCAATTAAGATCAATTGTTTCTTTAAAACAGATCAAAATAATGAGCATGTTTTCATATCAAATCAGTTGTTATAATTATATTTCCAATATTAAAGTGACTTTGTTTCAAATACCATTCATTTTATTTCATAATTTAAGAGATTTATTGATAGATTGATATACACTATAATGGATTGTGGTCAAATAATTTCCTGTATCGAGGTACGACAAATGTTACAGTGCAAATAAATATCAAAGTTCATATGTTCATAATGTGATAAATTCTGGTCATGATTCTAAAATTGTCCCTAATTTAACGATATAATTTCTATTTTTAAAAGAGAGCTGGATATTTATTGTAATATATTTTATTAGCATTTAGCAAAACAGGAAGACAGTTTGTTTGAAATACCTTTTGAACAAATTTTTTCGTCTTTTTTCATTTTATAAGATATAAGGAATAATTAAATCAAAATTAGTTATCTTTAATTAAACATTATTTACTTTTTTGTTCAAAACTGTACATCCAAGATATTGTTACTTTTCATATCTGGAGAAGCATATTATTCAACACAATTTCAAAATTAAAGATAAAATACTGAATATAAAATATGAAATACCTAAAATAGTAGGTAGGTACCTAAGGAAAGCAGGTCAAGTTCCAGTTGAAATATAAAGCCATAGAAGAAGAATAGAATCATTGTCAGAAAATAAATCAATCGTTAATCATAAACTTTATCTCAATCAGGGATGAATGATTTAATCATATCGTATTTAATCATTTATTGGAAACCCCAAGCATTACGTTCTGGTTTCGATTAGGTTCCGCTTCTCTCAATTGATGAAGCCAGCAAATTAATAGCAAAGTGATGCAACTAACAAATTTGCGAGATATTTTGAATACGAAATAAAACTAAGTAAATCCAAATAAACCTGTGTAAATTTTTATACGCCTTTTCCACCTTTTCCACCGGAAATGAAAGATTCCTTTGGTGCTCAACTTGGAAACTAATTTTGGTTTGGAGGCATCCGCTTTTGATACTGAGCAAAAAATTTCAAAACTCTACCAAATTTATGCGGATGGACGCAGTTCCACCTTCCGGATGGATGTGCTACGCCAAATTAATGACACAAAAAGTACTGTTCAGAATACACCTAGCTTGGAAAACCCGGAAGGTTTCATTACAACGAATCATTTCCCAATGAATTAAATGATTTCTTACTGAATACATACCTAAAACCTCATTTTTTAGCACTGACTTATTTTGATATTGCCGCTTTGTTATTATTATTAGCATCGAGAGAATACTTACCAGCTGAGACTTACCAGTAACCTCACATTGTACCCTCAGTAATAATGCCCCAGGTACCTAATGATAATAATCCTTAATTTGTCCGTGTCCAGTATAATATCATTTTGATGCCATCTTGTTGAATCGATTTGACAAGTCGTAGTGGTCCAGATGATGAAATCCAGTTTAATCATCAGTTCCGTCGATTGAAATGTTCTATCCAGCAATTGGACCTTGAACACCCCAGTGAAAAATAAAAGTCGTTCGGCGACCAACTTC
Organism: Armigeres subalbatus; assembly: GCF_024139115.2. Taxonomy (NCBI): domain Eukaryota; kingdom Metazoa; phylum Arthropoda; class Insecta; order Diptera; family Culicidae; genus Armigeres; species Armigeres subalbatus. The sequence continues at coordinate 102,759,602 of NC_085139.1, read as the reverse complement.
GGAAAAATGAGGTTCAATTTTTGGTTTTTATTTTGATGTTTCTCCACAAAACTAATTTTTGAAAGCAGGGAATTTTTTTTCGTCCGCTTTCATTCTCTACCAATTTGTCAATTATATTGAAACTTTGGATCAAGAACGTTAAAATAGGGTATCGGATCATTTTGGCAGCACCCTCTTTTCTTGTCCGCAAGAGTCTCGTTTCGGCCGTCGCCGTTCAGTGCGGTTGGCTTTTGGACTCTGCTTTTTGTGCGGTGTTTCGCACAAAAGGTAGAACAATGGAGCCGGAGCGGAGTAGTGACCGCGGTCGAAACAAATGTAACAAAAATGCGTAATGTGATACAGTAGGGGCATGTTTGTGCAGGCATGAGACGATCAATTGTTATCATTGCCAATGCCCTCGCTAGTAATGCAATCATCGCAATGTAATTGCACAAACATGTTTATATTAAAAAACGATTTTGGAAAAATGTTGAGCTTTTCTTTTTGCAAACTGAAAACTAATAAGGCCGTTACACATATTTATTAAAAATTATGGTCTACGCAAGGTCAAGGGGGAGGGGGTAATCTTCTTCTTCTTCTACTGAATCGAGCGGCGTGAAAATTTGAATGCAGAGGTTTTTGGTGCCGGAGAAGGTTCTTAAGATGGCTCGAGACCCCTCTTCTCTTTGAAACCTGGCTCCTATACAAATGTAACACCAATTTCATCATAACTCGAGATCAAGCAAATGGAAACAAATCTGGCGTGAGGAGGTTTTGGAAGGGAAGATATGTTTCTGTGGTGGTTTGCAATGCCTCCCCCTTCTGGAAAGGGGGGCTCCCATACAAATGAACCAAAAATTTCTGCGTAACTCGAGAACTAATCAGAGAATAAATCAATTTTAGGCGAAACAAAGTTCGTCGGGTCTGCTAGTAATAAATAAATATTAAAATGGAAAAAAAATAAAAAAAACTTCTCGGATTTGTTAAAGAACGTTTTGAAAGTTCTCAAAATTTACCGGAATTTTTTTTGTTGCCCCTCAAATTGGTATTTTTGAGCAAAACAATCCGAAGGGGGATATATTTAAAAAAAATATTTTCATTTTCATTTATTTAGTTCACATCTAAACAGATAACAGTGAATCAACAATTTGACGCAACAATACACGGTAAGAGGCTGCATCTCTCCATCCTCGGATACGCCCCACGTTCGCCAAGTCGTTCTGCACCTGGTCTGCCAATCTCGCTCGCTGCGCTCCACGCCGTATCGTACCTGCCGGATCGGAAACGAACACCATCTTTGCAGGGTTGCTGTCCGGCATTCTTGCAACATGTCCTGCCCAATCGTACCCCTTCGGCTTTAGCTACCTTCTGGATACTGGGTTCGCTGTAGAGTTGGGCGAGCTCATGATTCATTCTTCGCCGCCACACACCGTCTTCTTGCACACCGCCAAAGATGGTCCTAAGCACCCGTCTCTCGAATACTCCGAGTGCTTGCAAGTCCTCCTCGAGCATTGTCCATGTTTCATGTCCGTAGAGGACAACCGGTCTTATAAGCGTCTTGTACATGACACATTTGGTGCGGTGGCGAATCTTTTTCGACCGCAGTTTCTTCTGGAGCCCGTAGTAGGCCCGACTTCCACTGATGATGCGCCTTCGTATTTCACGGCTAACGTTGTTGTCAGCCGTTAGCAAGGATCCGAGGTAGACGAATTCCTCGACCACCTCGAAGGTATCCCCGTCTATCGTAACACTGCTTCCCAGGCGGGCCCTGTCGCGCTCGGTTCCGCCCACAAGCATGTACTTTGTCTTTGACGCATTCACCACCAGTCCAACTTTTGTTGCTTCACGTTTCAGGCGGGTGTACAGTTCTGCCACCTTTGCAAATGTTCGGCCGACAATGTCCATGTCATCCGCGAAGCAAATAAATTGACTGGATCTGTTGTAAATCGTACCCCGGCTGTTACACCCGGCTCTCCGCATGACACCTTCTAGCGCAATGTTGAACAACAGGCACGAAAGTCCATCACCTTGTCTTAGTCCCCGGCGCGATTCGAACGAACTGGAGTGTTCGCCCGAAATCTTCACACAGTTTTGCACACCATCCATCGTTGCTTTGATCAGTCTGGTAAGCTTCTGCAGGAAGCTGTTCTCGTCCATAATTTTCCATAGCTCTACGCGGTCTATACTGTCGTATGCCGCCTTGAAATCAACGAACAGATGGTGCGTTGGGACCTGGTATTCACGGCATTTTTGAAGGATTTGCCGTACAGTAAAGATCTGGTCCGTTGTCGAGCGGCCGTCAACGAAGCCGGCTTGATAACTTCCCACGAACTCGTTCACTAATGGTGACAGACGACGGAAGATGATCTGGGATATCACTTTGTAGGCGGCATTAAGGATGGTGATCGCTCGAAAGTTCTCACACTCCAGTTTGTCGCCTTTCTTGTAGATGGGGCATATAACCCCTTCCTTCCACTCCTCCGGTAGCTGTTCGGTTTCCCAGATTCTAACTATCAGTTTGTGCAGGCAAGTGGCCAGCTTTTCCCTGCACGTGGCCCATCTTGATGAGCTCAGCCCGATACCATCCTTACCAGCTGCTTTATTGGTCTTTAGCTGTTGAATGGCATCCTTAACTTCCCTCAAGGTGGGGGCTGGTTGGCTTCCATCGTCCGCTGAACTGACGTAGTCATCTCCTCCGCTGCCTTGACTTTCACTGCCTGTACTCTCAGCGCCATTCAGATGTTCCTCGTAGTGCTGCTTCCACCTTTCGATCACCACACGTTCGTCCGTCAATATGCTCCCATCCTTATCCCGGCACATTTCGGCTCGCGGCACGAAGCCTTTGCGGGATGCGTTGAGCTTCTGATAGAACTTGCGTGTATCTTGAGAACGGCACAGCTGTTCCATCTCCTCGCACTCCGCTTCTTCCAGGCGGCGTTTCTTCTCCTGAAAAGGCGGGTCTGTTGTCTCCGCTTCCGTCTATAACGTTCCACGTTCTGCCGGGTACCTTGCTGCAGCGCGACCGCCCGCGCTGCGTCCTTCTCCTCCAGAATCTGTCTGCACTCTTCGTCGAACCAATCGTTCCGTCGACTTCGACCCATATACCCGACGTTGTTCTCCGCTGCGTCGTTAATGGCTGCTTTGACTGTATTCCAGCAGTCCTCAAGAGGGGCCCCATCGAGCTCACCTCTTCCGGCAACGCTGCCTCGAGATGCTGCGCGTATGCAGTGGCGACATCAGGTTGCTTCAGTCGCTCTAGGTCGTACCGCGGCGGTCGTCGGTACCGAACATTGTTGATGACGGATAGTTTTGGGCGCAGTTTAACCATTACCAGATAGTGGTCAGAGTCGATGTTAGCGCCACGATATGTCCTGACGTCGATAATGTCGGAGAAGTGCCGTCCATCAATCAGAACGTGGTCGATTTGTGATTCTGTCTGCAGTGGTGATCTCCAGGTGTACCGATACGGGAGGCTGTGTTGGAAGTAGGTGCTGCGAATGGCCATATTCTTGGAGGCGGCGAAATCAATTAGTCGTAGGCCGTTTTCGTTCGTCAGCCGGTGAGCGCTGAACTTTCCAATAGTCGGTCTAAACTCCTCCTCTTGGCCAACCTGAGCGTTCAAGTCTCCTATGATGATTTTGACGTCGTGGCTTGGGCAGCTGTCGTACTCACGTTCCAGCTGCGCGTAGAATGCGTCCTTATCATCATCAGTGCTTCCGGAGTGTGGGCTATGGACGTTGATTATGCTGAAGTTGAAGAACCGGCCTTTGATCCTCAACTTGCACATTCTTTCATTGATCGGCCACCACCCGATCACGCGCCTTTGCATATCGCCCATCACTATGAAAGCTGTTCCCAGCTCGTGTGTGTTGCCGCAGCTCTGGTAGATGGTATGATTACCTCTAAACGTTCGCACCATTGATCCCTTCCAACAAACCTCCTGCAGCGCTACGATGCCGAATCCACGGTCCTTGAGCACATCGGCGAGTATGCGTGTGCTCCCGATGAAGTTGAGAGATTTGCAGTTCCACGAACCGAGTTTCCAATCGCTAGTCCCTTTTCGTCGCAGTGGTCTTCGCCGATGGTTCCGGTCCGTACTCTCTTGTTGATTGTTCGTTGCTTAAGATTTTTAAAGGCTGGCTTGCAGGGCCTGACACCAAACCCCTAAATTTCCGGAGGACCATTCCTCCTTATTTCCGGTGGACCATGGTGCACAGTTTCACTTTAGAGTCCCTCGCTGGCACTCGGACGATGATCAGCCGCCCCTAACATGGAGAACAGACGCTGTTGTGAGCCGATCCTGACATGGAGAACAGACGCTCAATAAGATTTGCACCTCCGGAGAGGAGCAAACCCCCTTCCCTGTCAGCATACGACCATAGTTCCCACCGGGGTTGGTTACCCGATCTTCCCTAAGGTTGCTCGTATCCCGGCCAGCACCGCGGGAGGTAGGGATAGGAGTTGCTGGGTAAGAGGCTCAGGACCGCGAGATGGGGTCTATTTTATTCCTTCAGGTACGCGAAGTACCAATGGTACGCTTTACCCAGCATTTGCCGTGCCAACAATATTTATATCGGCCTAATAATATTTTGTCCGATTAAATGCGCGACTGAATCAGAAAGATTTAACTTTGATTCAGGAAGTGTGAATGCACTTAAGATATTTTTATAATACGTGGGTGCAAACATGCGGTACTTATTGTACACGACAAAAGCTTCGGAACGCATACGTTCTTGAAACGGGCTATATGAGTTACAATAGAGATATCACCTTCTTGCTCCCTGATTCAAAAGTCTTGCAATGATATTAATAAAATGGTTGCACGAATATTTTATCCATGGTGACATTCAGTGTTGGTAGAATCATACTCAAATCTGAAGCTAACTCGCCTGCGAATCTGCAGGGGGAGTGCTTGAGATTCTCGGCCAGAATCGCATCGCTTCGCTTACTCCCCGAAAAATTATTTCGTTAAAAGCGTCAAAACGCAATCGAGGCGTATGTTTTGTTTAAATTCTAGACCAACATTTGAAAAGGGCGTAACAGCCAAAATTTATTCCTTCTGATTCTTCGTCTACATGTATAACTATATAAAAATCAGAAGGAATAAATTTTGTCTGTTACGCCCTTTTCAAATGTTGGTCTAGATATATGTAATTATTAGCCACTGTTTTAGACGAAAAACAGTTAATTCAATGCATTCAACAATGAAGAACACGTAAATTTCATGCAATGATGCAAATTGCGATTCGAATCATGAGCAAATCTCTGGGCCATGATTCTGATGGAATTTGACTCACGCATGGTTTGAATCGCCGATGCGATTTGAGATTTTGAGATTTTACCAACACTGGTGACACTGCCAGACAGTGGGAGTTAGATTGTAATAACACACACACTTTTCCTGTCCGCAACTCGCGCGCATCACACCCAAATTAATTTGGTTTTGGTACATGATTGACATTTTATGATTTCTAGTGATGCACGAAAAACAAGATATGCCAATGATTGGAATATTTCTGAATAACAAATGTTGCAAACGGAAAAGAGGATGCTCCCCTAGAGCTTCTTCTATTGAAATATTTCATCAAATGCTTCAAAACCCAAATGTAGGCAATTCGGATCCAAGAAAGGCATTATTACCACTGAGGAATAAATTTGGGTTTTCATAATAAATTTTTAAAACAATTGTCGTATCCAACAATTTTCATATCTTAAGATACGCTAGTTTTGTTCGAAACCAGTGACGTAAGTAATCAAATAAAAGTTCTAAAAATATTCATTCATGATGGCACTACAATCATAGATATAATAATCAAGATGTTGCGGTCTGAACAAATTAGTACTTATTTTATGGTTCCAGTGTACTACAAATCTGGGTACCCAGCGGTACCCAGTGAAACTCAGCAACCCTCAATTTATCAATTTAAACTGTTCTAATTTTTCACCGTTGTCAAGGGTATCAATGTTTTTGTTTTTTAATACGCAATGGAAAAATGCAAACTCTCCGTATCACCATCGTATCAAATTGCAATTAAAATTTATTTTAAATACATTTTAACACATATTTTTTTTTTAGGTGAATTACGTTGCAGATATAAAAGGACACAATTTTAAATATTCTAACCAAAAAAAATGAGTAGGTCATTCCAATTTGTCTTACGGCCGGCGTTGATCCAATAATGTTATTTTTCCATCGATAAATTCTGGAAGAAAAGTTTATGTTTCAGATAACTCATAACCAATCCAATAGGGTAATTGATCCGATAGTCGTGGGTGTTCCTATAGTTGCGGTAGTGTAGTTTTTATCAAATATACGCAAATAACACAGCAACCCACATTGTTTATCAATTAGTTGACCTGTCATTAAGTGAAAGAGTTGAAAACTATTTTGGATTTACTAAAAAATCGGTAAAATATCACTGAAATACTGTAATTTATTCTCTGCCTTGTACCAATAGTTGCGGTAGTGTTCCCATAGTTGCGAGTCCTGTATGAAAACAATGGGATTCGCAACTATAGGAACACGAATTAGAAAATATCGCAACTATTGGAACATTGCACCAATAATTGGAGGATTCATTTTAGGTAATAATGACAGGAGCTGCTGCCATCGGAATACTTTCTACTAAAAATATAAAAGAGGAGCTTTCGAATGCACATTTTAGGTAAGCGAAATAAATTATAGCTTCTGTGCATGCGAACAAACAGTGGTGGAACGTGCTTAGTTCCTCCACTATTGGGTCATTTACCCTATATGTAGGTATAATGTGGTTTGATGGCAGTGAGCTGATGCTCTATTCGCCAGCTATTCGACAGCATGACAATGCTTTGGTAAATCCTCATGTACATCTTACCACACGCCGCTCGGTTTATCAATCAGCGGGGCAAGAATCTAACTAATTCATATAAGCATTTTTGCCACAAAGCGGTTCAAGAAATGGGTATCTGTTAAATATAATTGGTATTAAGATTTATTAAGAGATTCCAAAAGCTTCATATTCTAATAAGTGAATTCTGGAAAATCTCCGGGTATATTGCCGATTTTTTTAGTAACCAGCCTTAATTAGGTGATGAGCGGATTGCTAACCGCTTTTTGTTAAAAATCATCTTATTTATAGGGATTGCAAAGCTTCTCGAATCGGAGCGTGACTTTATACTTGAACTGTGTTTTAATTTAGATAGATTTGCTACGAGAAAAGAGTAAAAAGTAACGACAACGTATGCGCATGGCTCGTTAGTCTGCCGGATTTGTGAAATTGATTATAATCATTCGTTGGAAGATGATGTCGAAAAATCATAAAGGGTTTTTCGAATACAATTGATATTGTTATATGAAATCAAATTAAATGCATTAAATCATTTCCATGTTCCTATTACCATTATCATGACCCTAAAAAATCGAAGAGGCCTTACGTAGCTCAGAGTTGATACGCACGATGACGAAGTAGACCCTACATACGGTAGAAACCCAAGCAACCGGAAGTACGGATAAGATGGGATGTTTTGGCTTAATCGGCTTGCATTTTAAGTAATTTTTTGTATGGTGGGAGCGTAAAAGTGAACTTTGAAGTTCCATTAAGGTGATTGGAACTCAATGTGAACCAAGAGGGAACCAATTGGTTTGGTTAGAAACAAATTTAAGTTAAATCTGAACCTTTGATTGCTTGGGAATTTACTAGACATACAGTACGCAAGTCAAGGGGAACGATACAAGTATTTTCAAGCCTAAAAATCCCAAAAAAGACTGCATATCCGGCTAAAATAACGAAAACTCGTGAGCGGGTCTTTTCCGGATTTTTCGGCTTGGAAAAACTTGTGTCATTTCCCCCTTGAAGGTGATTAAGGTGATTAATGCATATCAATGTGGAAGGAGGAAATTTCCCAACTGTGGGATGCCAGTAAAGAGAATACATAAGAAACGACGTGTTCTGGATTGGAAGAGAGTACATTGGATTTTTAAATGTAACAATTCACAAATGAAATGACAAAGACAATTTCTAATCTTGCATGTCGAACTGAACTATTTTCACGAAATCCTGCTAGAAAGTCTTTAAATCTAATCTTACACCAATCCTAATCGGCAGAACCTAAGACACCTGTAAATGCTTCTCAATAAATGCACCGTAGATTTCCACAATTAGATCGTCCACGCTTCCGAGAACCTCCTCAAACCTAACATCCTGAGACCCGGAACAAGAGAAACCTTTAGCCCCCACTCCAGATGGCCACCGTGTCTGAACCAGCAGCTAGGGGCTTAGGCAAGCTAGTTCCCATTCTGAAGCCACCACAAGAGTCTTATTCCAAGTTGAGCTGAAAGAAATTATTGTTTAAATAAAGTTATATAAATTATATCAAGAACGTCGACGGTTTTGGATACTCAATAACTTCTAATAGTATACGGTTTGCATTTTCGAATATTGTTTTTGTTTGGTGAAAAGTTCGTTGCTATGACAGTAGTTCTAAATCGTGTACTAAGGGGTTATCAATAAATTACGTATTGGGTACCGAGGATTGCCCATAGTCTATGAAACTGGAACCATAAAATATTCGCCAGTTTCATATTGATTGTTGCTACAATCCTTAATGAACAAAACTGCCTTACGTAGTTTACGTTGGGCGGTTGTGTCTTGTACATAACCCTTCTGATTTTTTATATGTCTATGTGATCTGAGATGCGACATGCAAGGGCAAAAATCAATGTAACATGCAGCCAGCCACCTTTAACGATGGAAGCTTTTCTATCAAGATGTCAAGATCGGCCATAAAAATACCTCATATCATTCATGTCGCTGATACTTAAATCATCATATCAAGTGCAGTTAAAAATTCTGAAATTTTAATATAATGTTCCCCCTTGAGGGAAGTTAAGGATGCCATTCAACAGCTAAAGACCAATAAAGCAGCTGGTAAGGATGGTATCGGGAGCTGAGCTCATCAAGATAGCCCCGGAAAAGCTGGCCACTTGCCTGCACAAACTGATAGTCAGAATCTGGGAAACCGAACAGCTACCGGAGGAGTTGAAGGAAGGGGTTATATGCCCCATCTACAAGAAAGGCGACAAACTGGAGTGTGAGAACTTTCGAGCGATCACCATCCCTAATGCCGCCTACAAAGTGATATCCCAGATCATCTTCCGTCGTATGTCACCATTAGTGAACGAGTTCGTGGGAAGTTATCGAGCCGGCTTCGTTGACGGCCGCTTGACAACGGACCAGATCTTTACTGTACGGCAAATCCTTCAAAAATGCCGTGAATACCAGGTCCCAACGCACCATCTGTTCGTTGATTTTATGGCGGCGTATGACAGTATAGACCGCGTAGAGCTATGGAAAATTATGGACTAGAACAGCTTCCCTGGGAAGCTTACCAGACTGATCAAAGCAACGGTGGATGGTGTGCAAAACTGTGTGAAGATTTCGGGCGAACACTCCAGTTCGTTCGAATCGCGCCGGGGACTAAGACAAGGTGATGGACATTCGTGCCTGTTGTTCAACATTGCGCTAGAAGGTGTCATGCGGAGAGCCGGGTGTAACAGCCGGGTACGATTTTCAACAGATCCAGTCAATTTATTTGCTTCGCGGATGACATGGACATTGTCGGCCGAACATTTGCAAAGGTGGCAGAACTGTACACCCGCCTGAAACGTGAAGCAACAAAAGTTGGACTGGTGGTGAATGCGTCAAAGACAAAGTACATGCTGATGGGCGGAACCGAGCGCGACAGGGCCCGCCTGGGAAGCAGTGTTACGATAGACGGGGATACCTTCGAGGTGGTCGAGGAATTCGTCTACCTCGGATCCTTGCTAACGGCTGATAACAATGTCAGTCGTGAAATACGAAGGCGCATCATCTGTGGAAGTCGGGCCTACTACGGGCTCCAGAAGAAACTGCGGTCGAAAAAGATTCGCCACCGCACCAAATGTGTCATGTACAAGACGCTTATAAGACCGGTTGTCCTCTACGGACATGAAACATGGACAATGCTCGAGGAGGACTTGCAAGCACTCGGAGTATTCGAGAGACGGGTGCTTAGGACCATCTTTGGCGGTGTGCAAGAAGACGGTGTGTGGCGGCGAAGAATGAACCATGAGCTCGCCCAACTCTACGGCGAACCCAGTATCCAGAAGGTAGCTAAAGCCGGAAGGGTACGATGGGCAGGACATGTTGCAAGAATGCCGGACAGCAACCCTGCAAAGATGGTGTTCGCTTCCGATCCGGCAGGTACGAGACGGCGTGGAGCGCAGCGAGCGAGATGGGCAGACCAGGTGCAAAACGACTTGGCGAGCGTGTGGCGTATCCGAGGATGGAGAGATGCGGCCTCGAACCGTGCATTGTGGCGTCAAATTGTTGATTCAGTGTTATCTGTTTAGATGTTAACTAAATAAATGAATGAATGAATAGCTATTCTTTTCCCGTGGAATCGCTGTATAAGTCTAATGCCTAATGTCTAATGAAACAGTAAAGCTGTGCTAAATTTGCATTGCTTTTTGTTGTTGAAAAAATACGAAATACGAAGGCGCATCATCTTTGGAAATCGAGCCTATTCTTCCCGGTACTGTGCAATCAGGTGTCCGAAGTTTGAATCGTTGTGTCCGAAATATAAATAGGGTAAGTAAGTATAATGCGCCCCACCTGGCCAAAACGCCCCCCTTTGATTTCTAGAAAACTATAACTAATTAAGGGTCAAAATCAGTTGGTACCTATAAGTATTTGTAAACCCACCATACTATGTGAATGTGGAAGTATTTTTGTATTACGAAATGAAAATAATAGCAAAATACAAAAAGTTACAGTTTTGATGTAACTTTTCATGTTTGTTTGCTCAACATTCTGGAGGGACTCTGGCATACTGTCCGCAAAACTTGCACCGGAACACTCAGTTGGGCAACAAAATAACTTTTCTCAGTGGTTAATAAGATATAAAATTGCTTCCATCTTCAAAAATGTAACGATTTTCGAAAACATGTTTCACTGGCCAAAACGCCCCAGTGTAGGCAGGACGATATGTCCTTACCAACTGGACACAAGCGCAGCGAGCCTGCAGCAGTTGCTTCCAAATTGTATGGAAAATATAGAAAAGTAATTCACACCTGCTTAAATGGACTTATGTTGGTTTTTTAATGTCAAGCGTCTTTGGGGTTTGTAGCCTTTTTATTATGGGATTGATGAAATACTAATGAAGGGCTATGAAACGTCTTTGGTTGAGGTGGGGCGTATTGCCCAGGCACCATTTAAAATTCATTTTTTCACGACTTTTCAGAAAAGCTTTATTACGTGTAATCTGTAATATTTTTATATGACTACTCACGGGCAATGCATTTGCGACTTCCTGGACTACCAAATAACACAAAGTTTGCATAAATTGCGTTGAAAAGTAAAAAGTTATTAAGAAGTTTCCTTAGGGGGGGCATATTAAACCGTCTTACCCTACAACCCAGCCGCACTGTGGTCGGATATCATGAAATCATGGCATTAATAAATAACTCCTTATGGTTGCCTCATAGAAGTTTGGTGACTTCCACAAAGTTGTTCCTTGATAAGTAGGCCTTCATGTGGTGATAAAACTATAGTTCGGAACTCTACCGCTAGGGCGGCGCTTCAGCTAACTTTTTATATGAGTATGATAGGATGATGGTGTCTTCAGCAAAAATCAAGAATTCAGTATAATAAGTAACTCTTGTGAAGGAACTATCTTTGAAAAGGCTTTTGATTCTCAGATACAATCCATTTTATGTAAATATTGTGAGTTTATATCCAAAAAAATGTGAGCGTATCTATGTGAAACATTTATTTTCATATAATTTTTCTGTATCCCGGAGAGTAACATATAGTAGTGTCTGAGCCGATTTGACCATGAAATAATTTGGAAAGCGCCTTAATTTTTGTAAAATATTCAAAAATATGATGAAAAATCGATTTGTTTTCCTACTCCCTCCAATTCGGTTGTAGAAATTTGCCGTAAATCTTCCACAGTGCCTTAATATTTATTGAGTTCCGCATGTGTTTGACGGAAACCTGTCACTTATCCAATCAAAGTAGGCCGTAAAATTCATATTATAATGAGCACATAAACTTTCTGAGCTTCGTTTTTATTATTTTGCAGTATTATTGTAAAATATATTGGTCTGGAATTTAGCTTAGAAATCACTATATGGCACTACAGATTTGATTCCCTTGAAGTTAAAGTTAGTACGCTCTGGATGGATTTCGAAACAAGAAGGTTTGATTTTAACTATATTCTTAACAAGCTCTGACTAGTTCATATCAAAACGTAAATTAATTAACGTTCTCCGTAAATTTAAGTAATAAATTTAAGTAAATTTAAGTAAATTTTGATAAGATGGATTTGCCGAAATATTGTGTTCTGCATTGCGTGGCCGGTAATAAAGTTAATTAGTTCAGTGCGTGTTGGCTCTTGTTTAGGACGGCAGAACGATCGCGCGATTTGCTGAAATTTTGTGTTTTGTTTTTCCTTAGGACGGTTCGTAAGTAAATTGATGAATATATTTTATTATTTTTACAGCATATACTGTTATTGACAAACGCTCTATATTGTCGAATAGAGCTCCCTATTATTCACCTTTCCCACTAACACAAATTTTCCTTCCCGAGACATTTATGAAGGTAGTATGGGTTCCCTTCATCTTCACTAATAGATGTTGAACTAACACTCCTTCCCTTCCTTCCGTGATTGTAAGGACGTGGCCAGGTATACAACTGCTACTGTATAGGAAAAGGTACTAATCCCAAGTACCAATTTGCGACAATATACAGTAGATTGCTCAATTGAGCATTGTATAGCCACCCACGATTTGTACAATCACATATGCTATGCTATTTAAGTAAATTTTGATAAGATTCGTCAGAAATACCATTTGGTGTCAGTATATTTGGCGTTATTCTATTTTCGTCTTCAAGATCCAAATCGTTGAAAAAGGGCTCTCATGAAACATTAACGGACATTGTGAAACAGCTCCTAGTTCTGAAAAAAGTTTATTACGTTCTTTGATGATAAATGTACCAAACATTTTGTATTTATATCACGTTCAGCATAAACAGTTCGTATGCCAACGTCAAATAAATATTAAAATGCTTACCACTATTGTTTAAGAAAAATATAGAACCAGCATAAAATTTCTATTGCATGGCACTATAAATGGTAGTAATAGTAGGACTACATCCAAGGAATTCGGGGCGTATGTTAAATTGAGCACAAAATCATTCAGTTGAACAAATTAAAGTAGGTCTATTGAGAATTACGGCAAGTTTCTGCAACCATATTCCCCTCCGTTTCATTCTTTACAACCCAAAGATTCTCTCTGAGGTTAAATCTCGGTGGGATGTGGAGGGAGTGGGAAAATAAACCGATTTTTCTATATATTTTAAATATTTTACAATAATTAAGACATTTTTTAGGTTGTTTGTTGCTTAAATCGAGTCAGACCCTATCATATATTACTCTCTGGGATACAGAAAGTTTATGCGAAAATAAATATTGTATATAGATACAAAATAAAACTAAAAACAATCAAATTTTGGGAACAAAAGCACATTTTATACAAAAAAGGCTTTGTATCTCAGAATCAAAAGCCTTTTCAAAGATGGTTTCTTCGCAAGAGTTGCTCATAATACTAAATTCTAGAACTTTGCAGAAGACACCGTCATCCTGTCATGCTCATATAAAAAGTTAGCTGAAGCGACGCCCTAGCGGGAGAGCTCTGAACTATTTTTGTATTACCATATGAAGGCCTACTTATCAAGCAACAACTTTGTGAAAGTAACCAAACTCCTATGAGGCTACCCTAAAGAGTTATTTATTAATGCCATGATTAAAAGATGAATACTGTACTTAGTGATTGCAATGGTGATTTAAACGGTGTGATTTAAAATGTGAGTTAACAGGATGATTGTACATCAGAAAGTGCTTAAGCGTCCAAATTTTGAGTTTGCACGGTATCAAAGGTAAAAAAGGAATGTATCAATATTTTACGTCTAAAAATTTAGCTTCTATCTAGAAAATCTGTTCAATTCATGCTATTCTAAATTAGATGCGTCACCGACGATTTGTTTTCATGAAGGCACTATTCCACCCGCAAAGAGCTACACTAACCTCCAACTCCATGAATGATTAATTAGCCACCACTTTCCTTCGGAGAGCAGATACAACAACATTAACCCAAGTGCCACACTTAGGCGAACTCGTTATCCCACTCTCGAAGGATTATTCACCCGAGTTGCACAGGACGTGCGATTTATTTGGAATGTAATTAGCACCCTCTCGGGGGAGGATCAGAGAAGATTGCGTTGCCGTACCTCTAATGTAAATAAAACCGAGAAACCTTGACAGCGCCAGACGCTATCGTTATCATCAGCGCTCTTCACACCCGGGCTAATTCACTACGACAAGACGAGCTGCAAATCTCCGCGCACAGAGCGCAGATTTTTAAAATTCTGTTTCATCTTCGGTTCACTTCGAACAGAAGCCACTTCAATTACATCCATCATTAGCAATATGAGGTGAGGCGGAGTGAAATGGTTGAATAATATATGATTCTCTGTTCTTTTATTCAGTTTCATCGGCTTACATTAGCATTCTGATTCTATGTACATGTTTTTGTTTTATTCCTTCTTCTGCAATTTTCTTATTCTTTTCTACGTTTCAACTTTCCCCAAATGATTCAAAAAATCAGTTTTTTAATCATCCATGTAAAAAATCTGCGTCGGCCGGGAATCGAACCCGGATCAACTGCTTGGAAGGCAACTATGCTGACCATTACACCACCGACGCTATACGGTTTTGAAATCACGAGTAACAATCCTCGTCAATTGCCTATCACTAACTCTATTTTGTGTCATACTCGTCGGAATAAATCACATTCACATCCACATCCATTTCATCCAGCATATCACTTATCTGTAGTGCTGTGTGCGGCTCTGGTACAGTGAGAGGCGATTTTATTTTAATACATACGTTGACCTTTGCCTCGGGGTTCTTCTAGATTTCGACTTTTCTATATCAAGCTTGCTGTCGTCTGCGAGCGATATCAACTATTTTTCTCCTGCTTCTGTAGGAGAGAGTGATCTGAAACGCAACGATGAGACATAATGCCTCAACGTTATTTAATCCTAATACATATGATAAGACCATGAAAAGTTTAATTCATCGTTTTTATGTTTTTCTTTTCAACATATTTAGTTTATAATAAAACAGCGCCTTTGATGGAATGTTTCTAAATAACAAGATACAGTGGTTCGAATTGAAATTGTTATCGATGAGAATAATCCGTACCCAGCGTCCCCCTTCTGTAGGTATATGATGTAGAACAAACGAGTCTGGAACTGAGAGATTTTTCATTCACACTAGTCGAGGCAACGCATGGTAAATTAGGGTGCAAATAATCGTCTATGCGTTAACAAAACAAAATGTGAATCCGAACCGTGAAGGATTTTGGCTTTCTGCCTGGCCAGCATCAGCAGACGGTTGCTTACTAGTGGAAAAAGGGTTGAAAGTTTTCATATGAAATTAATTTGATTTAGGTTTCTTTCGCGTGCCAGTGACAACAATCTGTTCGAATGAATGTTTATTAACCCTGCGGCTATGAATTTTCACATTCAAATCTATGGCATAATTCAATGAATAGTCGTGTAACGAAAGCTTGCATGTCAGTTAGTAACCCTTATAAAAAAGAAGATTCATATCATAGGCTAAGAAAAAATGTATAAAATAACTAGTAGAACTAGTTAACTCAATTTTTCGTTGGCCATGGGAAGCAGCAACTGTCTGATGAATAATATGCTATGAAGGAGCAAAAGCTTGATGATTTGTGCAGCGTTGAATCCGAACTCAGAGAAGCACTGGAAGCGTTTGAAAATTTCGATGCAATGGTATCGACCGAAGCTCGTAGTCAAGTCATCCATCTTAACTAAGGTCGATTTTTTTTTATTTCGGAAATTCGAAAATTGTCGGGAAAAATATATGATTTTGACTAGTTGATTATTCATGGCAGAGACCGAGGGATTTAATTTATTTCATTATATTGGATTCATATAACTTTTTCACATAACTTTGCCAAAATAAATGCGAATAAATAGATGAATATTACTGCACTACGTTATTAGGTACCAACCAGGTAAACAAACAAAATGTGCAATCAACATTCTCATAGCGCTCTGGAAACAATTCATCACAATGTAATTTTTGACTGTATTTTCAAGATTAAGTGTGAAAATTCGAAACAGTTCACAAGTGCATATTCGCGTATTTGTTTCTTGAAGGAACGATAATTAAATTTTGCTTTGTTTTTGTAAATTCTTATTTAAGTTTCCGAAGCATCGTTGTAGAGAATAATTTTCACCGATTCCGAATAGAAAGTTGCTGAATTTCGAATAGGAATTCTCTGAATTTCCGATTTCGGAAAATTTCTATCTATTATTCGGAGAATTCCTATCATGACTCTGGAGAATATCAATCCTGAAGTCAAAGAATTCCTGTCCAGAATTTGAAAAATCCCTATCCGGAGTTCAAAGAATTCCTATCCGGAGATTGGAGAAATCTTATCGGCATCCAAAGAATTCCTTATCGGAATTCGGCAAATTTCTATCCGGAATTCGAAGAATTCCTATCCGGAATTCGAAGAATTCCTATCCGGAATTCGAAGAATTCCTATCCGGAATTCGGAGAATTCCTATCCGGAATTCGGAGAATTCCTATCTGGAATTCGGAGAATTCTTATCCGGAATTCGGAGAATTCCTATCCGGAATTCGGAGAATTCCTATCCGGAATTCGGAGAATTCCTATCCGGAATTCGGAGAATTCCTATCCGGAATTCGGAGAATTCATATCCGGAATTCGGAGAATTCCTATCCGGAATTCGAATCTTCTATCCGAATCTGGAGAATTCTATCTGAAAATTCGGAGAATTCCTATCCGAATTCGGAGAATTCCTATCCGAATTCGGAGAATTCCTATCCGAATTCGGAGAATTCCTATCCGGAATTCGGAGATTCGAGAAATTCCTGTATAAAATTCGGAGAATTCCTATCCGAAATTCGGCGAATTTCTATCCGGAATTCGGAGAATTCCTATCCGGAATTCGGAGAATTCCTATCCGAGATTCGGAGAATTCCTATCCGAGATTCGGAGAATTCCTATCCGGAATTCGGAGAATTCCTATCCGGAATTCGGAGAATTCCTATCCGGAATTCGGAGAATTCCTATCCGGAATTCGGAGAATTCCTATCCGAAATTCGGAGAATTCCTATCCGGAATTCGGAGAATTCCTATCCGGAATTCGGAGAATTCCTATCCGGAATTCGGAGAATTCCTATCCGGAATTCGGAGAATTCTATCCGGAATTCGAGAGAATTCTATCGGAATTCGAGAGAATTCTATCGGAATTCGAGAGAATTCTATCGGAATTCGAGAGAATTCCTTTCGATTCGAGAATTCCCATCCGGAATTCGGAGAATTGCTACGGAATTCGGAGAATTCCTACCTGAATTCAGAGAATTCCTACCGGAATTCAGAGATTCCTACCGGAATCGGAAAATTCCTACCCGGAATCCGGAGAATTCCTATCCGGAATTCGAGAATTCCTATCCGAATTCGGAGAATTCCTATCTGGAATTCGAGAATTCCTACCGGAATTCAGAATTCCTACCGAATTCGGGAATTCCTACCCGGAATACGGAGAATTCATACCAGATTCGGAGAATTCCCTACCGGAATTCGGAGAATTCCTCCGGAATTGGGAGAATTCCTACCTGAATTCGAGAATTCCTATCCGAAATTCGGAGAATTCCTATCCGAATTCGAGAATTCCTATCCGAATTCGGAATTCCTATCCGAATTCGGAGAATTCCTATCCGAATTCGGAGAATTCCTATCCGGAATTCGGAGATTCTATCAAATTCGGAGAATTCCTATCCGGAATTCGGAGAATTCCTATCCGAATTCGAGATCTATCCGGAATTCGGAGAATTCTATCCGAATTCGGAGAATTCCTGTCCGGAATTCGGAGAATTCCTATCCGAATTCGGAGAATTCCTATCCGGAAATTCGGAGAATTCTATCCGGAATTCGGAGAATTCCTATCCGGAATTCAGGAATTCCTATCCGAATTCTATCCGGAATTCGGAGAATTCTATCCGAATTCGGAGAATTCCTATCCGGAATTCGGAGATTCCTATCCGAATTCGAGAACTATCCGGAAATTCGGAGAATTCCTATCCGGAAAATTCGGAGAATTCCTATCCGAATTCGGAGAATTCTATCCGAATTCGGAGAATTCCTATCCGGAATTCGAGAATTCTATCCGAATTCGGAGAATTCCTATCCGGAATTCGGAGAATTCTATCCGGAATTCGGAGAATTCTATCCGGAATTCGGAGAATTCCTATCCGGAATTCGGAGAATTCCTATCCGAATTCGGAGATTCACCGGAATTTGGAGAATTCCTACCCGAATTCGGAGAATTCTATCCGGAATTCGGAGAATTCCTATCCGAATTCGGAGAATTCTATCCGAATTCGGAGAATTCCTATCCGGAATTCGGAGAAGTCCTATTCCGGAATTCGAATTCTATCCAAATTCGAGAATTCTACCCGAATTCGGAGAATTCCTGAATTCGCGGAATCGGAGAATTCTATCCGGAATTCGGAGAATTCTATCCGGAAATTCTGGAGAATTCTGCGGAATTCGGAGAATTCCTACCGTAATCCGGAATTCTACCTGAATTCGGAGAATTCTACCGGAATTCGGAAAATTCCTACCCGGAATTCGAGAATTCCTACCGGAATTCGGAGATGACTTATCCGGAATTCGGAGAATTCCTACCCGAATTCGAGAATTCTCCGGAATTGGAGAATTCCCGAATTCGAATAATTCATCCGGAATTCGGAGAATTCCCATCCGGAATTCGAGAATTCTATCCGGAATTCGAGAATTCGTATCCGGAATTCGGAGAATTCTATCGGAATTCGGAGAATTCCTATCCGGAATTCGGAGAATTCTATCCGGAGAATTCTATCCGGAATTCGGAGAATCTATCCGAATTCGGAGAATTCTTATCCGGAATTCGGAGAATTCCTATCCGGAATTCGGAGAATTCCAATCCGGAATTCGGAGAATTCCAATCCGGAATTCGGAGAATTCCAATCCGGAATTCGGAGAATTCCAATCCGGAATTCGGAGAATTCCAATCCGGAATTCGGAGAATTCCAATCCGGAATTCGGAGAATTCTCTGAATTCGGAGAATTCCTATCCGAATTCGGAGAATTCCTATCCGAATTCGGAGAATTCCTATCCGAATTCGGAGAATTCTATCCGGAATTCGGAGAATCCTATCCGAATTCGGAGAATTCCTATCCGGAATTCGGAGATTCCTATCCGGAATTCGGAGAATTCTATCCGAATTCGGAGAATTCCTATCCGGAATTCGGAGATTCTATCCGGAATTCGGAGAATTCTATCCGAATTCGGAGAATTCCTATCCGAATTCGGAGAATTCTATCCGAATTCGGAGAATCTATCCTGGAATTCGGAGAATTCCTATCCACTGGAGAATTCTATCCGGAATTCGGAGATTCCTATCCGGAATTCGAAGATTCCGGGAATTCGGACTATCCGGAATTCGGAGAATTCTCATCCGAATTCGGAGATTCCTATCCGAATTCGGAATTCTATCCGAATTCGAGAATTTCCTATCGGAATTCGGAGAATTCCTACCTGAATTCGAGAATTCCTACCTGAATTCGAGAATTCCTACCTGAATTCGGAGAATTCTACCCGAATTCGGACTGGAGAATTGCCCACCCGGAATTCGGAGAATTCCTACTGAATTCGGAGAATTCCCTACCCGAATTCCGGAGAATTCCTGAATCAGAATTCGGAGAATTCCTACCTGGAATTCGGAGAATTCCGAATTCGGAAAATTCTACCGGAATTCGGAGATTGCTACCCGGAATTCGGAGAATTCTACCCGAATCTGAGAATTCCTACCCGAATTCGAGAATTCCTACCCGGAATTCGGAGAATTCTATCCAATTCGAGAATTCCTATCCGGAATTCGGAAAATTGCTACCGAATTCGGAGAATTCCTAGAATTCCAGAATTCGGAGAATTCCTACCCGGAATTCGGAGAATTCCTACCCGGAATTCGGAGAATTCCTACCCGGAATTCGGAGAATTCCTACCCGGAATTCGGAGAATTCCTACCCGGAATTCGGAGAATTCCTACCCGGAATTCGGAGAATTCCTACCCGGAATTCGGAGATTCTATCCTGAATTCGGAAATTCCTATCGGAATTCGGAGATTCTACCTGAATTCGGAGAATTCCTGCGAATCGGAGAATTCCTGGAATTCGGAGAATTCCTACCGGAATTCGGAGAATTCCTGCGGAATTCGGAATTCTGCACCTGAATTCGGAGAATTCTACCTGAATTCGGAGAATTCCTACCGGAATTCGGAGAATTCCTACCAGGAATTCGGAGAAATTCCTGCCAGATTTGGAGAATTCTACCCGGAATTCGGAGAATTCTATCCGGAATTCGAGAATTCCTATCCGAATTCGGAGATTCCTATCCGGATTCGGAGAATTCCTATCCGAATTCGGAGAATTCTATCCGGAATTCGGAGAATTCCTAACCCGGAATTCGGAGAATTCTATCCGGAATTCGGAGAATTCCTACCGGAATTCGGAGAATTCTACCGGAATTCGGAGAATTCTGTCCAAATTCGGAGAATTCCTACCCGAATTCGGAGAATTTGTACCGGAATTCGGAAAATTCCTATCCGGAATTCCGAAAATTCCTATCCGGAATTCCGAAAATTCCTATCGGAATTCGGAGAATTCCTATCCGGAATTCGAGAATTCCTATCCGGAATTCGAGAATTCCTATCCGGAATTCGGAGAATTCTATCCAGGAATTCGGAGAATTCCTACCCGGAATTCGAGAATTCTTCTATCCGGAATTCGGAGAATTTGTGCCGGAATTCGGAGAATTCCTACCCGGAGATTCGGAGAATTCCTACCGGAATTCGGAGAATTCTACCCGGAATTCGGAGAATTCTACCTTCGGATTCCTATCGATTAGATTCCTGAATTCGGAAAATTCCTACCGGAATTCGAGAATTCTATCCGAATTCGGAAAGTTCTACCCGGAATTCGGAATTCTACCAGATTGAGATCTTGCAATTCGAATTCAGAATTCCCTATCCGAATCTGGAGAATTCCATTCCTATCCGAATTCGGAGAATTCCTATTCGGAATTCGGAGAATTCCTATTCGGAATTCGGAGAATTCCTATCCGAAATTCGGAGAATTCCTATCCGGAATTCGGAGAATTCCTATCCGAAATTCGGAGAATTCCTATCCGGAATTCGGAGAATTCCTTTCCGGAATTCGGAGAATTCCTTTCCGGAATTCGGAGAATTCCTTTCCGGAATTCGGAGAATTCCTATCCGGAATTCGGAGAATTCCTATCCGGAATTCGGAGAATTCCTATCCGGAATTCGGAGAATTCCTATCCGAATTCGGAGAATTCCTATCCGGAATTCGGAGAATTCCTATCCGGATTCGGAGAATTCCTATCCGGAATTCGAGAATTCCTATCCGGAATTCGGAGAATTCTATCGGAATTCGGAGAATTCCTATCCGAATTCGAGAATTCCTATCCGGAATTCGGAGAATTCCTATCCGGAATTCGGAGAATTCTATCCCGAATCGGAATTCTATCCGAATTCGGAGAATTCTATCGAATTCGGAGAATTCCTATCCGGAATTCGGAGATTCTATCAATCGGAATTCGGAAATTCTATCCGAATTCGGAGAATTCCTATCCGGAAATTCGGAGAATTCTATCGAAATTCGGAGATTCCTATCCAAATTCGGAGATTCCTATCCAATTCGGAATTCTATCAGATTCGGAATTCTATCCGGAGATTCGGAGATTCTACCAATTCGAATTCGAGAATTCCTGCCGGAATTCGGAGATTCTACCGGAATTCGGAGATTCCTACCCGAATTCGGAGATTCCTACCGGAATTCGGAGAATTCCTACCCGGAATTCGGAGAATTCCTATCAAATTCGGAGAATTCCTATCCGGAATTCGGAGAATTCCTATCTCGAATTCGGAGATTTATCCGGAATTCGGAGAATTCTATCCGGAATTCGGAGAATTCTGACCGGAATTCGGAGATTCTATCCGAATTGGAGAATTCCTCATCGAATTCAGAATTCCTATCCGGAAATTCGGAGAATTCCTATCCGGAATTCGGAGAATTCCACCTGAAATTGAGAATTCACCGGAATTCGGAGAATTCCTATCCGAATTCGGAAATTCCTGCGATTCGGAGAATTCCTGCAATTGGAGAATTCCTACCCGGAATCCGGAGATTACCTGGAATTCTGAGAATTCCTACCAGAATTCGGAGAATTCACCGGAATTCGGAGAATTCCTACCCGGAATTCGAGATTCTCCCGAAAATTCGGAGAATTCCACCGAATTCGGAGAATTCCTATTCGGATTTCGGAGAATTCCTATCCAGAATTCGGAGAATTCCTACCCGGAATTCGGAGAATTCCTACCCGGAATTCGGAGAATTCCTACCCGGAATTCGGAGAATTCCTACCCGGAATTCGGAGAATTCCTACCCGGAATTCGGAGAATTCCTACCCGGAATTCGGAGAATTCCTACCCGGAATTCGGAGAATTCCTACCCGTAATCCGGAAAATTCCTACCCGGAATTCGGAAAATTCCTACCCGGAATTCGGAAAATTCGTACCCGGAATTCGGAAAATTCCTACCCGGAATTCGGAGAATTCCTACCAGAAATTCGGAGAATTCCTACCAGGTATTTGGAGAATTCGTACCTGGAATTCGGAGAATTCCTGCCGAATTCGAATAATTCCAACCCGGAATTCGAGAATTCCTATCCGAATTCGGAGAATTCTATCCGGAATTCGGAGAATTCGTACCCGGAACTCGGAGAATTCTATCCGAATTCGGAGAATCCTATCCGGAATTCGGAAATTCCTATCGGAGATTCTACCTGAATTCGGAGAATTCCTATCCGGAATTCGGAGAATTCCTATCCGGAATTCGGAGAATTCCTATCCGGAATTCGGAGAATTCCTATCCGGAATTCGGAGAATTCCTATCCGGAATTCGGAGAATTCCTATCCGGAATTCGGAGAATTCCTATCCGGAATTCGGAGAATTCCTATCCGGAATTCGGAGAATTCCTATCCGGAATTCGGAGAATTCCTACCCGGAATTCGGAGAATTCGGAGAATTCCTACCCGGAGAATTCCTACCCGGAATTCGAAGAATTCCTACCCGGAATTCGAAGAATTCCTACCCGGAATTCGAAGAATTCCTACCCGGAATTCGAAGAATTCCTATCCGGAATTCGAAGAATTCCTATCCGGAATTCGAAGAATTCCTATCCGGAATTCGAAGAATTCCTATCCGGAATTCGAAGAATTCCTATCCGGAATTCGAAGAATTCCTATCCGGAATTCGAAGAATTCCTATCCGGAATTCGAATTCGGGAGAATTTCTATCCGAATTCGGAGAATTCCTATCCGAATTCGGAGAATTCTATCCGGAATTCGGAGAATTCTACCCGAATTCGGAGAATTCTACCCGAATTCGGAGAATTCCTACCCGAATTCGAGAATTGCTACCCGAATTCGGAGAATTCCTGGAATTCGGAATTGCTGAGAATTCGGATTCCTGCGAATTCGGAGAATTCCTGCAGGAATTCACTGAATTCGAGATTCTACCTGAATTCGGAGAATTCCTACCTGGAATTCGAGAATTCCTACCGAATTCGGAGATTCCTGCCGGAATTCGGAGAATTCCTGCGGAATTCGAGAATTCCTACCCGAATTCGGAGAATTCCTATCCGGAATTCGAGAATTCCTACCTGAATTCGGAGAATTCCTACCTGAATCTGGAGAATTCCTATCCGGAATTCGGAGATTTGCTACCCGGAATTTGGAGAATTCCTACCCGGAATTCGGAGAATTCCTACCCGGAATCCGGAAAATTCCTACCCGGAATTCGGAGAATTCCTACCCGGAATTCGGAGAATTCCTACCCGGAATTCTGAGAATTCCTATCCAAAATTCGGGGAATTCCTATCCGGAATTCGGAGAATTCCTATTCGGATTTCGGAGAATTCCTATCCAGAATTCGGAGAATTCCTACCCGGAATTCGGAGAATTCCTACCCGGAATTCGGAGAATTCTAACCCGGAATTCGGAGAATTCCTACCCGGAATTCGGAGAATTCCTACCCGGAATTCGGAGAATTCCTACCCGGAATTCGGAAAATTCCTACCCGGAATTCGGAAAATTCCTACCCGGAATTCGGAAAATTCCTACCCGGAATTCGGAGAATTCCTACCCGGAATTCGATGAATTCCTACCCGGAATTCGGAGAATTCCTATCCGGAATTCGGAGAATTCGTACCTGGAATCGGAGAATTCCTACCTGGAATTCGGAGAATTCCTACGGAAATTCGGGGAATTCCAACCCGGAATTCGGAGAATTACTCCGGAATTCGGAGAATTACTACCCGGAATTCGGAGAATTCGTACCTGGAATTCGGAGAATTCCTATCCGGAATTCGGAGAATTCCTATCCGGAATTCGGAGAATTCCTACCCGGAATTCGGAGAATTCCTACCCGGAATTCGGAGAATTCCTACCCGGAATTCGGAGAATTCCTACCCGGAATTCGGAGAATTCCTACCCGGAATTCGGAGAATTCCTACCCGGAATTCGGAGAATTCCTACCCGTAATCCGGAAAATTCCTACCCGGAATTCGGAAAATTCCTACCCGGAATTCGGAAAATTTGTACCCGGAATTCGGAAAATTCCTACCCGGAATTCGGAAAATTCCTACCCGGAATTCGGAGAATTCCTACCAGAAATTCGGAGAATTCGTACCTGGAATTCGGAGAATTCCTACCCGGAATTCGGATAATTCCTACCCGGAATTCGGAGAATTCCTATCCGGAATTCGGAGAATTCCTATCCGGAATTCGGAGAATTCGTACCCGGAACTCGGAGAATTCCTATCCGGAATTCGGAGAATCCCTATCCGGAATTCGGAGAATTCCTATCCGGAATTCGGAGAATTCCTATCCGGAATTCGGAGAATTCCTATCCGGAATTCGGAGAATTCCTATCCGGAATTCGGAGAATTCCTATCCGGAATTCGGAGAATTCCTATCCGAATTCGGAGAATTCCTATCCGGAATTCCGAGAATTCCTATCCGGAATTCGGAGAATTCCTATCCGAATTCGGAGAATTCCTATCCGAATTCGGAGAATTCCTATCCGAATTCGGAGAATTCTATCCGAATTCGGAGAATTCCTATCCGAATTCGAGAATTCCTATCCGAATTCGGAGAATTCTATCCGGAATTCGGAGAATTCCTATCCGGAATTCGGAGAATTCTTATCCGAAATTCGGAGAATTCCTACCCGGAATTCGGTAAAATTCCTACTCGGAATTCGGAGAATTCCTACTCGGAATTCGGAGAATTCCTACCCGGAATTCGGAGAATTCCTACCCGGAATTCGGAGAATTCCTACCCGGAATTCGGAGAATTCCTACCCGGAATTCGGAGAATTCCTATCCGGAATTCGAAGAATTCCTATCCGGAATTCGGAGAATTCCTATCCGGAATTCGTAGAATTCCTATCCGGAATTCGGAGAATTCCTATCCGGAATTCGGAGAATTCCTATCCGGAATTCGGAGAATTCCTATCCGGAATTCGGAGAATTCCTATCCGGAATTCGGAAAATTTCTATCCGGAATTCGGAGAATTCCTATGCGGAATTCGGAGAATTCCTACCCGGAATTCGGAGAATTCCTACCCGGAATTCGGAAAATTTCTATCCGAATTCGAGAATTCCTACCTGAATTCGGAGAATTCCTGCCTGAATTCGGAGAATTCCTACCCGAATTCGGAGAATTCCTGCCGGAATTCGGAGAATTGCTGCGGAATTCGAGAATTGCTACCCGGAATTCGGAGAATTCCTGCCGGAATCCGGAAAATTCCTACCCGAATTCGGAGAATTCTATCCGAATTCGGAGAATTCCTATCCGGAATTCGGAGAATTCTATCCGGAATTCGGAGAATTCTATCCGAATTCGAGAATTCCTATCCGGAATTCGGAGAATTCTATCCGGAATTCGGAGAATTCTTATCCGAAATTCGGAGAATTCCTGCCGAATTCGGAGAATTCCTACCCGAATTCGGTAAAATTCCTACCCGGAATTCGGAGAATTCCTGCCGGAATTCGGAGAATTCTACCCGAATTCGGAGAATTCCTACCTGAATTCGGAGAATTCCTACCTGAATTCGGAGAATTCCTGCCGGAATTCGGAGATTCCTACCTGAATTCGGAGAATTCCTACCTGGAATTCGGAAAATTCCTACCCGGAATTCGGAAAATTCCTACTCGGAATTCGGAAAATTGCTACCCGGAATTCGGAGAATTCCTACCCGAAATTCGGAGAATTCCTACCCGGAATTCGGAGAATTCCTACCCGGAATTCGGAGAATTCCAACCCGGAATTCGGAGAATTCCAACCCGGAATTCGGAGAATTCCAACCCGGAATTCGGAGAATTCCAACCCGGAATTCGGAGAATTCCAACCCGGAATTCGGAGAATTCCAAACCGGAATTCGGAGAATTCCAACCCGGAATTCGGAGAATTCTAACCCGGAATTTGAAAAATTCCTATCCGGAATTCGGAGAATTCCTATCCGGAATTCGAAGAATTTCTATCCGGAATTCGAAAAATTCTTATCCGAAATTCGGAGAATTCCTAATCGGAATTCGGAGAATTTTTATCCGGAATTCGGAAAATTCCTACCCGCAATTCGCAGAATTCCTATCCAGAATTCGCAGAATTCCTATCCAGAATTCGCGAAATTCCTATCCAGAATTCGGAGAATTCCTATCCAGCGCCTTCATGTCTTCTACAAAAAAAAACATCGTGTAGTCGACTTACCACAAAAGCTACCGATGGACTAAGCCATGTGATAAATTCGTTTCAAACCCGGCTCGCAGGCCATCCAATCCTTCTTGTAAACTTGTGTATTTTTTGTCCATGTGATACTACCCATGTATTTATGTATTGCCAGAGAAGACATTTATAGGTTCCCCCAAACACACGCGACGCGACAGTCGCGACGCGATTCTATCGCTTGGCGACAGCGATTCTGTCGCCGTTGGTATGGAAGCGTATTTAGAACATTGCCTGCAGCGACGCAACGATGGAATCGCGGCGACTAGTTGTCGCCGTCGCGGCGATAAAATCGCTTAGGTTTGGGGGAGCCTTATTATAGCCGGCTGAGCTGTGCTGACCACAGAGCTAATGAGTCGTTAAACTATTCTCGCTTAACTTTTCAAAAGGACCTAAGCAACATTTGTTTCATGAATTAATTTGAGTACTGCAATCAAAAGCTTTCATGTTCTATTGATTGCGCTATTCAAATTAATGCATGAGAAAATGTTACTTAGGTCCTGAGTATTGTCTGTAGAAGCAAAATGTACAAAATCAGTACCGATCAGATGTACTCACAACAAGTTGCATTCTGCAGGGAATCCAGTTCAATTGCATTGTTTCCTATTGAAAATTGGTTAGATTGCACTATGGGCTCAAAAATTATGTCCAACGCACTACCAAAAATTATACGCACGACAAAGGCACTACCCTAGCAGCACGCATGTTCCACATAGGTTACTGCAACTCACATGCGACCAGATTGTGACTGAATCTGCTGCAACCATATTTGTCTGACTTGTGCTGGGTAACAACGCTAAGTGGGTTATTCAGTTTTTTTTTCTACAAAAAAACCTCGAACCCTTTGTTCGTTTCCAATCGGCTAATTCCACAGTTCCTCACATTTTCAATGAAGATCGAGCGAAAAACCAAATCACAAACCAAGTCATTCGTTTCGAAAGCTGTTTGCCCCTTGGCTGTTCGCTCCCTTCCTCCAGTTCGTCGTTATTCCAAAATCATCCTCCCAGAACGACCCTCCATATGATGCCACTAACTACGATAAAGATGACGTCGACACGAACGGCATGGCGCCTGCCCTGGAATCACGATACACGACCACAAAATAAACACTAAAAACTAGACCAAATTGAATTCATTTTAATTTAATTATGAAACTTTCACGTTCTGTTCTGCTCATTCGGAACCATCCGTCTTGCCGACACATTCTCCCGAAACATATGAATGTGGTACCGAATGGAGCGACCACTTGCCGGAGGCCGTGGTACTACCCTTCCCCGGAACCCTAACCGTCATCGCACAACCCGGTTGTGTTCGGGAAGGTCCAAGTTTTCCACCATATGGGAAAAGTTTTCACGCGCGCGATACGGTCTTTCGGGAGGGAGCTCGTGTGGAACCAGCGAGTAGTGGAGAGGTGGAAAGCTATTCCTCGCCTGGAGCTGTTTGATGTACCCACCTTTTGAGCCATCCGTACCGAGCACTTCCATATTACTGGGTGCGACGGGGAAAGTTCAGTTAGTTGGATACAGCAATGTAGATGACGACTGTTTCCCGAACCCGGAGGATTCGGAGTTGTTTTGAGTTAATTTAAAACTCTTTGGGTAGTTTATTCGGTGCGTTTTGGTTGTATACGGCAATTGGCCTTTTGCTTTCAAGATTGGAGTTGTGGTGAGGATTAAATGGAATTTGTCAATGGAGAAATAGCAGACCTATGTATTGTATGTCGCGTACCAT
Organism: Armigeres subalbatus; assembly: GCF_024139115.2. Taxonomy (NCBI): domain Eukaryota; kingdom Metazoa; phylum Arthropoda; class Insecta; order Diptera; family Culicidae; genus Armigeres; species Armigeres subalbatus. Next base: position 102,730,835 of record NC_085139.1, on the reverse strand, counting down.
TGATTGCATTTCTTGCGAGTTGTTCAATCTAAGTTGGGCAAATCACGAACTAGTTAGTAGCAGTGAGCAATGGTTTGTTAAGATGACAAACATTTTTCGTTTGTCTCACACCATACGCGTGCTCGCAAATGAGCACGTCAGCACACCAAAGTCAGAAGTATTCGGTTCCGAAAATAAAGAGTGTCTTCGTCGTCTGCAGGCTTTTAAGGACGAAAAGTCCGACAGCAAACGTGCATCGGCCTCTCAATTTGGTAAATGAAAAGTTGGCATATTTCATTAGCCATCCCCTCTAAGTAAAATTATTCATCTTATCAACGTGAGATATTTCATCCTCTTAGATTTCGCCCACAGGACATCGCCATTATGATATAAGGATGAAGGTCGGCATGTCGTCGATGCAAAGCACGTTCTTAATTTGGATTAATTCACATGAAGGAAAAAAGCTAATTTTGATTCATGACCTTTGGAAAAGATTCGTTGTACTTTAGGAACTATGCAGCGTGGACGGTACCAAGATCGTTGTGTGTTCAATTCATTTGACAATTTCGAAGATTTGCCTACCATCTTTTTGTGCTAGAAAAGCTAGCGAATACGCCCCTCACAGCCATGAGATGGAAATTATGCAAAGGCAATCTTGAATAAACTTTTAGCCCATCCACCATCTGCTCAGATATACTTGTAAGAAAATATGTAAAAACAAAAAGTAGGCTTAACTGACTTTCTTGACCTTTTTGAACGATTTTGCTATCCGACCTCCAGGCTGTCGGTGAGAGCGATGACCCATTCTCACCCCCTAGACCCATTGTCACCCCCGATGGCAGTAACGTTACACGCTCGTGAAAGAACCACAACTAGTTCGTCACCGCTCAGATATAGCAACGACAGTAGTGTATTGCCCTTGTGTTCGCTGTTATTTGCTGGATCGAGTATCTTCTCGTTGAACAAATCACCTGATCTGCATCCCTTCGCTATTCATTATACGGTGCGGGTCCGCCAGGACAGCGAAGTCCGTCCTCGCTTCTACTACTGACTGCCGCAGTAGCTGTTGGGCAACTGCACAAAGATTGCGGTTGAGCTGCGTTTCTTGCATGGACTCTTTGTTGTGTGTCTGGTTCCTGGCTTATGGTGTTTTATCACCAACTACAAGAGTTGCTTATGTCCGGCTCTTTGCACGCCATCGATTTGTGTCCCACTTTTAGGCATTGGAAGTACTTACCGCGGGCAGCAGGGACTATGTCCCAGGGCTTGACGATCCCTCCCCAGGCCATCTGCGAGTTGTGGGGCTTGCCTAGGATGTGGTGGGGTTTGACAGTGGGCCCTGTTAAATTCCTATAAAAAGCTGCATGTATCCACAAGTAGGCTCCACCAAAGCGACCGTGTGCCGCTCAAAGCGCACAAGCCCAAATCCTGGTGTTAAGTGGTGTCGCGACCTGCCATATTCTCCACAGTCCAATCTCGACCGTCCATTCTTGACGATGCTTCTAGTGAATGCACAGAGATGGCGAGGCCACTGCGTGCTTGGAGTGCCGCCTCTTGCCGATGCTGTCCGAATTATTCCACAGAGAGAGCGAGGCTACTGCGGGCCTGGAGTGCCGTCTCTTGCCGGTGCTGGTGATCCACAGAGGGAGCGAGGCCACTGTGGGCCTGGAATGCCGTATCTTCCGGTGCTGCCCGAATTATTCCACAGAGAGAGCGAGGCTACTGCGAGCCTGGAGTGCCGTCTATTGCCGGTGCTGGTGATCCACAGAGAGAGCGAGGCCACTGCGGGCCTGAAGTGCCGTCGCTTCCGGTGCTGCCCGAATTGTTCCACAGAAAGAGCGAGGCTACTGCGAGCCTGGAGTACCGTCTCTCTCCTATACTGCTGGTAATTTACAGAGAGAGAGGGAGGCCACTGCGGGCCTGGAGTGCCGTCTCTTGCCGATGCTGTCCGAATTATTCCACAGAGAGAGCGAGGCTACTGCGAGCCTGGAGTGCCGTCTCTTGCCGGTGCTGGTGATCCACAGAGAGAGCGAGGCCACTGCGGGCCTGGAGTGCCGTCTCTTCCGGTGCTGCCCGAATTGTTCCACAGAGAGAGCGAGGCTACTGCGAGCCTGGAGTACCGTCTCTCTCCTATACTGCTGGTAATTTACAGAGAGAGCGAGGCCACTGCGGGCCTGTAGTGCCGTCTCTTGCCGATGATATCCGAATTATTCCACAGAGAGAGCGAGGCTACTGCGAGCCTGGAGTGCCGTCTCTTGCCGGTGCTGCCCGAATTGTTCCACAGAGAGAGCGAGGCTACTTCAAGCCTGGAGTGCCGTCTCTTTCCGATGCTGCCGTTTATCCGCTGGGCTACTGACTGCTTTCGTCTGCTTGCGCGTCCGTCGAAAAAGTGAACGAAGTATGGCATGGGCACTTCTATTTATACCCCCTGTCTGCAAAATTTGTAGCGTCGCACATGCATGCGACATTTGTATCTGTCGTTTGGTTTTCCCTCCTTTTTTGTTTTGACATTTGTACAAAATAGAATTGGGCGACTTCTCCTTACGATATTTATCGAAATAAGAACACGGAGAAAATATTGTTTTGAAAATTCAGATTTACAGTATTTATTATTTTATTATCATTTTTATTACGCTAAACAGCCCTGACACGACGGCCCTCCGATGAGACAGGAGGTTTGCGCAGGCCCAATAAGCCGCCTAGAAAACCAATAATTACGAACAATATAAGGGATAATGCGACTCGATATAATTTGCAAAGACCTAGGCGACGAATAAAGGATCACGATTGGAAGCTTGGAACTGCAAGTCGCAAGGTTTCGCAGGTTGCGACAGGATGATCTACGATGATTTACATGCCCACAACTTCGACGTCGTGGCGCTGGAGGAGATTTGCTGGACAGAATAGAAAGTGCGGAAAAGCGGGTATCTTCTACCAAAGCTGTGGCACCAGCAATGACCTGGGGAACCGGCTTCATAGTGCTGGGTAAGATGCGCCATCGTGTGATTGGGTGGAAGCCAATCAACGCAAGGATGTGCAAGCTGAGGATTAAAGGTCGTTTCTTCAACTATAGCATCATCAACGTGCACTGCCCAGCACTGGCGGCAGCACTACGAAGAACACCTGAATGGTGATGTGGCAGACGAAGATGGTGGTATGGTGATGGACCTGGGAGAACGCGCGCAGGACATAATTTTACCGGCTCCAGATCTCTAGGAAATCCAGGAGGATATTGGCCGGCTGAAGAACAACAAAGCCTATGGGGTTGACCAACTACCAGGAGAGCTATTTAAACACGGTGGTGAGACACTGGCTAGAGCGCTGCACTGGGTCATTAGCAAGATTTGGGAGGAGGAAGTTTTGCCGCAAGAGTGGATGGAAGGTGTCCCATCTACAAACAGCGCGATAAGCAAGGATTGTAGCAACTACCACGCAATCACATTGCTGAACGCCGCCTACAAGGTACTCTCCCAAACTTTAACCAATTGCAAGGGAGTTCGTGGGGCAGTACCAGGCGGGTTTTATGGGCGAACGCTCCACCACGGACCAGAGCACAATAGGATCATCCTGAAAATAAACGATCGAAAATGTTTTTCACCACGGTGTCTTCCTAAGGTAGTCTCATATTTTTTCCCTGCATCAGCATGAATAGTAAATTTATAAAATAAAGTTTGTTCTCCATAATTTTGGCAGACATTTAAAAATAGTAATTGGATGAAATATGCCTTATAAGACCCGATAATTATTTATCCCCTACCTCATTCTAGACATAATGGGCTAACAAACTTTTAAAAATTTAGGTGCCAAGAAGTGCCAATTCAAAAAATAAACATTGAATAAAATAGTACCTATTTGACCTAATAATCATTATATCTTCACATATCCTCATTGTATATTGCTGGAGTCTCCTTAAATTGCTATATTTTACTTATATATACAAGTTCACAGAACATACTGAGTTGATTAATTGAAACTAAAACATGGAAAACCTGAAAACCCGATTTTGAGGTTAGTTTACCAAATTGAAGCGATTTCTCTTACAAATGTTAGTCCAAAGTATAAGGTTTATTCAGCAAAGAATTTCAAAATAACATACTCTAAAACTTTGCTGAAGACATCAACCCTCTAAAAAAAATTTCTCGGATTTTTTTTGCTCGGGTATTCAAGTTAATTGACCCTTTAAATTTATATTCCTGCTGATGCAGGGAAAAAATATGAGACTACCCTAGGAAGACACCGTGGCGAAACATGCCTTTTGAGGGTCAAAACATTTTCGATCGCCTATTTTCAGGATGATCCCATTGTGCAGAGGTTCGCCATTCGCCAAGTACTGCAGAAATGCAGCGAATACAACGTGCCAACACATCATCTATTCATCGACTTCAAAGCCGCATATGATACAATCGATCGGGACCAGCTATGGCAGCTAATGCACGAACACGGATTTCCGGATAAACTGACACGGTTGATCAAAGCGACGACGGATCGGGTGATGGGCGTAGTTCGAGTTTCAGGGGCATTCTCGAGTCCCTTCGAAGCCCGCAGAGGGTAACGGCAAGGTGATGGTCTTTCGTGTCTGCTATTCAACATCGCGTTGGAAGGGGTAATACGAAGAGCAGGTATTAACACGAGTGGTCAATTTTCAATAAGTCCGTCCAGCTATTTGGCTTCGCCGACGACATAGAGAAAGAGAAATTCGGAGACGCATAGTGGCTGGAAATCGTGCGTACTTTGGACTCCGCAAGACGCTCCGATCGAATAGAGTTCGCCGCCGTACCAAACTGACAATCTACAAAACGCTCATTAAACCGGTAGTCCTCTACGGACACGAGACCTGGACGATGCTCGTGGAGGACCAACGCACACTTGAAGTTTTTGAAAGGAAAATGGTGCGTACCATCTATGGTGGGGTGCAGGTAGCGGACGGTACGTGGAGGAGGCGAATGAACCACGAGTTGCATGAGCTACTGGGAGAACCATCCATCGTTCACACCGCGAAAATCGGACGACTGTGGTGGGCCGGGCAGAATGTCGGACAGTAATCCGGTGAAAATGGTTCTCGACAACGATCCGACGGGCACAAGAAGGCGAGGTGCGCAGCGGGCAAGGTTGATCGATCAGGTGGAAGATGATTTGCTGACCCTCCGTAGACTGCGTGGTTGGCGACGTGTAGCCTTGGACCGAGCCGAATGGAGAAGGCTCTTATATACCGCACAGGCCACTTCGGCCTTAGTCTGAATAAATAAATAATAAGTACTTACCACCGGTGATTGGTAGAGGCTGACTGGCCGTACAAACTATCCAACTTTCAGCTTAAGGACAAGTTTACTGCACTACCAAATTGTAGCACTCACTATAAGATAACAATTGAGGGGGTTAGAAGAAGAGGGATGTAAGTAATATTTTGGTCAAAATTGAGTTGACAGCAAACAATTCTTTGGTTCTTGAGCTTTGCGACAATATGTTGATATAATTTGTACGATGTGTATGAAAATTGTGAAAATTCACAGAAAATAAGTAATTTTTTGAACTTCCATACAATTTGTATAAAGCAAAAAAATATTGAAAAACTTTGCGTCCATTTTTCTCAAAGCCAACCAACCAAAAAAATCACAGAAATAATAAATAAGAATAATATATTACTGATACTAAAAGAGTTACGATATTAACCAGCGGTTCTCAACCTCGGGTACATGTACCCCTGGGGCTACCTTTGCTGACTCCAGGGGGTACCTCGGGCAAAAATACGTAATGGCGGATGTATTACAATTTTGATAAAAATTTATCGATAATGTTCTGATAATTGTATATTATTTTATTTCAAAACTTTGTATTGTACATAATATGCACGGCGATCAGTGAATCAAAGTCTATTAAATCCTGCCCACCACAACCAGCACAGTGTATGAAGGGCTGTTGGATGAAAGATCTGAAAAAGAACTTCAAATGCAATCTACCTGTTCGAAACAAAATGTTGAATAATATATTGAGAATATGCATCTGGACTAAAATTTTAAATTTAAATGTTCGGATATCTTCATTTGAGAGGCATGAAGGCTTTTTTTAAACAGCGCAGTTGCTTCGTTGCAAGAGACTAGAAATCGCCTTCTACGCGTGTCGAAAGCCTCCCTTCATGTACGTCCTAAGCCTTCTTTCAAATGGTTTGGAAGTCTCAGTTCAAGAGGCTCACAAACTTCTTTTCAAGAGGCTTTCAAAAGGCTCAAATGCCTCCTTTCAGGAGGCTTGGAAGCTTCGTTTCAAGACTCTCAAAAGCCTTTTTCAAATATGAGGCTCGGAAGCCAACTTTCAAGAGGCTCGGAAGCCTACTTTCAAGAGGCTCGGAAGCCTCCTTTCAAGAGGCTCGGGAGCCTCCTTTCAAGAGGCTCGGAAGCCTCCTTTCAAGAGGCTCGGAAGCCTCCTTTCAAGAGGCTCGGAAGCCTCCTTTCAAGAGCCTCGGATGCCTACTTTCAAGAGGCTCGGAAGCCTACTTTCAAGAGGCTTGGAAGCCTTTTTTCAAGAGGCTCGGAAGTTTCCTTTCAAGAGGCTCGGAAGCCTCCTTTCAAGAGGCTCGGAAGCCTCCTTTCAAAAGGCTCGGAAGCCTCTTTTCAAGAGGCTCGGAAGCCTCCTTTCAGGAGGCTTGGAAGCCTTCTTTGAAGAGGCTTGGAAGCCTTCTTTCAAGAGGCTCGGAAGCCTTCATTCAAGAGGCTTTGAAGCCTCCCTTCAAGAGGCTTGGAAGCCTTCTTTGAAAAGGTTTATTGTAGGAAGCTTCTTGATGTATAAGCATTGAATGTGAACATGTTTTCAGGTCAGTATTTCGCCTCCATGGGCATAAATGTATCATCGTGTTAAGAAAATTATTTTGAGCTTTTTAAATAGTGTATTGTGTCCACTTGTCATAAGACGAGTTTGTACAATCCCATTGAATTCCACCACTTAATGGTATCTTGACAGATACGTATTTCGACCTCAACAGTAAGGCCGTCTTCAGTGTCTCGTACTTGACTCGACTTCGAGTTATTTGAATTCAATTAGCTATGGACTTTTTTTTAAGCAAAATAATGCTTGAATTCGTTAAGTCGGCTTGACGATTCACAGTCCAAAGCGAGACCAAAATATAATCAGTATTTGCCCGACTATTTGACTGTCTCGGGTGAGGAAATATTTCGTACGGTTTGTGTCTCGGCTAAGCAATAATATACGGTTTCAGTGAGTGCAGTAATGGCTCCTGAAACTAGATAGCTCTTTTTCAACCATTTACTCGATCCTGGGAAGGCGCCAAATTGATATCGCCATTAGAATCTGGGTACATATCCAGCAATTCATGCGTGATTTTTGAAAACGTCTTAAGTCCAAAAGAGAGGCTCTCTTTGTTTACTTTCTCTTTCGATTATTACAAAGCCATACTAACATTTACATTGGATTTTCCAGTACCGATCTGAAGAAAATAGCTTTGTCTAGTGTGCTGAGGTGAAAATTTTGCTACAAATTTTAAACTAGCCTTGATATTAGCAAAAGAGAGCGTAATGAAAGAGAGTCTCTCATTTGGACGTTTTCAAAAATCACGCGAGACTTGTCCTTCAAGTTTTCTTGAAGGTAAAAATCCTTAAGCTCGTTCATTTTCGCCCGCACTACAGGAAGAGAAGTTTCGCGGTCTCCAAGTTCCGAACAAATTAAGTATTTCTACAAAAGTGAAACATGTTCCTTCAAAGTTTGCTGAAGGTAATAATTGAGAACAGTGGTAAAGTGAAGTGCTTGAAACAGAATCTTTTGGTGTCTTCCAGATAGATGCTTATTTCGGTCAGTGCGTCTGACACTTTCGCGATTCTCTCCGTTTGCCGGAGTAGATTCGCGTTGGACTTCCAGCGCGTAGGCGTTTGTTGTACAGGCTGGAAATTTGAAAGCGACCAGCGGAGTCAATTTGGGATTCCCGTCTAATTTTCGTTGTGGTTTCGTTGACAGGTTTCAAGATAGATCAAAGTAGTCTTCTAGACAAACATGTTTTTTGTTATTATGCACAACTTTCTAGAATAAACCATAGTGCTAAAATCATTTTCAAAAAAAGTTATGCTCAAAATATGATTTTTGGGGGTCATTCATACAAAACGTGCTCTAATTCGTTACAAAACCGTTTGTCCAATATTGTGTCTTTAGAAAAGATGTTCCAATTCACTTTTTTTTTAACATTTCAGAGGACAACCACTGTTTTTGTATATCTGCGTAATTTTTTTATTTCATACCGCCCTTCAAGGCGGATAGATCATTGATATTTTCTTACCAAAACGAAAGCCCAAGAAATATCCTTTAACTCTTCTGAAGACATCATGACTCTAAAATGTAGTTTTCAGGTCGAAAACTAAAAAACGCACGTTTTGGGGGCTTCTGAACCAGTGTGCGCCGGAAAGACATCCGTCTTCGGCACCCCGCCGGAAAGCCCTCCGACTTCGGCACTCGTCGAAATCCCTCCATCGTTACGAAAATCCTGTGCAGGTACGTGGAAACATTATCATCATGGCCATGAAGTTTCCCATATAAATATTAAAACCATTTAGCATGTCGTTCAACCCTAATGAACTGCCTTGATAATAAAATATGTTGAATTAGAAGATCTGGATGCCAATTGATTTTATTTTCAGCCATTCCGTTTAGAACACACTGTTCACATACGTTCTCAAGTCATTTCGTTGGTAGATTGGTTTTTCAGACTTCTATTCCTCTGCGGTAAGTGAGTATTGGGTTGAACGAGCTTAAGTGAGTACGAGGGGCAATAAGGGATAAGCAGAGCGAGTTTGGGTTTCCGTTGGTTTGGCAAGTGGTTTGAAATATAGATAGTGGAATATATAGTTGAGCGAAGATAAATCATCTGTCTCCAAACGAACTGTCAAACGTGTCTCCAAACGAGCATGACGTCACAATTTCAATGGAAATGTTAAGGGCTGTGATGTCATATGCATGTGCGCACGGTCAAAAAAAGCGACTCAGCCATGCTTTCGCTCATCTATAGATTCTACTATCTATAGTTTGTAATATTCAGCCAGCAACCGTTCGAGAATTTCCCCTGAGGTATTGTCTCAAGAAAGTCGGGCAAATCAACAGACTGGTGGTCTCTCACACGTTAGAGTGGCGCTACAAGCCACCAAAGTTATCGAAAACCTCATACGATTTTGCGAACGGTTACAAGGTGAGCCAGCCAAGGGCTGAAAGCCTCCGTAATAAAGAAATAAAAAAAACTATTCTATATTTTTATCTGAAATGGAATAATAACTCATTTTGCCTTGCTTTTTGTTACTTTTTTTTTAATCAAAATGGGTAATATAATATTTGTTTTTTGTCATCCATATTTTAGTGTGTTTCGATTATTTTTATTATTGAATGACGTTTTGTTTTGTTGCGTTTTGTGTAAATGATGAAATTAACTGATTGCGGATTTTCAAAATATTTATTTATCCGGCGGAAGCAACATTGTTCTCGAAATGGACCAGTAAGTAGCGTTTATCTATAATTTTTATACTAATCTCAAATTACTAAATAGGATGAATCTTTTCAGATCATACGGCAGTGAGGAATTTATTGATGAAGAACGCCTTAAGGATGATCCATTGGAAGGCAGTTCGGGGATCTATCCGGGCCACGCATCCGGAATGAAAGTTGATTCCATTTCAGCGACAGAAGTGGAGCCGGATCAAATTGATGCTGCCAATCAGTTTGATTGAAGGTGGTGCACCAGAAAGCTACGTCTTTTGCTTTGGAGGAATATTTTGCCGTAAGCTGTTTCAAAGCCAACTCCGGACAGGCCAAATTTGTTCCAAGGACATTTTCGGTGATTCTGTCAACGATGTTCTACGGTGTATTTGGAAAACTGCCAAGCATCAGGTAAATCGCAAATGGATGAGGTACCATCATGAAGTGTGAAAGAGTAGCCTGATTTTGAAGACATCGGTTTTCTAACCATTTCATTTAGTTAAGAAAATTATTTTGAGCTTTTACGAGTTTGCTTGTACGAGTTTGTACAATCAATCTTTTTCTTCAAGACGAGTCAAGTACGAGACACTGAAGACGACCTTACTGTTGAGGTCGAAAATACGTATCTGTCAAGGTACAATTAAGTGGTGGAATTAAATGGGATTGTACAAACTCGTCTTATGACAAGGAAAAAAAAAGAAAAAAGGAAAGGGGCATTTCATTTATTTATTAGGCTCAATTAAAAACTCTACTGAGCTGCTCTATTGCTATCATATATCTCATTAGAACTCTCATTAGAAACACGAAGAAGAATATTTTATTGTCCAGATATTTCGCTGATTTTTACAAAATTCTTTAGTTATTTTGATTTGTGTGTTCGTATGCATTTAAATATTTCCTAGAAGGATATTTGTCGGAATGGGACACTGGACGGTGCACTTAAGAAAAACAACCTTTCTTTAATATGTCCACTATAATATGAAAGTATCTTGATATAGTTTTACCTTCTACCAAAGCTGTGACTCCATCAACGAGCTGGGAACCGGCTTCATAGTGCTGGGTAAGATGCGTCATCGTGTGATTGGGTGGCAGCCAATCAACGCAAGGATGTGCAAGCTGAGGATTAAAGGCCGTTTCTTCAACTATAGCATCATCAACGTACACGGGAAAGAAGCTGCTACGCACAGCTGGAGCAGACATACGATGGATGCCCACTGCGGAACGTCAAAATTGTCATCGGTGACATGAACGCACGGGTAGAAAGGGAGGAAATGTACAGACCAGTCATCAGACCGGATAGTCTGCACACCGTATCGAATGACAACGGCCAACGATGGATAAACTTCGCAGCCTCCCCGCGGAATGGTAGTCCGAAGCACCTTCTTTCCCCGCAAAAATATCCACAAGGCCACATGGAGATCACCTAACCAAGAAACGGAAAACCAAATCGACCACGTTCCGCAAGCAGCACAAATTGTATCACTACTGAACATTTCACTGTGCTGCAACTATTCGGAAAGAAACAATCTTTGCGTGTGCGCCATCAAATATAACTCTCTTGCAATCTAAAAAGCGCAAGAGGTGGAGCTTACGGAAACATTGCAGTAAAATTGCAATAATGTTGCAAAACACTACAGCGGAAAAAAATATAAAACTGGATTCGATTTATGAATCTAAAAACACTTTAATAAAGTTAAAAAAAAAAAAAAAAAAAAAAGATTTATGAATCTTGTGATTGATAGTCCTTCACTCTACCACAGCACCATTCAACACTTCGAAGGGACTGCATGCTGACTCACCATAAAAACCATACGATTATGAAGTTTCGTACTCGGGTTTCCTGTTACTTGATTGCACCATCGCAGAAAAAAAATGTGAGTTTTTAAAACGTTGAACGATGCTGAATTAAACATGAAGACAGTTTCAACTTATCTGTAACTTAATTTAAACAAACAATCAAATTTTGAAAGACGCATTGAAGTTGCATGGTAAAAAATATGCAACTCAATGATTTTGTTTCGTGTTTGCAACATGGAGTGAAGTATTCTTTATTTGTTTGTTTCCAAATGTCAAACACGTACTGCATTGCAATTTTAATGAAACATTGATCACAATTCGAACGTTTTGACATCTTGATGCAACTGTTTCGTACTTTGATGTTTTTCCAATACCTTTAATGAAACTGAATAGAAACAAGGTGCTTTTAAGAAGATGTTGCGTGTGCCACTTGGGTCTAATCGACGGTAAATTCTTCTCCGACATCACGAACGTCCGCACTTACCGCAGTTCGAATATTGAATCCGACCACTACCTCGTTGCATTATGCCTGCGCTCAAAACTCTCGGCGTCGAAGTTGGACGACGCGGCTTAAAATTGGGCGGCTACAAGATGGTAGACTAGCCCAATAATACGCGCAGCAGCTGGAAGTGGCACTCCCTACGGAAGAGCAGCTAGGCGCAGCGTCTCTTGAAGATGGCTGGAGAGATATTCGATCCGCCATTGGTAGCACCGCAACCGCTGCACTTGGCACGGTGCCTCCGGATCGGAGAAACGACTGGTATGACGGCGAATGTGAGCAGTTAGTAGAAGACAAGAATGCAGCATGGGCGAGATTGCTGCAACACCGCACGAAGGCGAACGAGCAACGATATAAACGGGCGCGGAACAGATAAAACTCAATTTTCCGGAGGAAAAAGCGCCAGCAGGAAAATTCCAGACCGTGAAGTAATAACGCACGGAAGTTCTATGAGAAGCTAAACCGTTCACGTAAGGGCCACGTGCCACAGCCTGATATGTGTAAGGACATAAACGGGAACCTTCTTACGAACGAGCGTGAGGTGATCCAAAGGTGGCGACAGCACTACGAAGAACACCTGAATGGCGATGTGGCAGACAAAGATGGCGGTATGGTGATGGACCTGGAAGAACGCGCGCAGGACATAATTTTACCGGCTCCGGATCTCTGGGAAATCCAGGAGGAGATTGGCCGGCTGAAGAACAACAAAGCCCCTGGGGTTGACCAACTACCAGGAGAGTTATTTAAACACGGTGGTGAGGCACTGGCTAGAGCGCTGCACTGGGTCATTACCAAGGTTTGGGAGGAGGAAGTTTTGCCGCAGGAGTGGATGGAAGGTGTCGTGTGTCCCATCTACAAAAAGGGCGATAAACTGGATTGTAGCAACTACCGCGCAATCACATTGCTGAACGCCGCCTACAAGGTAGTCTCCCAAATTGTATGCCGTCGACTAGCACCAATATCAAGGGAGTTCGTGGGGCAGTACCATGCGGGTTTTATGGGCGAACGCTCCACCACGGACCAGGTGTTCGCCATTCGCCAAGTACTGCAGAAATGCCGCGATTACAACGTGCCCACACATCATCTATTTATCGACTTCATAGCCGCATATGATACAATCGATCGGGACCAGCTATGGCAGCTAATGCACGAACGCGGATTTCCGGATAAACTGACACGGTTGATCACGGTGTCTGCTATTTAACATCGCTTTGGAAGGGGTAATACGAAGAACAGGGATTAACACGAGTGGTACAATTTTCAATAAGTCCGTCCAGCTATTTGGCTTCGCCGACGACGTATTATGGCATGTAACTTTGAGAATATGGAGGAAGCCTACATCAGACTGAAGAGACACGTCGAAGACGAAGTACATGATAGGAAGAGGTTCAAGAGAAGACAATGTGAGCCACCCACCGCGAGTTTACATCGGTGGTGACGAAATCGAGGTGGTAGAAGAATTTGTTTACTTGGGCTCACTGGTGACTGCCGAAAATGATACCAGCAGAGAAATTCGGAGACGCATAGTGGCTGGAAATCGTACGTACTTTGGACTCCGCAAGACGCTCCGATCGAATAGAGTTCGCCGCTGACTATCTACAAAACCCTTATCAGACCGGTAGTCCTCTACGGACACGAGACCTGGACGATGCTCGTGGAGGACCAACGCGCACTGGGAGTTTTCGAAAGGAAAGTGCTGCATACCATCTATGGTGGGGTGCAGATGGCGGACGGTACGTGGAGGAGGCGAATGAACCACGAGTTGCATCAGCTGTTGGGAGAACCATCCATCGTTCACACCGCGAAAATCGGTCGACTGCGGTGGGGCGGGCACGTAGCCAGAATATCAGACAGTAACCCGGTTAACGATCTGACAGGCACAAGAAGGCGAGGTGCGCAGCGGGCATGGTGGATCGATCAGGTGGAAGCTTGCGGACCCTCCGTAGACTGCGTGGTTGGCGACGTGTAGCCATGGACCGAGCCGAAGTGAGAAGACTCTTATATACCGCACAGGCCACTTCGGCCTTAGTCTGAATAAATAATAATAATAACAGTCCTTAAATTATTGTTGTTATTGATACACAATCGATTTGTTTGGATTGCTGTCAAAAATCGACTATTAAAATATTCGGGGGAAATTGATCCCTCTCCAAGAACTTGCTCTGATTAAATTAGAAAGGTGCCCTCAAATTTTTTAAATATTTTTTCTTCAAAATACGCGAAATTTTCGAATTGCTGTGCGTATACATGAACGATTTTTGCTATTCAATTCGACAGCTCATGCAATTTTTAAATTTCCCCTTTCTATGATATCTACGCGATAAATATTTTTTTCTGCCAACCCTTCATCAAATCTGTCAAATCTACAAAAAATTAGGAGCCTGAGAACAGATTTATATTTTTTTGAATTTTTTCACCAAATTTTTGTATGGGATTACTAATGGGGGATCAAGTGTCCCCATATTGAGGCTTTGTGTTGTGAAAAAACGAAAGCAATTGGTAATTGTAATGAAAAGTTGTTCAAATTTTGCGTGCTCAATAAAAAGTCTTAGTAAGGTCAAAACATACAAACCGCCCTGCAGAATAAATAAGGTTGTCAATCCAAAAAATAACTCACCACATAAAGGTCATTTGTCTAGAGGATCTATACAAAAAAAATACTCTAGAACAAAATTACTTTAGATATATAAACTCGAATCGGAGATTTCTGTAAATAAACCGCGTTTCTCTGATTTACAACAATCGTTGAACAGTAATCGCCAATAATGGAACGAAAGTCGTGCACCGATGTCGAAGTAAACACCTGCAAAAATAACCCAAGTCTACTCTAAACTACGACGATTATTACTGTCGATGCTACTAGATCCGATACCAAGAAATTTGGTTCACGCAGGTTCTGGATGTTTTTACAATGGTGGGTAAACATGTCTCAACTGATTCCATGCAGAAAATAGTTTATGATTCTCTACGACAGAACCATGAACCCGATGTTTGGGCTAATACCACGCTGGAGCAATGTAGCAAACCTGCATTCTATATCCTTCACAGTTGGTGTTGACTGGACGTACAGTGTCGGACAAAACTATAAGACCAGAGGCCGTTTTTAATACAAAATTACCAACTTTGGAGGGCGGTATCTCGGCTTTTAGTAGGTCAATCAAGCTGAAATTTTGGCTGCCCGGGGGAATTCACCTGAATTTGCCTCAGCCGAGGATTCACATTTTTCGAACCACGGACTTCGAACTTACAGACCTCTGAAAGGACAAAAAATAGGACTACCTCCAGGAAGCCGAATACCTTTTGTCCGAATAGTGATAATTGATTTCCTTATTAAGTTAAGTGAGGAGTGAGTTCGAAATGAATAGTGAAAAGTGAGAAATGGAATGTTTGAAGTCAGCACTTCTCACTTCTCACTTTTCACTTCTCACTACTTGGTCCTCTTACTTCTCAGTTATCACTTCACTTTTCTCACTTTTCACTTCTCACCATTCACATTGCACTTCTCACTTCTCATCATTCACTTCGCATTTCTCGCTGCTTACTTCTCCCCTCTCTCTCCCTTCGAATTGCTCACTTTTCGCTTCTCGATTTTCACTTCTCAACTTTTTTTCTCATTTTTTATCTCTCACTTCTCACTTTTCACTTTTCACAATTTGCTTTTTACTTTTCTTTTCTCACTTTTCATTCTCAATTCTTACTTCGCATTTGTCACTCCTCACTTCTTAGTTTTAACTTTTCACTTCTTATTTCTTACTTCTTAATTCTCACTTCTGACTTCCTATTTTTCCATTCTCATTTTTCGCTTTCACTTCCCAGTTTTCACTTCTTAAATTTCTTACTTCCAACTTCTTCTCTTCTAACTCACTTCTCAATTCTTTCTTCATACTTATTACTTCTCTGGAATCAAGGACATAGTATATATTGTGCATACGAACTGATTCGAGGTGAAAATGCTTTCGGAAATTACTTCGACTTAGAGAATATCAAGTTAGGGAGATATCGACTTACGGAGGTAACGCAGTATGGAAAACTTTCAATTTCATCGAGTAAGAGAAAATATCGAGTTAGACAGAGTTAACTCTATAACAATTGAAGTCTTTTGTATATATTAAGCTTGTTGGCCATGAACACATAAATAAAATATAAAGTAAATTACAAGATAAGCTTCAAAGCTTCTTTGAAGAGAATCCTACCCCCTCAACTTCGGGATTATTTCGGAATCAAGTGGTGAAATCCAATTATGCAGATTTCAAGGCTGTAGGTTTACCCTGGTTGTTTGGTGGGTCGTCGAAACGGTTGAGAATCAAAGGATTTGTGATTCTTTTAAAATTATTTCGTAGAGCTTAAAAAGTATCAAGGATGATGGTTAAGAAAATTTGAACGAGTTACCACATCGAATATAAAAATCCTTATAACAGTAAATATCCTTTCGGCATCCAATTCCCACGCTAATTTAGCATTCCAATCATGTGCCATCGCTCGTTGCAATCTTAATCTATCAATTTCGCACTTCACATCTTCATATCTTCAGGAAACGCTCCAGTCATGCCCTTAACGACTGACTATGGAGCGCAACCGGACCCATCATCTTGCCTAGCCGCACGTGTTCTGAATATGCTAATTTTTGGCATCCGCCGGCACAACCAGCAGCTGCATTTAGATCGAGTTGCAACTGTGACACGTGCAGCAGCAATTCTCACACTTAACGCCTATCATATGCGTGGTGTCGTCACCGGCATGTTTAGAAACGCTCATGGCAGAAGGAGACTGCACTATCGAACCTGGATCTGGTCACGGCAATGATGATGATGATGAAGATAAATTCATTTAAACTTAACAATATTATTTTATCATCACTCCTGACGCTGGGGCGGAGTTCGGCGAACAGGTAGCCGAGGAAGGATAATCGTTTCCACCGCATCAAGTTTGTATTGGGGTTGGGCTGTTTACCGTGGTCGGGCAAGCAAGATCGGAAACTCGTCGAAATGCCACACCGAGCTGGGAAACTGGAAAACTAATAGATCCGGAAGAGCGTTGGCCAAATGAAACGAGAGCAACCGACCGACACACACTGACTGCTAGGCACAATGGCAAACCGAATAGAATTGTTCAATTATTTTTAATGAATTGAATCATGACAGTTTTGTCAGTGGAGTAGAAAACCCTGGCAGCAGCAGTAGCACCAGTGAGGATGTGGGAACTTAATGAAATTTTAACTGTATTTTAGCTCTATTACGGCAGTGGCAATTGTGAGAGTGGCTCCTGTTAGTCGATTTTACAGACAGAAAGCAACAAAGGTAGCAGCCTTGTTGGGTCGGCCATAGCAGAGCAGTGCATAAACCTGGTGGAACTCTCCTCTGTATATGTCCTGGAGTGGTGTGGCCACTCTGCAGAATTTTAATGAGTTTCGTACGGTCGTTTTACTGGGGAGATTATTTCTGATTCTCCATCGGTCGGGATTGTGAGGTTTGACTGCCTCTGTGCGGTTTGACTCAATTGGATGAATTCTGGTTGCTTTGAAACGGAATTAGTTTTGCCAGTAATTTGCAAGAATGTAGGCTGATTTGATTAAATATTTAGTTTTCCATTCAGGTGTACCTAAATACATACATTCAACAATTAAATTCCATGTCAATCACATTACACATAATAGGACAGCCATCACAGTTAACAAAAAGATGCTTGACCCCGACGTGATTTGAACACGCAACCTTCTGATCTGGAGTCAGACGCGCTACCGTTGCGCCACGGAGTCTTTTAAGATAGAGTATAATGCAGTCGATGACACATCATTCGTTTACGATTGTGTGTATGTGTCAGTGTGAAATGAAAAATTCATTCTATGCATGTGATCGTATAAGGGCTCATAGCTCAGTTGGTTAGAGCGTCGTGCTATTAACGCGAAGGTCGTGAGTTCGATCCTCTCTGGAGCCAGATTTTTGTGCCTTAGGCTGAAAAGAAAACAGTCACTGTTTTCAGTTGACGATCACCACCCCTCCTCCTCCCCCGGTCATATTTTTTTCGAATATTAGTGCAAAAATTGAAGTAATAAACCATAGAGATAGATTATCGCTGTCTCACAGCTCAAAGCATCTTTGCTGGATGAGAGCAAATATCACTGAAAACGCAAATGATTTGACCGATATGAACCCATCATGTTTGGAAAACAGTTAGTAGTAGTATGTAGTAAAATTCATTTTAATTTTGGCAGCTTTGTTTGATATTAATTTTTTGTCTATGAGCACTTCATCTTAGGTTAATTTTAAATACAGTTATTTTTTACTCGATATTGAAGACCATCGAGTTAGGGAGTATCGAGATGGAACACATTTATACTTTTTTCCAAAGCATCAAATACTTTTCAGAGCATGTAGAAACATGGTTTAAGGTCATTTGCCCGAATGCCATTTGACTGAAAGGGTAATTTTAGAAGAAACGTTTATTTGGCCGAATAGTTATAGTTGGTTCCTCATTAATGGAGATTTTTGAGGTGAACAGTTGCAGTGTTGGGAAATGAGTGAGCATGGTTCGTTCCATCCTCACTCACTCACTCATATGAGTTGAACCAGTTCTACTCACGCGTGAGTACTCACAGGTATGGTGAGCACTCAGCGTGAGTAAACTCACGCCTGAGTGAGTAAAACTACTCATTCGATTTTGTTTGGTGAGTAAGGAGGAAATAGGTGTATTAAAAATATACTGTAAGGTTAGCAATAATTGAAAATGCGAATTTTACTCAATTGAAGATCATGAAATATACGTGTACAGGTTTGTGTTTTGGGTGCGTGTTTTTTAGATGCGTGTTTGTGTTTATAGTGTTCATGTTTTGGGTGCGTGTTTGTGTTTAGATGCGTGTTTGTATTTAGGTGCGTGCTTGTCTTTAGTTGCGTGTTTGTGTTTAGTTGTGTGTTTATGTTTTGGGTGCGTGTTTGTATTTTGGGTGCGTGTTTGTGTTTAGGTGCGTGCTTGTGTTTAGTTGCGTGTTTATGTTTTGGGTGCGTGTTTGTGTTTAGTTACGTGTTTGTATTTTGGTGCGCGTTTGTGTTTATGTTTTGGGTGTGTTTGTGTTGGTTTGTGTTTATGTTTTAGGTGCGTATTTGTGTTTAGTTGCGTGTTTGTATTTAGGCGCGTGTTTGTATTTAGTTGCGTGTTTGTGTTTAGTTGTGTGTTTATGTTTTGGGTGCGTGTTTGTATTTTGGGTGCGTGTTTGTGTTTAGGTGCGTGTTTGTGTTTAGTTGCGTGTTCATGTTTTGGGTGCGTGTTTGTGTTTAGTTGCGTGTTTGTATTTAGGTGCGTGCTTGTCTTTAGTTGCGTGTTTGTGTTTAGTTGTGTGTTTATGTTTTGGGTGCGTGTTTGTATTTTGGGTGCGTGTTTGTGTTTAGGTGCGTGTTTGTGTTTGATTGCGTGTTCATGTTTTGGGTGCGTGTTTGTGTTTAGTTGCGTGTTTGTATTTTGGTGTGTGTTTGTGTTTGGGGTGCGTAGACTACGAACATAAAATAGCTGGAAGGGACATGCATTACAGTCAAATTTTTTTAAATTTTCCAATAAATTTCTGATCACCAGATGTGGTTCATCATTTAGTTCAAGCACAGACAAACAGACTCAACCGACAAATTTCCATCGTTCACTGATTTACTGGTCAATTCAAATAATCTTAGTTGGCCAATCGATCCATCATGTTGCATCGAATTTACTCTATTTTGACGTTTGCTCACTACCTACCGTTCTGATTAGAGCTAGCTGAAGTCAACAGATGTCGTTAGTGTTTGAACGACGATGGATTTGATGAATGAATGTTCAATGTATTATGTTTTTTAGTCTGTGGTTCAAGTTTTATTCATTTTTCGAAGCCGAGTTTTAAAATGTGATTGTATAGCTAATTGTTTTACTATAAATGTAGTATATCAAGTATTATTAAATAAATAATTTATAAATGAGTCAAATTCGAACTAAATGATCGTATCATGCCGTAAGTATATTATTATTTTGTACCTGTTCGTGCAGTGCAGCATGAGAACTAAAGTTGCCGCTTTTAATGTTTAGCACTTTTACAAAGAAAAAATCATTTTCGGCTAAATTTAACATGAGGCGTCCACACATTACGTAACGCTTAAGGGAGGGGTTGGTCGAAGTGTGACGATCCTACAAAATTTTCAGATTTTCATACAAAAGTGTGACATAGGAGAAGGGTTGAAAATGCCCAATTTTTGCGTTACAGATATGGATCTTCCTTTAATGTAATTAAAAAAATGGAGATCTGTATATTTTCTAGTTTTGTCAATGTATTTTCGTATAAAGATATGTATATGTATTTCGACCAAGATTTCGACTCTTAATTGATCATTTCTACAGTATTTTTCGAATAGTTCAACTATTTGAATTACATTTTTAAAAACATTATTTCCAAACTCAGAAATCATCGATTTCTAGCATATTAGGATTACCACTCCTTAAATTCGTTCCTTGCACCCAAATTAGTAACAAAATTTTGAGATTTTTCAGCAGTGTTAAAACGACACAAATTAACCCAAAAGTGTTCAATTTGCAAATGTTATTGATATAAGAGCCACCACCTATCTACCTACCTACCTACACTTTATTTCGACAGTCAATTTATTATCATCATACGTTGAGACACCTCTCAAATGTCTCTACTACTTTGCTTCTTTGTGACACCATAGCGCCATATAGACTTTATTGGTAATTTAGTATTCTTGATACCATTCTAATTTGCCTTAATGCACACTTGTACCAAAATAAAGTGGTGAATCTGAACAAATCGCCATTAGTATGACAACCTTCGCTTTGAAGATATGGTGACTGTTTTGTATGTTCTTTATATTACTGTTATTAAATTTTTAGTTAAAATTTGCATAAGCCATCTTTCCCCTACAACAATTTATGTAATTTGTCTAGATTATGAATTGAAAGACAAACTTGCATAGAGTTTAAACAATATAATAAATTTCAGCTGCATAAACACATGCGCGCAAAACACACACACAGCACACACAAATACACGCACGCAAACACAAACATACCCAAACACGCGACACATAAACAAACACAAACACACGCGCGCACACTCACACACCACAAACACAAACTCAAACCTACGCACTAACAAGCCCATTGCACAAAACACACAACCATTATCTTTATTCGTCAATTGGTATTAACCACAATGAGTCTCAGCCTTCTATTAAAATCGTCTTTAGTGAATATATCGCTGTACGAAAAATGCAAATATATATACATTGATTTCATACGTAAATTATATCTCAACATTAACTAACACATTTATTCTCAATTATTTTAGATCCATAATTTTATTTATTTAATTTTCACCGAACTAAAGCCGCGCCATATGCAAAATCCATGAGTCGTAACAATCCTGCACTACATTTCGAAATTTATTATTATGCAATTAATTAACATGTTGATAGTAACTCCCAATATATTAGCAATTTCTTATTCGTATAATTTGACAAATTCTTTAGCTTTTTTCATAAATTCATACCAATGTTTACGTACTCTTAAACTACCAGAATTGGCCAAAACGACATCTACATTGTGGATGAAAAAACTAATCTTATTGGATTACTCATAAGCAAAAATTCTCACTCGTGAGTGAGCAAAACTGTTTGCTCACTTGTAGTTCACAGGTCGTGAGTAACTCGCGTAGTACTCACGGAAAAAATGGCAATGAGTGAGGTTTTACTCATATGAGTGAGTTCTCAACACTGCAAAAGTAAGAACTGAGAAGTGAAATGGAATTTTCGAAGTGAGTGCGATGAGTGAGAATGGTAGTGGTCTTAGTAGTGAGATGTGTGCAGGGCCGGATTTATGGGGGAGGGGGGGGGCGGATGTGCCGATGGAAAAATAAAGAAGGGAGGAGAAAGAAGGAATAGGAGGAATAGACAAAAGGAGAAAGAAATATGAAAACGGGAGAGTATAGAAGGTAAAACAAAGAAGGAAGAAATATGAAGAAAAGGGTAATGGAAGAAGAAAGAAAGTAGTAGGAAGAGGGAATAGGGAAGAAGAAAGAACGAAATAGTACTAAAAAGAAGATAGAAGATTTTTAGCAAAAAGAAGAAGGAAGGAAACTGGAAAAAATAAGGACTAATTTCACAAATTTTCAATTCTCATATCTCACTTCTATCACATTCCACTTCTCACTCTTTGGTCCTCAGTTCTCTTTTCTCATTTTCACTTCTCTTCTCCTTCTCATTTTTCACTTCCCATTCCTCACCTCTCACTCCTCACTTTTCACCTTTCACTTCTCTCTTCTTTCTGGTCACTACTCACTTCTCACATAGTACTTCTTGCTACTCACTTCTCAATTCCCTCTTCTAACTTCTTTCTAACAATGAAAGAAGGAGAAGAAGGAAGAAAGAATAAGAATAAGGGAAAGATAAGGAAATGGGAAAAAAGATATTAGAAGAAAGAGTAACAAGGATGAAGCAAGCTCACTTCTTCTCACTTCACACTTTTCATTCCACTTCTCACTTTTCATTTCTCCTTCAATACCTCATTTCTCATTTCTCACTTTTAACTTCTCACATCTCTTCACTAGTCAATTCTCCTTAGCACTTCTGACTTCTCAACTATCAATTCACTTCTCATTTCTAATTAATAACTTCTCACTTATCTTTCACTTACTTTACACGTCTTCTTTCCTCTTCTAACTTTTCGCTTATCATGACTGGAAAGTAGAGAGTTTTCACTTCAATTTCTCACTCAACTTCTTATTACTCACTTTTCCTCTCCCTATTAGAATAAACTTTTAACTATTCGTCCAAATGGCCCCAGACCGTGTATGTTGCGCATATGTAACCGTTTCTGAGAACATCGAGTTAGCGAGGTGAAAATGCACTGGAAATCCGAGCTAGAGGATATCCAGTAAGAGATGTATCGACTTACGGGGAACGCAGTATGTTAGTTTCAAGAGACTTTGAATTTCATCGAGTAAGGGAAAATATCGAGTTAGGAGAGTTCACTGTAACATTGGATTTCAATAATTTGTTATTTTCCTAATTTACAAAGTGGCTCACAGAAAACACTGCTTAGCCTATATTTGAAATTGGTAATCTACTAACACTTCATGGACAAACAATTTCACATCCTTGCTGGGAATAGATCCCAAATGGCCTGTTGGTGTAATACCAGACAACGATCCCTAAAGATCTTCACAATTGTGTAGCGTTTTATCCCGGCAGAGGATGTACCTCGGATGTTCTTGTTCTGGAAGGGTGTTAGAATCATCCGCAGGCATTTGTTTTGGACCCGATAGAGTTTGAGGTGATGGGTTTTCAAAGCGGCCCTTGTGCCCTTGCCCTTGATTTGCTTGTAGACAGCAAGCTATTTTTTCAGGGGCAATGAAAAGCGACGCGTCGGTTGATCAGTTGTACAGCAATTTTAACAGAATGTTACACTTCGTCACCGTCTTGTCAACCTGTTGCCGGAAAATAAGCTTGCTGTCGAGGGTCAAGCCAAGGTAGCTGGCCTCATTGGCCCATTCCACTGTCGTGCCATTGAGGGTGATTGTACAATCCTCAGGCGGAACATATTTGGGAGATTTAGAGTGGGGGGGCCCTCCTTAGCCGTGAGGTAAAACGCGCGGCTACAAAGCAAGACCATGCTGAGGGTGGCTGGGTTCGATTCCCGGTGCTTTCTAGGCAATTTCGGATTGAAATTATCTCAACTTCCCTGGGCATAAATTATCATCGTGTTAGCCTCATGATATACGAATGCAAAATGTAACGCGAAACCTCGCAGTTAACAACTGTGGAAGTGCTTAATGAACACTAAGCTGCGAGGCGGCTCTGTCCCAGTGTGGGGATGTAATGTAAGAAGAAGAAGAAGAGTGGGGAAATGACCGCATTGATCAGATCTTCCAGCTGGTGAAATATCTGTCAGGGCATTCAGTCCTCGTTGGAGTTTTCACCAACGCTCTGATCACCCTTGGTAGACGATGGAGGTGTCATCTGTGAACGAGAAAGAATGCCGCCCTGGAGGTTCCGGCATGTCGGACGTGAACAGGTTAAACAGCAGGGTCCGAGGATATTGCCCTGGGGCACACATGCGACGATGTTGTGCGCATTGAACTCGCTGATTGAGACCAGTATGTTGCCGACGGTAATTGTTGATTATTTTACCAGGCTGGGAACATTATAGCGTTGTAATTTTAAACCAGGTCATGCCATACGTTATCGAACGCCTTCTCGTCATCGAGTAAGGCCATGGCAGATTTTTAGAGACATACTCTTGCCGTCTTGGAAACTCGGGTTCGTTGGTACACGTGGATCGACCGCGTCAGAAACCAATCTGTTCCTAGAGCAAGAAGATTGATGTTCGCGACTCAAAATCCGGCTGTGAATCGCGCTTTTCAAACGGTTGCATAACCCTGAGAGAAGGGTGATGAGATGATATCTTTTTGGAAAGGAGAGTCTTTCCAGGCTTCCGTTGGGGATGACTCGCTGACATCCAGGACGATGAAGTTTCTGAGACGGAGACAAAGATGGTCGCGATACTTTCTCGTCGTGTCGTGGCGAACGATTTTTGCTCATGACTGCTTTCCAATTCATGGATGAGCTTTTTCTTACCATGTCATGAACCCTCACAGCAAAGCGCGCTTCGTGCCGGGGAGGTCATAGTGTAGAACTCATATTTGTGGACCTCAAGTAACTACTCGACCGACTTGTGATCGTGGGCATTAGAGGCCTGAATGAAAAAACGCGGATAGGTATGTGCCGCCAATCGAACCGTCAAAAAGCAGCAGCTAATCGAGCAGGAGACCTGTGAAGCAGCCAAAATGTTGGCTCATGTACTGAAAACGGCCAAATTCGATTTTATGCCATTTTGAATTTTGAAAGAAGATTGAATGCAGTGTTGGTGGAGTTCTATCCGCGTTTCTCTTATTCAGGCCTCTAGTGGGCATCACCTTGATGCGTTTACTGAACAGCCGGAATGCAGGTTCAGGCCTTTGGCGAACAATTGTCGTAACTTTGGACGCAGTTTCGGCGCTCGTCTCTGATGAAAACCGCGGGCACTGCTCCATCCGAACTGGTTTCACTTGTGGCAGCTGCGACTGCTGCTCTTCCATTTTTCGCCAGCGGATTGCCGACGTAATAACGTAATCAGGTTGATCCGTGTCTTCCATACTGGGACCAAATTTTTTATGTACAGGTTATCCGACTTGTCAATATCCACAACTCAGCCATCTTGGATGCTCGTTTGTTTACGTTTTGCACTGAAAATGTATGTTTCCCGCGCTGGTATTCCATCTACTGACGAAGTCGGATAACCTGTACATAAAAAATCTTGACTGGACCAGACGGACGAAACGCCAACGCGAAAGCAGAACGAACGAGAAAAAAATGTAAATAAAACACTTGCAAGAAACTTTCCAATGCGCGAGCGAAAAGAACGACCGGATTACACGGATCTTATTATGCCCAGTAAAAGATATTGTCAGCGTAGCACCAACGTAATTCGGAAGTCCGGACTTCGAACCGAACTTTCTTCTGAAGATTTATCTGTCAAACCTATTGATGCGCTGTTTAGCGCCCAGTTAACTCAAATCTACTTGGATGGACCCATAAATGGTCGGGGTTCGCCAATGGTACAAACCAAGCGCGAAAGAAAAATATTCGTGTAGCAGATACAATAAGCCATTTTTGAAACAGACTCGAACAGCTGATCGAAATTTTGAGTGAACGCTCGGTCTATGTTTTAATAAATTTATGCAAACCATCATCATCATCACATTCCATTTTCGCAAATGTTCCTTGTAAAATGTAAATATTAGGTGGGGTACAGACGAGCTAGCCTTGGGCTGAAAAAAGTGTTAGGTCTCCTGCCATTTGAGCTTTCTATCAGTTTTCCGCGAGCGGTAATGGCCGCCAGCTTGTCTCCGGGTTAGTCTCTGATTTGACATTTCTGGAGATCAACTGCACCCACCGCTCCGAGTATTCTGACCAATGTGGCATAAAAGAAGGTGCTTGTCAAGGCTGTCGTAGGGTCAAATAATTAGGCGAGCCGTTTTGATAGCGAACGATATTTGTATTCTGTTGTTATTATTATTGGTGTTGTTGTTGTTGTTGCTTCAACTGCAATATAATTCAAATGGTAAGTACAATATTTCATGATAGTATAAGAATGCTCTTACAATTCGGTGTGCCCTTTGTTTGCGCACCCTACGGTTCGATTTTACGTCCACGTGAGACAAGACCTATTCGATTTAGTTTTAGTATTTGATTATTTCTATTTAATTTCTTCTTACTTTTCTTTCTCTTTTCAGGTATCTACGGATCAACGGACTGGCGGCGGACTCGGACAACGAACTATGCTCTGGACTAAGGAATTCAATGATTAGGGCTTGAATTCAGAAACTAACCTAAACTAACCTCAATTGGTTGAGTTAATAAACTCGTCTCAAACTCAACGTATTTAACTTTCACTGTGTGAATATGGCTAAAATACACACTATTCACTATAAACTACTTATGCACTACTGCTATCCTATTTTAGTTAAGGTTTTATTTTCCACACGCGAGCTGCACTTTGTTTTACTGCAAACTGTAAAAAGAATGAAGGGCCGGAAATGGTTTTGACAGGTCGTCCGTCACTCGTTGACGTCTGTCACTTCGAATAACGCACCGCTTTGACAGGTTCGGCGCCGCTTTAAAAACGACGGTGGCAGGGTGGCCAGTTTACCATTTCTGCGTCAACAGTCTCCCCGGTGTAGTCCGGAACCTTCCGGAACTTCACGTTTTTCCTCCAAGTCTAGTAACGCCAGCCTTGTCACCGGCCTCAGCAGACTCTTCTGTCCTATCTTCACGACGGCTTGTCGATGCTGCCCATCTGCACTCGGAATCATACGTACAATTCGTCCGCGTTCCCATCCATTACGCTTAAATGGTTCCGCGACCATCACCAAAGTCTCCTGCGATCATCGTTCTGGTGTCATCGAACCATTTCGGTTGTCGACGGATCACCGGCAAGTATTCTACCAACCAGCGTTTCCAGAAAGCGTCAAGCTTGGTGCGGATTTGCTCGTGTGATCTCCCAAGAATTTTTCGGCGAACCAGCTCACTTCGCGGGCCCTCTTCGGTTTGGGTTATTGAATGCTTCACTCCATTTGAACTCAGCAACAGAAAGTGGTTCGGAGTGAGTGCTTCTGCTTCCTCGGATTCAAGTGGTAAGTACGTCAGAGGCCTTGAGTTGACTATACTTTCCGCCTCCACGACCAGTGTCTGCAGCCCCTCGTCATCCAGCTTCTCCTCGGAGTACGCTTCGCCCATCGCTGCTTTCACTGACTGCACTAAGCGTTCCCATGCCCCGCCCATATGTGGTGCTCCCGGCGGAATGAAGTTCCACTTTGTGTTGGTACTGGTGAACGTTGCTGACAGTCCCTGGCTTATCTGGTGCTGCAACACTCGATCGGCACCTTGGAAATTTGTTCCGTTGTCGCTGAAAAATTCGGCGGGTGGTCCCCGCCGACCCACGAATCGACGGACGCAGGAAATGCAGGACTCTGTGGATAACGTATAAGCGACTTCAAGATGAACGGCGCGCACTGTCAGGCATGTAAACAATGCGATCCATCGTTTGACGTTGGATCTTCCCAACTTCACCAACAGTGGTCCGAAGTAGTCCACCCCGGTATACGTGAAGGCTCGTTCATGATGTGCCAGGCGCGCAGCTGGAAGTGGTGCCATTGGTGGGTTCGCCGGCCTAGCCCGACGGATTTTACAATAAGCGCAGTTACGGCTGACTTGCTTAACCACCACGCGGAGTCTAGGGATAGTGTACCGCTGACGAAGTTCGTTAACAACTGTCTCTGCGTTGCCATGGCGGAGGTGGTGGTGGTATCGATGTACAAGAAGCTCCGTTACTCGGTGTTTTCCCGGTAGGATTACGGGGTGGCGCACGTCGTAGCAGACGTCCTCTGCCGCGCCGACCCTGCCGCGCTCTCGTAACAAGCCGTGTTTATCCAAGATTGGCATCAGTCGGTAGATGGAGCTATGCTTTCCGATGATCTCCTGCCCGGTCTCGTTCGGCGCTTTGTTCGATAGTGCTGCTATCTCATCTGGATATGATTCCCGTTGTGCCAACCTAAAAATAGTTTCCTCTGCTGCCCGTAGTTCTGCTTGTTGCAGTTGTCCCGTATATTTCGTACGCCTCTGGGCCGAATTGTGTATGAATCGGAGAGCGTATGCTGTTGCTCGTTGTAGGCGATCCCAGGATGAGAACCTGTCGAAATCAATCGCCGGTTGAAATGAACAGTGATGTAGAACTGGCGTACGCATTTCGTCACTAGTAGCAGTCACTGGCTCTTTCGAGCGGGGCCACTCATGTTCCGGAAGCCGTAGAAAGTCGGGTCCCTGAAACCACTTGCTGTCGTGGTGAAAGTATGGTCCACTGCCCCATTTAGTTGCTTCATCCGCTGGGTTGGACGATGATGGCACCCATCGCCACTGACTTGCTGTTGTGTGCTCCAGAATCTCACTTACTCTGAAGGACACGAATTGCCGATAATTTCTAGGATCTGACTTGATCCAGGCCAGTGCTGTCCTGGAGTCCGTCCAAAACACTATGTCGGAGACGGGGACATCGTGGTTTTCCCTGACGAATTTCGACCATCGTACACCTAGGACACACCCTTGCAGTTCGAGTCTGGGAATCGACCACGGCTTCAGCGGGGCGACCTTTGATTTGCCTGCAATTAGGCAGCACTGCGGATCTCCGACTCTGTCGAATGTACGCAGGTAGACTGCACAAGAGTATGCTACCTCACTAGCGTCAACGAAAACGTGTATCTCGGAATTGCGGTACGTCCTCTTGTTGGCATGACGGAAATAGCATCTGGGAATCCGGACTCTGGCAATGTACTGGATCATCTGTACCCATCTCTCCCATTTTGCGAAGACGATGTCACTGACTTGCTCGTCCCACTCCGTGCCTTCGCGCCACAGGTCTTGAATAAGGACCTTGCCGTGTATGATAAACGGAGAGAGCAGCCCCAAAGGATCGAATAGGGTCATAACGCACCGTAATATTTGTCTCTTCGTCGGCCGTGTCGTTGTACGGATCAGCGTTTGCACCTCTTCGCTCATCTGTGTGGAAAAACTCAGTTCATCGGTTGAAGGGCTCCACAGCATTCCGAGTACCCTTTCGGATTTCGCTGTATCTACCAGGTTTAGCTGCTTGTCTGTTTCAGGTTGCACTTCACCCAGACGCTCTAGTACCGTAGCACTGTTCGACCGCCAATTGTGTAGCTGGAATCCCCCGTTATTGTGTACGTATCGTACTTCGCTTGCTATCTTTGCTGCCTCTTCTTCCGAACTGAAACTCGCCAGATAATCGTCGACGTAGTGGTCGTCGACAATCGCTTTCGTCGCTTCGGGATAAAGCTCTCGATGTTGCTCAGCGTTCCGATTTTTTACGAATTGTGCCGAAGCTGGTGAACAGGTGCTGCCAAATGTGGCGACATCCATCAAGTAGACGGTTGGCTTTTCGGACGGTTTGGCACGCCACAAAAAACGCTGGGAGCTCTTGTCTTCTTCACGGATTCGGATCTGGTGAAACATTTCCTGGATATCCGAGCTAAGTGCTACTCCATACAGCCGAAAGCGAAAAAGAACGGCTGGAAGAGAAGAGAGTTGATCGGGGCCTTTAAGAAGAGCGCTGTTCAGGGATATGCCATCCACCTTGGCCGCTGCGTCCCAGATGATACGGACTTTCCCCGGCTTCTTGGGGTTTATCACCGCTCCAACCGGAAGATACCACACTCTTCTAGGATCTGCTGCTTCCATTTCTGCTTTCGTAGCCTTGTGCGTGTAGCCCTTTGCCTCGTATTCGCGAATTTGCCGGTGGAGATTCTCCTTCAGTCCCGCATCGCGATCCATTCTGCGTTCTAGACACTCTAGTCGACGTACTGCCATGTAGTAATTGTTCGGGAATTCCACCTGGTCTTCCTTCCATATGAGGCCTGTTTCGAAATGATTTCCTATTCGCCGAGTAGTAGCTTCCATAATAGTGAGTGCTCGTTCCTCTTCTTTCGTCAGCGCGATTTCTGTCGGTCGGGCGCCAACTCCTTCAACGGCGAAAATTCCTTCACTGCCTCGTGGAGTGCTTCGTCGCAGGAACATTCACAAACGTGGAAACTGTAGGATTCTTGTTTGCTGTTTCCTCGTGGACCGTAGACGCACCAACCAAGTCTGGTTTTAACCGCCACCGGTGCTGATCCTTCACCTTCCCGTACTTTCAAAGGCAGCGCCAGGCGCAAGTTGTCTACCCCAATTAGGATCTTGGGCACTGCGTTCTGGTAGCTAGTAATAGGGATGCCTTTCAAGTGTTTGTGTAGTTGAGCTGCTTCTTCTATCTGGAAACTTTGAGCAGGGAGTCCTAGGTTGTTTACCGTTCTTGCGTTCAGCAGCTTATGCCGCTTTTGTTGACCGATTCCAGCGATCTCGATCGAAATCTGCTGCGAGCCTTTTTCTACGCGAGATGTATTCCCGGTCCACCGTAGACATAGAGGAAGGGTATTACCTTTCACACCGAGCGAGGTAACCAAATCACTTTCTACCAACGTCAGGTCAGAACCTTCATCGAGAAAGGCGAATGTGTCAATCGATCCTTTACTTCCGTGTACAGTCACTGGAATGATCCGAAATAGCGTCGAAGAAGCCAGGTGGCGATGAGTATGATTTTCAGCTATCTGCATCGTGAGTTCCGACGGCTTTGGTGGACCTCTAGAAGAGTGCAGAAGCGGATGGTGGCGGAATTGGCACCCTCCGATGTCACAGAGCTTTCGTCCGCGACACGCGCGTCTTCCGTGGCTGAATAAACAGTTCTGACACAGACCCAAGAATCGCACTCGTCTCCAGCGATCGTCGACGTGCAACTGCTTGAACGCATTGCAGTCACGCACTCGGTGTCCGCTTTTGTTGCAGTGAGTACAATCGAAGTGCTTCGTCATTTCCTTGTGTTCACGTAATGAATCCTCTGGTTTTGCAGATGCTTCCGTTGCATGAGAGTTAACAAATCCTTTGTTCTTCGGACGGTCACGAACGCTGCTCCGTTTTACCTCCGGTTCAAAGGTCACCACACTAGTTGCATCCCGTACCACTGTTGCCATATAATCACCGAAGGTTTTTAAATCGACGCATTGGAATCCTCGTTTGTATCCCGCCCACATCATTCGTTGATCCCCGGGAAGTTTCGCCACAAGCTCTTGCAATAGCGATGGGTTCGATAGGTGAGCGCGTTCATCCGCTGCTTCGATGTGATCGCACAGTGCCTGCACCGCCATTCCGAACTCGATCAGCCCTTCCAACCTGTCGGACCTAGGAGCTGGAATTTCTCGCACCTTCCGAAGCAAAGCGTTGATCAGCAGCTCCGGACGTCCAAACCGCATACGTAGGGTCTCGATCACTTGTGGCACTGCTGCTGGAAGTACCAAGCGAATGCGAACTGTTTCGAGAGCAGGACCAGATAGGCATCGTTGTAAGCGGAGCATATTTTCTCCATCCGAAAAACCACAAGCTTCGCTTGTGTACCGGTAGTTTGAGATGAAGATCGGCCATTCAGCTGGGTCACCGGTAAATCGAGGAAGTTCCTTAGCCAGGGACTGCCTTGCTGCAAGCTGCTGCTGTGTGGGGCGAGCTGGGTCTAGCTGGGGAATCACCTGGTTTCGTTGAACACTTTCGGATTGACGAGGGGACAGAGACGATTCAACCGTACGCGAGGGGAGATTACGCGTTTGCACACCGGATGAATATTGTTCAGGTTGATTGTGGTACAAAGTTGCATTGACCTGGTGCGCGAATGAATCTCGCAGCTGCTCATGGGAATTTGTAGGAGGTATACAAAACTCCCCGGGCGCGCGTTAACTCGCAGCTGCCCTTGGGTAATTTGATTGTTGGTCGTGGGGCAATAATTGGACGCTTTCTTGTTTATAATTTTGATAGAATGGCTCAAGGCTTGACGCTTACCTGGGGGTTCCATATCATTCGGATGGATTTCAGATGATGGGTTCGTTTTACTCACCGACGGCCAGCCGGTTTGGCTTACCGCCTTCTCCAATGGCCAGAGATGTCTCTGCGGGAAGGCATCACCTACTGCTCCCAGTTCGCCTTCGGGAACCGACTGCAGTTTCCGATTCGCCTTAGGGATTGTGCCGGTTTGTTTTACCAAGCGCGACGGGCTCGCGTGCTTTGGTTGCTGTACCTCCGCCAGATTGCTGATGTCGTTTGCTTCCGCGCCGGTCTTGAACCCTTCCAGAACTTTCCGGCATAGCTCGAGCTGCGCATTCAAATCTGCCAGTTGGTCAGGTGTTGGATTGGCGCGACGCTCGTACTGCTCAACCCTGTTCCTGAGTTCCTGCAGTGTGACATGTGGATTCTTCTTACCTTCCAAAATCTTAACTGTGCGCGGTTCGAGCGCGGTAAGAGGAATCGACACCATAACAGGTGCA
This sequence comes from Armigeres subalbatus, assembly GCF_024139115.2. Lineage (NCBI taxonomy): Eukaryota > Metazoa > Arthropoda > Insecta > Diptera > Culicidae > Armigeres > Armigeres subalbatus. The sequence continues at coordinate 102,698,619 of NC_085139.1, read as the reverse complement.
GTAGAACGAGGAGTGCCAGATGGTGGAACTGACCGACGTGTCTTCGAAGCTGTTGGAGCTCCGGGAGGGAGCGGAGTCGATTGGCGCTTGTCGCATGGAGGCGACGTCACTGCATTGCTCGCTCTGCTGTGAGTGGTTTTTGTTTCCTCTCCGCCAATTACCTTGTTGATTAGCTGCTGCTGCTCATCCAAATGACGGCGCTGCAGCTCCAGTTCCAAACGAGCGCGTTCTAATTGTTGCCTTTCCGCCAGTTGACTAAGGCAAACTGAGAATACCGAGGTTGAGCTGGACCGACTGGATCCACTGCGTACCGAAACGACGTCTTCTTGCAGTGTGGTGCAATTGCCGCACACCCACGAGCGATTTGCGATGCTCTCGTTCACTCCGCCACAAGTGTAATGCATCCATATATCGCATTGGTCACACTGGACCATATCCTCCGCATCGTCCGCACGTTGGCAGGCCGCACAGTTGGAGTCCTCCTCCTGCCCTTCCGCAAGGCCATCCATGTTCCTGTCCATGACCACGAATTTTGAAGTTTTATCAAGGCTGTCGTAGGGTCAAATAATTAGGCGAGCCGTTTTGATAGCGAACGATATTTGTATTCTGTTGTTATTATTATTGGTGTTGTTGTTGTTGTTGCTTCAACTGCAATATAATTCAAATGGTAAGTACAATATTTCATGATAGTATAAGAATGCTCTTACAATTTGGTGTGCCCTTTGTTTGCGCACCCTACGGTTCGATTTTACGTCCACGTGAGACAAGACCTATTCGATTTAGTTTTAGTATTTGATTATTTCTATTTAATTTCTTCTTACTTTTCTTTCTCTTTTCAGGTATCTACGGATCAACGGACTGGCGGCGGACTCGGACAACGAACTATGCTCTGGACTAAGGAATTCAATGATTAGGGCTTGAATTCAGAAACTAACCTAAACTAACCTCAATTGGTTGAGTTAATAAACTCGTCTCAAACTCAACGTATTTAACTTTCACTGTGTGAATATGGCTAAAATACACACTATTCACTATAAACTACTTATGCACTACTGCTATCCTATTTTTAGTTAAGGTTTTATTTTCCACACGCGAGCTGCACTTTGTTTTACTGCAAACTGTAAAAAGAATGAAGGGCCGGAAATGGTTTTTGACAGGTCGTCCGTCACTCGTTGACGTCTGTCACTTCGAATAACGCACCGCTTTGACAGGTTCGGCGCCGCTTTAAAAACGACGGTGGCAGGGTGGCCAGTTTACCATTTCTGCGTCAACAGTGCTGATTAAGTGAATTCAAGCCTTTTTATATACCACATTGATCAAAATGCTCGAACGGTGGGTGCAGTTGACGTCCAGAAAAATCAAATCAGAGACTAACCCGGAGACAAGCTGGCGGCCATTACCGCTCGCGGAAAACTGGATAAAATGGCTTATTGATCATAAAGGCTCCCACAAACACACGCGACGCGACAGTCGCGACGCGATTCTATCGCTTGGCGACAGCGATTCTGTCGCCGTTGGTATGGAAGCGTATATAGGACATTGCCTGCAGCGACGCAACGATGAAATCGCTTAGGTTTGGGGTAGCCTTAAATCGTATCGGATACCCCTCAACCATAGCTGAGGCAGCAATAAATGTTCGAATGAATTCACATGATTTGATTTCCGTTTGCATTTTACGAACAAAAAATCACAAGTCAGTCTAAATGGCGCATGGTGCGGTTTTGCAGAGCCCCGCTTACGTCAGTTATTAAAAAATATTTTCTACGGAAAACTGTTCATAATTTCCAGGCAAAAGTCTTCGAAATTTACAATCAGTAGGGTAACCGTACCCTTAGTGGAGGTAGCACCAATAGTGGAGGTAGTGGGGTTTAAATGAGATTTATCATTGATATACCATTTACGATGGCTTCAGTTGATGCGTCGTGCTTTAAATATCCTGTTCAATGCAACTTATCCTAAAATTTCGCTTGAAAAACTGTTGAAAACAATGATTTTCCTTAATAAAATTGACTCCCTTGCACCTATAGTGGTGCAACTGTACCAATAGTGGCGAGTCCCATAAGAAATCAATGAATAGCACCACTATGGGAACCAAAATTAATTTTTACCGCCACTAAAGGAACAGTGTACCCATTAGTGGTGCAAGCAATATTTGGTCGTTGTTGATGTTAAATGACATCAATCTTATTTTTGTTAGCAAATATATTAGTTCATCCACAGACGTAACACTTAGCAAATTCCCATCGACCATGAGCTCAACGGTCGTTTTAAATTCAACTACTTGCTAGTTTCACATCCAGGGGCGCGCGCATCGTATACCTTGGTATTTGACATCTCACACTAGCGCCTTCTGTTGACATTGTCGTACTAAACTTTGTTTCATACAACGTGCACGTCAGGTGGTGGTAAAATAAGTGGGCGATGGATTTTAAAACAAATTGTTCTAGCTGTTAGGTCTGTTTGTCTGTGGTTGATCTATTGGATAAGATATTAAAACTACAATTTTCCCATAATTATCAATTTTTAAAAAATATTTTATATTGTGGATCTACTAATACTTCCACTATTGGTACCGTTACCCTATTAATCGGAGTTTCTATTCTTTGAAATATCTATCGGGAAACTCTCAGAAGTTTTTATTGGACATACTCCGGAATTTTCACGAAAAAAAACTTCGAAATTGTTTGAAATGTGGATCTTAATTAGATTTTTTTGAGTTTTTTGTGAGAAATTCTTCAGAATTTTCATAGTAAATTCTTTAGAAATTGCATAGATTTTTTTCTAATCCATATGGAAGTCTTCCGAGCTTTCCTGAATTTCCACTGAAATTCTTCAGAATTTCGACATGGAATATTCAAATTTTCCCGAAGAGCTGTTCGGAGCTTTGATGGATTTTTTCTTAGAATTGTGAAGGAATTTTGTTGGATTTTTAAGAAACAATCTTGGCATTGTCCATAAGAAATTCTTCGACCATTCAGCGAGAAATTGTTCAGAAAAGTATTGCTTTTTGCATTGAAACTTTTCGTTTCGTCACTGAAACCATTGACACTTGTCTTCAGCGACTGCTTCCGCGATAGAGCACTTGCACGTTTTATTCACTCATACATCTATATTGCTGTCAAAATGTGCATTTGACAATTAAATTTTTAGCTATTTTTTGACACCGATGCACTCACACAACCAATCCACATTGGGCCACGTCGTAAAATTAGGAGGAAAAAATTATTTTCACCATAATGATAATATTTTAGGATTAAAGTGTCTTCAGCAAAGTCAAAGCTTTTTAAGCTTTATTTTGAAGTTTGTTGCAATAGGGTGGTCCTACTACATTTTGAGATAAAAATTTACCTTCTATATTTCTAATTTTATCATTGAACAATGTTCTAGAAAGTTGTTCTTCATTTAATTTTGTGGCATTTTGCTGAATAAACCATTATTGTACGTCGTTCGTATCATTTGTTATGATACTTTCAAATAATAATGTTAGGGTGACCCAAAAGCCAAAAAAATCTTTATTTAGATTGTAACTTTATAGTTTTAGTTTTATCGAAATGACGTCTTCTACAAAGTTTTAGATCATAAAAAATGCACGTTTTGGTTACATAACCAAGAAAATTCATTGGTGGATTGCAGAGATATCACTGTTTTTCTTGGAAAAATCCGTTGTTTTCAAATGCCTGTATTTTTGAATGGGGGAAAAAGGGGGATCTATTTTTCCCTGGGTTAGACAGATGAAGGGCTAAGGATTGCTCTGCATATTTTGGTATTGGGGAATTTGAGGGAATTTGAGGTTTTTCCATCATTTAAAAAAATGGCTTTATGTACAAGGAAATCAAAATCATCAGTTCTAGAAGTGTTATTAAAATTCCGCCCAATTCGTCAAAAACAAAACGTTTATAGTTCATAACTTCCTTATATATTTCCAGCGCATCTTCACTCAATATACCAATTGGTAGAATAACATGTTCAATAATATCAACGCTTATCAACGTGACAACTTCACTGAACAGACCGTAATCGTAAGTTGTTTACATCACTTGTTCAATCGATTTTACTTTAAAATCGTTAGGGTGGTATGGAAAATTAGGTTTTTCGAGCGTAGTTTTTTATTTAACTTTTATCTAGATATATATTAGGGTGGTTCAAAAAAAGTTCACTTTGCCCATACTAATTCCCATGCAAATTTGAAACGGCTCGTGCTAAATCAATTCGCGGAGGACACTCAGAACATGGGACAGAATTGAGTGATCGGTGTGGACAAAAATCGAATTTTTGAACCACCCTAATATATATCTAGATAAAAACTAAATAAAAAAATACGCTCGAAAAACCTACTTTTCCGTACCACCCTAGCGATTTGAAAGTAAAATCGATTGAACGAGTGATGTAAACAAGCTACGATTACGGTCTGTTCAGTGAAGTCGTCACGTTGATAAGCGTTGATATTATTGAACATGTTATTCTACCAATCAGTATATTGAGTGAAGATGCGCTGGAAATATATAAGGAAGTTATGATTACTATAAACGTTTTGTTTTTGACGAATTGGGCGGAATTTTCGGTTTAATAACACTTCTAGAACTGATGTTTTTGATTTCCTCGTACATAAAGCCATTTTTTTAAATGATGGAAAAACCTCAAATTCCCTCAAATTCCCCAATACCAAAATATGCAGAGCAATCCTTAGCCCTTCCTCTGTCTAACCCAGGAAAAAATAGATCCCCATTTTTCCCCCATTCGAAAATACAGGCATTTGAAAACAACGGATTTTTCCAAGAAAAACAGTGATATCTCTGCAATCCACCAATGAATTTACTTGGTTATGTAACCAAAACGTGCATTTTTTTATGCTCTAAAACTTTGTAGAAGACGTCAATTCGATAAAAATAAAACTAAAAAGTTACAATCAAAATATTGATTTTTCAGGGTCACCCTAACATTATTATTTGAAATTATCATAACAAATGATACAAACGACGTACAACAATGGTTTCTTCAGCAAAGTGCCTCAAAATTAAATAAGGAACAACTTTCTAGAACATTGTACAATGCTAAAATTAGAAATATAGAAGTTAAAAATTTTATCTCAAAATGTAGTGGGGCCACCCTATTGCAACAAACTTCAAAATAAAGCTTAAATAATAAGCTTTGACTTTGCTGAAGACATTTTGATCCTAAAATATTATCATTATGGTGAAAATAATTTTTTCCTCCTAATTTTACGACGTGGCCCACTGTGAATCGACATCAGTTGTCAAAAAATCGGGAGTACCAACTTGACCACTATCTCCTTGTCGCCGAGTCTGGCGCTGAGTGCTCGGCGCGGAAACCCAAAGGTGGGAATGAAATTTTGGGGCTTATGCGCAATAAAAGGGTCGATTGGCCGAAAGTCGTTTGACGAAAAGTCATTTAGCCGAATGCCATTTGACCGAATTCAAATAGTCGATTTCCATTTGGTTGCATTGAACGTTTAGCCGAAAGCAAAATACGTCCGAAAGGGACATATGGCAGAATTGGTAGTTTGACCGTAAAAGCCATTTGCCCTTACAAATCGTGCGGCCGGAATGAAAAAAAAAGAAAAAAGTAGAAACATAAAAATCAAATAGGTTGAAAAACTTATTTAGTTGGTGGCTAATGGGCTCGAATAGAACATAGTCCGTGCTTCGTGGGTTCAGGTATAAAAAATCACGTTGACGAAGTAGCCTCTCAGGAGCGTACAAATTCAACTGAGTTAGCAGAGCAGGACAGTCGATATCTCCTGTAAGTAGCTTCCCCGCAAAAGCGGCCTGAGTAGTTGACCGTCTTACCTCAAGCGGTTCTATTTGCAGAAGACGGCATCGTTCCACGTACGGTGGCAAGTTCATCGGGTCGCACCACCTACCTGAGGATCCGAAGTGTATAACTAACAAAATTTTTTTGAATGGTTTCTATTTGGGTGATCTAGCTGACGTGGAATGGGATCCATATGACAGCATTCGACTCCAAAACTGATCGTACCTTGCCGAAAATAGGGATCCTACAATGGATCATTATAGGATCCCTAGCCGAAAACATCTTTTGGTCGGGTCATACGAAAATATCTTCTGACCGTGACATACGGTCGAAAATGACATCTGCTAAACGGGTCATATATCTCAGGGTCATATAACCAAAAATGTCGGTCGCCCAAATGACATTTTCGGCCTTTTTTAAATCAGGTCTACATCATGAAGGTAATCTACAATCGTTGTACTGCTGAAAGACAAAAATTATAATGGTAAGTTGAGCAAAGAGGATCTGCCAACACATAATTTGTGTTCAATTCTTCAAGTGACTACGCGAGTGTTCTCTTTTAAAGCTTTTTTATCCCGTACCAAAGTTATCTCTAAACTACAAATAAGTGAGTTTCTTGTTGCTACTCTATTGGGAGGTGTATTGAAGTGTTTTTATTAGCTGTTTCTAAAGCAAATTTTATCAATTGTATTTATTGCATTTTAATTCGCCATAATAATTATCAGGCGTTAACAATACTTCCGCACTGCCAATAAGCATTTGTTTACCTTGCTTGATAGGTACATAAACAGTTTTACAGTTCATCAGGTAGATTTGGCTTCACTCTTTACGGAACTCGTTGTTTATGAGGTTTCATCACCGCGAGAAACTTATTGAGCGGAACTCCGTATAACAGACTCTACTGAAACATTCCTATCCTTATTATGTGTTAGAAATAAGTTCGATCCTCTCTGAAGCCACACTTTGTTTTAACTCATTCCAAACCATCCTTGCACTATAAATGATACTAACAATAAACAAACATATCGAAATGCTCCTACTCATCCAACTGATTGCAAATGGTAGAACCCATTAATGAAATACTTTTTACTTTGCTGGAATCCGATCTAACAAATTGGCTCCGATGCTGGAGCAACTCAATTCTACCCCGCAATTTGCTCCCCGTTCCTCAGATTACCAAAAACGGCAGAGATTAAATGTTGAAAATGAAACAAAATTAAAAACATTGTTACGAAAAGTACTTCTCATTTTTTCAAGCGCAAAAAAATCGCATGTTGAAAAAAAAGAAACATCCGAATCTGAGCTGCTGTTGGGGATCCGCTTCGGTCCAAATATTTGCTGGGCTTCCCTCAGTTGTTATTTTACGGACCGAGTAATAATAACTTTGTCATTTAAATAATTAAACGCTCAACATTTTACCCTTCGCGACGCCACGTTCAACCCCCTCATGGTTCCCGATCCGGCGATCCCCGGGTCCACTTTACGTACATAGAGGGGTCATCAGTCACCGACTCTGCCGCGCAAACGATTGTCATTGCGAGGGGACGAAGCGCGTGAATATCATGGAGTGAAAACCGTTCAACAGATCGGAACGACACCGGACGGACGGGTCGCGTTTGCCATTACCATTCCGGTGCCAATGTTAAGCTGATTAAAAATAATTACCGGGCAATTTTTTCGTCATTGATGTTCGGCGCTATTTTTTTTTTGTTTCGCCCTCCTGAAGCGGATAGCCCCGTGGACGGATTCGCAACGCATGTCAACCGGCCGAATCATCCCGCAAATTTGTATATTTTCATAATGATTATTATCATAATGACAACAATGAATGATGACAATATCCGCGGAAATCGCCAAACAAACAATGAATTCGGTTTACCACCTTGCACCTTCTGCCCACCGCTTCGGGGAGGGATTTCCGGAAAAGGTGACGATGTCGATTTCCGACTGGCGCGGTGGCGGCCGTATCATTGAGCTCTGCGGGAAAATTGACCAATGGTAGGGCTACCGATTGATTGTGACGGTGCGGTGTTGAATAATTTAAAGTTCAGGTGGAAAACACGGAAAGTTCACACGTGGATGTGCCGCAAAGTAACAGCGACCCTCAAACCCTAGCGATTATGCTCATCATTTTATATTAATAGTGGTTTGCGTCAGTCATTAGTAACGATTGAAGTGAAGGATTTCAATCCATTGAGTTCAAATGACAGGGCATGGCGAATCGGTGTCAATTGACCTCCCACCTAATAGAGTCCCATACGTTGAATGTCAGATTTGACATGTTTCAATTTCTTTTGGAATATTTTTGGATTGTTTTTGACTTCATTTCTTATTTATTCGTTTATTTTTTCTTTTACAATACTTCAACACTTTAAGTACCAAGCCAAGATTTGTAACGTAAAGTACCAAGGTCGCAAAAAACGTGGAACGTTTGAGCATCCAGATCTGAGCCGTTTTTCAATCTAATCTCTTGATTTTTTCACAAATCTTTTTGGGATGTCGATTACATTTTCATGTAACGGCCTCTGAGGACCAGTCGGATAGTTCAGTTCCACGGTTTTTTCGTTTGCAGAACAGATCAATTTTTGAATGTTTACAATATGATAGCAAACATCTAACAAAAAAAGTATTAAAAATCTTTTACTATGATGGAAATTAAGGAAAATGATACACAACTAGTATCAGTGGTATAGTGGGGGATGTAATGCCAATAAGAAGAAGAGCATTACGTTGCAAATAGGAAAGCAATTTTAAAATACTTTTAATAATATTTGTAAATTACAATGGTCTGTTATTTATTTTTTTATATTCTTTATTTACGAGACTTTCAGCCCGTAGCTGGCTCGTATCGGGTGGTCAGTAATCAAAATCCATAGATATTGATTGAAATTGCAATCAAGTTCCAGGAGCCATGATAGCCTGGGATCAGGATGATCCATCCAAACAAACAAGAAGGTAATGAGATAGGTAGTAGGGTGGTTCAAAAAATTGATTTTGCTCCACAGCGCTCATCTAATTCTTTATCATGTTCTGAGTGTCCTCTGAAAATTTGAGCTCATTTGGATTAAAACTAATTTAGCACAAGCCGTTTCAAGTTTGCATGCAAATTAGTATGAGGAAATTATTTTTTTCATTATACTGTTGATGACGCTTCCCCATTAAGCGCAGGTCAAAAGAAAACCTACATAGCTAAAAGGAATACTCCACAGCTTTCACTCAGTAAAAACCGCATCTTGATTAATAGTTCCAATAATTAGTAATCGAATTTAATCTTTGCCATGGTTTTCTCGAGCTAATTGCATAACTCATCAACAGGCAACATTGCTGCTCGTGGCACACACAAATTCAGGCTACTATGTTGCACTGCACATTTCAGTGATGCCCTCAAAAAAGTTTAACGATCATGACTAAAGATTCGTAACCTGTATTAAAATCGATTACTAATTATTGGGGCGATTAATCAACATGCGGTTTTCGTTGGGTGAAAGCTTTTGAGTATTCCTTTTAGCTATGTAGGTTTTCTTTTAACCTGCGCTTAATGCGGAAGCGTCATTTACAGTATGCTGAAAAAATAAATTTCCTCATACTAATTTGCATGCAAACTTGAAATCGCTTGTGCTAAATCAGTTTTAATCCAAATGAGCTCAAATTTTCAGAGGACACTCAGAACATGACAAAGAACCAGATGAGTACTGTGGGGCAAAATCGATTTTTTGAACCACCCTAATAGGTAGGGTTATGAAATAAAACCGAATATCTACTAGAACTTCCAATATTTTTAATTTTTTATAGAGTTTATCTATGTACTTCGTCCACCACAACAGCTACAATGCTCAATGCTGTCACAACCCAGTAACATTTTGGTTTTATAATGGTTTTAAGGCACTCTTGTAGAGTAAATACTGGTCTTCAAGAGCGTTATAAAACTAAAAATGTTACTTGGGAATGCAATCCAACATATCCAAACACGTTCATAGAGCCTCTGAAGAAAATGTTAGAAAAGTAGGTACATAAATAAAATATAAACTATATAAATCAAAAGTATAAATAGCTTGCTTATAGCCCACATCATCTTACATTTTTTTGAAGACTTGTTTATCTCGGGCCAAAAAAGGTTCCAATAGTTGCTTTCTAGAGGCATCATTTCATGAGCAGAACCAAACTTTGTAATCGATATCATCGTAACCGTGCGTTTAGTAACAACGAAAAAAGACAAGTGTAATGTGTCATGCCTATGCAGGCACTAGAGCTCTCGATTTCAAACAGCAAAACTGCTGTCAAGCACATAGCTCGTTGAAAGCCACCAGATACTAAAATAAAATAATCAGTCTGCATAGTTCGGCACCAATTAACTTCGCTTTGGGGATGATTTCCGATCAGCCCGTAGACCATTATTTCATCTTCATGGATGGTCTCAATTCTATCGAGGCACTCCGGTCGATGAAACCTGTTACGCACGCATCCTACTTCCTTACAAACATGAGAGAGCAGATGCATGTTTTGGTCGGAAGATCATTTAAGATTACCTTTGTAAGGGTCCCAGCCAGTACTGATAGTTTTCGTGATCGTCATGTGAAAGCGAAAACAGTTGCATTTTCATTTTCAAGAGACGACATGAAAATGTAGCGGGTTCTCTCAATGAAAATGAAAATCTCTGTACTGGTCCCAGCTCACTGCTCAATCTAAGGCAATAAGAAGGCGGACTCGTTAGCAAAGATGGTGAGGTTTATGATAGACGATTCTCGAGCAACGAGTTTTTCCCATTATTCCGTCAGAGTGCTCTTCAAAGCTGACACACAACGAACTTGGACGGTGGCTATTTTCCATAATTCCTTAAGTTTCTTCGCAAGCGTGGTTCAGAGGTGGGGACTTAAGTCGAGGCTTATGTCCAATCATTATTCACTAAACGCACATCTATACAGAATAAACTTTGTCGATAGCAACTTATGTGTAGAGATGTCGTAAAATCCCGATTAATCGATTAGTTACTAATCGATTACTCTTGATTCTTGTCGATTATTGAATCGATTAATCATTGTATAGTAATCGATTCAAAATTAATCGATTATCTCAACGATGAATCGATTAATCGAAATAATCAATTAATTTTCGACATCCTTATGATGTCGTGAAATTCTGATTAATCGATTAGTAACTAATCGATTACTCACGATTCCTCTCGATTATTGAATCGATTAATCGTTGGGTAATAATCGATTCAACATTAATCGATTATCACAACGATGAATCGATTAATCGAAGTAATCGATTAATTTTTTTTTTTTTTTTTTTTTCCAAGTTCGTTTATTTGGTAGGCTCAGGCGTGTATAACACTTTACGGAGCCATATTTCTTTGTGATATATACAATCAATGTCATTTTTTCAGTTAGTAAGAGAGGGATAGGAGCCAGCGTACTCGTGGTGACTCGAGGTTAGTTTACAATATTAAAGGATGGACGAGGCTTAGGATTCGGAATCAAGGAATTTCGGCTGCTGATCCGGGCATTTGGCGTAAGGGACGATGTGGCGTGTCGTCGTGCTCGAGGATTGGTTCTACTGGGAGCGTCTTCCGGATGGCCTGAGTAACGGAGATCTACGGAACATAGAGACAGAGACAGTACAAAATAAAACTTTGACAGAAGAAAAAAATTAGATTTTGATGTCAGAATCACAAATGAAACTATAAATGGCCTGCATATAGACCGCATCACGATCCCCAAAACACCTCGAATTTCCCTGAAGGGTTGTTTACCTCAGGCCACTAGGGTATCCAATAGTCGCTCTCTGGAGGCGTCATTTTCCGAGCAGAACCAAACTACGTGATCGATGTCATCATAACCGGCTCCGCACCTACATAAGTTGCTATCGACAAGGTTTATTCTGTACAGATGTGCGTTTAGTGAATAGTGATTGGACATAAGTCTCGACATCACGCGAATGAAGCCTCGACTTAAGTCCTCACCTCTGAACCACGCTCGCCCAGAAACTTTTGGAACTATGGAAAATAGCCACCGTCCGAGATCATTGTGTGTCCAATTCCTTTTGCCAACTTTGAAGAGTACTCTGACGGACTAATGGGAAAAACTCGTTACTCGAGAGTTGTCTATCATAAACCTCACCTTCCTGTGCGCCCACCTTTGCCAGCGAGTCTGCCTTCTCATTGCCGTAGATTGAGCAGTGAGATGGGACCCAAACAAAGGTAATCTTGAATGATCTTTCGACCAAAACACGCATCTGCTCTCTTATGTTTGTAAGAAAGTAAGATGCGTGCTTAACAGGTTTCATCGACCGGAGTGCCTCGATAGAACTAAGACTATCCGAGAAGATGAAATAATGGTCTACGGGCTGATTGGAAATTATCCCCAAAGCGAAGTTAATTGCTGCCAGCTCAGCAACATAAACCGAACACGGTTCCTGAAGTTTTCGGAAGGTGGTTGAAGTTACATTGAAAACACCGAAGCCAGTGGATCCGTTGATGCGAGAAACCATCAGTGAAATATCTGTTGTTGCAATTGACATGTTCATATTTTTCAGAAAAAAGTGAGGGAATAGATATTTGTCGAAGATGATCTGGTATTCCTTGAATAGCATGTTTCATGGACAGATCGTATACAATTGAGGAACTGTCGTTGGTGAAGTGAACTCGAGGGGGATTATAACACGGAAGACAAAGATCTGATGATATGTAGTTGAGATAAACTCTCAGGAATCTTGAACGACAAGTTAGTTCAAGCATATTATCGAAGTTATCTAGAACAAGTGTGTTACTTGTTCCACATTTGATGAGTATTCTAAGCGAGAGCTCCCAGTAACGGTGCTTTAAAGGAGTGACTCCAGCAAGCACCTCCAGGCTCATGTTATGCGTTGAATGCATGCAGCCAAGGGCAATACGCAAACAACGATACTGAATTCGTTCCAATTTGATCAGGTGGCAATCAGCTGCTGAGAGGAAGCAGAAGGAGCCATACTCTAAAACAGAGAGAATAGTCGTTCTATAGAGTTTGATGAGGTCTTCCGGGTGAGCACCCCACCATGTTCCGGAGATAGAACGTAGAAAATTGATCCTTTTCCGGCATTTTTGTATCAAATACTCAATGTGGAGTTTCCAGGTACATTTGGAATCAAACACGACCCCAAGGTATTTAGAAGATAAAGATTGGTTGATGTCATCATTCAACAGCTTTAGTTTCAGTTGAGCAGGGTACCGCTTTTTAGTAAACACAACCAACTGAGTTTTTTGCGGTGAAAACTCGATCCCTAAATGTCTGGCCCAAACAGTCAGATTATCCAGGGTACTTTGCAATGGTCCTTGCAAGACAGCTGCACATGGACCTCTTAGAGAGACCACGGCATCATCTGCAAGTTGTCTCAGCGTGCATTGTCCTTCCAAACAATTGTCAATATCTTTGACATAGAAATTATAAAGCAAGGGACTTAAACATGAACCTTGGGGAAGGCCCATGTAACTAGTTCTGGAAGTTGTCAGAGTGCCGAGTGTGAAGTTCATTTGTTTTTCTGACAACAAATTGTACAAGAAATTATTCAAAATAACGGGTAATCCATTACTGTGCAGATTGTCTGACAGTACTTCTATGGAAACTGAATCAAAAGCGCCCTTAATGTCCAAGAATACTGAAGCTAATTGCTCCTTGTGCGCAAAGGCCAGTTGTATATCTGAAGAAAGCAACGCTAGACAATCGTTTGTTCCTTTCCCTTTCTAAATCCAAACTGAGTATTTGAAAGCAATGCATTTTCTTCGACCCAATGGTCGACTCTTGAAAGGATCATTTTCTCCAATAATTTTCTCATGCATGATAGCATGGCAATCGGTCGGTATGAATTGTGATTAGACGCTGGTTTCCCAGGCTTTTGAATAGCTATTACTTTGACCTGTCGCCATTCAGGTGGCACAATGTTGTACTCCATGAAACAGTTGTACAGGTCAAGTAATCGTCTTTTAGCGATATCTGGGAGGTTTTTAAGAAGATTGAATTTGATGTTATCGCATCCCGGAGCAGAGTTATTCGATGAAAGAAGAGACATAGAAAGTTCCAGCATTGTGAATGGTCCACCCAATGAACCGGGATCAGTGACTGATTCTCGAAATAGCGGTTCTGCTGGTACGGAATCTGGGCAGACCTTTTTTGCGAAGTTGAATATCCATCGATTGGAGTATTCTTCACTCTCATTGGTGGAAATGCGGTTCCGCATGTTGCGAGCCGTTTTCCAAAGTGTTGTCATTGAGGTTTCTCGTGATAGTCCCTCGACAAAACGTCGCCAGTAGCTACGTTTTTTGCCTTGAGAAGATTTTGAGTTTTCTTTCGAGCCTCAAATACTCTTCAAAGCTCTGACCTTCCGTGTTTACGGAAGGCCTTGAAGGCATCAGATTTCTCAGAATACAACTTAGTACATTCATCATCCCATCCAGGAGTGGCTGGTCTTCTGATGACAGATGTACTTGGAACGCGTCGTTTCTGAGCTTCTAGTGCGCTTTTTGAATCAACTCAGTAAGGAATCGATATTCATCCAAAGGGGAAGAGTATCAGTTGATTCAATACCAATTTTACCGCCGATGTAATTTTTTGCCAGTCAATGTTCTTCGTGAGATCGAAAGGAACATTAACTGGCTCAGATTGTTGATAGCCACTCTTAATTGTGGTGACTATCGGCATATGGTCACTACCATGGGGATCTTGAATTACCTTCCACGTGCAATCTAATGATAGTGAATTTGAACATAAAGACAGATCAATACGGCTTTGTTGACCATTTGGTCCTATTCGAGTTACTTCACCAGTGTTCAAAATATTCAAATTGAAATCGTCACACAAATCATAGAAAATAGGCGCTCTATAATCGTCATACGTTTCGCCCCATCCAATACCATGTGCGTTCATATCACCCAATATCAATACTGGAGATGATAGGAGGGAGACTGCGCTCCAAAAATGTCGACGATTAATAGAGGCATTTGGAGGAATGTACACTGAAGCTATGCAAAGATCTTTATTCTTTACATTTATTTGGCAAGCGACGATCTCTAGGCCATTAACAGTCGGAATGGGAATTCTGTAGAAGGAGTAGCACTTTTGATCCCCAAAAGAACGCCACCATAATGATCATCCTGATCTTGGCGAATAATATTAAAATCGTGGAAGTTGATTTCATCTTCAGAAGAAAGCCATGTTTCACAGAGTGCAAATATATCGCAATCGGAATTGCGAATCAAAAACTTGAACACGTCTAATTTATTTTTCAGACTATGACAGTTCCACTGCAGCACAGTGATTGTATCTTGTATGGCCGTATTATCCATCGAAAGATACAATTTCTGCAAGAAGGGGCCCTGAAACAGTCAATTGCTTCAGATAACTTTCTACTGTTGGTATAAAGAGGTCAATGAGTGGCCTCAATTAATTCGGAATATTGAACAAATTCAAAAAACGGTCCACGAGGTCCTTAAAGGATATCAATCCTCGCTTGGACGGAATATTTTTTCTGGAAGTGCGAATTGCATTTTTTCTTTCATTTATTCTCTAACCGGATGTTTCTTGGAAACATCGGTTTTAGGCAATGGCGGGAATGTCTTGCTGCAACTAGGATCCAAAGGAGCAGTGAAGACAGATTGCTTCGGGATTTTAAATAATCCCCCATTACCTTCAGATTTTGGCAAGCTTTTATGGATGACTTTTGTTCTCTTACGGCGCGATCCTGGGGAAGACGGTTGCTTCCTCTTTCGGGCACGTGTACCTCCGAAGAATCATCCATATCAGCTACGTCGGAGTCCAATTCATCAGTGGCAATAGAATCGTAGTAATCACTTACTCGAACGGCAGCTGAAATAGCAGCCGTGGCGGTGGTTGTGGCGGATGTGTCTTGCGGCTTAACCATTTCCGCATACGACTGCTTGGAGCGCTGTACCAACGAGCGCTTCACTTTTTGGGTGCGCGTTTTGTACACCGGACATTCTTGCAAACCATGGGGAGGATCCATGCCACAATAAGCGCACTTTGTAGCTTGTTGTTGACAGGACGCCTCCCTATGCTTTTCAAAACATTTGCCACAACAGGGCTTGTTGTCGCAAAACTCGGCAGTGTGCCCCAACTGTTTGCAGTTGGTACAATTGAACACCCTCGGCACAAAAGACGCACCGGAAATAACATATTTTCAATATCTACATATTTTGGGAGAATCGAACCGGCGAACGTCACCCGAAGCGAACCTGACTTAGAATACACTCTTTTACCATCTACCATGGTAGCTGAATGCAACTCCTTGCAATCCAGAATATCCACAGTAGACTCCATTGCATTCTTTAAGCGGCCTTTTCCGCAAGTACATCCTTGCAAGTCAGGCTCGCTGCGTTGATCACACCTTCGATTTCGACCTCCCGCGAGGGGACATAAACCAAATATTCAACATTGTAGGCCTTGTCTTTAGCGATTTCGTTTGCATCTTTGTATGTAGGTGCGGTTATGCGTAATTTGTTCCGATTTACCTGATGGAAATCAGTTTTCGGAAAACGACGCGTCAAATCTCGCTTAATGCCGAGAAAATCTAGGCTTTTCACTTTCTGCCGAAAGTAAACAACCCAAGGCCCAGGAGAAGATGCATGGTAGAATCGTGTGCGACCACCATCTTTGGGAGGCCCACTGCCCTCCGCAGTCTCCGCCTCCATTATCACCTCGCAAGGTGTTGGAAGTATAGTTATTACAAGCTACGAACTAATAACTATTAACTAATTAGAAAAACTAATAAAAAAAAACTAATTCAAACTATTCTAATCAGACCCACTCTGTGGGAGAACAATACAACAATCTTTGCCACTTATCTGCGGCTGCTGCTGTAGGTAGCAGCAGTAACAATAGCCTGCTTCACTGGCGTCGCCAGAAGCAGCTACTTCCACTCGCCGACAGTGATCGCCTTGGATCCGTAGGTAGGATACGCACCACACAATAGCACTCGCACTACCGAACACAATCCGCGATGAGACACAGCACACACGTCTGGCTCGTTCGAACTATCGGCACGGAATGAATCGATTAATTTGCGACATCTCTACTTATGTGATCTTGATGTTGCCTATATGCACATGCAGGCTATCTATAATTTTCTTTGTTCTTCAGACATTAAAATCTAACACTTTTGTTTTTTTTTCTACTACAAAGTTTTTTTTTGTATTGTCTTTGTCTTTCTGTTCCGTAGAGCTCCGTAACCTTGGCAATCCGGAAGATACTTATTGCGGGTTTACTGTTGAGGGGGATAGCAACCTCAGACAGTATCGGAAAGCTCAAGAAATTGCGTTAAAAAAACTGAAAACAAAACTCCACAAATCAATTTAACTATAAATGGAATCTTTATTCCTGTGTGGCAGCGAAATAGCACTTGTTGCTTACTATATGCAGCAAATATCCAATAACTCCTAAACCATCTAAGTAGGCTTAATGCGAACCAGAACTGACAGCCACATCATTAGCAATCAAAGCAATCGGGAAATGTATCATCAGTCACGCGTAGTGAACCATCAGTGGCATAAGGTGTTTCAGAGGCTCCCGCTTGCTTACAGCTAGAATAAACTCCACAATTCCTTCAATTCATTTTTTCCTAACGGAGCTTAATCATTCTTCCATTGCTACTTTCTCTCTTCTTCCTATCCAGATCAAGTTCTTACATGCTAATCATATTTTCTACTCACGGTACCAGCTACACGGGGCGTCCCCCAACTCTGGCGTCGTGCGCATCCCCGCACGATCCCATGATCAGCAACCAATCTGCGTCGATCGCACCTACGCGATGTCTCGATGTCGAAACTCCAGCGTTGTCCCTTCGCTCCAACACTCCACCTTCGATTCCTGATGTGAGTGGATTCCCCTGGATCATCCTGGATGCTTCGGGATATCTCGGATCGGCCACGCGTCGTGTAACCGTTGGAACCGTTTCTTGTGTCTATTTGCAGATTTGCCTTCATCCTTCTATATGAAAAAGGAGCTCATCCAGCAATTCTTTGAATAACTAAGCCTGAAGGAATTCAGAATGATTTCCAAGAGGAATTCAGAATAAATTCCTGGTGGAATTCATTCAGAAATCCTTTAGGAATTCATTCTGAATTCCTCGGGAAAGTCATTTTGAATTCATCCGGGAATTCATTTTGAATTCCTCCAGGAATTCATTCCGAATTCCTCCAGGAATTCATTCCGAATTCCTCCGGGAATTCATTCTGAATTCCTCCGGGAATTCATTCTGAAATCCTCTAGGAATTCATTCTTAATTCTTCCAGGAATTCATTCCGAAATTCTTGAGAAACGCTATGAGGAATCCCTGAAGAAATTCCTGAATGAACTCCAGGAGAAATTCCTTAAGCAACTCCAGGAGGAATCACTACAGGAACTCCAGCTGGAGGACCTAAAGAGTGATTTTTAGAGGAGCTCCAGGAGGAAATCCTGGGAAACTCTAGAATTAATTTCTGGAGGAACTCCAAGAAATTTTGTTGAAGAAACTCCAAGAATAATTCCTGTAGGAACTCCAAAAATATATCCTGGATGAGCTACATGAAGAATCCCTTGATGAACTTCAAGATGAAGTCCCGAAGGAACTCTAAGAAGAATTGCCGAAGAGACGCCAGGAGGAATCTCTGGAGAAATTCTTGAAGGAACTCCAGGAGGAATTCCTGAAGAAATTTCTGGAGGAACTCCTATTGGAACTCTAAGAAGAATACCTGATGGATCTCCCGGAGGGATTCCTTGTTGAACTGCAGGAAGTTTCTTGTGGAGCTTCAAGAAAATTTTTCGAAGAAATCCCTGGGTGATCTTCTAGAAGAACTGCAACAAGAAATTTCTGAAGTAACTCCAGGAGGAATTTTTGGCTGAACTCATGGAGGAATTCCTGGAAAAACTTTGAATTCTTTGAATATATTGATATATTGAATAACTTTGAATATATTAATGAATTCGTGGAGCAGCTGAAGCAACTACAGGAAATCAAAAAGGATTTGTTTGTGGAACTTCAGGATGGATTCCTAAGAGGGCTTCCGGAAAAATTCCTTAAGGGTCTCGGGGAGAAATATATTTCTAAAAGAACTATTTAAAATCTCTAGGTGATGAAATTCAGGGGAATTCCTTAGTTAACTCCAGGAGAATTTTTTGAAAGAATTGCTAGAGGAACTCTAAACCAGAGAACATTCCCGGAAAAAATCCTGTAGGATTTTATAGAATGGAATTATAGGAAGAACTCCTGAATAAGTTTCTGGGGGAACTTTGGCGGATTCACAGGAGGCTTTTCTGGCGGAACTTCAGGAAGAATTCTAAGATATTCTTGGAGGAACTCCAGAAGGAATTGCTGGTTGAATTCCAGGAGAAATTCATGGAAGAACTGCAGTTGTAATTCCTGTGGGATTCTCCTGTGAAAGCTTCAGGGTGAATTCCTAAACGAGCTTCATTAAAACTTTCTGGGAGAACTCTAGAATGTATACTACGAATCCAATTTCTAAAGCTCTAAATTCCTCAACTCACAAATTTATAAATGCATTAAATAATGAATTGCAAAATTCCTAGATCCATTAATTGCCAAATGCCTATGTTTGTTAATTCCTTAACTTTATAAGTTTCTGGGTCTCTAATTTCATAAATTGCTAAACTCCCAAATTTCTAAATTTGTAAAATCGTTTATCCCAAGTTCCTAAGTCTTCAAATTCCTAAATTAAAAGTCGCACGTTATTCCTATGTTCCTATGTGCCTAGATTCCTGAATTCCTAAATTCATTGATTCCTAAATTTCCTAATTTGAAACAAATTTTGGGATCGTGATTATGGTTTCCATACTGCTAAAAAAGCCACCCACAACCAGGGCGTTAGACAACAAGATTCACTAGATGGTCACTATATGCTTCCTTTTCACATTCTTTCGTTTCATACTTGTCCGCACCCTAGTAAACGGCTTTCAATCTGTTGATTTTTGAATAATTACTTTCTATTATCTATTCCCTTATACTTTCCCGAGCGACACACGTGTTGTTCAAAATTATCTGTGGCTCAAATGCTATCAAATTTAGTCACATTTGAGCTGCTGACCAGATTTGTCTGGTGGAGTGTGGTGCTAGGGTTGAGTAGGACTTACTGATAAAGCAATCAATCTGAAACTCCAAATAAATCACTGAATCCTAAATTCCTAAATTCTCTAATTTGATATTTATCGTCATTGCTTGTCATTATTTATCAGTTCAGATTGCGGTATTCAGCCTGGCCAGTGTACTTGCGCCGCGATCCAACTTCGTTTCCTCCAGGGACCATAATCTCATCAACTGCACAAATCATCCAATTCCCAATCCCGTTTTCTCGGTATAAGAAAATTATTAATTTTTTTTTGCTCATTTGTTTCGGCTGGTTCTCAGTGACCAATGCATGGATTTACAATCTGTTGTCACTAACGAAGTCCTGATATCCTACAGATTGTAACTGTAAAAAAATCATGACAATTGGATTGAAAACGCCATTCTACGCTTTTGCATAGTTGGTACTTGCAGTGTTAATTGATTAAATGGACATTAAGAGTATTTTAAATGGTGTATTTGTATAATTTGCCTGACGGGGGCACTACTTTCCTTAAGAATTAGGTACCCTAAACACCCCTTCGTAATGTGTGGATCACCCACCGCCATTTACGCTCTCGAATTTCTGTTGATATCGGGTTCTGATGGCATTGCAGATGGAGCACATCATTCGGGATCCAGTTGTGAGGAAACCAGGCCCGAGTTATAAAACTTAGACGTCGGGGGAACATGATGCCCTGATACAGAAATCCCGGCTGGTGATCGCTCTATTTTTGTAAACAAGAGAAGTGTCATCTACGAAGTGGTTTGGAGTCAGATGGACGATGTTTGCATGCTCGTTAACAGCTACTTCATATAGACTGACGATACTATGTCCAATGTTGTGTGAGCTGATGCGACCTATTCAGCGGCCTTATCTACAGGAGTTGTCAAGTGATCGTTAGAGCTATTGTTGTCTAATGGGATCAGATGTGGAATGGGCCGAGGCTTGGAATTTAAAATGTTGGTTGATACCCTGATCGCCTGAGCACAGCTTGGGAAACACGAATCTTATTGGAGAAAGTCATTCTAAATTTAAGGTAAAAATTATTCAGATCACAATCCAACATCAATAAAAGTACTCTAGTACCGGTACTTTTCCGGTACTACCGGTACTGGACTTTCTACCACAAGGTAGGTATAGGTACCACAAAAAGGGGCCGGTACTAGGAACACCAATTCCGTTGCACCATGTGGTTCCGGTTCGATTGCAGTGAGTATTGCCCAATGTTTGATGTTTGGCAATCAGGTTGCCGGCAATGCTGTACTGGCCCTGCCTTAACGATTTTCCTCCAAAGGGCGGCCAATGAACCATCATCAGCTTTGACATGAGTTGGGCTATAGAGGCTACATTGATGCCAAAACGATGTCGTTGGAACTATGCAGGTTACTAGCCCTTGGATGCATGCCAGTAATTTCGTTAGCTTTCTCGTATCATCCAGATTTGTTTCGAAAGCATGTGGCCCTATGCAGGTATAATGCTAACCATGAGAACCCAAAGAGCAACGTGTGGAGTTTTAAGTTTCGTCGTTCTTCATAGTTGTAAATTTAATGTAATTTTTCAAATAAAACTGCAATTTCTCAGACAGACAATAGATCACTACGGAAAAAGTAAGAAATTCAAAACAGAGTCTTTAAAATACTCAGTGTTTCAAAATAATTGAAAAACATTCAAGAATTCTTAAAAAACAAAATGGTACCGACATTATTTTATTAACAAGGCAGGAAATGGCAATGTCTAGATAAAGCAGCATGTTAACAGCAAACAATTTTACGTTTATTTGACCCTCTACTGGGAAATGCTGTTTGCCATTTCTCAATGCTTCGTCTTCATTTGCAATATTCATCGTTTTCCGCAGCGTTGAATCACGGAATCACATTAATCCATTATAAACATTCGCTCCTCAAATATATGCTCATTTCATCAAGTATGTATCCAGAGAAAAAAAAAACAGAATGAAATAAGTAGCTTTTCTCCCATGGGAAAACGAACCACAAAATGATAATAATGGAATGAAAATAATTTGTTTTCATTTGTGCTGCTCTGGCGTCGTCTTTCCCTTACGCAAAAGCTGCCCGAGGAAACATTTTTCTCCACATCGCAGAAAATGGAAAACCACTGTCATCAAGCTCTAATCGTTTCTGTCTACCGTTTGTCATTCCGTGAGTTCACTTTGATACAGATTTTCTGCTAGAATATTCACATCTGCTAAGGGGCAATCAACAGGCGAACGTTTAGGGAACGGTGTCACTCCCCCCCCGAAGTGGCGTTTCCTTTCGCTCACGCAGGGTCGATCTCATCCGGCTTATTCACGACGGTTAAAAGTTAATTAAACATTGTAAATGTCCTCTTCGCGGATGGAATCCGCGTGTTTGGCTCCATCCCTCGTGGGACATGTGCGAATTCTCGTAACTGTTGTAGCACGGCTTTGGCAACGAACAGAAGACACAAAGCACACAGAACACGACGCTGTTGAGGCCAAAAGCGCCATCTGTCATTGGTCACATACACCATTCGTTTTTGCATACCTTCGGGCGTTGTGTAGCGAAGAAAGTAGCGCGTGGATACGCTGGAAGTGAATGGTCCATTTCCACGTACGGGAGAAGTATCAGGTGGAATAAAAACGGTCATCTGTTGGCCCTGGCCTCTGCTGAAATGGTCGATGACGATTTGGTACTGTAAAGCAAGTTCTGTAGTTTCTCGTATGTATTGAACACTGGCAGTGGTAACACATAGTTGAGAAACCTTAAGATCCAAATTCTAGTACAGTATTTGGAGAGCAAATTTCGAAGAAACCAAGTGACTATTACAGTTGTAATAATTAAAATGATCAATCACTATTAGTAAAACTTGTTTGACACAATTAACACAATTGAAAAGCTATTTGTACATAAATTCATGAATAACACCGGAGTTATTAGTCAAAAAATCTCGACTTCCATTGACCTAGGCTTAAAAAATCGAGTTAGAGATTTAAATAACTCATCATGAACTGGTGAATAATGGTAGCACGAGGTTTAATCTTTATTAATGTTTTTTTTTTCAAATGCATTTAAGGACAATCCTCACGGAATCCAAATTTAAAAGTACTGCACAACTATCATTTTTATTATTGGCGTCGCAGCATGCCTCCAATAATAAAAATAACAGTTGTGCGCTGCTTCCATATCGAGTGGTGTGCCTTTGAAAACGCGAGTACTTTTGAATTTGGATTCCGTGAGAGTCGTCCTTAAGTTCAACACTATTTTAAAACTAAGAGAAGGGAACCAGAGAGGTTCCCTTCGCGGGCCAACTTTGGGTCCTACCAACTTTTGTGTTAACTTTAATAAATTATGGGAAGATTGGGCCGGATGGTTCCCTTTTATGAGCCAACCAAGGGTTTCGCAAAATTATTTTTTTTTTAAATTGTTCATCAAAGTAAACCTCAAATAACATATCCATTAAAAACACACAAAAAAAAACTACAACCACAGGATTATCGGTTGGCGGTGATGGACCTGCTGTATCTCCTTAAAAGCTTGCTGAAATCCGGAATAGTCTAGATAGTGATAGAGTTCAAGAGTGCCATCAAAGTTCAAAAGTTTCCAGTCAATAATCTGCTATTTCAGACGATCCTTCTGGATCATTCGTACAATTATTAGATAGGATCAGAACGTCGATTATTAGTAATGTGGTATTTTTCAGGTTTCGAAGTTTCGAAAGAATCATGTTCTTGCTTGAAAGTAAAAATTTTAACGAAAACGAAGGTTGCAAGGAAACGAATAATGCTTCGAAGAAATAGCAGAATGTCGGTGAGTGGTGGAAGGCGATCTCCGAAGAATGCGCGGTCGCTTTTTGCAGAGGGACTCGTCTCCGAAGCCCAAGGTGAGGGAACTACACCTGGTGGAATAAGCCTGCATCCTTTAGGAAGCAAATGAATGCTGCAATACTTGCCGAATGTGTAGCCGCATCCAAGACGAACGCAGCTTCGCCAGAGAATATGCTGCATTGACGGGTCAGGCTGTATGATCTAACCAGGCCTAGATCGAGGATACCAAAACTGACTCCTCGATCGGAAACGGTACCGTCTGTGTACCGGATCTCGTAATTCCGGAAGCGCGTTACGGCAAGCTCCAGAACAAACCTTCTCATCTCGTATGTGTCGTCACTCTGAAAGGGGTGACGAATGTGCTGTTGATGTTGGCGGGAGGCATAAGCAAGCTTCTCTGCGCCACTTTTTACAGGATCCGTTTATCCTCGTTGAGGAAAGAGATCCGGTGATCTTCTGATGTGGTGGCGGCGAAAAAGATTGCTTTGCGGCAAACAGCAGCGACAACCGATGACGACAGGGGATAATGCTAACATCTACGCCCTCTAACATCTACGCCTCCGCTTCTGCGGAGGTGGATGGCAGAAAGCCTGATGCTTTACGGACTTAATAAATGAAGACTGGCGTCAGGGCATTGATCAGTCTTCTATTGAAGGGAGCAGGTGAGTTCAAGGCCATAGACTGCGTCTTGACTATGCTCCGTCCAGATGAAGCTCCCAAACCTTTTGAAAGCAGGTTGGAAGGCTTCCGAGCCTCTTAAAAGGAAATTTTTGGACAGCTTGAAGGTATGCTTCTGAGCCTCTTCAAAGAAGTCTTCCGAACCTCTTGAAAGGAGGCTTTCCAGCCTCTCGAAAAAAGGTTTCTGAGGTTCTTGAAAGGAGCCATCCGAGCCTCTTGGAAAGAGCCTTCCGTACCTCTTGAAAGGAGCCTTCCAAGTCTCCTGAAAGCAGGCTTCCAAGAAAGAAAAATGTTGAACTTCTTGAAAGGACGCTTCTGAGCCTCTTCTTCTTCCTCTTCCCAGCCTCTCGAAAGAAGGTTTCTGAGCATCTTGGAAGGAGGCTTTCGAGCCTCTTGAAAGGAGGCTTCCAAGCTTCTTAAAATGAGGCTTCCGAGCCTCTTGAAAGGAGGCTTCCGAGCCTCTTGAAAGGCGGCTTCCGAGCCTCTTGAAAGGAGGCTTCCGAACCTCTTGAAAGGAGGCTTCCGAGCCTCTTGAAAGGAAGCTTCCGAGCCTCTTGAAAGGAGGCTTCCGAGCCTCTTGAAAGGAGGCTTCCGAGCCTCTTGAAAGGAGGCTTCTGAGCCTCTTGAAAGGAGGCTTCCGAGCCTCTTGAAAGGAGGCTTCTGAGCCTCTTGAAAGGAGGCTTCTGAGCCTCTTGAAAGGAGGCCTGAGCCTCTTGAAAGGAGGCTCTGAGCCTCTTGAAAGGAGGCTCTGAGCCTCTTGAAAGGAGGCTTGAGGCCTCTTGAAGGAGGCTCTGAGCCTCTTGAAAGGAGGCTTGAGCATCTTGAAAGGAGGCTTGAGCATCTTGAAAGGAGGCTTCCAGGCATCTTGAAAGGAGGCTTCTGAGCCTCTTGAAAGGAGGCCTGAGGCCTCTTGAAAGGAGGCTTGAGCCTCTTGAAAGGAGGCTGAGCCTCTTGAAAGGAGGCTTGAACCTCTTGAAAGGAGGCTTCTGAGCCTCTTGAAAGGAGGCTTCCTGAGCCTCTTGAAAGGAGGCTTCCAGAGCCTCTTGAAAGGAGGCTTCTGAGCCTCTTGAAAGGAGGCTTCTGAGCCTCTTGAAAGGAGGCCTGAGCCTCTTGAAAGGAGGCCTGAGCCTCTTGAAAGGAGGCTTCCGAGCCTCTTGAAAGGAGGCTTCCGAGCCTCTTGAAAGGAGGCTTCCGAGCCTCTTGAAAGGAGGCTTCCGAGCCTCTTGAAAGGAGGCTTCCGAGCCTCTTGAAAGGAGGCTTCCGAACCTCTTAAAAGGAGGCTTCCGAGCGTCTTGAAAGGAGGCTTCCTAGCCTCTTGAAAGGAGACTTCCTAGCCTCTTGAAAGGAGGCTTCCGAGCCTTTCGAAAGGAGGCTTCCTAACCTCTTGAAAGGAGGCTTCTTAGCCTCTTGAAAGGAGGGGCTTCTTAGCCTCTTGAAAGGAGGCTTCCTAGCCTCTTGAAAGGAGACTTCCTAGCCTCTTGAAAGGAGGCTTCCTAGCCTCTTGAAAGGAGGCTTCCTAGCCTCTTGAAAGGAGGCTTCCTAGCCTCTTGAAAGGAGGCTTCCTAGTCTCTTGAAAGGAGGCTTCCGAGCCTCTTGAAAGGAGGCTTCCGAGCCTCTTGAAAGGAGGCTTCCTAGCCTCTTGAAAGGAGGCTTCCTAGCCTCTTGAAAGGAGGCTTCCTAGCCTCTTGAAAGGAGGCTTCCTAGCCTCTTGAAAGGAGGCTTCCTAGCCTCTTGAAAGGAGACTTCCTAGCCTCTTGAAAGGAGGCTTCCTAGCCTTTCGAAAGGAGGCTTCCTAACCTCTTGAAAGGAGGCTTCCGAGCCTCTTGAAAGGAGGCTTCCGAGCCTCTTGAAAGGAGGCTTCCGAGCCTCTTGAAAGGAGGCTTCCGAGCGTCTTGAAAGGAGGCTTCCGAGCCTCTTGAAAGGAGGCTTCCGAGCCTCTTGAAAGGAGGCTTCCGAGCCTCTTGAAAGGAGGCTTCCGAGCCTCTTGAAAGGAGGCTTCCGAGCCTCTTGAAAGGAGGCTCTGAGCCTCTTGAAAGGAGGCTTCCAGGCCTCTTGAAAGGAGGCTTCCAGGCCTCTTGAAAGGAGGCTTGAGGCCTCTTGAAAGGAGGCTTCTGAGCCTCTTGGAAAGGAGGCTTCTGAGCCTCTTGAAAGGAGGCTCTGAGGCCTCTTGAAAGGAGGCTTCCAGCCTCTTGAAAGGAGGCTGAGCCTCTTGAAAGGAGGCTTCTGAGCCTCTTGAAAGGAGGCTTCTGAGCCTCTTGAAAGGAGGCTTCTGAGCCTCTTGAAAGGAGGCTTGAGGCCTCTTGAAAGGAGGCTTCTGAGCCTCTTGAAAGGAGGCTTCCAGGCCTCTTGAAAGGAGGCTTCTGAGCCTCTTGAAAGGAGGCTTCTGAGCCTCTTGAACGGAGGCTTCCAGGCCTCTTGAAAGGAGGCTTCTGAGCCTTTTTGAAAGGAGGCTTCTGAGCCTCTTGAAAGGAGGCTTCTGAGCCTCTTGAAAGGAGGCTCTGAGCCTCTTGAAAGGAGGCTCTGAGCCTCTTGAAAGGAGGCTTCTGAGCCTCTTGAAAGGAGGCTCTGAGCCTCTTGAAGGAGGCTTCCTGAGCCTCTTGAAGGAGGCTTCCAGGCCTCTTGAAAGGAGGCTTCTGAGCCTCTTGAAAGGAGGCTCTGAGGCCTCTTGAAAGGAGGCTCTGAGGCCTCTTGAAAGGAGGCTTCCAGGCCTCTTGAAAGGAGGCTTCCTGAGCCTCTTGAAAGGAGGCTTCTGAGCCTCTTGAAAGGAGGCTTCTGAGCCTCTTGAAAGGAGGCTTCTGAGCCTCTTGAAAGGAGGCCTGAGCCTCTTGAAAGGAGGCTTCCAGGCCTCTTGAAAGGAGGCTTGAGCCTCTTGAAAGGAGGCTCTGAGCCTCTTGAAAGGAGGCCTGAGCCTCTTGAAAGGAGGCCTGAGCCTCTTGAAAGGAGGCCCGAGCCTCTTGAAAGGAGGCTTCCGAGCCTCTTGAAAGGAGGCTTCCGAGCCTCTTGAAAGGAGGCTTCCGAGCCTCTTGAAAGGAGGCTTCCGAGCCTCTTGAAAGGAGGCTTCCGAGCCTCTTGAAAGGAGGCTTCCGAGACGCTTGAAAGGAGGCTTCCGAGCCTCTTGGAAGGAGGCTTCCGAGGCTTTTCTTTCTTTCTTTTTTTCCTTATTTTTCTTCGATCTTCCTTCCCCCTTCTTCTTTCTTCTCACTTTTTTTTTACATTTTCCTTCTTTCTGCCTACGTCCTTCTTCTTTCTTGCTTCTCTCTGCTTCATTCCTCTTTCTTCCTTGATCTTTCTTACTTCTTCTTTCCTTTTTTTCTTTATCTTTCTTTCGAGAAGGTGGGTGGTGGGTGTAGGACCCACTGCCTGAGTGTGAAACTCGGGTTGGATAGGACGCTGCCTTGAAAGGTGGGACTTATTGCCCAAATCTCATTGATTGGGGTTGGTGGGCATTGGTTCTCACGAGGTACGCCATGTTGACCTAACTACTCGCGCTTGTTCAAAACGTTGCAGCTTGCTTCCCAAGTTGTTCATCGAAGGATCAGATCGTGACCTGAGAATGCCAACAGGCTTGTTCTTGCTTCCCAAGAGGTCCACCGAAGAAACAACGGCCTAAAACTTTGCGATTTAAAATGCGGGGGTAAGGGGCAAAATATTTATTTATTTATTACCAGACTAAGGCCGGAGTGGCCTGTGCAATAACATAAAAGTCTTCCCCATTCAGCTCGGTCCATGGCTGCACTTCGCCAACCACGCAGTCTGCGGAGGGTCCGCAAATCGTGCTCCATCTGATCGATCCACCTTGTTCGCTGTGCATCTCGCCTTCTTGTTCCCGTCGGATCGTTGTCGAGAACCATGTTCAGCGGGTTACTGTCCGACATTCTGGCTACGTGCCCGGATCACCGCAGTCTTCCAATTTTCGCGGTGTGAACGATGGGTGGTTCTCTAAACAGCTGATGCAACTCGTAATTCATTCGCCTCCTCCACGTACCATCCGCCATCTGCACCCCACCATAGATGGTACGCAGCACTTTCCTTTCGAAAACTCCCAGTGCACGTTGGTCCTCCACGAGCATCGTCCAGGTCTCGTGTACGTAGAGAACTACCGGTCTAATAAGCGTTTTGTAGATTGTCAGTTTTGTACGGCGGCGGCGTCAGTTTGCCGTAATGCGTCTCCGAATTTCTCTGCCGGTATCGTTATAAGCGGTCACTAATGAGCTCAAGTACACGAATTCTTCAACTACCTCGATTTCGTCACCATAGATAGAAACTCGTGGTGGGTGGCTTACAATGACCTCTCTTGAGCCTCTTCCTATCATGTACTTCGTCTTCGACGTGTTGATGACTAGTCCAATCCGTTTAGCTTCGCTTTTCAGTCTGATGTAGGCGTCCTCCATCCTCTCAAAGTTACGTGCCATAATATCAATGTCGTCGGCGAAACCAAATAACTGGACGGACTTCGTGAAAATCGTACCACTCTTGTCAATCCCTGCCCTTCGTATTACTCCCTCCAAAGCGATGTTGAATAGCAGACACGAAAGACCATCACCTTGCCGTAACCCTCTTGAAGGGACTCGAGAATGCCCCTGAAACTCGAACTACGCACATCACCCGATCCATCGTCGCCTTGATCAACCGTATCAGTTTATCCGAAAATCCGTTTTCGTGCATAAGCTGCCACAGCTGGTCCCGATCGATTGTATCATATGCGGTTTTGAAGTCGATAAATAGATGATGTGTGGGAACGTTGTATTTGCAGCATTTCTGCAATAACTGACGTACGGCGAACATCTGGTCTGTGGTAGAGCGTTGACCCATAAATCCCGCTTGGTACTGCCCCACGAACTCTCTTGCAATTTGTGTTAGTCGGCGGCATAAAATTTGGGAGAGTACCTTATAGGCGGCGTTCAGGAATGTGATTGCGTGGTAGTTGCTACAATCCAGCTTATCGCCCTTTTTGTAGATGGGACACACGACACCTTCCATCCACTCCTGTGGCAGAACCTCATCCTCCCAAATCTTGGTAATGACCCAGTGCAGCGCTCTAGCCAGTGCCTCACCAGCGTGTTTAAACAGCTCTCCTGGTAGTTGGTCAACTCCAGGGGCTTTGTCGTTTTTCAGCCGGCCGATCTCCTCCTGGATTTCCTGGAGATTTGGAGCCGGAAGTCGCATGTCCTGCGTGCGTGCTCTTAGGTTCATTACCATACTGCCACCGTTGTCTGTCATATCGCCATTCAGGTGCTCTTCGATGATGATGATGAATCGACTGGATAGTATTTTCACGATGTATAAAACAAACGTTATGAACGCTTTACAACTGCAACAAAAAAATTTCAACAAGGATAGATCTCATCAAGGTTTTCTAGCATCTTCAGTATCTTCTTCAGTACTGATGAGCTTATCATCGTGATTCAGAAAGCTGACTACCAAAGGATTTGGACAGGATTTTTACGATTTCTTAGTTCTCTGGATGCCGGGGTAGACCTGGTCGATCCGGTTGAGTCTTGACGTCCAGCCTACCCCAGTATCCCCTTCACGAAGCACCTAGGTTGCTTAAAAGGTTCCGGTTGGGATTATTCTTTAGATTAAAATGACAAACGAAGCAACAAATGCTTATCGTTTGCTTCGAATAGAGATATTCAGATCGAGATTTTTGTGCGCTATGAAAATGTATGTTATGTTAAAATTGCTCTCGTATTTAAATTTTGGGCTTTCTAAAAAAATATGTTTTTTGCCGCAGTCTCACATTAATGAGAATAGTGGTCCCTCCTGCCTTCTAATCTATTTTTACCAGTACCAACTAGAACTAGAACTATCAAAGTGTGACCTAAATGGCGAATAAACTAATTTTAGGTTCGACAATCGATGCTCATTGTCTGGCTGTAAAACTAACTTCCGACCCGTCGGAAATATTCGCACGGTTCCCTAAAAGGTAAGGCACCGGTTATTGACAACAGCTCAAAGTTTTATTGAGTTCGTACTTGTTATGATGATTTTACGACAGGATCTCTACATGTGATGTGGCTTTAATCCGATCCAGATCCAGAAGCAAATATGTGAAGCAGAGTAAGAGCCCAAGAGGAAGATAAGTACATTATCCTTCGCATCTACTTCGGGACAGTGCGTCAGAAACGGTGAAGCGGAAATTGTGAATTTGAATTATTAATTGCGCTGCTATACGTAGGTACTCCCTTTAGTTCGATATCAGTCAGAAATTGTTCGCTTCACCTGTTCGGTGATACACAGCACAGCAGTAAGGTTAGGTTCACAAATGTAAGCGATTAGAGTGCAAACAGGCGCACATAATGACTGGAGCTTCCGATGCCGGAATTTTGCCATCATCATCGTTCATGCGAAGTGATAACAGCATTACTCAAAAGTGACATCATTATCCTCAGAGAGTGATGCCCAAGTTGTCATTGCCAAAAGTGGAAAGCTGAATTGTGAACATGGATGATTTTTCTATCAGACGTTTACAAGCACTATGATATTTATTCGATCAGACTGAAATCGATCCCACCAGCTTCGGTAGTACCACGACTTTACTCACTGTTATCTAAGAATATCATTCCGTTTTCACTTTTTTGATGTCTTTTCGTTATTGTGATGTTTCTGAGTAAACTTAACTTTGAGACCAAAACCTGCACAGGTCTTTTTTGATCAAAAATATATCTTCAATTAACAACGTATTCTGATGATTTCTTTTATCATATCTATATGCTACTAGAAGCTGCAAACATTGTCCTGCTTAGTATGCAGGAATTCGTGTTGTAAATTGTCCATGCGAAACTCCGAATCTAATACAATATTCAAATCTTATAACGAACATAATCTGTGAAGAAATTAAGAAAAATTCATCCATCCGATTTTGTGTTATACGAATACGGCCACAAATAGATTCATTTTGAAATATAGGAAAATATGTAAAAATCATAAGGAATAAATCTTCAACTTTCTTTATATTCGACCCTTATGGCACCTTGTGGATTGAGAAACACCGATTGAGTTAGTTTTCCATGTAACAGAAGTATCCATTCGGCGATGCCGTTCATCTAAATAATTCACTCACTACTGATAAATAATTCAACATCCTGATAACAACATCAGAAGGAGACAGAGCAACATTTATGAGTTTTCCTCCGTTTTCGTATCCGTAAGTAATTCGTCGAAAAATCAAAAGCAGCTCCGGATTTTCGTCAATTTTTAATTAGTTTGATGTTACAACCCAACAACATCGATAACAATAGATGAATACCCCAACCAGCCAGCAGCATCAGCAGCAACAGCTCACAAACAAAACAAACTGAGAGCGGAACAGGTGGGTCGAGGAAAAATGTGAATTTTCAATGAAGAAAATTCAATTAAAAGTTTCCTTTCGCCCACACACACACATCCTTCCCCCGACTACAGTGCCGTTCCAATACAGTTGGATCAACCGCAGCACCGGCCAACCCGGAGTCCGAACCGCGCCTCCAGGGGTTTGTCCCGTTGTTTTTCTTTACCCCTTTTTTTTTTGCTGCACTACGATGTCTTACTGTACACACTGGGTCCGTACCATTGGCACTACTCTGGAGGCGTCAGTTAGGAGATAATGGTTCAATATGCATCCTGTAATGCGATGATTTAGCAGATATAGGATTAAAATGTAATGTACAATATGAACAACACGATGCCTTGAATGTTTAGTACCGTCGTCGGGGGTGTCAATGGGTCAAATGGGGGTGTGAAAGGGTCACTGTTTCAACTACTTAGAATGCTTGTAAAACTCTCAATCGATTTTTCATCTAATAGTGGATTTTTTTGTGATTTATTTCATTATATGTCACAGTTCTTGTTATGTAACGGTTATGAAAAAATCTTGAAAATCTGCTATTCGCGTATAACATTTTATCTCTAGACTATTTTAGAATTTTTAAGAACTCTTTAGTGAGTCTATCAATGGCTCTCAGAAGAACCGTATGCTTTGAAAATAAACATTTTCTATGTTCATCTGTTGCGTCATATTGCAGTGGATTGTAAAACTAATGTTGGGTGCTCCGGGTGGAGCGCGAAACCAAAGCTGTCTTCATGCAGTGTAGATATGTGCCGACGTGTGTTATTTCTCCAGATGGAACCAGCGGGATACGAACTGCCGACCACCGATGCCACTGCCGATGAACCGGTGACCAATTGCGAGCATTATCATTATCTTTCTTGGCCCTGATAAGTGCCGGAAATTAACTTTTTCATGGACAACTGGTTGACCGAAAGAGTTTCTTTGTCGAACCAAAACACACACGGTTTCTTCAAATGCATCGCAATTCTTTCTCTTGCTTTTCTTCAGCCTGTCTCGGATCGATACTGATGCCGGCCGGTCTCGGCTCGACTCTGCTGCTGTTGCCGTCCATGCGATATCGACTGAATAAGGAAATTATTTGCAAAAATTTGGCTGCAAAATGGTGGATTGACATCAAGGAAGGAGCGCCCAACAGAGCTCTGGTCCCCACAAGTCCCTATCTCACGCTTCCACGGGTCGTCCGATGACAAAATACCGCCAGCTAAGGGTTGTGTACTTAGCTGGTAGTGCAGCCTGGGCACTGTTGTCCTTCTGACATCAGCTAGAGTGAGAAGGTACGCCTCGAGCGTCTGTTCACCAGGAGGTGCGGCTCAAACAGCGTCTGCCTGGTACCCAGCGGCTAATTAACGAAATGCTGTATCGCGTCAGCTACACCTAAGGTGGCAGCCCCATCATCGCGATGTAGGTAACGCGACCCCGGTAAGGTAGCTTACTGAAGCCTCTCAAATACCACGAAAAATGGAGATAGAAGAAAAAGAGAACGTTATTTTTGGCAAGCGACCCGGCAACGAAATAAGGACTATGATTGGAAACTCGGTACCTGGAATGTCAGGACCCTAAATGAATCTGGACGAGTGAGCCTTCTGGCTCGTGAACTGCAGAAGGTTGGAGTGAACGTGGCTGCTATTCAGGAAGTCCGATGGCCTAGATCCGGAGAACGTGAATTACGAGCCGTGGACCCCACGACCAATACTGCATTCAAGTATAACATCTATCACAGCGGCGGTGAAAAAGCAGAGCATGGAGTTGGTTTCGTAGTGATGGGCAAGCAGATGAAGCGAGTGATGCGGTGGAAACCCATTAGCAAACGAATCTGTGTGTTGAGGATACGGGGCAAATTCTTCAATTACAGCCTAATCAACGTTTACGCACCGACAAACGATAAATCCGACGACGTGAAGGACACGTTTTATGAATGTCTTGATAAAGCCTATGGAGAGTGCCCAAAGCATGACGTGAAAATTGTTATCGGAGACGCCAACGCTCAGTTCGGTAGAGAGGACTTTTTCCGTCCCATAATCGGTAGGGAGAGCCTTCACTCCGCTACCAATGACAACGGCCTACGGCTAGTAAATTTTGCTGCTGCCAGAGGGATGGCCATCAGTAGCACCTACTTTGCACGAAAGAACATCCGAAAGCACACCTGCAGACACCCAAATGGTGAAACTTGCAACCAGATAGACCATGTTCTGGTGGATGGGCGCCATTTTGACGTAGGACTACGTCTGTGTTTTCTATATTGGGGTACACTTTACGATTGCGAAAATCGGGGACCGTCACGAAAATATGATAGACTTTAAACTTTAATATCTAAGCCGTTTCTCGATGGATTTTCATTTTTTTGGACCATTCGATCAAGGATGAGTCAACGCTTCTTTGTATTTATTTGTAAATACTGATTTTCAACTATTTATTATCGATAATTGATGAAAAGTTTAGAAATAGTTAAACTAACCAATCACGTTCATGCATCACTAGCACAGACATCAAAAATCAATCACTTGCGGATTTGGATCTAATCCTCAGTTTGAACAAGGTTTCACGCAGAGCAGACGCATCAAAGCTATCGCAGCGGAGCGAACACAGCATCACGGAGGCGCTAATAACATTTTCAAAGGAAATCAATCGCATTGGTGGTGGTCCTCGATGTGTTGCTGCAGATCATTCAACCTCAACGAACCAGAATTTCATATGAAGAAAAGGTTGACCATAAAAATAGCACTGTGGCGATCCCACACCGCCAGTGCCGATGCTGAAAATTTATTATAAATTGTGGTGTCAGTTAGTTGGAAAGGAACATTGGGAAAAAAAAATTGATTCTACTCAGGACCAACATTTTATGAAAAGAAAGAGTTAATTGCGAAAAAAGACTGTTTCGGTGGCATCGGGTTTGGCGTGGTAGTTTGGTTGCTGTTAGTGATTCCATCCATTAAAATTCACTACATCATCTCCCTCCGACGCGCTATAAAATTCGCTATTTACGATTGAGTTTTACACTTTGAAGAAAGTTTATTTCGGATAGTCAAATCAATCTTCTTTTGTATAAAATCAATGAAGACGCCATCTCAGTGGAAACTATCTACAGCAACCACCCATCGGTGAACGTCGCTCGGACAGACACATGCCGAAAGAAAATGTTTTGTAATATGAAGAAACTTCGTCTTGAGTCAAACTTCTGTTGTCATTCCTCGCAACAATCTTGTGAAAAAGTTTCATAGGATTCTTAGAATTTATTATTCTCCGAACGGTCCGTTGTCTGGGGATACCCGATCGAAATTTCTCGCGCGCGCCGAAAAGCAGCTTTCTTATATCTAATGAAGTAATTTCATTAGCCCCGCCCCTTCATTAATCGTTATGAGTGCACATTATATTTACAACCATATCAGCTCACAAAGGGGCGGGGCTAACGGGCTTAATTTATTAAATATAAGAAAGCTGCTGTTCGGCGCGCGCGAGCCATTTTGATCGGGATTCCACAGAGAGCGGTTCGACATTCGATGCAGCGGAGCGGACACAGCAGCACGAAGTGGGTGGCAGTGTTGCAATGCTGTAAATTTATTTCAACCTTTGGAGGCTTAGCGAAAAATCATCAAGTGGCTGTCGGACAGTTGCAGCGCAAGGTGTCGACAAGCGATCGGATGCAGTTAGTTATTTAAATGGGAATTGGGAAAAGAAAATTGGTTCTTCTCAGGACCAACATTTTACGAAAAGAAAGAGTTAATTGCGAAAAAGGACTGTTTCCGTGGCATCGGGTTTGGCGTGGTAGCTTGGTTGCTGTTAGTGATTCCATCCATTAAAAATTCACTACATCATGTCCCTCCGACGCGCCGTCAAATTTGCTATTTACGATTGAGTTTTGCACTTTGAAGAAAGTTTATTTCGGATCAACCTTCTTTTGTATAAAATGGTGCCTTTTGTATAAAATCAATGAAGACGCCACCTCAGTGGAAACTTTCTACAGCAACCACCCATCGGTGAACGTCGCTCGGACAGACAGATGCCGAAAGATAATGTTTTGTAGCATGGAGAAACTTCGTCTTGAGTCGAATTTCTGTTGTCATTCCTCGCAACAATACGCATCTTAGATAAACAACATCTCATAACAAAATTCAGAATCTTGCGACAAAATTTCATAAGATTCTTAAAATTTGTCATCCTCCGAACGGTCCGTTGTCTGCGGAGTCCCGATCAAAATGGCTCACGCGCGTCGATAACCAGCTTTCTTATATCTAATGAAGTAATTTCATTAGCCCCGCCCCTTCATTAATCGTTATGAGTGCACATTATATTTACACCTATACCAGACCACAAAGGGGCGGAGCTAACGGGCTTAATTTATTGAATACAAGAAAGCTGCTTTCTAGCGCGCGCGAGCCATTTTGATAGGGATTTCGCAGAGAGCGGTTAAATAAGATTTTACGCAGAGCCGACGCAGCGATTTTACGAAGGCGCTCTGATAGTATTTTCAAAGGGAAATCATCGAATTGGTGGTGGAAGTCTGCGTTGGTGGTCGTCATTCAACCTCAACAAACCAGCATTTTATGTGAAGAAAGAGTTGATTTAAAAAATGACGTCTGTTTCGATCCCGTGCGATGCAGTGGCGATGCTGAAAATTTATTCCAAATGGTGGCGTCTTAGCGAAAACTCATCGAGTGGTCGTCGAACAATAACAACACGAAGTGGAATTCTAACCCTAACGTTTCGGCAAGCATTGGGTTGCAGTTAGTTATTGGAAACGTGCATTGGGGACACAAAATTGGTCCTTCTCAGGACCAGCATCTTCTGAACAGAAAGGGTTGATTGCAAAATAGACGGTTTCGGTGGAATTGGCGTTTGGCGTGATAGTTCGGTTGCTGTAAGCGATTCCATTCATTCGAACAAATTTGTTGCGTTGTCACTCACCGACGAGCGCTTTTCATTCTGCTATCGAAGAAAAACCTTCTGTTAACGCCAAACTATTAATTTTGGACTTTGATGAACATTCTTGCATCCCGGATTAAACTACCCTTGTGTAAAATAATGGTACTGTAAAGAACCGATATTTTTCAAATAATGGAGCTTTTCAATCCTCAACTACAACAAAACATAATCAAAATCTTGTGAGGAAATTCCATTTGACTGCTACTGACGCCATCCATTTGAACAAACTCATTGCATCATCTCCCTCCGAAGTGCGCTTGTGGTTGTGCTACCAAAGGGCAACTTTCTGTCGTCGCCAAACGATGGTAACCCGAAAAAAATCGATATCATTTCT
The DNA here is from genome assembly GCF_024139115.2 of Armigeres subalbatus. Lineage (NCBI taxonomy): Eukaryota > Metazoa > Arthropoda > Insecta > Diptera > Culicidae > Armigeres > Armigeres subalbatus. Next base: position 102,661,694 of record NC_085139.1, on the reverse strand, counting down.
AATGACTAACGAAACAAAAAGAATCTCGGCAGAAAATTTCACTTTCCGTCGACGACGGCCAAATCGATGAAGACGCCACCTTAGTGAAAAATGTCGTTTAGCTACCTTAGTTTTTCAAATGGCGCATTATTAAAAACAACAAATCTTTCCAAAATCGTCATTGTCGTTTAAACAGCCGAACAGTCTGTTTGTCTGGGTAAACAATTTTCCTAGCGGTCAAAACCTCTTCTTGGATAAATAGTTTAAGTCCTGAAAAGGACTGTTTGTAATTTATTCTTGAAGTCCTGCTCACGTTGCCACCAGCACTATAGAAAACGATGCATGTACGCTTCCATCGCGGGCGGAAGTCGAACGTTGCAAATTAATATATTTGTGTTTTGTTTCCCGCCACCTCCGATTCTGCGTATTTTTTTCCTTTCGTCCGGACATTTGTGAGCATAATGTCTTCTAGGATTCTGATGATATCCACTGAAAGATAGACGAATGCCTTCACTGGCGATGCGGCCGATGAGTCGTTCCTTTTCCACGGCTGGTTCATCCAACTGGGAGCTACCTTCAGTTTCTTGATTCGGTTGACCTCCGAGCAGTTTGCACAATGCTAATAAATTTACACAAATTATGATGAAAAATACCCTCCATTTCGTATAGCTACGTAGTCATACGTCACCTTTGCGTACAACCCGATTGGGCTGCACCTTTGAGTTTTTCGGATGTTATCGATGTGCGGACATTCAGAGGTCCGAACATTGACTCTGATCACTACCTCGTTGTCAGTAAAATTCGATCACGGTTGTCAACTGTATCGAACGAAAGATCGCAGCGAACGATGCGTTACAATATCCAGCGATTGTCGGCGGAAGGAGTATCGGCTGAGTATCGCCAGAAGCTCGACGAACGGATAAGTGCAATCAACGTTAGCGACAACATCAACGATCTATGGGAGTCGATCCATGGAGCGGTGAGCACAACAGCACGAGAAGTGGTAGGCACTGCACAGAGGCGACCCAGGACGGGTTGGTTCGATGTGGAGTGTCAGAGAGTGACAGACGAAAAGAACGTTGCCAGAAGCCGGATGTTGGTGTCAGGTACCCGATCGAATAGAGATCGGTACAAGGAAGCAAGAACAGCCGAAAAACGTACCCACCGCAGAAAAAAATAGAGTGCGAAGAACAAGTTATTAGCGAGGCGCAGGAAAAAATGGAGCAGAACGATATGCGGAGGTTTTATGAGCCTGTCAATGGCGTGCGGAGAAAGACAGCGCCATCTCCCGTCATGTGCAACGACCAACAAGGGAATTTGCTGACAGATAAAACTGAAGTGGCTGCCAGGTGGAAGCAACACTTCGAGACTTTGTTGAATGGAGGAAGTGACGGTGCATCGGTGAACAGAATAAATATTAGCGACGATGGACAAGCTGTGGAGTCACATACACTAGATGAGGTTAAAAAAGCTGTCAAAGAGCTGAAAAACAATAAGGCTGCGGGGAAGGACCAGCTCCCGGCTGAACTTCTCAAACATGGCAGTAAGCAGCTTTATGAAAATCTGCACCATATTATGTCGAAAATATGGGAAGACGAGGAAATGCCTGCTAGCTGGGTGGACGGCCTCATTTGCCCTCTCTTTAAGAAAGGGCACAGACTGGAGTGCGCCAATTACCGAGGAATAACCCTCCTTAATTCGGCGTACAAAATTATGTCCCGTATTCTGTTCAACAGATTGAGACCGCTTGAAGAGTCCTTCATCGGCGAATACCAAGCGGGTTTTCGTGAGGGCCGATCAACGACGGATCAAATGTTTGCCCTGAGACAAATCCTTGATAAATTCCGGGAGTACAACTTGCAGACTCATCATCTGTTTATTGATTTCAAGGCGGCGTACGACTCAGTGAACGGAATGAATTATGGCAAATTATGCTTGAACATGGTTTTCCGGCGAAACTGATACGGCTGATTCGTATAACGTTGGACGGATCGAGATCAAGTGTAAGGGTTGCGGATGAAATATCGACGTCATTTGTTACTTTAGATGGATTAAAGCAGGGTGATGCACTCTCGAATCTACTGTTCAATATAGCGCTCGAGGGAGCGATTAGGAGAGCTGGTGTGCAAAGAAGCGGTACCATTATCACAAAATCGCATATGCTCCTGGGATTTGCGGACGATATCGATATTATCGGAATTGATCGCCGTGCCGTGGAAGAGGCTTTTGCGCCTTTTAAGAGGGAGACAGCGAGGATTGGACTCACGATCAATACCAGCAAAACGAAGTACATGGTCGCTGGAAATAAACGTGGGTTCATTAGTGGTGGTGGTAGCGAAATAGTGCTGGATCATGAAAAATTTGAAGTGGTAGAAGAATTTGTGTATCTTGGAACATTAGTGACGTGCGATAATGATGTTACCCGCGAGGTGAAAAGGCGTATTGCAGCTGCAAATAGGGCTTATTACGGACTTCGTAACCAGCTTAAGTCCCGTAGTCTGCAAACGAAAACAAAACTCGCGCTGTATACTACTCTGATTCTTCCGGTGGCTTTATACGGCCATGAGACATGGACGTTAAAGGAGGCTGATCGGAGAGCTCTCGGAGTGTTTGAGCGTAAGGTGCTGCGGACAATACTCGGCGGTAAACAGGAGAACGGTACCTGGCGGCGTCGCATGAATCACGAATTGTACCAGGTGTATAAAGGGCTGGATATTATTAAGCTTATACAACACGGCAGACTACGGTGGGCTGGTCACGTTGTTCGTATGCCGGAAGAACGTCAAGCGAAGATAATGTTTAGTAGAGAACCCGGAAGAGGCCGCAGGCTTCGTGGAAGGCCGCGTACACGATGGCTTTTTGCGGTTGAAAAGGACCTGAGGGCGCTCAATGTTCAGGGCGACTGGAAGCGATTGGCCCAGGATCGAGTCCAGTGGAGAAGGATACTCCATTCGGCGTAGGTTCATCGAAGAGCTGTAGCCCATCAAGTATCAAGTATCAAGTAAGTAAGGAAATTATTTAACTCTTATAGCCTTGAAAAAGGCTGTTTGTTTCGGCTTGGTCCAACTAATAAGAAGGACTGAATGCTCTGTAAGCGAATACACTTTTCTATTATACTTAATTTTGAATCGTCTCTGCTTCCCGATTGCACTATGGGGAATCAGGTGGCCGAAAACAAAAAAATCGACTTTCTCTGATTCGTAATTCAAGTTGACCTACTAAATGCTAATGCTTTGGAGCATTAAACCCCAGCATATCAGCACTCTAAGCCATATGGTTATCAAGATATAGGCATTAGAGCCAGACACTTTTTAGTTCTTGAAAAATCAATGCATTATTCAACTGTCAATATCTTCGGCTACAGTAGCTCTTTTCCAACTCTTTAAAAAGTTTCTGAACGGGTTAGTTATGGGAAAATAGGTAGTGAAACATCCGAAAATGACCCGAAGAAAAAAAATTTTTTTTTTCATACAAAAAGTTCCATACAAAAAAAGTTTCTCAAAGTTTCGCTTAGCGACTACCACTACGACTTTCTTTGGACCTCCCAGAAGGCATTAAAACAAATTCCAGCTGCTTATGGCTGCAAATCTGCGATTCCGATCATTTTTTCGAAAAAAAGTCATTAATTTTGAAACATTAAATGTAATTATTCTCATAATACACGGCAGACTGTGATGGGCTGGATACAAATCCCATGCGTATGACAAAAGAGCATCAAGAACAGTTAAAATAGAGATAGTAGATAACACGAAAAGTGTCGTAGGCTTCGTGGTAGGCCGTGTACACGATAGCTTATGCAGCTATAGGGTCTGTTCAAATATTACATAACGCAATAGGGGGTGGGGGGTTATTTATTTTTTGTTACGATTTGTTACACAAAATATGGGGGGTGAGGGTCTCTCGAAGTTTTGTTACGCGTAACAATAGAGAAAATTATTAAGATATTTTTTAAACATATTTATTATCTTTAAAATAGCATGAAGTACATAAAAAATTGAATTATTGTATCGTGCTTCAAGTAGTACCAACATTTGAATTTTTCCCAAAAACAGCATTTGATACGCGTTACGCACAGGGGTAAGGGTACTTCTGAAAAGTGTTACAGATTGTTACGAGGGGGTGGAGGATTCTTGAAAATAACGATTTTCGCGTTACGTAATATTTGAACAGGCCCATATGATACTCCATTTGGCGTAGGCTCACCAAGAGGAGGCAACTCATTATCTATCAAGTATCAAGCAAATAAATATGAGAAAAAAAACAATATACTCTTGAGGGTTACGAAAATACTCTAGGCTTCATTTGAAATTATTTCATAAAAAGTAAAATTTTGATATTAATTAAAATCCAATATGTGAATACAAGAAGCAAAAATGTCTGTACCTAAGGACATCTTTCGATAATTATTGGTATGTACCTAGGTGAAATAAATAAACAGAACATTTATGAATGTCTATCTGAGTGCATAGTGAGCTGTGATTGCGAAAGTAAATCGTGTGAAGTGTTTGTACTTATTATTTGGTGAATCATGAATTATAGGCAACTCATTGAAGTATTTAGAGCTCACGAGGGACGTCAGGTAGATCGCGTTGAAAAAGCTTTGGAATATATCTGCCAAAGCTTCGCTGTGGATAAACAAAAAAAGAGTCAACTCCATACAAAATTGAAAAATCTGCATTTGAAATTTGAAAAAAAAATGGCAGGCCGCATCCCGGTCCAAAACTTACTTTGACTCATATAATGAGGAATGGCTTGACACAGAATTGAATTAGAAGAATTTTATCATGCTGAGCCAGAGCCAGTGGCTTCAACATCTCGTGGAAGGCCATCAAAAAAATTTGAGGATTTAAGTGAGCGTACGAAGCGCAGAAGAATTAATGACGAGCTATGATGATGATGAACTCGTCGGATCCTTTGATAAGCTCCCTCAACTTAGGTAAGCGACTTCAAAATAAATCTAATCTGGAATATCCAGAAGATGTTCAAAGTTTTTTAGTGACTGAAACTTCTTGCAATACAACAGATTCGAGTACAGAAAAATATACCATAGCAGATATTTTAATCGATCTTGAAGAAATAAATGATGATTTTGTTGAGGATGTTCATGTACATAATGAATAAATAAATGTTGTTGCAGTATACTTATATATCTTGAAGCTTTTATTGCATGGAGTTCGTTTAGCTTTAATAGAGCTTTATATTGTATTCCCTTTACTTGTTTTACGGGTTAAGAGCCTGAACCAATCTGAAAAATCCTACAAAGACAACCTGTTACGTATGTAGATGCAATGGCCTGTATTTGACGAAGTCCTTGTGCAACTTAGAACATCTGTACAACTCAATTCACATAAAACAGTATACAATTTTCTAGTTTGAACTCTACAGGTCTGCGCTGCAATAAAATACACATTTATAGACTGCTGTGTACATGAGACATTCGTAGATAAAAGGGATATATTCAATAGAGATCAAAGGTCTGTATTCCAGGGAGTTTGGAGACCTTAGAAGTAATAACGACCTGCAAAACAAGTATTTCACATCTTTTAGACAATAATCTACGATATAAGTGTGAAATATTGCAGAAATGAAATGAAAATATTTTCGGCCACCTACTTGTATGGAGCCGCCCCATAGTGGATTGGTCGGCCAATCAGTGAGCGTCTTGTATCCCGTTCTTTTGTCAGCCAAAGCGTCATCATCATCGACGCGTTCGTGATGGGCTTCTTCTTCTTTCTTTTGTTGCTCGCTGCTGGCGTCTATTTCCTAACGGAACTTTTCGCACGGTACAGGCCACAAGCCAGGCAATCGAGCTAAGAATTGCTGTTCAGGTGGGAAGTGCGGAAAATTTAGGATTGGTAGCTTGGGAGAACATTCAGTCACGTTCGCTTTGTGCACGAACAGTATCAAACAATGTTTTTCTATATAAATCGATTGATAGCTTTTCATTTTGAGATATCTTTTTTAAATTGCTCACGAAAACTGTTATATTATAATGTTTGGGCTGTTATCACCGATTTATTTATCTAAATTAGATTATGTGAGAAATTTGGACATATTAAGTGTCTTTAAAGGCATGGTCAAGTCTAGTTTTTCGTCCACTTCGCGATCACAGTTCTTGTTATGTCACGGTTATAAAAAATCTTGGAAATCTGCTATTCGCGTATAACATTTTATCTCTAGAATATTGGATTTGACATCCAAGTACATTTTCTAACGCGTAGGGTATTTAAAATTTTGATATTATATATATATATATATATATATATATATATATATATATATATATATATATATATATATATATATATATATATATATATATCAGTGGCTCTCAGAAGAACCGTTTGCTTCAAAGAAATACATTTTCTATCTCCATCTGTTGCGTCATGTTGCAGCGGACTGTAATGCTACGTACACACCAGTCAAGCAGTTCGACGAACATTGACTCCACCCCCAAGAAAACGCTTCGGTTGCTGCTTTGTTGGAACGTGTGTGAAGTTGTTCGAACAACCATTTGACAGTTGGCGGCTCAGTTGGAAAAAATTAAAACGGTTTGATTTTGGTTTGAGTTGTCGGGGGTGGAGTCAAGGTTCGCCGAACATGTTTGAGCATTTGTAGTGAAGTTGCACAAACCCCCATATATTTTTTGATAGTTGGTGCTCGAGTTGGTGCTTCGGTCGTTCGTGTGTGATATTGTTGGTCGAATAAATTGATTGTTCGTGTCGGTGTTGATAAAAATTGATGAATGTTTGAATAAACGGGAGGTGGAGTCAATGTTGGTCGAACTGCTTGACCGTGTGTACGTTCCATAAGGTTGATGCTGAGTGCTCCTGGGTGGAGCGCAAAACCAAAGCTGTCTTCATGCAGCGTATCCGCTTGACGTGTGCTGTTTCTTCAATGGAACCAGCGGGATGCGAATTGCCTTAATGCAGCATGCGACGAACCAGTGACGAATGCCACCCAATTGTGAAAATTATTATCAACTCTCTTGGCCCTGATAAGGGCCGAAAATTAACTCCTTTCGGGGAACTGGTTGACCGAGGGGGTTTCTTTACACGAAACCAAAACATACACACATGCGATTTCTTCAAGAACATTGCAGTTCTTTTTCTTGATTTTCTTCAACTTGTTTCGGCTCGATACCAATGCCGGCCGGTCTCGGTTCAACACTGATGCCGGTCGGCCTCAGCTCTTCATTGATGCCGGCTAGTTTCGGCTCGACTGTGATGCTGCTGCCGGTATCTCCTCGGCATTGCTGCGGTGTCGGGTCTGTAGAATGGGCTGCTTCTGGAACATTTTCTGCGGCTGTACTGGCATGCTTTGGCTGATGGTGGCCTCGGCACTGCCGGTCCGAAAAGCGGATGATGCGGACGATGCTGTTTTGCGAAAAGTTGCGAGTGCTGTCGAATCGATGCTGCTGTGGCTTTGCTTGCCCCGGTTAGAATGAAAGAAAAATATCCCGTTGGAAGTTCTGAACAGAATGAGAAGGAAAAATTGCGTCACCCTCTTTTATGGCTTATTTTGGTGCGCAGTTGCAGCTTATCCGCTAGCGTCTGCACCCATCAGAATCAAGCGAACAAATGACGCGAGGAACAAGTGGCACCCATATTTATAGGTTTCAGTGCAGTCAATGTTTTGCTTCGAAAACAGTTTTAGGCCTATTGAAACAAGTTTTTCGGGTCATATCAAGTATGAATATGAAAGGCATACTTAAGATCTGTCGATTAAGGGGTTTTCCGATGAGATCAGTTCACTGGGACAAACGCAATTATCATTCAAAATCTTTCAACACAGCGTAACGCGGTCGATTTAGAAATACACCCGATTCTTTTTTTACACGGGGGATGCGTGCCGTGTGAAAAAAATCCGTGTAAAAATAATCCGTGTTATTTGAAGAATCCGTGCAAAAAAAATCCGTGTTATTTCGAGAAACCGTGTAAAAAAAGCCGTGCAAAAAATATCCGTCTAAAAAAAGTCATTGGCTCTTTGTTAATATGGGGGATGCGTTCCGTGTAAAAATAAATCCGTGTAAAAATAATCCGTGTTATTTCGAGAAACCGTGTAAAAAAAATCCGTGCTATTTCGAGAAACCGTGCAAAAAAAATCCGTGTTATTTCGAGAATCCGTGTAAAAAAATCCGTGTGAAAATAATCCGTGTAAAAAAAGAATCGGGTGTATTGAAATGACACGGTATAGTGAAGAGAGACGTAAGTCCTACGTCAAAAAAGGAAATGAATTGGATCCCTTAAAAAGCACAATCGGTATTTTTTTAAGGGAACGATGGAGCTAATCGGCAGCAAAATAAAATTTCCATTTTCATAAACAATTAGAAATTTAAAAAATAGGAAATTGCCGATACATAAATTAGCGTACATATAAGCAACAAATGAATATAAAGTTTCCACAAATAATGCAAAATTTCAAAACAATATAAAATGATTCAATATTAAGAAGAATTTTCCATTAAAAATCAAAAAGTTCCATTGAAAAAAATACAAAATTTCCATAAATAAAACGATATTAGCAATAAACAATGACAAAATTTCTAATGGAAAAAATCTGAAATGTTGCCTTTTCAGCAACAGAAGTTACTGAGCCCAAAACATGTCTTAAAATATCTCAAACACAAAAATATAATTTGTACTGCCTTAGGAAGGAATATTACCAGAATTAATATAACATCGGTTCATTTGCTCTTGATCGATGCTCTATCATTTGCGATCATGAACGAGAGGTAGGGCTTTAGGACCCAGCTGAAGCATTGAAAGTTCTAACATCTGTTTCAGATGCCTCTTTTCGTACAGAAGCCCATGTTGAACAAAAATCTGGCTCCAGAGAGGATCGAACTCACGACCTTCGCGTTATTAGCACGACGCTCTAACCAACTGAGCTATGGAGCCCTTTCATAGCCTGCTGCATAAAATGAATCTAGTTCAATGTACAAAATGAGACAAACAATATCGCAAACAGATAATGTAAAATGATCAAATTACCGAATGTCAGTACAAAGACTCCGTGGCGCAACGGTAGCGCGTCTGACTCCAGATCAGAAGGTTGCGTGTTCAAATCACGTCGGGGTCAGCATCATTTTTATTATGTGAGTAATTTTGCAACACAACACAACAGTACTCAAATGTCTCTGGCAAAGTTTAAAGAATTAGATAGGCTAGAGTATTTTTCCTGGATTTGGTAGAAATCTTAATAACAATTCTAGACTAATATTTGAAAAGGGCGTAACAGCCAAAATTCATTCTTTCTGATTCCTCGTCTACATATATAGCTATATAACTAGATAAAAACCGGCGACTTCGTGGAAGGCCACGAACACGCTGGCTGCACGCGGTGGAATCGGACCTGGGGACCCTAAACGTTCGGGGAAACTGGAGGAGCATCGCCCAAGGCCGACGATTATGGAACTCTACAATACGCTAGGGATAGGTGTATCCACGCTGTAGCCAACCAGGTATACAGGTAGGTATTGTAGATGAACTGATTCCTTTTCATTTTTATGTTCCTACTTGTACTTGGTCTGTCTTTATTTTGATATTCTAAGTACTAAGTATTAAGATGTAGTATGTTTAGGATTGGAAAAAGGGATTATCTATCATAGGAGTCATTTTTTAACAGAAGATAATTTATTGCTTTCGATCGTGGCTGCTTTTAAATTTGACTCTATCGTTCAAATGCAGCCGTTTTGAACGGGAGGGATTTGTTGGCGTTTCTTTGATTGGTGGCACAAAATATTTGAACAAGGCTCTTCTTCAAAACTGATAGCATTTCAAATAGTTCGCGTTAATCAGGGGTTTCAGCGAACGAGCGGAGTGTGCATTGAAGCTAGTGTCAACGATTCAACGTAACACTGTTAAACGTTGGTTAACGATAACAATCTTATAGAATGCGTTGTCTATAAGGAAAGTTGCAACGCATGTTGCACTTTTCAATCATAAACCATCATCGATCCAATAGAATAATTCGAGAGCTGAACCCCCTTTGCTATGCTTCAGAGTCCATTCTCCCCTACAATTTAGCAGCACGCAGCCAGCAGCCGATCGGCAGTGCAGTGCGCTTGGCTTGTGCACTATTTAATGAAATTTCGATGTAGTTTTAATTAAAATTCACTTAAGCCCACCCGCTTCGTAGATACGGGTAGCCAACGCCAGCCGGGTCCCCATCCACATTTGAGGGGATGTAACAATGAGGAAGAGATTAAAAAGTTTGTCGTGATTTCCCGCCTAATGTTGGCAGCAAGCGATATGGGTTTTTCTTCCCACGAACCGATAAACCAATTGGTTCCGAACAAGAGGGGGGTAGTTAAAAAGATTTTTTTTCCTGCTTTGGTCTTTTTTTATTGAAACGGTTTTGTAGAGGGAAATGAAGTGCTGTGTGAATCTTTCTATTTCGCATGACCAGTTATTATGTTTGAATCCAGACGTCTTATGAAGTGCACAGAACTGCCTACCTTCGGCCAGAACTGCCTACCTTCGAACTGGGACAAAAGTAGCGCTTTATGCTCGAAAATTGTATGCATGAACACAAAAATAATCTGATAGCCGTCTGAAACCGTCTGATAGATTCTTATTTGGTGATTTAGGAGGTCTATCACTACTTCTGGATAGAATTTGTTGTATGATAAGGCGCTCCCTCCTTCTGAAACACGAAATTGTCCTTTCCGTATATTTTTTACTAAACTTAGCATTACGACATTCTGTGTATTCTTCCATTTTGTGTATAAAACATAAATTTTTACGCTTTTTCGAAAAAACAGCAGTAGCTTGCCACGCTTGCAAATAGCTTCACCCCTGCAACGAGATGAAAAAGTGAGCAAAAATATATTGGACAAGGTATAAATATTTGATGATTCCGGTTTAAGGATTAAGGATTTTTTGGCAGAATGCCATCAGATCGGATATTAAAAAAGTGATGTATAAGAAATGAATTGTGATAAATGATAAGCAAAAAATAATAAATATGATATAGAACATGAGCAATAAGGATGAAGAATTGAAAAGCAGGAAAAAATAATATTTGAGCTACGAAATATTCGAAATTTAAAAAATGTGAAGTGAGTAAAATGAAAATAATGAGGAAAAAAGAAAAATAAACATAAAAACACAAGGATGAAGAAGAAAAAAAAGTTAAGGAAGAGAGGAGAAAAAATGAGTTAATGAATAAATAAAGAAGTGAAAAATGAACAAACAACAGAAGAGAAGATGGAATAAGTGTTAAGAAAGAAGTAGAATAATGGGAAAAAATATGAGAAGGAACAATAAAGAAAAATGAGCTAATATTACGGCACCCCTTCTTACACTGCCATTTGGCTGAATGCCGTTTACCGCATTTCTAGTGAACTAAGATCGGGTAACATTGATCAGTTTGACCTTGAATACTTAATGTGAGTTAGACATCTTAATTGAGACTAGATTCGCTGCTGAATGCTTAACCTCTGCCTAAATATGCATTTTTATTATCGCCAAACTTTGAACAATAGAAAAAAATGTGTTTCAACACACAGCGATCTGCGGAAAAAAAGAACTTAAATAAAGTATTATAATAAAAAAAATGAGTTCTTAGCCATATTTGTGTGATGAGTTATCGTATTTTCTTGGTTGATCCATATTATTTGTTTTAAAATCCACATTTTTGTTGCTAAAAAAGTAATATCTGATGAATGTCTAATTTGTGCGCATATCAAGCTCATGCAAGGCAGATTTGACCATAATCAGATAACTCGACTTCAGTGTGAACTAATCTTCATCCGATTTGTCAAAACCAACATGTGAGTTTTGAAGCGATATTATTGTAATTTAGTTTTGTTAGTTCTTTTATTGTTTCATCTACAACAACTTGATTGAAACGAATGATGATCAAAGTAACCCCAGATTAAAGAAAAAACCGAAAAACTTGACGAAAAGGATTTAAAAAAAAATATACATACTTTCTACTCGTAGCAGTACTCGTTTTAAAAATATGAAAAATGCTGCATATGATAAAACATATGATCAATGTTAATCCCAATTATGGTACTATAAATATTTTACGAGAAGATTTCTTTCTTATTTATATTTGCTGCTAACTTATTTTTTTTTTCATTTTATTCCCATGTTTTTCACCTTCTTGTCTTTCGCATTTCTACAGTTTTCTTCGTTTTTAGTTTTCATTTTCTTTTCATAACTTTTTCTTATTTTTTTTCTCTTTCGTTTTTCATTTATTTTTTTAATGTTTTTATTCATTTTTGTTTTTGATTCTCATCGGTTTTTTATGGTATCGGGCCATTTGGCTGAATGCCATTTTGTCGATTGCCGTTTGGTCGAATAGTTGAAATCATTAGACTGCGAGTATAAAAAAGTGAGTAATGAGAAGTGAATAGTGAAAATTGCATGAAGTGTACAGCGAAAAGTGAGGAATGAAACATTTCTTATATTTCATAAAAAATAAAACGTGGGAAGTATGAAGTGAATTAGAAAATCAAAAGTAAAAAGTGAATGGTACAGTGAGAAGTAAAAAATGGAAAAATGAGAAGTAAGAGTTTAGATCTAGAAGTTGGAAGTGAAAAGTGAAAAATGAGAAAAGTGCAGTGACAAGTGAGAACTGAGAAGTTAAAAGTGAGAATTGAGAGGAGAGAAGTGAGCAGTGAGAAATAAGAAATGAGAATTGAGTAGAAAGGAGTGGGAAATGAGAAGTGATAAGTGGAAAGTGAGATATGAGAAGCGAGAAATGAAAAGATTTTTCTCTTCGTTCTACTTCTGTTATGAACCTAGAAACATGAAATGAATTTAAACAAATTAAAATTGAATTATATTATATATATTACCTACCTTCTTACTTACCTTGAAACTTGTAATTAAACACACACATACAGACACTAATCTCCACTCGAATAATCCCAAAACCCACAAGGTACAAACAATAAGAAACAAAACCCACATATCAGTTCAATAGAAGCTATCATCCACTAAAGTGCGCGTTCTCTAATCGAGTTTCTACCACAGTCCGAAAAACCAGATTTTGTGGTCTTCCAGTAAGTCGGTCCGTCGTATTCAAGATCGTTTCTCGGTACCGCGACAGTGTCCGTGCGAGTGGATCCAGTGTCCCCAAATTCGTCGTCGAAAATCTCCCGCAACAACTTCTTTCTCCCGATCACCTTCCTTCTTTCTTCTTCTTTGTTCTTCTTCCTTCTACCTTTGTCCTCTTCCTTTCTATCTCTCTTTCTTCTTATTTTTCCCTTCTTCCTTTTTTCATATTCATTCTTCTTCCTTGTTTTTTTCGCACTTCATTTTTCCTTCTTCCTTCTTCCATTTTTCATCTTCCCTTTTCATTCTTCCCTCTTGCTTCTGTCTTCTTCCACATTCCTTCTTATTTTTTTCTCTCCTCCTTCTTCCTGCTTACTCCTTCTTACTTCATTTCTCCTTCTTCACCGCCTTTCGTCAGAGTTTGAATCCAAAGGAGAATAAGAAAATCTCTCACTTATACACTCTCGATAGGTAGCATACCGTGAGAGACGTTTTTCGGTAGCTGTTACGATAATGAACTAATTCGGGGGACTACAACCCATGATAAATTTCTTTAGGACCCAATTGCGGGGGAACCAGTTCTGATGATGCATTTCAACTTGGTTTACACAGCTGTGCGAAAAAAATATGGTCCCCAACATAAAATAAGCGAGAGCAAAGCGTTTTGTCAAAACCCCTCGGGGGGGGGGCGCCTATCCGAATCAGTTTTGACGTAGGACTTACGTCTCTCTTTACTATACTGGGTGTCATTCCAAAATATTCAAATCGACCGCGTTACGCTGTGTTGAAAGATTTTAAACGTTAATAGCGTTCGTCTCAATGAACGAATTTCTGCGGTAAGCCCCTCAATCGACAGATTTCAAGTATGCCTTTCATGTCCATGCTTGATAAGACCCGAAAAACTTGTTTCAATAGGCATGAAACTGTTTTCAATGAAAAACATTGAGATCAAGGGAACCTATAAATATGGGTACCGCATAATTCTTGCATCATTCCATTACCACGTTTTGATTGGTGCAGACACCAGCGAATGAGCAGCCGCTGGGTCTGCCGAGAAGCCATAAAATAGCACAACGCGATTTTTTCCTTTCATTCTGACCGGGACAAGCGAAGCAACCGCATCATTGAGTGAACACCACTCACACCTTTTAGCAGGTAATGAAGTCATCGAAGCCACCATCATCAGCCGAAACCTAGCCAGTACAGCAGCAGTCCACCCTACAGACCAGACAAAGCAGCAATGCTGAGCAGATACCGGCAGCAGCAGCAGAGTCGAGCCGAGACCGGCCGGCATCGGTGCTGAGCCGAGACAGGCTGAAGAAAAGCCACATGATGCAGCATGTATGTCCAAAAAACAAACGGTTCTTCAGAGAGCCAATGATAGAGATCAATAGCAAAGCTTTCAATTTCCTGCGGGATAGAAATTGCAGGATTGTTACGGAGATCCTGAAATATTTTCCGCGCCAAATCCGCGCTGACTAAAATCAAATCCACGCTATTTCCGCGCGACATGAAAATCCATTCTGCGCCAAATCCGCGCGACCCAAAACTAAATTCTAAGCAAATACATGTTAAATATCAATGCATTGATCAATGCAATATTGGCATTGATAAAAAAATATGTAGAAAAACATTGTTTGATAATGACCGCACACAAAGCGAACGTGACTGAATGATCGTCCCATGTTATGAATTCTAAATCTTATCACCCGAAATCCCATGTCCGGGTGTTTCCTTTCTTCTACTACTAACAATGTTGTCTCAGAAAAGAACACCCTGCTTCCCACCTGAACTGCAATTCTAAGCTCGCTTGCCCGGTATATTGGCCTGTATCAAGCGAAAAGTCCCGTTAAGAAATAGACGCCAGCAGCGAGCAACAAGCGTAAAAAAGAAGAAGCCCTTTTCGAACGCGTTGATGATGATGACGCTTTGGCTGACAAAAAAGCGGTATACAAGACACTAGCTGATTGGCCCACCAATTGGAAAGCAGAGAAGATTCAAAATTAAGTAGTATAAAAGAAAAGTGCATTCGCTCGCAGAGCATTCAGTCTTGTTTATACCATCACTAGAAAATCGCGTTTATTTAAAAAGATCGTTTTCTTATTTTTGCACTTAGCCGAAGCAAACAGCCCTTTTCAAGGCTCTAAGAGTTAAAAATAATGTTCTCCTTCAGTCGCTATCGCACGGATTAGAAGGCCATTCAGTGGAAGGGCTGAGATACAGTCTACATCCCCTGCTGAGCCAACTTGTGGTTTATTTCAGGCAGTCCTTCAGTGGGAAGGTTGCCACTGTCGAGGCTAATATTTCGTGACCGGACAGATACTTCCTGAATTTTTTGTGATGATTTTTGTTCGAGGTAGATTTGATTTCTGTGTCGGTTTGATGAGAAGATTTTGCCAAGGAATGGTATGTAACGCCGATTATTTATCCAAAATAGTTGATGTGAGAAATTTGGACATATTATGTATCTTAAAGGCATGGTCAAGTCAAGTCCTACGTCCACTTAGCGGTTATGTCACAGACATTACCCACTGTTCGTTTTTTTTTCCAACTTGTATACAAATGCGATAGTTTTGTTTTCATGGCTTGTTATGATTCGAAGAGGTTCTTGCCTCTCTTTTATTGTTGTTCGTTATCTATTGAGAGCGATTTCTGCAAACCCTGTCTTTCGTTCTCCTTTCTACTTCCTTCCTTCTAATTCTTCTTCCTTTTGTTTCTCCTTACTTAATTTTTCCTTCTTCGACCTTTCTTCTTTCTTATCTATCCTTCTTCTTTCTTTCTTCTCTCTACTTCCTTCTTTCACCTTCCTTCTTCTCTCTTCCTTTTTACATCTTCCTTCATTCTTCTTTGATCCTGATTCTTCCTTCATCATCCTTCGATTTTTATTAATCCTTCATTCTTCTTCTTTCGTCCTTTATCTTTTGTCCTCTGTCATATGTCCTTCGTGCTTCGTCCGTCTTTCTTCTCCCTTCTTTATTAATCCTTTTTTCTTCTTCCCTTTTCCACCTTCCTTCTTTTGTTTTCCTTCTTGCTTCTTTGTTTTTCCTTCTCTCTTCTTCATTTTCCTTCTTATTTCTCCCTTCTTCCTTTTTTCTTCTCCCTCCACATTTTTCCTTTTTCTTTCTTAACTCTTTCTTTTTTCTTCATCCTTTCCCTTCTTCCTTCCCGAATGCTTTCTACGTTCTTCCTCCTTGCATCTTTCTTGCTACTTCATGTTCCTTTTACTTTCTTTTCTTTTTTCTTTCTACTTCCTTCTTCTTCTTCATCTTTCTTCTTATTTCTCCCTTCCTCCTTTTTTCTTCTACCTTCTTCATTTTGTCTTCTTGCATTTCCTTTCTTCTTTCTTCCTTGTTCCTTCTTCCTGCTTGCTTCTTTCTTCTTCCTTTTACTGCTTCTTTCTTCGTTCTTCCTTCTTCATTTCTCCGTTTTCCTTCTGGTCTCTCTCCTTCATTCTTTATCTTTCTTTATCTTTCTTTCTTTTATCTTTTCTTTCTTTATCTTTCTTCTTATCTTTATCTTCATTCTTCCTTCTCCCTGTTTCCCTCTTCTTTTTCTTTCTTCTTCCTTCTTATTTCTTCCTCTTTCTTTCACCCTTATTTTTTCTCACCTGCTTCTTTTA
Source organism: Armigeres subalbatus (assembly GCF_024139115.2). NCBI lineage: Eukaryota > Metazoa > Arthropoda > Insecta > Diptera > Culicidae > Armigeres > Armigeres subalbatus. The sequence goes on along the minus strand of NC_085139.1, from coordinate 102,645,086 downwards.
TCCTTATTCTTTCTCTTCCCTTATTCTTTTATCCCGCTTCTTTCTCTTTCTTTATTCTTGCTTGTCTCTCCTTATTTCTTCAATTTTCTTTCTATTTTTTGCTCACTTCACTTTACAATTATTTCGTTTCTCACCTGATGCTTTTGTTTTTCTCACTACTCCCTCCTACTTCTTGTTTTTCAACTACAACCTTTCACTATTCACTTCCTATTCACTACTCACTTTTCACCTGTCATTTCACACATCTCACTACTCAGTCCTCACTTTCATTTCTCAGCACTAACTTCTCAATACTCTGTACTCACTTCGAACGGCTCATTTCTCTTGAAAGGAGGCTTCCGAGCCTCTTGAAAGGAGGCTTCCGAGCCTCTTGAAAGGAGGCTTCCGAGCCTCTTGAAAGGAGGCTTCCGGGCCTCTTGAAAGGAGGCTTCCGGGCCTCTTGAAAGGAGGCTTCTGGGCCTCTTGAAAGGAGGCTTCCGGGCCTCTTGAAAGGAGGCTTCCGGGCCTCTTGAAAGGAGGCTTCCGAGCCTCTTGAAAGGAGGCTTTAGCCTCTTGAAAGGAGGCTTCCAGGCCTCTTGAAAGGAGGCTTCTGAGCCTCTTGAAAGGAGGCTTGAGCCTCTTGAAAGGAGGCTTCTGAGGCCTCTTGAAAGGAAGCTTCTGAGGCCTCTTGAAAGGAAGCTTCTGAGCCTCTTGAAAGGAGGCTTCGAGCTGCTTGAAAGGAGGCTTCTGAGCCTCTTGAAAGGAGGCTTGAGGCCTCTTGAAAGGAGGCTTCTGAGCCTCTTAAAAGGAGGCTTCTGAGGCCTCTTGAAAGGAGGCTTCCAAGCCTCTTGAAAGAAGGCTTCTGAGCCTCTTGAAAGAAGGCTGAGCCTCTTGAAAGGAGGCTTCCGAGCCTCTTGAAAGGAGGCTTCCGGGCCTCTTGAAAGGAGGCCTGGGCCTCTTGAAAGGAGGCCTGGGCCTCTTGAAAGGAGGCTGAGGCCTCTTGAAAGGAGGCTTCTGAGCCTCTTGAAAGGAGGCTTCTGAGGCCTCTTGAAAGGAGGCTTCTGAGCCTCTTGAAAGGAAGCTTCTGAGCCTCTTGAAAGGAAGCTTCCAGGCCTCTTGAAAGGAGGCTTCTGAGCTGCTTGAAAGGAGGCTTCTGAGCCTCTTGAAAGGAGGCTTCTGAGGCCTCTTGAAAGGAGGCTTCTGAGGCCTCTTAAAGGAGGCTTCTGAGCCTCTTGAAAGGAGGCTTCTGAACCTCTTGAAAGGAGACTCTGAGGCCTCTTGAAAGGAGACTTGAGGCCTCTTGAAAGGAGGCTTCCAGGCCTCTTGAAAGGAGGCCTGAGCCTCTTGAAAGGAGGCTTGAGGCCCTCTTGAAAGGAGGCCTGAGCCTCTTGAAAGGAGGCTTCTGAGCCTCTTGAAAGGAGGCTGGAGCCTCTTGAAAGGAGGCTTGAGCCTCTTGAAGGAGGCTTCCGAGGCCTCTTGAAGGAGGCTTCTGAGCCTCTTGAAAGGAGGCTTCCTGAGCCTCTTGAAAGGAGGCTTGAGCTCTTGAAAGGAGGCTTCTGAGCCTCTTGAAAGGAGGCTTTGAGCCTCTTGAAAGGAGGCTGAGCCTCTTGAAAGGAGGCTCTGAGCCTCTTGAAAGGAGGCTTCTGAGCCTCTTGAAAGGAGGCTTCTGAGCCTCTTGAAGGAGGCTTCTGAGCCTCTTGAAAGGAGGCGCCTGAGCCTCTTGAAAGGAGGCGCCTGAGCCTCTTGAAAGGAGGCGCCCGAGCCTCTTGAAAGGAGGCGCCCGAGCCTCTTGAAAGGAGGCGCCCGAGCCTCTTGAAAGGAGGCGCCCGAGCCTCTTGAAAGGAGGCGCCCGAGCCTCTTGAAAGGAGGCGCCCGAGCCTCTTGAAAGGAGGCGCCCGAGCCTCTTGAAAGGAGGCGCCCGAGCCTCTTGAAAGGAGGCGCCCGAGCCTCTTGAAAGGAGGCGCCCGATTCTCTTGAAAGGAGACGCCCGATTCTCTTGAAAGGAGACGCCCGATTCTCTTGAAAGGAGGCGCCCGAGCCTCTTGAAAGGAGGCGCCCGAGCCTCTTTAAAGGAGGCGCCCGAGCCTCTTTAAAGGAGGCGCCCGAGCCTCTTGAAAGGAGGCGCCCGAGCCTCTTGAAAAGAGGCGCCCGAGCCTCTAGAAAGGAGGCGCCTGAGCCTCTTGAAAGGAGGCGCCCGAGCCTCTTGAAAGGAGGCGCCCGAGCCTCGTGAAAGGAGGGGCCCGAGCCTTTTGAAAGGAGGCTTCCGAGCCTCTTGAAAGGAGGCTTCCGAGCCTCTTGAAAGGAGGCTTCCGAGCCTCTTGAAAGGAGGCTTCCGAGCCTCTTGAAAGGAGGCTTCCGAGCCTCTTGAAAGGAGGCTGAGGCCTCTTGAAAGGAGGCTTCTGAGCCTCTTGAAAGGAGGTTTTCTAGCCTCTTGAAAGGAGGCCTGAGCCTCTTGAAAGGAGGCTGGAGCCTCTTGAAAGGAGGCTTCTGAGCCTCTTGAAGGAGGCTTCTGAGCCTCTTGAAAGGAGGCTTGAGGCCTCTTGAAAGGAGGCTTGAGCCTCTTGAAAGGAGGCTTCTGGGCCTCTTGAAGGAGGCTTCTGAGCCTCTTGAAAGGAGGCTTCTGAGCCTCTTGAAAGGAGGCCTGAGGCCTCTTGAAAGGAGGCTTCTGGGCCTCTTGAAAGGAGGCTTCTGAGCCTCTTGAAGGAGGCTTCTGAGCCTCTTGAAAGGAGGCTCTCCGAGCCTCTTGAAAGGAGGCTTCCGAGCCTCTTGAAAGGAGGCTTCCGAGCCTCTTGAAAGGAGGCTTCCGAGCCTCTTGAAAGGAGGCTTCCGAGCCTCTTGAAAGGAGGCCTCCGAGCCTCGTGAAAGGAGGCCTCCGAGCCTCGTGAAAGGAGGCTTCCGAGCCTCTTGAAAGGAGGCTTCCGAGCCTCTTGAAAGGAGGCGCCCGAGCCTCTTGAAAGGAGGCGCCCGAGCCTCTTGAAAGGAGGCTTCCGAGCCTCTTGAAAGGAGGCTTCCGAGCCTCTTGAAAGGAGGCTTCCGAGCCTCTTGAAAGGAGGCGCCCGATTCTATTGAAAGGAGGCGCCCGATTCTCTTGAAAGGAGGCGCCCGAGCCTCTTGAAAGGAGGCGCCCGAGCCTCTTTAAAGGAGGCGCCCGAGCCTCTTGAAAGGAGGCGCCCGAGCCTCTTGAAAAGAGGCGCCCGAGCCTCTTGAAAAGAGGCGCCCGAGCCTCTTGAAAGGAGGCGCCCGAGCCTCTTGAAAGGAGGCGCCCGAGCCTCTTGAAAGGAGGCGCCCGAGCCTCTTGAAAGGAGGCGCCCGAGCCTCTTGAAAGGAGGCGCCCGAGCCTCTTGAAAGGAGGCGCCCGAGCCTCTTGAAAGGAGGCGCCCGAGCCTCTTGAAAGGAGGCGCCCGAGCCTCGTGAAAGGAGGGGCCCGAGCCTCTTGAAAGGAGGCTTCCTTTATTCTTGCTTGTCTCTCCTTATTTCTTCAATTTTCTTTCTATTTTTTCTCACTTCTCACTTCTCAACATCTGGATTTTCACTTTACAATTATTTCGTTTCTCACCTGTTGCTTCTGTTTTTCTCACTACTCCCTCCTACTTCTTGTTTTTCAACTACATCATTTCACTATTCACTTCCTACTACTCACTTTTCACCTGTCATTTCACACATCTCACTACTCAGTCCTCACTTTCATTTCTCAGCACTAACTACTCAATACTCTGTACTCACTTCGAACGGCTCATTTCTCACTTGTCACTATTCACTTCTCACTCTCACTTCACTCTCCGAGCAAAAGGCATTGGGTCAAATGGCGTTCAGCCAAATAACCCCTCAGGCCAAACGGTAATCCAAATGACCCTACACAGTTTTATCCCATCCTTTGATATTTTTTTCGTTTCAACAGCCCGCATAGCTTGACACCATCTTAACACAAGAGCAACAAATCATTTTCATCTGAAAACAATCATGAATAAAGCAACGGAGGATAAATATGGGAGTTATGAGATGATAAATCGAAAAGCTGTCACTGTAGTCATAAAAACAGATCGAAATGAATATCAAAAAATTATTTGGCTCCAGAGAGGATCGAACTCACGACCTTCGCGTTATTAGCACGACGCTCTAACCAACTGAGCTATGGAGCCCCATGTGGAGCAAAAGGAAATGTTTCCTTGTCCCTCTTTCATGGTCAATAGTTAAAATATGACAAAACAGTTACATACCCAACAATGCTTACGAGGACTCCGTGGCGCAACGGTAGCGCGTCTGACTCCAGATCAGAAGGTTGCGTGTTCAAATCACGTCGGGGTCAAACAAAAGATTTTTTTCTTAAACATCCACGATAATTGTTAAATGGATATGTCCAAAACTTCCTCATTTGTTCTTATTTTCAGGCATTTGTGTAAAAAAAATGTCATATAAATGGTGCACGACCCCCAGTGCGATTTTCCGCCCGTTGAACCATTTTCAATTAATGTGGCATTAATTCTCTTTATCTTTCGCATCCGATAAGTCCGTTTTCGATTCAACAGAATATCGCACCCATATCATCGGCTGCTGCTTATCGCTCATCCGAGTTGTAATTTGTAGCCAATTAATCTGGGAAATACCGCTTGAGCAGCCCACCCGAACATTTGGCAAACTGTCAACTGCTTGCCATCGAATACGGTTGATTGGTAAAATTGTTTATAAAATTTTAATGTCGCATTCGGAAGCACATACGCGCAACTTTCCATTCGACATTTTCCTTCAATAACATGTGTACATATGATGCTGTTCTGTTTTCTGCCGCACACTGGAAGAGCACACTTTGAATGTCCTCAGCATATCATAATCATTAGCTTTTTGTCTGAGGTTGCTCTCCCGCATCGGAGCGAACAGAAGAAACTTTCAGAAATGGATGTTCCACCTGAAGTTTTGCGCATTTCATCAGCAGATAGCACACAAAAAAGTGGGTACACGTCATCACACTGAAACACCGAACAACCATAGGTTTTGTTCAAGTTTTATCCGGTTACATCGTAGTTGGGATGATGTAGGTAATATTTTTTTTTGCCATAATCGTTATACTCTCATATGTAGGAGAAAGGCTACGCGTTCACTTCGGCAAGTACGAGTAGTCAAGCCCATTTGGAATAGAGAAGTAGAGTATGAGCAAACAAATTTCGGATACACCAGACATCAATGTCGTACCTTAATTGCAAACCGTTCTAACTATTCAGCTATTTTGTTGGAAAACTTCCAGGATGAGTTGAATACATGTTTAGGCAATAACCTACTAAAAAGATGCGCTTGATAAAGGTAAAATTATTCGAAACTTTAAAAATAGGTACACCTAACCATATTTCATTGTAAAACTGTTGGCCAGCACATAGCACGATCATTTATTGAACAAAGTATGAATATTTTGATCACATAGCTTCCATTTATCACTCAATCACGAACTGCAAGACATGGGCATCGTTATGCGGTATCTACAATCAATTCAAAAACGATTGTTTGGTGGAAGTGCTATACTACCCATCGAATCAGAAGATTTCCACTTTCAATGGACAAGAAGACTTCGTCATTCCTAGGAAGATTAATCTGGATTTTTTCTCTTCTCTATTTGGCGTTCATGCCAAAAGCAGAAGGGTTCCCTTTTTTCCACATTCCGAGAAGAGTTTTGTGTTGTTTGAAACAACCACAAGCAACTTAGCTTCATAAGTTGGGATCTTCTCTGCTGTTGATTTTCATTTGTGTGTAAAAATGATAAACTTGCAGACTTGTCACGAAAGCGGGCCCCTGTTTCCGGAGAAAAAGCGACTTTGGTTAGTGGGATTGGTTGTCATGGCGGAGACAATGTTTCTCCCTGGACGATTATCCGATCGCGAGGAAATTTTTAGCCACGGATAATCTGATTTACGGCGAACGGCGAGATATGATTTACAGCTTAAGTTTAATGCAGGCAAAACGAACTAGAGCTAAATGGAAAAACAACTCAATTTGTCCTTCTAATGGTGACAAAAAAAAATCAATACATATTTACATCTATCGTAAGGTAATTTGATTGCCAATTAATTGGTTGTAATAAAATATTTTAAAATTATGTGACATTCGCAGATTTGTTTGCAGACAAACACACAAAAAATATGCAAATCATTAGAACTGAATCGAACCTTTCCAGCAACTTTGAACATCAATCATTTATTATTATTATAGAGGTTAAAAATGAATTTACTTGGTTTGTGTTTATTAAAATGGATACATATTACACACGGTCCACAAAACCTACTTTTTAGCAAATAAAATAAATTAGTTTATGTATGAAAATGTTGGGGATAACATCTAAAGCGGTGAGTGAGAATAGAAAGTCGTAGGTAAGAAAGTATTATTCGTCTTTGTATTAAATGACCATGCGTTCCCACGCACAAATCCACGTGGTGTTAGACGAGCTGAAACATAACCACGCTACGTGTTCGCTGTTTATCGCTCGAATAAAGCATTTAATCTAGTCACCGCCAGGGGCGCTACTATTTGATGGAAAAACTTCGCATCGAATCATAAGAGACGTTCGTTCGTACGCTCACGCTTTTCTTACTTCCTCTCTCATTCCGAAACTGCACGGCGACGTCGTCGCTGTGTGGCGTTTGACTACGCACTATGCCAGCAAGAAGGAGGTGGAGGCGAATGGTGATCGGATCAATCGCAAAGCACCGGCTTTGGTCAGCGTGGTCCCTATGCTGACGCTTATGCCACACGCTTCTACTGGATGTTATGTTAGCAGGATTTATGCTGTGATGGCGTTGTTCATATATGGGCTACCCATGCCTGTTTTTTCTTCCTTTCAACACTCGTTCGTGCTCTAACGAATGACTAGCAAATCTGTCGATTTTGTTAATTATAATTATCGATTAGGAACTATGAGTGTTGTAGTTAATCGATAAAGCCATATTTTTCATATACTTATTGCATGCATTGGAAAAATCTTCACATTAACGGCTTTGTTCAACTAATTCTTCAGCTGCTTGACTTGGATAGATTCTTCAGATTCCATAGGGAAAAATCTTATATAAATATCAACACATTTTTTGCAAACTGAAATTCCACGAAAAAATGGAGAAAGAAAAAGAGAACGTTATTTTTGGCAACCGGTGATTTTTTTTTTTTTTTTGTGCTTTATTAATGAAGCAACCGGTGATGAAATAAGGACTATGATTGGTAACCTGGAATGTCAGGACCCTAAATGAACCTGGACGAGTGATCCTTCTGGCTCGTGAACTGCAGAAGGTTGGCCACCATCCTAGAAATTTGATGGCCTGTGGTGGCATTGCGCATCTCGATTCGAACGTAATTCTATCGAGTCGAACATGTTGGACATTAAGGCTTTCGATTCGATCTTGAAAACGATTCATAGTTCGAGTACGCTCGGGGAGGAACAAGAATAACGAGATGCTTCAGCATTATGGATACTCTTTAGCAAACTGGAAAACGACTCAAGTCGAATGAAAAACACTCACCACCTTATTATTATTTCTCTACGGGAAAAGAATAAATGTTTCATTATTGTATCTTGAAGGAAAGAATGTCATTAGTGTACCTACTTTTATAGTTTCCAGACAATATGCAATCTCTAATTATCCCGAAATCCGCGTAAAAACGACTTCAACTAAAATCTTTTTTTGCAGTTTTCACGTATTTCTTGGCGATTTCGATTAACCGCGTAAAAAATCGATTGGGAAAATCTGCGTAAAAACGTGTATATTCCAGAATCTACGTAAAAATAGTTGAGTTAAATAAAAAAACGCACAAGAGATAATCCAAGTGCATTTAACTATATATGAATATATGGAAACATCAATTTATTATCGAATCCTTCTTTAGCTTTAAATTATTTAGCTCAAAATTGGATCTGTGGCATAAGCTCGAATAAACATAAAACTTATAATTTGTGTCGTAACAATATCTCAATTTACAAAACATATCGTATCGGCATAATGTTTTAATCGGTTGCAATTGCCCAATAAACAACATTCCTTTTTATAGTCATTGAGCACAATTTGCTTGTTTATAAATTAACTGCCAATTCATGCCCTGAAGGATGCCTTTCCAACAGGCAACATGCTACACGCTGATGAAATTACTCTTTTTCTCTCTGTTTACTCACATTCGCCATGCGCTGAAGGTTGTCTCTCCAGCGGGTGGCATGGTCCAATGCACCGAATGAACACAATGACATTTGAGACGGGCGCTGTTTACTAAAAATGAACACTTGCATGAACTCGATGAATGAAAAAGTATTCATTCTTAGTAAACAGCGCACCGCTCAAACGTCAATGATGAACTCGGTGCATTGGACCATACTAAGCACGGAGACAGCTATCTCTTAAACCCTCAGTACACTGTTTGTCATGATGACAAATATTTGTCAAGTCTGCCTGAGATCTAGTCAGTCTGATGTCCGGATAAACTTGACAAATATTTGTTAATATTACATACAGTGGACTGCGGGCTTAAAGCCCTGTTTACATTTCGTTTGACAGAACATACTCGATTGAGCTAGTACAACACCATTCGAAATCTTGTACTGCGACTGAATGAAGTCGAACGAAATACATAATGCCGCATTTTTTCAAAACGAATGCAAAAACGTACGAATCGAGTGATTCGATTCGAGATGCACAATACCACCCCTGGATCCCTAGAACGTGAGCTGAAAGCCACGACCAACACTACATTCAAGTATGAAATCTATTACAGTTGCGGCGAAAAAGCAGGGCATGATGTTAGTTTTGTAGTGATGGGCAAGCAGATGAAGTGAGTAATGAGGTGGAAACCCATTAGCGAACGGATCTGTATTTTGAAGATACGGAGCAAATTCTTCAATTACAGCCTAATCAACATCTTTGCACCGAGAAACGATAAATTCGACGACTTTAAGGACACGTTTTATGCATGTCTTGGTAAAACCTATGGAGAGTGCCCAAAGCATGACGTGAAAATTGTTATCGGAGACGCTAACCCTCAGGTCCGTAGAGAGGACGGTTTGCATGCGAGATCATAAAGGCCTGTAGTAGCTTGTAAAACTAATGAGTGAAATCCCGTCAGCTTAATGGACCTGCTGGGGTGTTTAGAAATACAATGATACATCGTTCAGGGCTTGGTTGATCGGTTAGATCCCTACGGGTTACGAAATAGGCTACGTTAATTCAAAACTCGATAATTTCATGTCTTATGATCACATAGATATTTTTGGACATTTTATCAGCTTTTGACATTTTGTTTCTAGAGATATTTTCTGATGCATTCGGGGATATGTACTCCAGAACAGTTTGGACGGCCTAGGACATCCGAAAAAGATATTTCAACAACCAAATCTGAGTGTTAAATCAATGTAAAAAAAGTCGCCACAGACTGGAGTGTACCAATTACCGAGGAATAACCCTCCTTAATTCGGTGAACAAAACTTTGTCCGGATTTTTGTTTAACTGATTGAGGCCGCTTGAAGAAACCTTCGTTGGCGAATACCAGACAGGTTTTCGTAAGGAGCAATCAACGACAAATCAAATGTTCACCCTGAGAGAAATCCTTGATAAATTACGGGAGTACAACTTGCAGGCACATCATCTGTTTATTGAATTCAAAGCAGCGAATGATTCATTGAAACGAAATGAATTATGTCAAATTATACTAGAACATGGTTTTCCGGCGAAACTGATATGACTGATTCGTGTTTTTTTTTTTGCGAAAATCACGATATGTATCCGACAAAATAAGTTTCCGTCCAGATAAGCAAATTAGTTTTGTAGATAAACTTTTACAACGTTTTGAGGATTATGCAAATTTGTAATGAAAAACATGATATTGGCTCCATAACGCTTTAGGACATATTAGCCTAACAAATAAACGAAAGATTAGAAAACGTTTATATTCAGGAATCAGTATACACAAGAATTTTTGTTTAACAAAAAAAAATGTACGCCCGAATCGTAAAGTAATCCCGAGTTGTTAAGGCTTGCGATATGAACGTTACACGTAAAGGATGTTATGCTCCATTAATTCTTAGCTGCACATAGCTTCGCTTAATGAAGTTGGAGTATGAACTCCCAAGAAACCAAAAGTTGCTTTAAAAGTAATAGTTTGAATAGCTTGTTTTTTTTTTGGAGCTCAAGCGCGCCAAAGTGCATAACGAAGCCGAGCTCGATAAATTTATGTTATCTCCTGCAAACAACTAAGAGAGCCTTGGATGGGGATTATGCTCTGCATCGTCATCTCATGCACATATACACCCAGTTGTTTCCTACCACATGCCAAAATAAAACTTGGTACGTGAATAAATAAGTTTAAAAAGTGTCACGGATTGATCATGTTAAACAATAATTTAGTTATGTAACGGCCTTTCTTAGCCATGCGGTAATGTGCGACTTCAAAGCAAGACCATGCTGAAGGTGACCAGGTTCGACTCTCGGTTCGGATTAGGAAATTCATTACCTTTTGAATTGGTTCACTTTTCATTTTATTGTGGCATTATTGCTAATAGCAAAGCAAAATAATACCAATAGCAAATAATTTACAATTACTTTCAAGAACGTTCAATTATTTGGTCAATACAAATTTTTTTGCCTTTCTCGTACAACTAAGTTGTACCGAAAGGCTATCATTTCACTCCGAAAACGAACTTTTTATAGAAGCCTCTGAGACCCATAGTATTATATACCAATCGACTCAGCTCGACGGGCTGAGCACATGTCTGTCTGTCCGTGTGTATGTATGTGTGTATGTGTGTGTGTATGTGTGTGTGTATGTGTGTGCACAAAAGCTATAAAAAACATTAGACAACTTTTCATATAGTAATCCTTAACCGATTTTCTCGCAACAAGTTTCATTCGACAGGGGACAAGGCCTTGTTGATCACTATTGAATTTTATAACGATCGGTCTTTGCGTTTAAAAGTTATTAAGAAAATGGTACATCTGACCATATAAACCCCATATAAGGTTGGTGTCTTAACTAAATGCAAGAAAGGCACCACCAACGCTAGGTGGATTAATCTGGGTTTTATTGTCGTTATTAGAGAGACTTTCAGCCCGACCAGCCAGCCTCGTCTCCGCGGTCAATCCTAATATTTACCACCAACATAAAAAGCAAACAGAAAATCTGAACGATCATAACGAGGGTATTTTTGTGAAGGTTTCTCAAGAGTTTGGAATTTTAGTCAGAAATCGTGCTGAAGGGATGAATCTTATTCTAAAAAGTCACTTCATTTAATGACTCTACCACCATAATTTGAAGTGATCGATGAGACGATATATATATGATATAGACGAACAATGACCAGCACCGTAATTTTAAGGCTCAAATTACAGTCATCCAGTCATTGACAAGAAAACCAGCCATGGCTGTCCACAAACCACGTAGACCGAAATTTCACATTTTCAAAACCCCCCCTCCTCCCTAGTAGACTTTTGCGAAACCCCTCCCCCACCTCCTTGAAGTCTACGTAGATTTTTCCAAATTATACAAAATATCATATATGATTGGAAAAAATATGGAAATCAACCATGTTTTCAGCAATTCAGCTATACAAATTTATTTCCAAATCCATTGTGAACATTACAGTAAAATTCGAATTTCATACATAACAAAATCAAACTAAACAAGATCCAACACAATATCAATTAAACATTCAAAACGAAATCAAATTCAGAGGATTTAGTCCTGAAACCAAATCACGAAGCCAATTAATTTAATTCCTGTTGAATTTGATTCCTCCTAGAGGTGACACTTGGCATCGGCTTAAAATCTGTCACACATCTGAAATATAATTCTTCACACCGGTTCAAATTTGTAGACAACCCAAGAATTTTCAGAATTTTGAAAAATTTAGAGTTCCGAGGTTGACATTCGAGATTCACAGTCTACTTTCCAATATTTTTTCCTGGAAATTCCGTAAAATTTCCCGATTGATAACCTTTAAAGTTTCCAGGTAATACTCCAAAGAACTCTCCGTGATAATTCCGATGTTTTTCTAGAAAATTTCATGCAATATACCACTGAATAATCATTAGTTGAAATCCCCAGATTTTTTTTCTAAATTCCAATAGTTTTCCCGTTAAAATTTCGAGTAATTTTCCATGAAAATTTAAAATTAAATCCCGTTGAATTTTAGCATGGTTTCCTACGATATTTTGACATTTCTCTTGTAAAGTAGGAGCGATTTCCTGATGAAATTTTTTTTTAAATCCTATGGACATTCCAAAAAGTTTTTCAAATAATTATAGGTGAATAAAAATAATTTCAGTTGAATTTTTGGTGTATTTATCGTAAAAGTTTCGAATAAATTTTCATGAAAATTATAAATGATTTCTTACATAAATGGCAATAATTTGTTTGTGGAAACTCAAAGAGTTTTTGGTGGGAAATTGAAATAATTTCTCGTGAAAGTTTCAACAATTTATTTTTCCATCGATATTTCCAAATTTCGGAGAATTCCCCTTACAAGTTCTAAAGAATGTCTTTTAGAAATTCCAAAGACTTCTGCTTGGATATCCCAAAAAGCTTCCTTTGTAAATTCTAAAGAATTTTCCGGTGAAGTGCGACATAATTTCCAGTGGAAATTCTAAAGAATCACTTGTAGTTTCTTGAGAAGTTCCTGCTGAAAATCAAAAGATATTATAGTAGAATCTACAATGTAATCCAAGTGGACATTTTGAAAATTTTTCGAGAGTTTTTATAGAACACTTTGGAGAAACTTCCTGCACAACACAGAAAAATTTGCTGTTGAAATCATGATATTTTTAAGCGTAGTTCAGACTATTACTCCAGTGAAATCCATAAGATTTTTCTGGAGAAATTCGAGAGATTATGTCGGTAAAGTCTTGCAAAAAACGGAAAAATCTAAAAAAAAATCACAAAAGTGAACTTTGAACAAATCTGCTGTATGAATTGTTTTCAAAAAAAATAAAAAATAAAAGAAAGTCTATGTTGACTTTTAGTATAACCATTACGAAGCTGTAATGTTTGCTACCCAAATGATTAATTTAACATTTGGCTCCGTTTTGCTTCTTCGAATCTGAGCCTTTGAAATTAGATGAATAAAAAAATAACATGAAGAACATTCAATTATAGCATTTGATTAATGGAAAATATTTAAAAACTAATGAAAGAATTAACTTGTGAGTGACTCGTGACTGAAAAGAAGAGAAAAGTTGTTCGGGACCCCTCGGTAGATTTTTTTAAAAAATACCCAGGAAATGAAAGATAAAAAGCTTTATTTTCACGTAATTGAAATTTTAGCGATGCTCATTTTTTGTGATAATGTTGTTCTACCAAACACGCCGTGCCTTGTTAAGGGCCATCGTATTGTATTGATCGAAGAGCTGCAATCTCGGCACTCCACCATTATACCGGGCGTCTGCCATTACTCGGCAGGGCTTTCCTTGGCATGGTAGCATTGCATACGCCTGATAGGATAGCTTCGAACTCCTATCAACATTTTTCACATCTTTTGGTTGCATTAACTCATATATGACTGAATTTGTTTTATATGTGTAATAGAAACTTAAACTTGTGTAAAACATCTGTGCTGCTCGGGACGCCCGCTTAGATTTTCAGTGTTGGTTTCCAGTCCCAGTGGCCTTGCCCTCGGATGTTGAACGCCATAGTTGATCTTAAAGCGAATTGCTAAGTGATCACTATACGGTGAGTCCTCGTCCACCCTTCATGTCTTTTTTGCCAGACCAGGACTGACATACGTTACGTTAATCCATGACTCGATCCGGTTTCTTCTGAATGTGGTAGTGAATCCATCATTGACTAACACTGTGTCGAGCTTCACTTGCGCCTCTAGTAACTCTTGTTGACCCTTGTGATTGGTACTGCGGCTATCCCACTCTTCTGCCCAAGCATTGAAATCTCCTGCTATGATGACCGTCCCGTCGTGCAAATAGTCACCATCCTTGATCCGTCCAGTTGTCTGTCGTTGTAGGCAAGGACATTGTACGGGTCGGACAAGAGCGCGACATCGGTCCCCAGTCACCAGCAGCTGCTTGGTTGATGCACAATGGTTAAGATTGAGCTTCTTCTTATTGGCTTCACCGAAAGGACACGAAGCTCCACCCATAACGTGGTTACGGGCTTACTTCTTGATGGCACAAATGAAGTACTTTGGTGCCGATTACCGTATTTCTTTCTTGTGGCGTTCCTCACCACAGCAATGACACAGTCTTCTCAACCTGTGTACCGCACTGAGATTTAACGGCAGAGACGATGCCGTCTGCATAAGTGACCTCGTTCAGCTGTTTACACTGGAGGGTCACTTCCATACCCAACTACCTCACCTCGACGCCATCACCCGAGACCTCCTGGGTCAGCTTCTTGTAAGCCGTATCGCACGCTTGCGCTTCAAGATCATTTCGCTTCGCACGTCCTCTCACAGTGCCGAAATTCTTTCGGCTGCCCACATCGATTTAAGGACTTCGGCGTATTTTGCCATGACGGTTTTGAGCAGCAAGGCCTCGCCTCTGTCCTTTATTTTGTTTGCTTATCGGAATGCGTCCAACTTCCGCTTACCGTGTGCCAGGGATATTCGGACCTTGTACCAATGGAACAGACTGGCTGGCAGACTTTCTAGACCCGACGACTTGCGTCTTGTTGATGCTTTTCGCTCTCTTTTCAGACCGAGAAGTCACCTTCTCGAGGGCGCTCGTCGCTTGGCTTTGTGTTAGACACCGCCGTACGGTTACTGCCTGAAGCGTTTCAAGCCGGGTGCAGTCTTATCTCCGTTTGCCAACAGAGCGAAATCTAATGCTTCTTGGGCCATCATTGCTCTTCCAAGGAATGACGTGGAATGACCATGCATGACCTTCTCTGCTTACCTTGCGACTCGGACAGCTGAAGTGTACCCGATAATATTACTGAACTTTCGATAACCACCCACTTTCCGGGTAGTAGCCGGTAGTAGTAATGATAGCCGGGATATCGATCGCCGCCACCAGGGAGACTCTGGTTCTGCTGGTAGCACCCTACGTCACTCCAGTATACGCCCTATTGGCAGGAGATCTCGCCAAACCCCTGTTGGTGAAGAGGTTCACCGCCTAACTAGCAACTGCCTCATCAAATAAATTTACGTTATTGTTCGAATTCTTCTTATAGGCATGGGGAATGTACCACTAGGGAATTGCCGCCTCTCTACTTAGTGTTCATTCAGCACTCCCACAGTTATTAACCACGAGGTTTCTTAGCAAAGTTATCATTTTTGCATTTGAATATGTATCATGAGGCTAACGCGATGATACTTTTATGCCCGGAGAAGTCGAGGCAATTTCCAAACCGAAAATTATCTAGACCGGTACCTGGGAATCGAACCCAGCCACCCTCAACCCCAAAAACAGCACAGATTTCGACGAGTCCCGGGCTGGTGGATGATGTCCCATCATCGCCACGGCACACTCTCCAGGTGACCAAAACCATGGAGCTGCGAATAAAACAAGCTTTGCGGGCTTGTCTCGCATGCTTTACCATATATTCGATGTGTCACCGTTCCGTGAGCGAGCACGTGAATGGTGAGACAGATTCGATGTACCGATATGGTGGACTTTAAACACAAATATTTCCTACTCCCTGTTTCTCACTAGGCATTTCATCTAGATAATCCGGTTCGACCTGATTCCTCTCCACAAATCGGATCCAGAACGGCCGCTACGACCTTTCTCAGGGACATTCCGGGTTCTGTACACCAGTTGTGCATAATATTCCGACATTTGGCTGAAAGTCCACGCATTTCTAAAGAAATTGATGGTAACGATTAATCCGTTAAGTTACTATTTTATGGGTTTCTTTTCTAATTCACTTACCCGCATCACAAAATAAGGACATATGAGGCTTTTAACCACATTCGCTTTCATGGTACGATGAGACTCGTTCTGTTTTTGAACGATGCCGGTAACGCAGTTACAAACTAAACCAAAACCACCGCTTACTGTGTTTCGCCCGTGCATGCGACGAAAAACGAAAATCCTCTACATAGAAACTCGCCTACTGTCTGCGGTGGGCTGCTTGCCAGGAAAACGTGATCAAAACAACATATCCTATGGGGTGGCCTTCTGCCAGCAGCAGGACGTAGAAGTAACCACTGATTCGCTGCAGCTGTGTTTGTGAAGGTAACCGATTTTCGCACCGCATTTCCATGGTGTAAATCCCGTTTTCCTTGTGTACGTGGAAAACTATTGCAGAAAGGGAAACTTGCAAGTACAAGTGACAACATTGTAGACGCAGGAAGTATCTGTCAAAAGCTAAGCTATTTGCAGGCACCACCAGCAGCAGCAGCAGAGGCGACTTTCAAAACAGCGTTCTAGTGCTGAAATAAACCCGATTACAATATATTCCAGTGTGTTTATTGTGTGCATTTCGATATCGGTAGCATCGTCGATTAGTGTAGTGTGAATGCATTTGATAGTAAGTGCCCTAAGAAGCTGTTGATATTGCAGGCTTTGTGTGGTTTCCCCCCTGAGAAGCGAGGGAATTAGGAAACAGTTTTCGGTGGCTTCCCTGGCAAAGCCTAGATTAGGATATCACATTGCAGAGGCACTAGCGAGTACAATCGGTTTTAAAATAGGAACGATACAAAACGTAACATAAATTGCACACAAAAAGTGAGAAAAGTGAAGTTTAATTAGCAGACATCACACGGCTGGACTGCGCTAGAGTTATAGCGGGTGGAAAATCTGCCACCCCCTGATTGATAGTAGTGGTGTTGAAAAGGCTAGTTCACTAGAACGTGCGGGGATATTAGTGTTAGTGCAATCCCTATCGCGCTGCCAATCAACAGGAGAATCCCGTGCAAGACTTTTCGATCCTTGCAAGCTTTTGCGTGTTCGAGCGATATCGCCATATTGCCTGGTTGACAGATGGTTGTAAACATAAACAATCTGCGAGTTCCACTAATAAAAAACTAATCCGCGGTGAAATAGTGCTTGCTTACGCGGTTGATTCAAACTAAGCAAAAACGTTTCTGCAATCGGCCACTTGTTGTGTTCCCCTGACATACGGTTTCGCCATTCTCTCATTCCACACTCCCGTGAAGGGTTTTCCAACTGAAGCGGAGGCTCGGAAAATACTGACATTCTTTCACTCACCTGTCCGTCACTGTTTGCGTGTGTATAGCGCTGCAAGGGAAAATAACAAGCACCGAGCAATCGGCTAACAAGGGGGAAACTTCCTGCGCAAGCTTTGCAACTGTATTGGTGAGCGTGCGGAAAAGCGGAAACCTTTTGACACAAGCAACAAGCGGCGACATTTTGCCCCCATCCCCTCCCGTTCCGTCGAATCAGTCCACGGTTGTTATCGAAATAGGCCCTAATCTGAGATCGTGTCGTGTTTTATTATCCCAGTAGGCTCTGCACAATTTCCATACCCGTCTGGTGAAAACAATTAAAAGCAACTTATCGCCGCAATCGAAGTGTGTTCAAGAAGCCAAGTGCACTGTGGAATTGTTGGATACTCAGCGCAATTGTGTTTAGGAAGCGAAAATTCGCATTCCTTTCTGGAAGTTATTCTCTTTATCTTCCCGTGAATTCCAAGTGAATTAGTGTTGGTGCAAGTTCAAGGAAATCAGCGATAAGAAACGCGCAACAACCAGCTTTTTAGTAAGTTTTCTTGCGATACAACGGGGTAGCTGAAAAGCAGCGTACAGTATAAGAAGTTCTGCGAAAAGTCACCCTTTTCCTGCCGAGGACAAAACAGCCCGTGCGCGGTTGTCTGTATAGGTAAGTACCTGTCCTGTACTTTCCGTAATTGTTGCACACGGTGTGCTTTGTTCGAGCACTCCACGTAAATAATTAAAAAGCGGGCTCCTGTGGTTTGACCCTCGGATATGATTTAATCGCTCATACGCGTACATAATTGATAGCGGAGGTTAACTGCAGTTCCCATATCAGATTACAGCCATCGGACCTACAGATAGGTAAAAAACAGTATTGGGGACATTGGAGCAGTCCCAGTGCCAGTGTGTTGGTGCTGCTGATTGGTTTTCCACCTTTGAAGATTCACATGAGCGAATTAGTCAAGTGAACCCGTTGCAGGAGAGCTGTAAAACAAGCATGTGGGTGAGATCTGGCGTTGACTGGCAGCCGGGTTTTGCTCTCGTGCTTTGATGTTATCGGGGGAACTGTAACCGGGGACGACCCAGTGCGTTGGTTGTTTTTGTTTGCGCAGAGCTTTCACTTTGGCTGAAAGGTGCAGTGCTGTTTTGTTACCACGCGAAAATTTACACGATAGGGTTATCAGAAGGTTCGTGTACGAAAATTGGTTGTAAGTGACCAGATAAATCGGTCGATTTATTAAGCAGCGGACGTCCAGACTACGACCTGAAAAAATGTTATTAAAATTTAGCAACATCGGATGTGTCATCATCTCAACTAGCAAAGCCCACTATATCCACTCAAACGCAGAGTACTGAAGTTGAGACTTCCCAGAATTTTGCAGCAGATGCAACAGCAAGCAGTACGGCATCTCTAGCCGAGCCTGTCCCAACTACTGAGCTGAGAACGAAGTGCAAAGGATAAAATTCGACTACACAGCAAATACTTTTGAAAATTCAACGACGTGTAAAATTGCAGCAAGTCCCAATAAACGAATAAACACTCGATGTTCAATTGAATTTGATTGAATTTTACAACCGAGCACAGTTTAAATTTATTTCGATTTAAAAGAACAGTAAGATCGATTGAATGTTACGTTTATTTGCATGCTCCAAATATGTGCATGAAAATACATTTAAAATCACAACATATTTTTATCTGTGTACAATTGCACTTACCCGGAAGCGAGAAAGATCCTCTAGCTTAAAAGGTTTAAAGGGTCCTACGCTGAAGTCACGGAAAGGAATCAGATCTCAAGTCTGTCTACTCAACCAATACCTGCAGCAAAAGAAGTTTCCCTAGTAACATATTGGTTTTATGATGGTTTTATAACACTCTTGTAGAGTAAATTATGTTCTTCAAGAGCGTAATAAAACTTGAAATGTTACTTGGGTTCTGCTCTTCTTCAAGAAATGAGAGTTATGCGCTCCGAGTTGGAATCGCTTCGGCTTGAAATTCAGACGTTAAGGATCCAAACGACTACTTTAAGAAGGCAATGGGACAGAAGAGACGCTTCCGCCCGAGACATGTCACTGCTCGATCTGATCTATTCCTAGCTCTTTACCATCCGTCGCTACCATGAGTGGCGAGCACGCCACTGTCTCACCGGCTCCCCAGATCTAGCATAGTAGCAACGCCAAGTTATCCAAGATTTATTGCGGACAGGGTGTCTTTTACTTTCCCCAACCAAAAGCATCCAGCAGAATCTGGTACCACTACCAAAATTGCCACCTGCAATATTGGAATCGTGTTTCTAGTCGGAAGTCCCAATAGAATTCTAACCATCCAAGTAAGCTAAGTGGGAATCATTCCGCCAAACTCTAGCCGTCAACCGGCACATCTCTCTTGTTGAGACCTCCATCGAGACGAATATCTGCTACAACACTGCAACTCCCGAGCCATTGCCTGAGCCGGGCAGTCGAGGCATCTTAGATCCGGAAGCTCTACCCAACTGGAACCTTTGGACAGACCCCGGCACTCGAGGATGGCCTCAGACAAACAAAGCTTTCGTGGCGCTTTGGATTATCGGGACGACCGGACAGACCTCGGCCTCCAGTGAACGAAGATTCGAGAGATATATGAAGAACCTGACCAGATGCCCGGGTACAGTGATCATTCGCTAATTGGGACACGACCTCACCTCAATTAGCGAATGCCGTTCGCTAATTGGGGCATTTTGACAAGCATCAATGTTGTTTACTTTTTGCAAGTATCGATCACGACAAACATGCTTGTCCCAATTAGCGAACCCACAAGTAAAAAGCGCCGCAACAAGAAAAAAACAATTGGCGAACGTTTACTGTAGTTGGGGCACCCAGTGCGTTCATCATACCCACACCGTAACTGGGAAACACATCCGACGCCAAGAGATAGACCGAAAAGGGCCACATGATCTCCCTGCACGCAATTTGGCAAGCGCATGGGTCCGAGACGTTGTTTCTTCAGAGGACTCTGTGGAAGACAAGCGATTCCTGTCTGGTGTTTCGGGACACTTTGCTCTATCCCGACGGACGGCAAGGGATGCAAGCCATTGAATAGCAGCAAGCTTATCAACCATGACCATCAAGCAGTTAAAATTTCGAACGATTTGATTTGTACTCAAGCTTGGTAAAATAGTAAGTCCCTTCGGCCGCTTTCTGGGGATCCCAGGGGCACTAACCCGAGTTATAAGTCGCAACAGACCCAGCATTCCAGGCTCCCCGGGCACTTCAACCTGGGTAATAAGTCCTACTTTTGCCAGCAGTTCTTTAAATCTAATCCAGCTCCATTTATTGACCCTGTTCATATGACCCTCAACAGTAGTACCCTCCTGGATACCTCCGAGGTTAATCACCCAGACTATATCAATTGACTCGGAAACTGTCTTGCAATTTGTCAATTCCATTGAAACTTTTGATTATTTACGATAAACTATTGAGAATTCCAACAATATCAGAACCAACCAATCCCATTCATGCATTCCCAACACGGACATCAGGATGATGTAAGTGACGGGCCTTTTGACCCACCATTTCATTTTCTCTGGGTTTGAAAGAACCCATGAGTCGCGCTCGCGCGTCATAAATTCTGCATAAAAACGAACCCTCCCATCTGTACCACTTGCAATACTTCCCATATCCTATCAGAATGTTACGCTTATGCAACGCAACGCTTGACTTTAAACTTGAGTAGCACACCTGAAGAGATTCTATCACAACCCAGCGAAGACAAATTGATCGAATTCCTGAAGAACACCGACTTGATCGACCAGCTGTGAAAATAAACTAGGGTTGAATGACCTTCTGCGTTAAAATCCCTCAAAAACAAACCAGCAACTAGCTCGCGCGTCATTTTAGGGAATATCCCTCAGAAACTAACCCGTAGCTACCAGCTCGCGCGTCATTTCTGTTCGAGGATCCACGGTCAGTGGTCACGGAGAGCGGACAGAACTAGGGCGCCGGTGCCAGTCCCAGCATCGATGGTGGTAGTTTCTGCATCTGATGCGATTCAGCGTTAAACTATCGAGTGGCTATCGTCTGCGTCAGCAGCACTACAGTGAAATTTTCACGCATGGTGGCATGGATCTGGTTTTGTTAATTGGTTGATTGGCAGTTAATTGGGAAGGCGCATAAGTGAAAAAAAAAACAGTTCTTTTCAGAACCTCACTTTTATACAAGATATAGATTGTTGCTTCGGTTCCCTTTGTTCTGCTGTTCGAAACATGTGGGGCACAGAACTGTCAAATCGTATTGATTGACATTTAGTGCCGTATCCTCGACATTTTTCGAACAGCGACAATCTTTATCTTGTAACTAAAATATCTTTTTTTGAGCCGAAACAAATTTTCATCAAAGTGCAAACCATCATCGCTTGGCTGTTAGTTATTCGTTAGGCGCATTATTGCAAATTAATCGGTTCTTCTCAGGACCAACATTTTATATAAGGGAAGGATAAGCCTGGACAAGTTTGGTTCAAAGTGAAAATTAATCGCTCGGTGACCACAAAAAGTTGCCATCTGTAGCAGAATCAAAAGCATGCGTCAGAGGTAAATGCTGCCAAAATGTATTCGCAGGGATAAGTATTAGTATATTTTGCCATTATGTTATCGACATTGACTAGACCACCATCGGCTGGTCTCTTTCCCCGTGTTAAAGCTGGAGGTTGCTTTCAACCTTAACGGTAGCAATCATTTCCCAATTCAGGTCACTGATAACGCCTTTCTCTCCACCAATACCAAGAGGCCTCGATTGCGCTATGATACCGTCGATGGAGATTCATTTGACAATTACATCTGACGTGCGTTAGAGCATAGTACCCCGCTAAAGCTTCCCGACTTCTCCAAGATCGTCTCCGTGCCACTGGCTCATCTATCATCTCATATAGATATTTTAGTTACCAGATAAAGATTGTCGCTTCGGTTCCCTTTGTTCTGCTGTCCGAAACATGTGTGGTACCTAACTGTCAAATCTTATGTATGTATTTTTCCTTCATTGACATTTAGATCCCTTATATCCTCGCCAGCAAAAGATGTTCCCGACAGCGACGACAGCGACGACAGCGACAATGTTCATCTTGTAACTAAAATATCTTTTTATCTTTCCCGTAAACCAGTACTTGGCCCGGACGTAAAGCCCTTCGTTGGTGGTCGGACGAAACGCATCGTGTTGTTGACGCTAAAAGGAAGGCTCTTCGAGCGCTCAGGGGGCTTCCCTCTGAACATCCTGGAAAAATAAAGGCCTTGGATATTTGTAAGCAAAAACCCGACTTAATCCATCTTCAGTGAATGGAACACTTCTTACTTATAAAAAGTTTTATGTACCCAGTGCATATCCTGGGATTTTTATGCTTGAAAAGTTTAAAAATATATGTTACTACATATTGTTCGTGTTTTGACCCTTCCAGGACGTAGTTCTCGGTTGTTCTAGGCCGTCCAAACTGTTCTGGAGTACATATCTGCGAATGTATAAGAAAATATGTATAGAAATAAAATGTCCTGAGCTGAGATATATGTCCAAAAATATCTATGTCATAATAAGGCATAAAATTATCAAGTTTGGAATACACGTAAACTATTTCAGGGTCTCCAAAACATGCTGGAGTTTAGAACATCCCAGCAGGTCCATTGAGTCGAAGGGATTCTACTCATTACTTCTACAAGCTGTAACAGATATTTATGGTTCTCCAAAACGTCTGTGAGTTCAGAACATACGATCCACTCGATCAATCAAGTATTGAATGGTGTGTCTGTGCATCGCCAAATATCCCAGCACATCATTTGAGCCTTCACTCGATACTTTTTCAAGCTAATATAGACCTTTATAGCTCTCCAAAAGATCATGAAGTTCATAACATACGATTTACTCGATCAATCGAGTCCTGAATGAAGTATCCATGCATCGCTCAAAATCCCAGCGGACCATCAAGCTAATAAGATTTCTCTCATTACTTTCACACACTACAGTGGACCCTGGTCTAAGACTTGAAACCGACTTTGGAAGCAAATGATGCCATTCACTGACGGTTGTTTAGAACAATGTCCCAAGGAACTTCTGTTCCAATTCTCGATGTATGCTGGAGAAGATGGTCCTTTCATTAGCGACCCATGGAGGGTCGACTATATTACAGACACTTTGTAGTTCTTCGACACGTCCTGCAACCCAGATCATTTGATCTATCGAATGGATCATCTTATGAACCATGTATATGATATCTCAGGTCTATTGAATTAAATGACTTAAATCATTGCTATATAAGCTACTACAGACATTTTTGGTTCTCCTTCCTTGAATTTGTAATGCTTGAAGGTGATCATACAAGTTCGTCGAATAAGTGTTTCTGCGCCTCAACAAAAATGTTTATGGCTATATTCGAATGAAGATTACCTCGACACAAACGCTTTTTTAGTAATTGTACATCTGGTCGATACCTTGATCTTTATCCAAGTTTATTTTGGAGGACCTAGAACATCTCATGTTAATGGAAATAAGTACCACCCTAGTAGAACAATTCTAGCTGATTTCGTTGCATCAACTCTAATGTAACTCAATTTGGTCAGAGACAAGTCACAGAAACTTGTCTTCGACAAGTGTGTTACTCGGGCATTTGCTTATTGAACCAGATCGGCATGATGAGGACATTACAAAAGTCCAGGTTGATCCGGTAGATATCTTGGGTTGAACTCGAGAACGTCTTGGAGTACCTTGAACATCTGGTATACAAGAAAATTGATCACTGGCTTGACATTCAAGATGCCTAAACTTGATCGAGTGTTCAGAACTAGCATACAATGTGGTAGAGGATTCAAACTTTTCAACAAACTTGAGATTAGACCGCATCGTGCTTTCGTGCTGTGCGGTTCTTTCTCTCTTTGCGGAAGGAAGTTTTTAATACTACCCGAAGCTATTTTAATTTCAACGGTGCTTCTTAGCGCTATTTGTACCCACTGATCCCGTTACGATCTTTGCAAGGACCCGTGCCTTCGTTTTACGTTGGACCCGTCTGCGGAAGTAAAATTCCGACAAGCGGTGGTAATCCTGCAGGGACACCGTTCTGGGAAAAAACCTCTTAGAAGGTCACGTCTCCACGCTCAGCAATGAGTATTAACAAAAACAAGAGGAAGGGGGAGTCTCTGAATTCTCCACTTCCTTCAAAGAAACAAGGTTTCAAGACCGTTCTGCCCAAGCGCGGAAAAAATAGAAGGAAGCCGGAGACTTCAGATATTCCTTCTAAATCTAATGTTGACATTGTTTCTTCTCCTATCGAACTGAGAAATCAGTTCGATTTGATTAATGATGAAATTTAGCAAATCGAATCTACCTTTAGCCCAGGTGATTCGATTCATGCGAAGAAACAAAGGATTCCGCCAATTGTGGTATCTGTTGCCGAGATTTCTGGCTTTCGGAATGAAATCTTGAGTAACCTTCAGGGGATCAAGGTTTCATTTCAGATTGCTAGGAAGGGTGACTGCCGCGTTTTGCCGGGATCCTTTGACGATCGCAAACGTCTTCTTCAGTATTTAACTGAGAAGCGCCATAAATTCTTCACATACGATGACAAAACTGAGCGATTGTTCAAAGTCGTCTTGAAAGGTCTCCCCAGTGATGACAAATCACTGGATGAGATTAAAATTGAAATTTCTCAATTACTTGGATTTTCACCAGTCCAAGTAATTAAGATGAAAAAGAAATCCCATTCTGGTACTTCCCAGAGGGCATTTCTCAAGAATTTTATTTAGTTCATTTTAACAAAAGTGAACTAAATAATATGAAAAGTTTGGAAAAGGCCTGTATTATGTCTCATGTCCGTGTTACATGGGAACATTTCCGCAGGCCTGGGGAAATTTCCAAAACCCTACCCAGTGCCGTAAGTGCCAAAAGTGGGGTCATGGATCCAAACATTGTCACGTGGATGCTAAATGCATGATTTATGGTGGAGCCTCTCACGCCAAGGACGCATGTCCTGTGAGAGAAGATTCCAATAAATTTAAGTGCGCAAACTGTGGGGCAATCATAAATCCAATTTCTGGGAATGCCCTTCACGCAAAAAGTTTTGAATTCCCGTGCAAAATTGATGACGGAAATTCCAATCGGATCCCAGATTCGACGGGTAGAAATTTTCAAACGCTCAAATTTCGAAACCGGTTACCGGTCGAGCAATTCATACCCACCACAATTCACAAACAAATTTTGCCGCTCGTCAACGGGTAGCAAGCACTTCAGTAAATTCCAATTTTCGAATGTACCTACGTATGCAAACATCGCTGCTGGTAGACAAAATTTCTCTTCTCAAAATGAGGTTTATACCCATGTCCCAACGGAAAATAACGGTCATGTTGCCGATTCAGGTAGCATGACTGCTTCCGATTTTGATTTTTTAACTGAACAATTGCATCACATGATTGATGCAATGTTCAAAGCAAATACCGTTCCTGAAGCTGTTCAGGTTGGTATAAAGTACACACAAAAAATTGTTATCGGACTCCGTTTCAATGGATCCAAATAATTGTGTGAAAGTTCTAAATTGGAATGCCCGCTCTCTAAAGGGTAAGGAAGATGAATTATTCAACTTCCTTTCAGTTCATAATGTGCATATTGCGTGCATTAAAAGAGATCCAAATTATTTTATCTACAGAAATGATCGTCTTGACAGCGCCTGTGGTGGGGTCGCCATCGTCATTAATAGACGTATCAAACATAAATTATTTTCTTCGTTTGAAACCAAAGTTTTTGAAACCTTGGGAGTTTCTGTTGAAACAAATTTTGGACAATTTTCCTTCATTGCAGCCTACTTGCCTTTTCAATGCAATGGGCAGCAAAAGAATTTGTTGAAAGCTGATCTTCAAATTCTGACTCGCAACAAATCAAAATTCTTCGTAATTGGTGACTTCAATGCCAAACACCGTTCATGGAATAATGCTCAAAGCAATTCCAATGGTAAAATTTTATTTGAAGATTGTCCTGCGGGATATTATACTATTCAATATCCCAATGGACCAACTTGTTTTTCTTCCAGTTGAAATCCTTCTACAATTGATTTAGTTTTAACGGATTCAAGTCAGCTGTGTGGCCAATTGGTAACTCATGCTGACTTTGACTCTGATCACCTTCCTGTGACATTTGAAATCTCACAAGAAGCCATTTATAATCCAATCAGCTCTACTTTTAATTACCATAGAGCTGATTGGGATTTATATAAAACATATATCGATAGGAATTTTGATGTTGATATTCCTCTCGATACCAAAAGTGATATTGATAATGCTCTCGTATCTTTGACAAATTTAATTGTCGAAGCCAGAGGCATTGCAATTCCGAAATGTGAAGTTAAATTCAACTCCATTATTATTGACGACGATCTTCAGCTACTGATCCGTCTTAAAAATGTGAGAAGAAGGCAATACCAAAGAACTCGCGATCCCGCGTTGAAAGTTATTGGCGAGATTTGCAAAATGAAATTAAAAAACGTTTCGCTATTCTGAGAAATACCAACTTTGAGAATAATGTCTCGAAGTTGGATCCCAGTTCGAAACCCTTTTGGAAATTAACAAAAATTCTTAAAAAACCTCAAAAGCCAATTCCAGCGCTTAAAGAGGGAAATAAAATTTTATTAACAAATGGCGAAAAGGCTCAAAAACTTGCTCAGCAGTTCGAGAGTGCCCATAATTATAGTCTAGGTCTCACTAGTCCAATTGAGGATCAGGTTACACGTAGCTTCGAAGACATTCTCAATCAAGAGAATGTTTTTGACCCTTCGTTGGGAACCAATTTGGATGAAGTGAGATCTATTACTAGAAAATATAAAAATATGAAAGCCCCGGGTGATGATGGTATTTTCTACATACTTATCAAAAAACTTCCTGAGAGCTCTTTATCCTTTTTGGTTAATTTATTTAACAAATGTTTTCAATTGGCATACTTTCCAGATAAATGGAAAAACGCCAAAGTTGTTCCAATTTTGAAGCCGGACAAAAATCCAGCTGAGGCTTCTAGTTATCCTTAATCAGTTTGCTTTCTTCAATAAGCAAACTGTTTGAAAAGATTATTTTAAATAGAATGATGGTTCATATTAATGACAATTCTATTTTTGCTGATGAGCAATTTGGTTTTCGCCATGGGCATTCAACCACTCATCAGTTATTAAGAGTTACGAACTTAATTCGGCTGAACAAATCTGAAGGATATTCGACTGGAGTTGCTCTTCTTGATATAGAGAAAGCATTTGACAGTGTTTGGCATGAAGGTTTGATTGTAAAATTGATGAATTTTAATTTTCCCTTGTACATTATTAAACTGATCCAAAATTATTTATCAGATCGCTCACTGCAGGTAAACTATCAGAATACTAAATCTGATAGATTACCTGTAAGGGCTGGTGTCCCCCAAGGCAGCATACTGGGGCCCATATTGTATAACATTTTTACTTCTGACTTACCTGATTTACCATCAGGGTGTCAAAAATCTTTGTTTGCAGATGACACGGGCCTTTCAGCCAAAGGGCGAAGCCTTCGTGTCATTTGTAGTAGATTGCAAAAAAGTTTGGATATTTTCTCCACTTACTTGCAAAAATGGAAAATTTCCCTGAATGCTTCCAAAACTCAGCTTATAATTTTCCCACATAAGCCGAGAGCTTCTTATTTGAAACCTTCTAGCAGACATATTGTCACTATGAATGGGGTTCCAATTAATTGGTCTAGCGAAGCTAAATATTTAGGACTTCTGCTAGATCAAAATTAACTTTTAAAAATCACATTGAAGGCCTTCAAGCCAAATGTAACAAATATATTAAGTGCCTATATCCACTTATAAACAGAAAATCAAAACTTTGTCTTAAGAACAAACTTTTGATTTACAAACAAATTTTAGACCTGCCATGTTGTATGCTGTGCCAATATGGGCTAGTTGCTGCAATACCAGAAAGAAGGCACTCCAGAGGATTCAAAATAAAATTTTGAAAATGATTCTGAAGTTGCCTCCGTGGTATAGTACCAATGAACTTCATAGAATTTCTAATATTGAGACATTGCAACAAATGTCCAACAAAATAATTTCCAATTTTAGACAAAAATCGTTGCAATCTTCTATTGCAACGATTAACTCCTTGTACCCTTAGTATAAAATAGGTTAAGTTTAGTTTAAGTTGAAAACATTGTAATTCCTACATGGTTCAATTCAACCAGAGGAAAAAATTCTAACTGCCAGAGGCAATTGAAATGTATTAATAATAACTAAAAGCGTAACATAGCAAATAAGGATGATAGTGTTAAGAAAACACGGAACACCTAGTCTAAGAGATGAATGCATGTATTAGATAATTAGCAAATAAAATTAGCTAAAAAAAAAAAAAAAAAAAAAAAAAAACAAACTCGAGATCTTGGAGCGACATTATTTTAGTTGATATGTATGCAGGTTCATGCGTCGGTAAAATTTTTGATTTTTCTAACGACTTTTATTGCTCTCTTAGGATGTGAAAAAGAAAAAAAAAGGTTTATAAATATATTTTTATTTGAAAAAAAAAATAAAAAAAAATAAAAATATATGTATATATATATATATATATATATATATATATATATATATATATATATATATATATATATATATATATACATATATATATATATATATATATAGCGATTCCACGGGAAAAGAATAGAGTTGAAAAGAAAAAGTTGTCCAATTTTGCTCAAAATCTCTTGGTATGTTCTTCATCGAAAATAATTAGACCCGTATTTTTTTATTT
Source organism: Armigeres subalbatus (assembly GCF_024139115.2). Classification (NCBI taxonomy): domain Eukaryota; kingdom Metazoa; phylum Arthropoda; class Insecta; order Diptera; family Culicidae; genus Armigeres; species Armigeres subalbatus. Next base: position 102,616,278 of record NC_085139.1, on the reverse strand, counting down.
TTTTATTAGGGTGACCATGTTCGATATAGAGTTACCAGAAAAATCGCTATTTTTCGAAATTTTTTATTTTTAAAAAATTATAACTTTTGAACCACTTGATCGATTTGCAATTTTTTTTTATGGATAGAAAGCTTATTACTGCTAGTTCTTACTAAAATTTTTGGTTTGGTGTATTGGTGTACTCAAATTTGCTAAAATGGTCAAAATATTCGTTTTTTAAGATTTTTTAAATGTTGGACCACAACGACTATATATTTTTATATTTTTTTATGAAAATTCAAATATTTTTACATAACATATAAAAAAATAAGAAATGTTCATCGAGCCGTTTTTGAGTCACATTTTTTTTAAATTTCAAGTTTTCTGCCCATACACACATAGAATGAACGTTATTCTCCACTATTTCAAATAGCTCAAATTAAATCAAAAGTATGAAAATGTTATTCAAGAGTGTTTGTTTGGTCTCGTTTATTAGAAGAATTTACGAATCGCAATAGTTGAAAATAATTCAATCGGAATAGTCTGGTGTTGTTATTGATGACTTCATTCTCCAAAATCGGCAAAGCAATATGTCGTTTTTCAAAAGGTTGGTTTTCAGCAATCCATACAATAGGTTATCTGCTTTGTTTATATGTTTTCAATATTTTTTGATGCAGGTAATTCATTGTATTTTCTTTTTGATTATGATTCATCTGTCTCCTTTTCCTTGTTCACTCTACCTAAATGATACCCAAAGGGACTATTTAAAGTGGTCTATAAGATAAAGTATATGTCAGTCAAGAAAATCAGTGAAATTGTCCAGTTGCCTTACTGAAGAAACGTTTAATACAATGAAGCACGAATGCTCAAATTGCCATGTTTGGAGTAATTGTTACAGGAAACTTACTCCTAAACTGTATGATTATGCAGCGGAAAGGAGAATAAAATTGGATAAAAGCTGTTCCTACATTTGTAATACCTGCTATTGCCGACTTTATCGCATTATCAAGAAAGGAAACGAGCCAGCAGCTCCAAGTGCAGTTAATATAGAATGTGAAAATCAAGAACTCACCGTTTCTGAACCATCGAAACTTGATGATCTCGCCGTTGCCGGACCATCAGGCACCAATAATTTCGCCGTGGCGAGACCATCTAGAGTGAACAATTTCGCCGCACCAGCAAACATCAATAATGGTGGTTTCGAAATAATCGATCCCAATGCCGCTGGATCATCGGAAATTGACGCTGTTCCTAGTGTTGGTAAGTAGAATAATCTTTTCTTTTTGTTCATTCAGACATCATGATTTGCTACGTTATACTAGTTATATTCGATTATTCAGAAAATTGAAAAAACATCAGTTCCGTATAATCTTACCTAATCCGACCTAGTATTGTAGAGCAGTTGCCTATCATGCAACAAAATAGAATAATCGAATACAATATACATTATATGAAGAAACATGCTCCTAACTAATAGTTATTTTTCCATCTTGTTTTCAGAATCTTTGTTTTCTTTGGAATCAACGAGTGCTGAATCAATTCGTAGCGCTGGTAGAGGTGTGCGCCGCCGCGCCACGCCGCCGCCGCCGGCAGTTTTTGGCAGGCCGCCGCCGTGATTTTTTCATCGGCGCGCCGCCGTTCAAAATTTTTCACGCCGGTGATCAATAATTTTCGTCACCGATTAAAATTTAAAGAAGTCTGCAAATTTTTTTGAAGAAATTTTGTAGATTCCGTGGAATTCTCGTATATTTTCCCAATTGATCCCTAGAACATCACGTTCAAACTCCAGAGTTTTTTTTCGTGGAATTACTAATGATGTCCTTTAAAATCCAATACAATTCCCGTTGAAATTTTGAAAATCTCTTCGTTAAAACAAAGAAAAATTTCGAGAGCAGATTTCGAAATGAACGGAAAATAATCGTTTAACAAAAAGTCATATTGCCGAAGGCCATAACCCAACAATTTTTTCTTCTTTCTTCTTCTTCTTATTGGCATTACATCTCCCACTGGGACAGGGCCGCCTTGCAGCTTAGTGTTCATTAAGCACTTCCACAGTTATTAACTGCGAGGTTTCTAAGCAAAGTTACCATTTTTGCATTCGTATATCACGGCTAAGGAGGTGAATGAAGTGTTATGAAAATGTCATTTGGTCAACCAGTTCTTTTGACAAAAAAAAACAGTTGGCCGAATAGCTGGTCAGTTAATGAGTCATTTGCCATAATGAGCATTCGGCTGAACTGGTTATTTTGCCAAAAAAATCCGTTTTGCAGAAAGGACGTTTACGGGCCAAATGGCTCTTTCTGCCAAAAGGCCATTTCTACCAAACTGCATTTTGGGTCTAATGATCTATTCAGTCAAATGACTTTTCTGCCAAACGACCAGTTCGGCCAAATGGCATTTTCAGCCAAATAAACTTTTGGGGCAAACAACTTTTTCTGTTGAATGTGCCTCTCGGCTGTTTTAGGGCAAACAGCTTTTTCGGCCGCATATGTCTCTCGGCTGTTTGTCGCTTTCGGCAAAAGGTCATTTTCGGTCAAACCATTTTGGGCCATTTCGTTAAAACGTTCAATTCGGTGCACAGGCCAAGTGGCATCCGACTAGATAGCTTTTCGCCAAATGACTTTCGGCCAAACGACGGGTAGGGCTATTGGTTCGAAAGCCATAAGACCGAAAGGTGTTTGGCTGTATATGTTACTTGAACGAACAAACCATTAGACCAAAACCCATCTGGCAAAAAAAATACCGAAACGTACATACGGCCGAAAATGTCATTCAGCCGAACTGGTCATTTGACTGAAAAGGTTATTTGACCGAAATGGTCGGTTGGAAGAAAATCCATTTCGCCGAAAATGTTATTTGACCAATCGGTGGATATTTTTGACCATATGTTGAGCCAAATGACATTTTCGGCCAAGCAAATTTTCTGCCAAACAAATATTCCGGCCAAACGACATTTCGGCCGAAAAGCATATTCGGGGAAGAGGTATTTATCGGCCATTTGTCGCTTTGGCCAAATCAAATTTTTGGCCGATCTGTTTTCCGCTTCTTTTTTGCCTTTATTATATACAAAGTTTACGTAATTACCTTACCTTTACATTTACCTTTACCTCGTCGACTCAGCTCGACGAATTGAAATGAGGTCTGTATGTGTGTATGTGTACAAAAATATGATACATACTTTTTGGTACTAAGTATTATTCGATTTGCTTACAACAAGCGACAATCTATGTGCAATGCGATCTGGTTGTTTCCTACTGAAAATTGACTTTAACGGCCATTGCATTGCGTTCCAAAGTTTTTTGCCAAGGAAAAAATTCCAAAATAATGAAAATGTTTTTCCGAAACTGAAATGAATGAATGTTTTGGAGAAGCTCAAAAATTTTCGAAAGAAGTTATCAGATTCTCCCGCTGAAGTCTTTAAAAAAAAATTTAAAGGAAAGGCTGAAATTTTTTTAAAGAACGAACAAAAAATCTCCACGCCGATTCACGCCGCCGCCGCCGCCGGCTAAAATGGCTTTCGGCGTGACGCCGAAAACGCCGCCGACCAAAACTCTGACAAACGCTGCCGCTGTCGATTCTTGGATCGGCGCACACCTCTAAGCGCTGGTGCCCAGAAACCCGGAGACGGTCAGGAAATTCTTCAACAAATGAAGGCAAAATTTGATGAAATATCTGACAGAAACGATCGATATAGGATTCTAACTTCCCTTCCCAAATCCTGGACTGCATACAAAATGATGCAAGAATTCGGTGTTTCGCAACGAACTGCTCAACGTGCAAAGAAATTACAGATTGAAAAAGGTTTTATGAGCACACCGGAGACCAGAGTAAATATGTTGTCTTTGAGCGATGATACTCTAACTGTAGTTAGGGACTTTTATAATAGTGACGAGATAAGCAGAGCATGTCCTGGGAAAAGGGATTTCGTTATTGAAAATATGGCAGGAGAAAAAGTGCATGTACAGCGCAGGTTACTTTTATGTAACCTTCGTGAAATTTATTCAATTTTCAAAGAGCAATATTTTACATTTAAAATTGGATTTTCAATGTTTTCCAGCAGCCGCCCAAAAAATTGTATTCTAGCTGGTTCAAGTGGAACGCATACTGTCTGCGTATGCATTTATCATCAGAATGTTAAATGAATGTTTAAAACCCTTAAGGACAAGAAACTTATTCATAACCATTTAAAAACGTATCATGACTTGTTTTTTAAAATACTTTGTGAAAATCCTACAGAGAAATGTTGGTTGAAAACTTGTGATCATTGCCCGGGTACGCAGACACTAGAGAACGACCTGATGAATTCTCTTGAAAATGTCGATTCCTTAGAATTTAAACAATGGAGGCAAACAGATCGTTGTCATTTAAATTCAATGCGAATGGATGCAGAAGAGTATGTGGAAACATTTTTAGAAAAATTAAGCGAATTATCTCCGCATAATTTTATTGCAGAGCAACAAGGAAACTACTTAAAGCAACTTAAAATTAATTTGGAAGCAACTGATTGCATTATAATTGCTGACTTCTCTGAAAATTACTCTTTTGTTATTCAGGACGCTATACAAGGTTTTCATTGGGCAAACGCTCAATGCACAATCCATCCTTTTGTCATATATTATAAAGATGAAGCACAAAATTTAAAGTTTACAAGCTTCATAGCTATCGCAGAATTTACTAAACATAACCATGTTGCCGTTCGGCTGTTTATAACAAATTGTGTGAATTTCATTAAAAAAAAGCTACCTTACCTGAAAAATATCCATTTTTTTCTGATGGATCAGGCAGTCAATACAAAAATAAGATGACTGCTTTCAATTTGTGCCACATGTACAAAGACTTCGGTCTTAAAGCAGAGTGGAACTTTTTTGCCACTTGTCATGAAAAAGGGCCTTGTGACGCTTTAGGAGGTGTTCTAAAGCGAAACGTTTCAAAAGCAAGTTTACAAGGCCATCATATTACAACTGCGTACGAACTTTACTCTTGGGCTGTTTCTAAAGTAGATTCCAAATTACGAGTTTTTCTCCGAAAAAGATTACAATGCAATGGGAAAGAAAATAAAGAACCGTTATACTCGTGTAAAACAAATCTCTGGGACACAATCGTTTCATTACTTTAAGCCACAAAATGAAAATTACATTATCGTGAAACGGTTTTCGTTTTCAGATGAAGAAAAGTGTGTTAAATTGTAAGAATTTTGCTATGTAATATTTTTTTTGATGAATTATGAAAAATAAAAATAATCAAATCAAATGCTGAGTTTTAATTGAAGGTAATCAGAGAAAACCATTGCTTGTAGTCTAAAGCTTTGAGATTTGAGCTACCATTCCTCAATATAGCAGAGACAAGATTCTCTCAGACAGCGCTGGTTGCCAAATTTTTAATAATACCAATGGAAAGCATTCATTACACAAAGAATTTCAGCGTAGATTTCATTGGTCGGAAAAATTGTGTTTTTTGGACTTCAAAATTGATTTTTCAACTTCACTAAATATAAAAAAAAATCTACACGCTAAAAAAATATATTCTAGTTTCAGTTCGGTTCACTCAAAATGACCCTTTTGTGGAATAATTCAAAATAGTTAAGTTTACACAGTCGTGGTTTACGCTACCACTCAAATTCTGCATGAGTGCCTCTGCAACCCTTATGAGCACTCATGCTGAATTAGGACCAGTGTTGTCATTCTCCTCTGTGTAGTAAAGTGCGAGTGCCAGATTACTCTCAACACTCTTCTATAATTGAGAGCATCGCACTTGTCATTGATTATCACTACACTCTTTTCCTGCGCGCAGCGATGAAGTAAGCTGCGCTCACAATGGATCAATCAATAAGCAAAAACTGCCGCTATGAAACGAACAGATAGAGCCACCGTAGACATGTTCTGTCAAAACAACACGAATAGAAATATGCGTATACAGTGCCGCCGTTGTTTTGATGCGGTGAGTGCAAAATGAGTTACCTTGATTGATCCATTTAAAGCACTCCACACTGTTTCAAACTGTAGCGTGAACAAAGAGCACTGGGATGCGCTGTAGTGATTGAGTGTCAACTAATTCAGTGAACTATACCAGTGCGCACTGAAGATTCCGCACTGCAGTGCGAACTGAAGTGAGCGAAACAGTTGATTGCGCTGAGATCATTGGGATGGACGGTGCATCGGCATGACTGTAGATGTTGTTTTTTTGTTGTTGTTCTTTTTCTCCTTGCTTCGTATTTATTCGCACAAGGTAATTATTTGCATGTTGCATTGATATTTGGTATAGCGCAGTTGTCCCCAGCTGGTCAGCATTCTTACTACTAAGGGCCGCAGAGCAATTTTGAACTGTTAAAGCGGGCCGCAAAATATTTACATTTGTTTTATATAGAAATTTTAAGTTTAATCAAAATGAATTTCAAACCTATTACACAATGAATAACATCAAATTCGTTGCCGTGGGTTTTCTTCAAATAATATGTTTGTAAGGACATTTTATTCTAAGGGTTTTATGTTCATAATAACAAATAGGTACTTTTGCGGCAGCGGACATAAATGAAAAATATTTTTTCGCAACAACATCTCTTCAGCATATTTACTTTGCAGAACATTGTCTGATCTTAGGATTTTAAACTTTTGTTGAAATATTATATATTCAGGCAGCAGTCGTTTTGTATATGTATTTCTAAACTTAAAGTGAGGCCTCTTTAGACTGAGGTACCGCTATTTATACCCTTCGAGAGGTGGCAACTCTCAAAGGCGCGCCTCTCTATCAGTTTCGGCTTCAACCAAAAGTGGGATAATACTGATTTTGATCATGCATCGGTACTGAACAATCATCGGTTCTGAGTTCAAACATATTTTTGCTTCTTCTTATGGGTTCCAAATTCGTTTTTGTACAAATATCTGATTTCATCTGATTTCGTTTTTGTACAAATATCAATTTCATTTCTAGTTTGGCATTTCGGAATCTCACCTTTAGCTTCGAAACCAGCCTAAGATTGAGATACGTTTTTATAATTTACTCCATTAAATCCATCCAAAAGAAGCAAAAGGGCTTCCAAGGATGTTATCGATCATTTAGTAATTTGCGTTCGATCATTTAGTAGTTGGTCAATAACTCATTCCAAAAGCTGAATTTCAAAATGTGTTGTATGGTGGACTTCTAGTGCGAAGGATTTCTACAACTCTACCTAATGGGTTGTGGTTTGAAATTCACTAGTAACGGAGTTATAGCTACAGTTTCAGTAGCTTAGACTGAATGATAGCAAAACTCCAATAATTTAGTTTAAGTTACTGCAACTAGCGCTATAACTCTGTTACTAATGAATTTCAAACCACGAACCATTAGGTAGAGTTGCAGAAAAACCCTCGCACTAGAAGTCCACCATACAACAGATTTTGAAATTCAGCTTTTGGAATGAGTTATTGACCAACTACTAAATGATCGAACGCAAATTACTAAATGATCGATAACATCCTTGGGGCTTCCGAAAAATAGTAAGAACTAGAGCACAGTGTGGTAGATCTTACTCCGTAATGCACCACGTAAAGGTGTCTACCCAGCATTACGGCACAAATGAAGGCTAGTTGGACACTAACTTAAGAAAGATGCAGAGAACTCTACGACCTCTCATAAGTGTCACGGGAGGTTTTCGGAATTGTTAATGTTGAAGGTTTTAACAGTAGGAATCGTTTTCACGTTCTAGAAGCACAGAAAGAAGATAGAAATACAAAATAGGAAAAGGACTAACCTGGATTTGAACCCACGACCTCCTGCTTATACAGCAGAAGTCACTAGGCCACCCAGCTCTTCATATCAATTAGAAGAAAAGTATACATGAAGAGAATATAGTGGGTATCTATGGAAATGCTAGGGATATTTCTGGAAAATTAGCAATTTTCATTAAAAACACATAGACGGCTGTAGATTTTATTTGCCACCAAGAGAACTTTAACCAGATATAAATTACTGATATACTTGTGTTAAAAAATATTGATGTTACAATATTTTATTTGTTTTCTAGAAGTATGCCTCACATTCGTATTTAAAAATATCTCTGAATCCAAATATATTTCAATATATGTATTGGCAAAGTCATTGCTGTCGTTTGAAAATAAATGGCCCGTCGATGCTTGAAATGTACCTGGACACGCTGAATGTAATCGTGAAGATTTTTTTACGGAGCACGATCCAACCACGTGGCCACATAATCAGTACAGTGAAGAAGAAGAAGTAATCGATAAGGATCGAGTAGTATCCAATGACGTGCTGGTACATACGCAGGGCTGGTAGCAAGTCACTTTTTAGTGCAAATAGGGACTTTTTTAGTGACTAGACTCAAAATGGTGACCAAGTACAATTTTGAGTCTAGTCACTAAAAGAAGTCACTATTTGCATCCAAAAGTCTCTATAGTCACTATTTTTAGGAAAATGGTCAATAAAGTCACTATTTTCGCACCGCAGATCTGTATTTTCCCTTCTATTTTGTAGAAGGCGCGAAGCTCTATCAGTTCCCGGCTTTCGAGCGATTTTCTAAAGAGTCAATGTTTACGTTTGCGACTTTTGCCCTTATGAAACAACAATGTCGACTTGTAGTTTACTCAACAGGTTTGCACCACTTTACAAGGAATACCTGAAAATTTACCTTTTTTTTACTGCGAAAACCGTGTGAACATACCTTTTTGCTTCTTTTTACCAACTCATAAACCAATTTAACTAAATATAAATCGTGAATAATAATTTTATTAACGTTTTTGGCGGTTTGAAAATATTGAGCAGAGTTTTCCGACGTTCAGTTTAAGTCTGCTATCAGAAAGGCCAAAGAAAGAGCCACTCATACATCTAATGCACACTAAGCGGATCAAGTTTGTGTGAACCGTTGTTGGTCGAGTTTGCCCAATGTATGGCCATCAATCACCTCACTTTCCAGAGGACATTTTGGATAATATAGAGAACTTGCGGAAAATGTTTTTTTGGGTATAAACGTTATCAGTAGTGCAAAGAAACATTACGTTGCTGCTGTAAACACGTAATCAAAAAGTCTGCTTTAAAGATTCTTTTATAAATCATTGCCTCAACCCGCCAACCGATGCATCCAGTGTAGGCTTTCTACTTTCGCTACTTTCGATTCAGAACAGCTATGATCTTGTTCTAAGCGAATGGAGCTTTTTTTTACAATGTTTTGAAAAATCAGATGTGAATATGTACATTGTACATTGTGTGGAAGATCCTGATTTGAAAAATGTATTGAAGGTAACTATTTTTCCTTCGATTGGACTCGAACTCACAACCATCCGTACACTAGACTGGTGCTTTTAACCAACCAATGGAGCTTATAAAAATGTAAAGTACTGACCTCGAGTACAGAGTACAGAGTTGAGGTGTATTAGAACCAGATTTTTGCCAAGAAAACGGCTGTAGATGAGCCTAAATACGCTCAGGTAACTTGTTTAGCATGGTTCGTAATGCTCACACACAGGATAGGATGATCACTCACGAAAATTTTCGTCGCTTTCCGATAATGAAAACAATCTGATGAGTGAAAATCATTTCTCTCGCACTTGGATTGCCGCAAAAAGTTGGTTCGCATTGTTGTTTTTCCCAACCTCTAGCCTTTTTAGGTATTTTAAAGATACTGTACCAGTTTAAATGAAATTCCAATGTTATTTTTGTTTCTATCGTGTTATGACAGGTCAATTGATTGACCGGTGATGTGGGTTACTGCGTCTAATTTGTTAATTCCCTGCAAACCGTGCTATCGCAACTATAGGAACACCCACGACTATCGGAACTTTTACCCTAGGGAAAATATATCATAATGCCTACATGCAGAAAGCGTAATGGTGTGACTAGAAAGGTCATCACTACGGTATTATTGTTGATGTTCTAGGTTCAAATCCCGTCACGGCTATACAATTTTTCAAATTATTCGACAATAAATCTCGCGAAAAATAGATGAGAGGAAAAGCGCCGAAACGAAAAAAAATCATTCAATAGGCATGACTTTCGTTTATCTTCCAAGGCTAGCTCTAAAGAATATCCAACTAACAATTTAAGCGAAATAAGCTATGTTTTTAGCTGCAGCAACTATGTTTGACTGCATATGCGCTCTATAAGCTATCAATGTTGGTTGAGAGAGTGATGGGTGAATGATGTTCCTCGCCGAAAACCACAAAAAAGGTTCTCCATAAAACCGAAAAACGCTTACTTTAGTCTCATCGACATTAAAAGTAGAAACTCTGAGCTTTAGTTGCGGCAACGCCCATTTCGAGGAAAATTATTGAGCGTTGGTACGAACATTAAACTTATCTTGCGATCCTTCCAAATCGAGCCTCATCTTATTCCCATCCACCCAAAAGATCTAATGAGTAATAATAGCATAGTCCATGCTTTGCGCAACAGTGCGTAAAGAACAGGCTTCGCAACTGCGGACCAAGTGCAGGAGGTCGTGGAGAAAAAAAGTTGTTTGATTGCAGGCTTCTTCACATAAAGTACTTATTCTTGCAAACGGGTGTTCACTTAGTTAATTTGTACTACCGGAGCCGTGATTCAAGCTTTTTGCTAGTTTACGAATTCGTGGACGCTTTTTTGCGTGAAGGTGGACCCACCGGCTCAATCCAAACCTGTCGGCGCCGGTGAATAGGATGCAGGGCGAGGTAAACTTTAATATGATTCAGTTCCTGTCGGGCCATGGATGTTTCAGAGAGTATCTACATCTGTTCGGGCACGCGACTTCACCATTGTGGAAACGACGAGGAGACATCGGAGCACGTTGTCTTCGTACGTTCAAGGCTATACGAAGGGATTTCTTACAGGGAATTCACTAAAATTCTCCGGAAAATGCCACCTAAAACGCTGCCAGAAATTTCCCCCACAAAAAAAAAAGTTTCTCCGTAGATTTCTCCAGCAATTTCTCCGGCAATCTTCGAAAAAAATCTCTTCCATTTCCTCCAAGATTAAATTCGGATATTTGCCAAGGAATTCTCTTGTAAATTCCACCAGAATTTCATCCATAAGTTCTCCAACAATTGTTTTTCGGTAACTCCACCAGGAGTTGTTACCCGCTAGCTACCGGAGCTAAGAAACGAGACAATTACAGGGTCAATTTCTCTTCTGACCGTTATACCTACCACTCACCAAAGAAACTCATCTTCAGCAGGAGCATACACACCTCTGTGTGTTTCGCGACACTTGCCAATCAATGGGACAAAGTGGGAATATCGACAAACAACGTCGTAGAAAAGGGAGCTCAAAAGCTGTCCCCGGGAAAGGATTCGCTCATATCACAAAGGGCGAGGCTTGGTGACTCCTTTTGAGTCCGGAAAGAGGTCGACAAAAGTAGAAAACTGTGGTGTACTAACCAAGGGAATGCTTGCTTCTTAAGGAAAAGCGCTACTCAACAGTTTATAATTTTACATACTATATATTGCCCCGACATGGGCGTTTCTAACCAGTGACGTCGAAACATGCTTGGGGTACTTGCGGTTTCGCCTTTGGGGCTCTAGCTGGGGACGGCCGATGGACCTCGTCGATGGGGCTCCGTTGACAGTAGCGATGTTTTCGATAGGGATACCAATTCTCTGTGCGGCATTCGAGAGTAACGACCGACTCACGGGATAACGACATCTTATCCCTCCGTGATCGACAGGATTGGCCGGTGCGCAGGTGGGACGAGGGCTGCAACGCTTCTCTGCTTATGGTGCACAGGATAACGACGATTCAGGCCCAATTTCGGATGGCGCAAGAAGCATCCAGCTTGGTGGAGGCGCGCGGGCTTGACTTGGGACGAAATTCCGATGTTCGGTGACGGGTTCGACTCGATTTTGGACGGTACGAGTGTGCTCCGGCTTGGCAGAGGCGCTCGAGCTTGAAGGTGGACGAAATTCCGATGTTCGTCGACGGGTTCGACTCAATTCTGGACGGTACGAGGAGGCTCCGGCTTGGCAGAGGCGCTTGGGCTTGACGGTGGACGAAAATCCGGTAATCGGTGACGGTTTAGGCTCGATTTCGACCGGTACGAGCGGGACTTCTTCGTCGGCGGCGGGCAAGCTCGAATTTTAACGGTACGAGCTGGCTTGTGGCGTTGGCGACGGCCCCCGACTTGATTTCGGACGAAGCGACCTGGCTGGTGGTGTACGCCAACTGTTTCCGGACTGATTTCGGCGATCTGGCGGGGGGTTCGACGACGGTAAACGATTGGCGAGAGCAATGGCCGACGGCTCGGAACAAAGGTGCGGTCTGGCACACACAATGGCGTTTCACAATGGCGGAACCTACCACGTGACTCGATCGGAACGCCGGCGATGTTGAAAAAATCCCAATTCGGTCCGGAACTATAGTATGCGACGGGAATTTGGGTGCGCTGGTTAGGGAATCGGTCCAACTTTCGCCCTGGGGAATGCCAAATCACCACCTGTTTGCACCAAGGAATAGAAGAGAAGAAAAAGGCCCACTAGGACCTGCCCACGTGATTAGACCCCATGTGACGTCACTTTCTTGGCTCTCCTATTGAATATTCGTTTGTCTAAAGACTAACTAATTAATGAATTAATTAATATAATTCAAATACACTGGGTTTTTGCTCTGCCTAAACACTCCTATCTCTATCAACAATAAGAAAGAAATCGAACAATAGTTTTACTACACTTTTGACGCAGGATTTATTCTAACAAAGATCACCGTACTCACAATCTAAAGCTATGTCCATTTAGAATCCGGAATCATTTATTGTATTGCAGCGGCACGGAAAGAGACCGCTGCAAGAATTCTTTTACAGCGGTTTGTCTACCTAGGCACCCACTTGCTGTGGTATAAATTTCACGATGTTTCGTGCAGTGAGTCAAAGATTATTCCAGATGGAAGCCGAAAGGAGAGAAAAAAAATTGCACACCCACGTTGATAATCCTGCTCATCGACGATGGAACCTACGTCAAAATAGATTTCGGACAGCTTCCTAGTCAAAAATTCTACATGGCGACGGCACGAGGAGTAGTTCCTGCGAAGTTTAAGTTTGCTTTTTAGACAAACTTGCAAAAAAATCAGATGAATTTAGCAAGAGATATGCAGCTGTGGAGCAAAGACCTAAGTGTTTGTGACGAATAAGACGATGGACTCGAAGCTGTACAAGAAGGAATGTCTCAAAAACCGCGGTCTACCTTCCATAAAGCAGATAAAGGTCCCGTGAAGTTTTGGCCAGATTTGGCGAGTTGCCACTACAGCCGGGAAGTCATCCAGTGGTACCGCGATAATAACGAAGATTTCATCGATAAAATATCCACGCAACTGCCCACAGCTCCGGCCCATCGAGACATTTTGGGCAGTAATGAAACGGAAGCTTAAGAAAAGTGGAAAAATAGCTCGGGACGCGACTCAGATGACCAAAATGTGGAACAAATGTGCCAAGGAAGTTGACTTCGGAGGTGTGCAACTTTTGATGAGAGGAATAAAGAAGAAGGTGCGAATTTTCACTAGAAACAAAAAGAAATGATTTGTATCATAATACTTTCCTTGAAGTACACCCGATTCTTTTTTTACACGGATTATTTTCACACGGATTTTTTTTACACGGCTTTTTTTACACGGATTCTTGAAATAACACGGATTTTTTTTGCACGGTTTCTCGAAATAGCACGGATTTTTTTTACACGGATTCTCGAAATAACACGGATTTTTTTTACACGGATTTATTTTTACACGGAACGCATCCCCCAGATTAACAAAGACCCGGTTACTTTTTTTACACGGATAATTTTTGCACGGCTTTTTTTACACGGTTTCTCGAAATAGCACGGATTTTTTTTGCACGGTTTCTCGAAATAACACGGATTATTTTTACACGGATTTTTTTCACACGGCACGCATCCCCCGTGTAAAAAAAGAATCGGGTGTACAGTAAATTACCTTTGTTTTGATGTATTAACCTTATTTGTACGTCAATCCGTTACCGAGATACAGATGGTTTCATGATTCCGGATTCTAAATGGACATAGCTTTATTCCGTACTAATTTCGTGCCACCACTATTTGCTACTACTATTAACCAAGCTTTTTGGCTAATAACATTAGTTTTTCTATTTGCCGAAAAGAATAAGCACAAGCATAAGATTTTTTCGTAAATTCCCTCAGGAATTCTTCGGGAGATTCCTCCAGAAAATTCTCCAACATTACTTCTTTAAATCTACGCATTCACATATTGCTTCTACTGCCGTTTGTTGCAAACTTAATTCATCGTAAAATCACATCCGAGTCATATGAAAACAATTGAAGTCTAACAAAATGTCGGCCTACTGCGGCCAGGATTCGCGTTGGTGGTTTTGTAAGGTGATATTACATTAATATGTCTAAATGTGCAATGCTTTCGAATTAAGAAAGAAATTATTTCGTCGTCGAAGTCTCCGTTGCCGTGTGCTAGATGCACAACCGGGGACTAGGCCGAGTAGATTACGATAAAATTCAACCAGTTATGAGTTGGTGAACCGACCTTGGGAGTCTTGGGACCCGGCTGATTGGCTTCGCTTCGAGGATAACCTCCTTCACTGGAGAATTCTTTATCGAAGTATGCTTGATCCGCCTTCGACTGTCACAATGCCAGCTACTTTAACGCAGGGGCTAGGTATACAGATGATAAGAAAAATGAGTGATGTTCAAGTAATGCAGAATGGTATTGGCTACGTGGCTCTACGTTTCAACTGGGACTTGGCCTGGTTATCAACTTCTGTATGCCCGCCATGCATAAATACGTATCTTGTGTGGCAAGTACAATGAATACACCATATCCAGGTTGTCGAGAATGTTTCCCACCCGCAAACATCCTAGACCGGATCGAGAATCGAAATCGCCATATCGAGATTTAAAATCCTATGCCTTTGCTCACTAGGCTAACATCTATGAAGGCACGAGGAAGAATCAAATGGAAAGATCTTATAAGATAATATATTATAGTACTAGTTGAACCTGCCCGATCTCGCCCGGGTGTTTTGTTTTCGACTAAATTGTCAATCCTTTATTTGATTGCAGCGTCGCACTCTAGATTGATTTCAGTTCGAATTCGATGACTTTTTAGAACTCATAAAATCATTGCATTTTGACATTTTTCAACTTTCCCGGTAAAATTTCTCATCTTTTCATTTATATAAAACACAGCTGATCTAAAGACGAATCGATTAGTGATAAAATCTTGCAAATCGGTCTATCCGTTCGTTAGCTATATTGCCTCAAAGGAAATGCAAACTCATTTTTATATATCTTGCGGTCCCAGGAGGATGAACGGTAACAAAAGAAGAAGAAGAGCAGGTTTTTTCCTCAGGCGAGGTTTTTCCTCCCAAAGAGAAGTTTTTTGAAATTCTTCGATGGCGTTGCACAAGCTAGAATTTGAGGCAGTTGCAGAATGCACGTGATGGGCTTCGTTGATTCACGTGGTAACAAAAATCAGATGGCCCACTTCACGTTCATGTTCACCATATCGATTTATTTATTTTTTCATACATGCTACATTTCGCCGCGTACTTAGATAACACCGAGTTCTTTGTTTTTGTGTCATAAAAAACCTCATTTTATGTTGCAAAAAACAACCCGAGAACTCTGGGGATCACATACTGATGTTAGACATATTTCTGCAAGAGACAAAATTACCATCACATATCGCCAAAAGCAACTTAAGGTCTATTATAATGAAGGAATTTTTATAAGGTTTCCAATTAAAGAAGAATGTGAGCACATACTGGAAACCAATGGATGCTAACTGCAGTAGTTCGATATCGATTTCCGCGCGTTCCGTCATGCATTGATATTTAAAATAACATCTTAATGGTCAGATTATTGATTGTTTGCAAACAAGACATACCACTTTGACCGGGGAAGCACATTCTTTAGCGACATTCCTGCAGGCGTAATTTCTTATCTAAACAACACAAACATCTGACCGCTGCGCGAGAACAAGTCGTTCTTCTAGGCTCTACCAATAAAAGTAACCCGTGTGTTAAACTCCAGTGCAGAAGATTTTCCACCGCCACAGTAACAGAATGGCATACTTACTAATTTGGATCCTCGCGATTCTCGCAAGTTGGGCATCTCTCGGCTCTACCCAGGAACTCAAATGTACCTCCCCGTCAAACTTCTACATCTCTAGAGTTACGGTAAGTGGCACGATGTCACCACGTGAATTTTTAACTTTACTCCGCATCCACTACAGCACAACTGGATCGGTGCCGCCGAGTACTGCCACCTGCTTGGAATGCGAATGGCCGTAATCGATACGGAGGCCAAGCAGCGCGAAATCGTCCGGCTGGCGGAGCACTCGCTGGTGTTCAACGCGACCAAAACGGATCTGTGGATCGGGGCGAGCGATCTGTCCCAGGAGGGTACCTTTGTGTGGCTTGAAACCGGCATAGAAGTGAGTACGACCTATAGCAACTGGGCTTACGGCCAGCCCGATAATATTAGGAACAACGAGCACTGTCTTCATGTGTGGTACGAACCCGCACTGGAACGACTGGGAGTGCGACCGGAGGTTGGTAGTGGTTTGCGAGAACATCGCCTGAGATTTGGCTATTAGAATAAATTGACTATTTCATAAGAATGGTATCAATTAGAAATTGAAGAAAGATCCAATGTACTGCACACGACACACGAAAAATAATGCTATTTACTAGAGTAATCGAAGTTTGATCAATGCCAGAATAGGTAAAATTTGGGTCCTAAAAGTCCACTAGGTGATAAATTTCCGATATTTGATTAATCATTCTACACAGGTCTATACATAAATTCATTATTTGACGTTTGTGTTGAAAAGCATTTGTAATGAACTCGATATAAAAATTTGGTCCATTGTCTGAAATATTTTTCGGAATATTATTTTTCGTGCTTTGTTCTTTGAAAATCTTAGAATAAATCATTCTTCTTCTTTTCTTTTTCTTCTCACTTTTTTGTGTCTACTTTTTGTCTTTTCCGTATTTAATTTATTTTTTCTTTTTCATCTTTCTAGTAGATGGAAAAGATTCAAATAGTGAAACAATTTTTCTTTATAAAACGTTTCTTTTTATAATTTTTCAATTTGCTTCTTACATCTTCAATTCGTCGTAATACCTCATTTTTACATTTTACTTCTCACTCATGCGAGAAAAAAATTCTACAGGTTCCACCGAGATTTGAACTCGGATCGTTGGATTCAGAGTCCAAAGTGCTAACCATTACACCATGGAACCAACTGATTGTTATCAACAAGAGTATCGTCGTATCCAAAGTGCAATGGATGAGTTTCTATTTTTTCTTTCATTCCGTCTTTATGGTAGGCATGTTTGAACTTAACTGCGACCCTGCAGACCGAAATTGTATCCCAAATTTTAAATAAACTTGTGGTTTCGAATGGGATGATTTTAGATTTATGTTACAACAAACAATCAACATTCTAGTTGTATTATCTGCCACCGTATGCTGTTTCACTTTATTTCACGAAGCAACAACACACACATGCTTCAAAATCTTGATCAGTACAAATGTAAAGATTGGTCATCGGTCCAAGATGCGTTCTGTCACATTCCTATTGACTTTTATACGGGAAACATGATTAGAATCATTCACCGGTGATTATTCAACCATTGTGTGCCTAATTCGAGCCACAGTTAGACTTCCTTATCCGCAAAAACATTTCCATATTTGCGTCAAAATTGTGCATTCCCAGGTAGTAGTATGCTGTTTGCAATTACAACCGTTATCGGTAGGACCAACCTCAGTTTAACAACGAGGTTATCATCATCTGATGGGCGATGATGAAGAGTGACTGCACTGCACGCACGCCCTTGCCCTTTCGTTTGACACATCCACTGCCGCCGCAAGTGCTGACCATTTTGCGAACCGTTTTCTGGTCATAATTTAATTTTGGCGCTTTTCAGCAGATTCCGTCGACCGTATGATGGACGTAATTTTTGGGGGGATCCGGGAGTCTTTTTTACTGCCGTAGAACGACCAGCATCGAGCAGCGAGCGTTCTCACTCATTCTCGGTGTGTTTGTTGGTTCACAGAGTAGGTTGACTGCAGGCTATAATCGATGTAAACAGTCAGCCCCCACCATAGGTTTTTCGACCCCAACTGCAGTCACTGCTGCACTGACGGGATGATAACCGCAGGTACATCTGGGGTACGGTTTGTTCAGTGGTTTAACAATTGCTGAGGAAAGAATCATTTCGGTATTATAATCTTTTGTAGATTACCGCATCAGGAGCTAACCCCTTCTTCTGTTAGATCACAGGGATATCTTTAACCAATATCAAATATTAGATAAGACACAGCTAAAGACACGGCTAAAACTCTGAACTGATGAATTCCTTTTTCAGTTTCATTTTTTTAGACTAAAATAAAAATTCACACTAAAAAATAAAAAATTTCCTAAAAAATAGGAAATTGCCAATTAAGAAACCAGGGTAATAAATGAATATAAAATTTCCACGAATAATGCAAAATTTATATAAACAATTGAGAATTTTCCACAAAACAAATATAAATTAGCAATTGTAATTATAAAAGAAGAATTTTCCATAAATAAGTTAAAATGTTCTTAGGAAAAAAATATAAATTTGGCATAAATAAATCCAAATAGCAGTAAACAATTACAACATTTTCCACAAAATATTTTTTTAGCCTAGCATAGCATATGTGATTGTACAAATCGTGGGTGGCTATACAATGCTCAATTGAACAATATACTGTATATGAATACAGTAGCAGTTGTATTCCTAGCCACGTCCTCACGGAAATCACGGAAGGAAGGGAAGGAATGTTAGTTCAACATCTACTAGTTAAGATGCAGGGAACCCATACTACCTTCATGGATGTCTCGAGAAGAAAAATTTGTGTTAGTGGGTAAGCTGAATATTAGGGAGCAATATTCGATTCGAATTTTTATAATTATAATTTTATAATTTTTCAACTTGCTTCTTACTTCTTGAATTCAAAATACTTCATTCTTACATTTTAATACTCACCCATGCGAGAAAAAAATTCTACAGGTTCCACCGAGATTTGAACTCGGATCGTTGGATTCAGAGTCCAAAGTGCTAACCATTACACCATGGAACCAACTGCTTGATGATAAAAAGAGTATCGTCATATCCCAAGTGCAGTGGATGATTTTCAACTTTTTCTTTCATTCCGTCTTTATGGTAGGCATGTTGCAATTTAGCATAGCATAGCATACCAGGGACCTCCATTCGACAATATAAAGCGTTTGTCAATAATTGATCCTCATTTCGACCGCACAGAACAACAAAATCGGCCCGCGCGAACTATCTGCTTACTGAGCAAAATCACGACACAACAGGCACTGATTGATTTTAATTTCGACCGCACAGAAACATGACAAAATAGGCACGCATTTTATTTTCTTTTATAATCGTAATTTATACTTTAAAAAGTTCTAATTTGCTTTTGCTTTGTGGAAAATTATCAATGAATCGCCTAATTGAAGCGTGCATATCCGGGTAGAAAAAAAAACAGCAAAATAATATAAAATTTTACTATTAATTTTAACTATAAACTGAATAGCAAAATCTGATATTAGTTTGTTTGATATAGTTGCTAAAATAGCAAAAATAATAACAGACAACTCATTTTGCTATTATAATAACAAACGAATAATTTTCTGCATTGTATAAATTAACGTGTCGAATGTAAAATTAATTCATACCCTCCACTTATGTTGAATCCATCGAAATATTTAAAATGACGCCAGAAAATTGAAATTTGTTCAAAATGAGCTTTATATAACTTTGCTTTAATTCAAAATGTGTTCTGCATTTGTTGTTGTGCTCTTTCTTACAATAACATATAAATAACTAATTTTACTATCATAACAAAACTTGTTGTTGGGATGTTATTTTATGTTATTTATGAATAACATATAATAACTAAATTTGATATCATAGCAAAATTTGTTATTATTATGTTATTTGTTTGTTATTCACCTCTACCCGGGTACAGCGGCACACTAGCTGAGTTAACTTTCGGAAATCAGTATGGCGAAAGAAATCTAAGGTTTAATATCTGGAAAATGAGCACCATAATCAACCAAATATTTGGTAGGCGTAGTAGCGGACACCTGCCTGCATAACTGATACCAAATAGTTTTTCGTGAAAAGCTCCTACTGTTGAGACTTTTGCCATAAAAACTTCAGATGGTTAACTGATGTTGGCTATTTTTACATATACATAGGAAACCAATCACTGTATGAGATTCATTGTTTATGGAATATTTGCATTCTTTGTGGAAATTTTATATTTATTTAGTGCTCATACACTAATTTCTTTATTGCCAATTTCCTATTTTTTATGGGAAATTTTCAGTTCTTCATGAAAATTGTGTTTTGCTGCCCTTTTTGGATTCATTAACGTTTTGCGAAAATTCTCAATTACCATTTATAAAAATTGTATGACCGCAACGGGATTCGAACCTAGAATATCAAAAAATGGCGTTGGGGTGCACTCACTCTAGCCACCCTACCACATCATCTGCACTTAGTGGTTATGTGCGAATTACGATCCTTGCAGTCGAATTCCGAAGGTTCAAGAAAAAATTTAAAAACATGTGAGAAGAAGAAACTTTAGCTTAGCTTTAGCTTAGCGTTAGCTTAGCTTTAGCTTAGCTTTAGCTTAGCTTTAGCTTAGCTTTAGCTTAGCTTTAGCTTAGCTTTAGCTTAGCTTTAGCTTAGCTTTAGCTTAGCTTTAGCTTAGCTTTAGCTTAGCTTTAGCTTAGCTTTAGCTTAGCTTTAGCTTAGCTTTAGCTTAGCTTTAGCTTAGCTTTAGCTTAGCTTTAGCTTAGCTTTAGCTTAGCTTTAGCTTAGCTTTTAGCAAGCTTTTAGCTTAGCTTTAGCTTAGCTTTAGCTTTAGCTTAGCTTTAGCTTAGCTTTAGCTTAGCTTTAGCTTAGCTTTAGCTTAGCTTTAGCTTAGCTTTAGCTTAGCTTTAGCTTAGCTTTAGCTTAGCTTTAGCTTAGCTGTAGCCCAGTCAACATTTTGGTACCTATAACTCTTGATATATGTTATTATATAAGAACCAACTGAATCGTATATACTGCACAGATTGGCTATATACGTACCAAAGTGGAGGCGATATAGGTACATTCGATTTTATTTCACGATTTTTCCCGACATCATACGAACAGTATTACGATTAAACATTAAAATATGAAAAATAAAAAAAATCTCACCAGCACCAAGGCTCGAACATGCGATCTTTGGATTTGCAGGCGGATACTGTACCACCGCACCGTACTGCACATCTTGAAGTGAATTGGATTTGTGTCCAACATAAACTACACAATTTATATCGTTACAACTGCTTAAAACTTCTACAAGCCATTTGGACTGAAGTGGTTTCGATTGTATTACGATGCACATAGACATTCATTCGCACTGATATAGGATATTGCAAGGAATATAAGTCATTACGAGATTTTATTTACACTATTACGATTGATTTTCACTATGGTGAAAATTATCGTATACGATACATTCAATACAACATTTTTCGTCAATAATCTGACAATGTTTGACATACATTGAAATTCAGATTTTTTATGGACGAAAATGCGACTTTATTTGATGTTTGTTATACGATATGTGGTTTACTGGGAGCTTAGCTTTAGCTTAGCTTTAGCTTAGCTTTAGCTTAGCTTTAGCTTAGCTTTAGCTTAGCTTTAGCTTAGCTTTAGCTTAGCTTTAGCTTAGCTTTAGCTTAGCTTTAGCTTAGCTAGCTTAGCTGTTAGGCTAGCTTTAGGCCTTTAGGCTGAGCTTAGGCTCCAGGCTGAGGCAGGCTGACCCGGGCTGAGGCCCTGGGCGGAGCCAGTTGACCCAGGCTGAGCCCCTGTTCCAGGCTGCCAGGCTGGGCACTCCACAGAGGCAGCCCAGGCTGCAGGCTGTTCCCACCTGGGAGCTGGTCAGCCCCTGTTCCGGGCTGAGCAGGGCTGAGCACCAGGCCCCCAGGCCACCCCGGGCCAGGCTCCCTGGGCCACCCCAGGCGCTGAGCCTGTGCGGGCTGACGGCTGGGGCAGGCTGGGCCAGGGTCTGTTGGGCTGAGCTGGGCTCCACCTGTCTGGCCCAGCTGCCCCGGGCGGGCTCATCTGTTCAGCCCAGGCTGGCCCAGACGGGCCCAGGCTCCCACCACAGGCTGAGGCGTGGCCCAGGCCACCCCAGGCTGAGCTCTGTGGCTGGGCCCCGGCAGGCGGGCTCCAGGCTGGGCAGGCTCAGCCTCAGCCGGGCTGGGGCGGGCAGGCCTGTTCCAGGCTTTAGCCAGGCTGAGCCAGGCCCTGTTCCCCTGAGCTGGCCCAGGCTGACCCCAGGCAGGCAGGCGGGCTGAGCAGGGCTGAGGCCCATCTGTTCCAGGCCCCGGGGCACCACTCCATGAGGCTCCAGGCCCTGTTCGAGGCTGAGGCCCACCACCAGGCTGAGCCCACCTGGCCCCAGCCTGTTCCACCCGGGCTGCACCCACCACCCGGAGCCTGTTCCCAGGCCAGGCTGGGCGGAGCCTGGGCTCACTCAGGGCCCAGGCTGGGGCACCAGGCTGGAGCCCACCCCACTGGGGCCTGTTCACTCCAGCCGGCTGTTGCACCAGCCTGTTCGGGGGCTGTTCCCCTGGGGCCTCAGCCCACCAGGGCTCCCAGGCCCCAGCACGGGCGCCCCTGTCTGAGGCTCCAAGCTCCCACCTGACGGGCACTCCCTGGGCTCAGCCCCAGGCTGGCTCCCAGGCCCACCCCACGAGCTGAGCCCCAGGCCTCAGGCACCTGAGCACCTGACCCCAGCCCCAGCAGGCTTCCAGCAGGCGGACCTGAGCCCGGGCTGAGCGGGCTGAGCAGGCTGTTCCAGGCTGAGGCCTCTGGTGAGCTGAGCCAGGCTGAGCAGGCTGAGCCAGGCTGCCACCCTGAGCCAGGCTGAGCAGGCTGACCAGGCGGGCTGGGCCTGGGCCAGGGCCAGCACCAGCCCCGGGCTGAGCCCAGGCACCGGGCCCAGCCCCTG
Source organism: Armigeres subalbatus (assembly GCF_024139115.2). Classification (NCBI taxonomy): domain Eukaryota; kingdom Metazoa; phylum Arthropoda; class Insecta; order Diptera; family Culicidae; genus Armigeres; species Armigeres subalbatus. The sequence continues at coordinate 102,593,326 of NC_085139.1, read as the reverse complement.
AGGCCTGGGCTGTTCCACCCCGGAGGCTGAGCCCAGCAGGCGGGCTGGGGCGGGCTGGGAGCCCCAGGGCCAGGCTGAGCCCAGGCTGAGCACCGGGCTGTTCCAGCCCAGCCCAGGGCTCCCAGGGCTCCCAGCCCACCCCCAGGCACGGGCTGGGGCGGGCTGGGCACCTGGGCTGGCCAGCCCAGGCTGTGTTCCCAGGCAGCTGGGCCCACTCCCCAGCTCCAGCCCCAGCCCCAGCACCCCAAGCCCCTGAGCCCACCCAGCCCTGTTCCTGAGCCCCACCCAGCCCCACCAGCTCCCCAGTTTCCACCCCAGGCCTCACCTGCTCCTGTTCCAGCCAGCCGGGCTGAGCTGAACTTAGCCCCACCCCACCCCACCAGCTCACCCTGTTCAGCAACGGCTGGGCCTGGGCGGAGCTGGGCACTGAGCTCCCTGGCTCCCCAGCTGAGCCCTGCTCAGCTGTACCCGGGCTGAGCAGGCTCCCAGCCGGGCTCCCACCTTATCCCAGCCTAGCTTTAGCTTAGCTTCAGCTTTAGCACGGGCTTAGCTTTAGCTTAGCAGGCTCCCTGAGCTTAGCTTCAGCTTAGCTTTAGCTTAGCTTTAGCTTAGCTTTAGCTTAGCTTTAGCTTAGCTTTAGCTTAGCTTTAGCTTAGCTTTAGCTTAGCTTTAGCTTAGCTTTAGCTTAGCTTTAGCTTAGCTTTAGCTTAGCTTTAGCTTAGCTTTAGCGACGAGAAAAAAATCACACCATGAACGCATGGTGGCAATTCCACCGAAAGGGCGCGCAACGCTTACACGATCTTCCAAATACTTATCTATTACCTTCCCTATCCTCGACGAGAAAAAAGTTACACCTTGCACGCCTGGTGGCACATGCCAACAATCACGAGACTATTTTGTGTTCTATTACAAACGTGTCTAATCTTGCGCTAATTTATTTACTTACCGACCGCACAATGCGCGAACCCGGATCTCGCGACTATTTTTCGTCTTAATATGAGCGCGTCAAATCTTGCACTTCTGTCGTACGACCGAGCCCTTTGGTCGAAAATGCCGTTTGGTCGAAATAATCGTTTGGCAGAAAGGGTCATTTGGACGACTGAATTTTCAGCCAAGGCCAGTTAGGGCAAACAATTCTTTGGGCCAAATTATCAGTTTTTCCGATTGTTTCTTTCGGCTGTATGTCGCTTCCAGCCAAATTACATTTTCAACCAAATCATTTTTGATCTAATAATAGTTTCGGGCAAATCGGCACCAACATTTCATAGGGGCGAAACTGGTTTTATAAAAAAAGAGCTTCTCACGTCGCTGGTGCGTCAACCAACCAGTCAACCCCAACCACGTGATCCAGCACCATCTAATGAAAGAAGAGGATTCGCTGCTTCCATCAGTGGTGTTGCATTGCATGGGTGGATTCAAGTTGACCCACCAGCGACGTGAGAAGCTCTTTTTACAAAAGCAGTTTAAAATGTTGGTGCCGAAATGTATTGTTCAGCCAAACGAAATTCGGCTCGATGTCTTTCGACTTAACATGTTATTCGGCTAAGTGGTATTCGAACGACTGGCTTTCCGCCGAATGACTTTTTGGCGGAGGCCACAAGGCTGGAAGGTGTTTGACTAGATTTATCATATGGCCGACACCCTTCCGGCCGAAAACATCGTTTAGCCGAAATAGACATAATAAATGTCGTTCGGCCGAACTGGTTAATATAGATTCGTTTGACCAAATAGGTCATTTGACCGAAAATGCTGACTATTCCTTCCTAATGGCATTTTCGGTCAGATTTCTTATACGATCAAACGACCATTTCGACCAAACGACCTGTTGGGCAAACGCTTAGGTCAAAAAAAAAATCGGCCTGACTGTTTTTGATCTAATAACCGTTCCGCCTGATTGATTATTTTAGCCAAATGGCTTCTCAACGAATATTTTTTGGCCTGACGACGCTTCTCCCTTTTAATAATTTCTAGTGGAATTGCCGAAGAACTTATTATAAACAATACACAGAAATTCCTTTAAAATTTTCCTTTTAAATATATAAAGCAATATTGAAACTTTTCGTTTCGTCGTTAAAAATATTGGCACTTGTCTTCAGCGACTGCTTCCCCGATAGACCATTTGTACATGTTATTCTGCTATACATAAATAATAATACTGTTAAAACTTGCATTTGTCAATAAAAAATCAGCTAAAAGCTCAATTTTTTGACAAAAGTGCACTCACACAATCAATCGACGGTAATTGTCAAAAATCAGGGTTACCAATTCAAAAACTATCCCCTTGTCGCTGAGTCTGGCGCTAAGTGCTCGACGCGGAAACTCAAAGGTGGGAATCATATTTTGGAATTTATGCGCAATACAAAAAAGAATCGTGATAATAATAAAAAAATACGTAGCAATTCTGAAGAGTTTTAGTAGAAATTTTCCGTGGAAACTTCGAAAAAATTTCCGTATGATTTTTTTTTAAATCGCGTGCAAATTCTGTATAATTTTCTATGGAAATTCTGAACCATTTTTAAATGAAATACAAAGAATTTGTTGTTTGATTCTACATTTTGTAACAATCTCCTGCGGAAATTTTCCATAGAAATTTCGGAGAATTTCTGTAAAAAAAAGTCCAGGGAGGTTGCCGTGAAACATTTCAAAGATTCTTGCGAATATTTCCAAGAATTTTATGCGTGAATTTCTGTATAATACTTAACAGCTATTTCGAAGAACTTTCCGTGGGTATTCCGAACAATTTTCTGTAGAAATTTGAAACATTTCTCGTAAAAAATCTAAATAATTTTCTCGTGTGAATTTCGAAGATTTTTTCACGTAATATATTCCAAACAATTTTATTTTAGAATTCAAAAGAGGTTCCCTGGAAATTGCAAAGAAATTCTTGTGAAAACTTCTAATTAGTTTCCGTGGTAATCCGAAAGTAATTTCCAAATTAATCTTTTTGAAAAACCTAGAGAATTTTGAAATTTATCAGATTTTTTCGGTGGTTTTTAAAATGTTCTCTCCTCAATGTCTTGCATATGTCCGAAAAAATCCGGAAAAATATCTTTATGAAATGAACGCAAACGAACGAACGAACGAACGAAATGAACGATTTATTCGGACCGGCGCACACCTCTATGTGCAACTCTATATAATACACTCTGTTTACGATCTCGAAGACAGAAGACACCTGCGTTTGTTGTGAATATTCAAAGTGAAAATTTGGAAAATGTCCGACTTTGTTGTGAAAATGAAAGTGGGTGCAGTGGAGACGACTATAGTATACTGTATACAGTGTGTTCCTCGGAAATGCTAAGAACTCCATCATCATCGCCAACGACACCGCCAAACGTAGTAGCCATACTGGAATCATTTGCATTGACACCAACGGCATCGGAATCAGGTTCGGTTTTCAAAACAAAATAAAACTCAAATTTATCCACCAGTGGTGATTATGCCTTTCTCGATTCATTGTGTTGAATTCGAATTAATATGGTAAATGCAACGTAAATTGCCTACATTTTGGCGGTTAAAAGCTTTGATGCGATTATATCACGCTACTTAAGAATTACTCAACTATGAGAGTAATGGATTGCTTCACGGCTAAATTGATTAATGACTTGAAGTGTTCATGTAAACAGCGTATTTGTTAAAAGAAAAATATAAATATTATTCAAACCGAATGAGTTATTAACAAACAAAAACAATAGTGTCTAACTAGGAAAGTTTCTCCGTCGAATGAAACTAGTTGCACTCGAATCGGTCAAGTCCTTCTATATGAAACGTGTTTAACATTAAAAAAAATCCCGGGGCTATACACATCCACACACACACACACACACACACACACACACACACACACACACACACACACACACACACACACAGACGGGGGCAGATCCTGCTGGAATCCACGAATCAACGGGGGCAGATCCTGCTGGAATCACTGGCCATGTTGGATGTGGACTTGGCTAATGTCGGTACCAAAAGTACCTACAGCTGGAACGGTGCCCAGTCGATTATCGACGTTACGTTCTGGAGCCCTGGCCAAACGAGTAGTTCGAACTGGAGGGTAGATGATGGCTACACTCACAGCGACCACCTGGCGGTTCGCTACAGTATCGACTATACGACCAGCATTCAGCGGACGGAAGAAGGGACGAGGCCTAGCCCTCGTATGTGGAAGACATCGTACTTCGACGACGAGGTGTTTAAGGAAGCGCTCCGCCGCGAGCACAATACTCTCGGTCTGAGCGGCGAGCAGCTGGTAACAATACTCTCGCGTGCATGCGATGCCACCATGCCTAGGAAAGTCCACCCTAGGAATGGGAGACCACCGGCTTACTGGTGGACTCAAGCAATTGCGAACCTGCGCCGCGCCTGCCTACGGGCAAGGAGGCGGATGCAGCGAGCACGCACAGAAGAGGAGCGTGTTGAACGACGGGTGGCGTTCGTGGCTGCTAGAGCCGCTCTGAGAACTGAGATTAGATCAAGCAAAAAGCCTGCTTCGAGGGCCTGTGTCAAAGTGCCAACGCGAATCCACTGGGTGACGCCTATAGGGTCGTAATGGCCAAGACACGTGGGGCGATGGCCCCTACAGAGCGGTCTCCAGAGATGCTGGAGAGGATCATCGCGGGGCTCTTCCCACGTCACGACCCAAGCCCCTGGCCTCCCTTCGTGGAGCTGCCAGGAGCCAGGGTGGCCGACGAGGGAAGAGTAACTGTGGCGGAACTTGCGGGGATTGCACAGTCCCTTAGTGTAGGTAAGGCGCCAGGACCGGATGGTATTCCGAACCTGGCCATCAAAGCGGCCATTGCCGAGGCTCCCGAGATGTTCAGATCTATTATGCAGAGATGCCTGGACGAGGGAGTCTTCCCTGAAGCATGGAAAAGGCAGAGCTTGGTCCTATTGCCAAAAGCGGGAAAACCACCGGGGGATCCGTCGGCATATAGACCAATATGCCTGCTTGACACGGCGGGGAAGGTGCTCGAGAAGATCATCCTCAACAGGTTGTTGATACGCACGGATGGTCTATCGAGTAACCAGTTTGGCTTCCGAAAGGGTAAGTCGACCGTAGACGCTATCTTGTCGGTTACCAAATCCGCGGAGATAGCTATCCAGCGTAAGAGGAGGGGAGTTCGCTATTGTGCAGTAGTGACTCTCGACGTGAGGAATGCTTTCAATAGTGCCAGTTGGGCAGCTATTGCAGATGCGCTCCTGCGTCTTGGAATTCCCGAGTACCTGTACAAGATTCTCGGAAGCTACTTCCAGAATCGAGTACTGGTATACGACACGGAGGCGGGTCGGAAGTGCGTTGACATAACCTCAGGGGTTCCGCAAGGTTCCATACTGGGTCCGGTGTTATGGAACGTCATGTACGACGGTGTCTTGAGGTTGAAGTTCCCGGTGGGCGTGGCAATCGTCGGCTTTGCTGACGATATTACGCTGGAGGTCTACGGCGAATCGATCGAAGAGGTGGAATTGACTGCAGCCCACTCGATCGCAATTGTGGAGGAGTGGATGAGTTCCAGGAAGTTAGAACTGGCTCACCACAAGACTGAGGTGGTTGTTGTTAACAACCGAAAGTCGGAGCAACAAGCGGTGATAAGGGCAGGCAACTGCACGGTCACCTCTGAACGCTCCATCAAACTCTTGGGGTAATGATCGACGATAAGCTCACCTTTGGTAGCCACGTCAATTACGCCTGCAAGCGTGCCTCCACAGCTATAGCGGCATTGTCCCGGATGATGTCCAATAGCTCTGCGGTTTATGCCAGCAAGCGCAAGCTTCTGGCTAGTGGTGCTCTGTCCATACTGAGGTTTGGGGGCCAGCTTGGGGCACGGCCCTGCGTATTAACTGCTACAGAACGAAGTTAGAAAGTACGTATAGGCTCATGTGCCTAAGAGTTGCGAGCGCGTACCGTACCGTGTCGCACGATGCACTTTGCGTCATCACCGGTATGATGCCTATCGACATAGTTATCGGTGAAGATATAGAGTGCTTCGAAATGCGCGGCACGAGAGGCATCCGTAGGACTGTCAGGTTGGCCTCAATGGTCAAATGGCAGCGTGCGTGGGACAGTTCCACTAAGGGTAGATGGACACATAGGTTGATACCGGAGATAGGTACGTGGGTCAAGAGGCGCCATGGGGAAATCACTTTCCACCTGACCCAGGTCCTTACAGGCCATGGTTGCTTCAGACAGTACCTACACCGATTCGGACACTCGGCCTCGCCCGAGTGTCCGGTGTGCGTAGGTTTAGAGGAAATGGCGGAACACATGTTGTTCGTGTGCTCGCGTTTCTATCGTCCAAATCGTCTCGGAGCTACACAGAAGGTGGCGCGTGGACTCGAGGAATGGCTAGTTCAGGCGCAAATAAGAGGTGGTCCAAGGGTTCGGAGTCGGCTTCATGGGTCATACCGGTGCCCTGTGGTCGAACTCGATCCTTTTATCGAACAAGTGGCCGCGTGAAGAACAACATGGTATCGTCGCTTTCGCGGCGTCGGTCAACCGGGCGGGTTCCGAGCCCGAGGACGGAAAGGGGTCCTCGTCAAGGCTGGGGCAGGCGTAGGCACCGCGTCGGCAAGTCCCTCTGTGTGCTGGGCGAATAGGCCCTATCGCAGAAAGGTCAATTTGGGGTGCACGCGGCATCATCATTCTTGATACCAGTCGTGCAGAGGGAAGCAGGCGCGAAGTCGACCCTGCCCACCTTCCGAGGACATAGGGCGTGGTAAGGCCACCTGGAAAGCCGGCAATGCGCTGGCACGACACCATGGTGTTCTTCTAAAAAGCGAGTCACGATGTTCGATGCTGCAAGGACACGCAGCTAACCTCGAGGGTGCGTTATGCACTGGCCCCCCTTTGAAGCATTACTTTCTGGTTGTACCGAAGGGACGATGGGCTTGGCGGCAATGGAAACGGTTTAGCTGGTCGGGGATGCAGTCCTGCCTCCCTCATTGGAGGTGGCCCCTAACCCAGCACTTCCTGGTCAACCCAGGATGTCTGTTGATCAGATTCCCCCTCCATTGTTTAGGAAGAAAAAAAAAACACACAGACGGACATTTACTCAGTTTTTCGAGCTGAGTCGATTGGTATATAACACTACGGGTCTCCGAGCCTTCTATCAAAATTTGGCTTTTGGAGTGAAATTATAGCCTTCTGGTACAACTTTGTTGTACGAGAAAGGCAAAAAACAAAAATTTTGAATCAAGATCGTCTTTGACATTTACACCAAACGTCGCTGATGTAGACTTATGCAGGAGTTCATCGAATTCACTCACCCGACGGATTTTGACATTTGAGCGGGTCGTTTTCTCGAACAAAAGTTCATTTTGCGTTCATTATGCGACCCGCTCAAACGTCATAATTTCTGGGGGAGTTCATTTTGCGTTAGTCTATACCGGAATCGCCATCAATCGCGGTATGGTCCAATGCATCGAGTTCATCATTGACGTTTGAGCGGTGCGCTGTTTACTAAGAATGAATACTTTTTCATTCATCGAGTTCATGCAAGTGTTCATTTTTAGTAAACAGTGCCCGTCTCAAACGTCATTGTGTTCATTCGGTGCATTGGACCATAGGGTTTCAATATTCAGTGATGGAACCGACTACAGTGGCAGCTAAGAAATTGACTTCTGAAGCTGCTGGGGTAATATTTGTGGCATGGAAGTTGCGGTAGCAAAAACAACGCCAGCACCGGTCCCTTTTTAGGTCCACGGAGAGAAATGTTTACGTGCCTTTTGGAAGTTTTTCCACGGGTATACTATCAAATCGGTTTCAAACGTATCCATTCTGCTTGTCCCTTTCAGTAGTAAGTCCTAAGCGTAAATACTTTTGCGATACCGCCAAGATGTGATCTTTGAAAAGAAGTTTAGGAGTAGTGTTCCAAATAGCCAAATAGATCCCTCGTTCCAAAAGCTCTTAAAGCATTGCGAATGTCAGAGAAGAGAGATACGATTAGGTTAGTGTCACTAAATCTTAATGCAAAACAATTGAATTAAATCTCGTGTCAGGAATGTGAATTGTTTAATCTGTAACAAATATATTTGTTACATGTAAGATTTGCAATTGTCTCCTCTTTGTTATTTATTTTTGAATAAATAGAATAAATGTACTTGATGTCTACCACCCTTATTAACATTGTATGTCACGTGAAAGCATAATCCACTTAAGCATGTTGCAGGAATATTTAAAAACATTTAGATTGCCTAATTTCAAGCGCAGAATTGTTCTAGTACTCGAATAATTGAAAATCCTATTTGAAAATGATGTATCTTGTGTTGCCGTCTTTTAGGCGCAGTCTGATGCTCGAATAATTTTAAAATTGCTCATAATGATGATCAATTAATTTGATATACCTGAACCGAAAACCCTTTTTCCCAACCAATCAGAATTCACAAATTACAATTAATGAAAATCCGGAAACCCACTATGGACCAATCAGAATTAAGAGAAATACAATATCAGTTCACCGACTTAAGGGGTTGACCATATTGGGAGTTATTCTGGTGGAAACCGTTGGTAAGTGATCATATCAGTTTAAAGTTTACCTGATTTATCTATAGTTTTAACCAAAATTACTTGCGTGTAGTGCAATCTAAAAGGGTGAAGTGCGTCTGCTTTGAATGTTTTCTGGCTAAATTATCAACTTATCCGATTGCATTTTCTCTAAATTAGAATTTGAGTTATTTCGGTTTTTGGTTTATTTTTTTCAAATAAGAGTTTCAAGCAAAAATCGGTTGGATAAGGTTGGTAAGGAAGTTTATTGAAAATAAGAGTGCTCAAGCATGACATAAGTTACGTTGAATAGATGCTAAACCCATTCAACGTGGGTGTTTATGCTGGAGGCACACTATCCGTACCGTCACGGCACTCGGTCGTCACTACGTGGCAAGCAGCCTGACCACAACGTTCGGGTCCGGGGCGCAAATATACCCGTCGAAACCCTGCTGTGCGGCCGCTCTAACAATTTTACCTAATTGGATTAGAGTGTACCTAAAAAAACAGTATTTTTGATCTACTTTTTTTGTTTTATATTTCTCGTAAAAGTCGTCTTCGGGTGACTGGATTAAAAAATTCAAATTGGACGCATAGTCGAAGCACTCACAATCCATTTCCCATAAAATAAACTAATTTTATTAGACTTTTGCAGACTTGGAAAATATTTTTCTATGTCGAGGAAAATACGGCAAGTTTATTGAAATACAAATAGAAAAGAACGAACTCACCATAGTGAGATTCTGTCAAACAAGCTTCATCTAATATTATTATCAATAGAGAACGAATATTGAAAATCAATAAGCTGGCATTTTTGCACATTGATATACACCCAGTTCTTTTTTTTACACCGTTGGGTTTTAGTCGTCTAAGACCTTAGGCGCCAATGAAACTACGAGCTTCAAAGTCTTCAAAGAGCATCCTCTTTTGAGAATGATTCGCAAAAGCATGCTTTGAAAAAATGATTTATATTGGGATAAACTTACATCCAAGATTGTTTTATGTACAGGTTATCCGACTTGTCAATATCCCCAACTCTGCCATCTTGGATTTTTGTATGGAATTTATGCTCGTTTGTTTACGTTTTGCACTGAAAATGTATGTTTCCCCCCCGCGCTGGTTATTCCCATCTACTGACGAAGTCGGATAACCTGTACATAAAAAAATCTTGCTTACATCCTCGCTTTTAATTGCTCCTTCGCACACTTGATTGAAAATATCGCATCATTGATTCAAATCATTTCAGGCGATGAACTACCGAATGGTGAATCGAAGCATCAAATTGCCCTTTGAAAGCATGGAACTCAAAGGTGGCTCTGTGGTTTTATGGCTAGTGGTGTTATTCAATTGTGTCAATCTATTGAGTGAGAGTTTGATTCTCTCGTTGAACTTTCTCGTTTTTTTAGACTTTATTATATGGATATGATTCGAGTGTTAGGACACACATGGTGTCGAATGAGGGTACTAACTGTTTATTAGGACGAAAAAAAACTTCTAGCTGACAGCAGCAGCGAAAAATGTAGACAACAACCTTACGAGCACCAAATCTATAGAGCTCATCGTAATGAAATTGGCGATACTATATCTGTTGCATGAGAACTAATGCTATTTATTTTGGAATTTTCATCATGTTAGAATTGTAATTGGGAATTGATAAAACTTATGGGAAAACCTGTAATGGAATGAAATCAAGACAAAATTTTCAAAACGACTTATCTGCTTTTGTAAACAAAGATTCAAACGACGATTTGACGAATCTGATAGCTCTCCCACGCAAACCAAGGCCATCAACAGGTAGCGGAAACGCTCACCTACCTTTTGGTGGTGTTGGTTTGCGTGGTAGTGCTATCAGATTCGTCAAATCGTCGTTTGAATCTTTGTTTACAAAAGCAGATAAGTCGTTTTGAAAATTTTGTCTTGAAATTATGTTTGACTGGTTTGAAATGCTAGCTGGAACCCAATGTACTAAATATGTTCGGGAAAATATCATCGGAAGCACCAGCAGCACATTTGGAAGACTCATATAATGTAAAACAAGTAGGGCAATTATTTTCTCAACACAATACATTGAAGTTATGGTCTTCTAACCTCACGCTTTGTTTCAAATGTAATTTCCTATTACAGAAGCAAAATAAGACACAGGTGATTTTTTCTTCCGTCAGAAAAATTCAACTATTTTAAGTCCCTATATTTTGTGAATACGTATATTTATTATGTGGCCTAAAAATTATCCGTTTGAAAAGTGATCTACTTTCCTTGTTAGTGCACCACCACCAGCTGTCCGGTATGTTCCACGTTAATGTGTATTAGTGTTACCATTCCGGTCAAGGTGTAATGGCTACCGGACAATTGTCCAGCAAACATATATCAAACTGATATCAGTGAGAAGAAAACTAAGTGATTCAAAATCTATTCCCCATCAAGTATGAAAAGATTGGAACGATTCGTAGTGCATTTCAACACATCATGTGTGTTTCGAATTTCAAACGTCAAGTTACAGCCGCAGATTTTCTGCAAGGATGGGAAATTTATTGAGTGCTTCCACAAGATCACACCCATGTTACGAGATCCGATTCAAGAACTCAATTTTCCAATATCTGAACGCTTCCTAATATCTGCACATTCCAAGATGTTGCCTCAAAATTGTGAACTGTGCCGAGCTAAACCAACTTGACTGCAGTAGCCAGGTCATTATCTGCTGCCGGGACATTTGAAGCTGATAAGCCCACGGAAACTTTCGTAGCCGCTACGTGACGACCACATTTTAATGGGAGTAAAGGAGGATAACAAGTGCAAAACAATTTATTATGGAAATTATGTGGTCTTTTCGGAAATCGTTGGTTCTTGCTATTCAAAATTGGAGCTCTTCTGGACGAACTAAATTGGTGAGCACGTTCCAGTTCTTTACTTTTCTTTCACTCATTGCTTCACCAATCTATAAAAATATGCACTAAATACGTACAGGGCACCGTTTGCTGCTATTGCCGCGGATATTGTGGGAGTCCCAGGTATCCGGTTCACGCTTTAGTTAGCATCGGTGGCTCTTCTTGACCTTCTATTCCCTGAGTAGTTAGTACGAATAAGGGCGTCCTTGTGAAATTTTGCTGTACCTGTTATGAACAACTAGTACATCCCTTTCCCCACACTTCCTGAAGAAATCTTTCTTGCTTCAGATGTGATTCCTTTTTGTCGTACTAGTTGTCGTAACAAAAAGGGCACCATTACGGAGCATGAGATCTGATCAAATTATTCGTAGTACTACTTAATCAACACCCCCGGTTGGGTGAGGGATAGAGGATGACTCACACACACACACAGAAGCAAAATAAGACACAATATCCAGTTGCTAACAACAATCTCCTTCGCGACGTAACAACGAAGTGGAAAGCAAATCGGTTACTAATAATACGCACCACGTGTTTTCCTTTGCCTAGAATCCAATAAAAGGATTCAAATCAATGATGTAGTATTTTCCAAAATGATGCAAGTGCATCAAAGCATGGTCACCTGACAAATAGGGAGCATTCATTCTCCTACTCCTTGGATTTTGCATCAATGCAACGAATTGCAAAGGAACTTTTGAAGACTGTATGAGTTAACCCACGAAAAAATTCACAAAAAATCAAAAAAAAAGTTCAGTTGATATTTAAACAGTTGTGACAACTGATCGAATATTGCTCAAGACGTTTAGTTGACCAGTGGAGAGTTTTCTTTAAATACCAACGAGAGTTACAGCTCAAGATGTGTGAATGCACCTAAACGGATTACGCCGTTATCTTTTAGATCGCGAAGTTCTCCACTGATTTTTGTAGTAATTCAAAAAGTTTCTCAGGATGTTTACTACTACGAGTTCGACTTAGAAGCTTCCCGTGGATTAGGCGCGATGTTATTTCCAGATGATTTTTAAACGAATAAAACGATGAACCCAAGAAAGATGACAATTAGTTTTTCATTTCATGTAAATTTGGAACCTTATTTACATTACCGATAAAACCATTCATAATGAACAAAATGAGAGTTTTAGGACATAAAACTGCATGACATGCTTCTAAATTTGACATTTTTTTTTGATGGACTGGCTGAAACATTAAACCACACATATTAAATTTTTATGCAGTCAATTATAATAATGAATACAATATGTTAAAACTTATTTGAAGTTTGGAGGATTGCAAGTTTTCGTAATATACATCGGTGCCTCAAGGGACCAATCCTATACAGTGCGGGTTAGTTGACACCGATTTGTTTTGTCCTTCCATGTTTTGTTCATATTGTGTAAAAACGTTTTTCACACAGCATGTTGTTGTTAGTTGAGAAACACTCGTGCAACCAATTATTGGCGGGCCGTGTTGATGCTGATGACGACCACGACGATGGCAATGGAAAAGGGTCAAAACTGCTGAATGCAAATGAATTTCTCTTGGGGCAATCGAGATTGGGAAAATGGACTCCTGCCGGTAGTCATCCGCTGTTCCCCTTCCTCTTCGGTTCCCGCAGTGATGGCCACCGGCTCACAGTTCGTACACTACGTACACATGTGGATAAATTAATTTCCAATCTGTTCGAGCCGTAACAAGATCAACCGGGCCGATAAACCGTTCTGGGTGAGTCCAACCCGACTACACTGACTGTCGGGTCGGGTTGTGTTGGGCCGGTTGGTTTGGCTTGTTGGGAATGTGGTCACATGCTGCGATTTTCATTGCATCCCTTCGATGATGGGGTTCCGTCGGTGATTCAGGTGACAGTAGTCTAATTGGCGCCAGTCGGAACTGAGCGGACACGATGTGGAGGTTTCGACCTTCGCCAGCAGATTGATGTAATGGACATCGACAATCTGGCGTATATGACTGATTAGACAAATTTGACGTTTATTTGATGATTACAACAATTGATAAAATCGACATATTGGAACAGCTGTTTCATAAGGGTGGCGTTGTTCGATGTGTTTCCTGATAAGGGTGTACAATGTAGGGTATAAAGTTTTAAGTTATTGAAAATTTTGCGAAGCAGACTGAAATCAAACCATTGAGTTCAGATCTGCATGATGCTGATTTCAAAGCATTCGATGCGGCTTGACTGTCAGACATTATGCAAATATCTGAATGTCTGTAATTTCGGCGTAAGCATAGATTAGAGCATTCAAGAATAGCCTGAACTTCAGCTTGGAAAACAGTTGGCCACTTGCCAACGGAAATCTGTGTCTTGTTGATAGGGGAACGGCTCGGCACTTTATCTCAAAGCTCATATTTCCATCCCATCAAAACCCGGGCAGAAGCCATGAACAGAATAACAAAACATGATATGGCTTTGATTGATATAAGAGATAAAAGAACAGGCAACAATATCAAAAATTTGCACTGAAATATCTTTTGAACATCAAGATATGCTATGGATAAGAACAAACTAATGGCACATGATATTGATCACTTCTTACAAATAGCATAACTTGATCTCCTCATGATATTTCAGTGCAAAATATTGATATTGTCGTCTGATCTTTTATCTGTTATATCAATCATGCCAATATCTCATTTTGCTATCTTATCAACATTTGATATTATTGAGCTATTTTGTCTACTCGGGAAACAAAGCAAAAAAAAAAGTAAAACGAAATAAAAACATAACATTGTTCTATTTTTGTCAGGGGGGAACGTTTCGGAAGCCTATATTTGGGCGACATGAAAGCAACGAAAAGCTCAGCTTCCAAAAAAAAAACTCCGTAGCTTCGTTGGAAGAGGCTCAGAAGCCTCTTGAAAGAAGGCTTGAAATTCTGCTTTCAAGAGACTTGGGAGCCTCCTTTCAAAAATCTTGGAAGCCTCATTTCAGAAGGCTTGGAAGCCTCCGCTCGAAAGGTATGGAAGCCTTCTTTTAAAAGGCTCAAAATCAAAAGCTTCCTTTCAAGAGGCTCGGAAGCTTTCTTTCAAGAGGCTCGGAAGCCTTCTTTCAAGAGGGTCGGAAGCTCCTTTTCAGAGGCTTGGAAGCCTCCTTTCAAGAAGCTCGGAGGCTTCCTTTCAAAAGGCTCGGAAGCCTCCTTTAAGACCCTCGGAAGTCTTCTGTCAAGAGGATCGGAAGCCTCTTTTCAAGAGGCACTGAAGCCTCCTTTCAAGAGGATCGGGAGCCTCCTTTCAAGAAGCTCGGAAGCCATCTTTCAAGAGGCTTGGAGGCTTCCTTTCAAGAGGCACAAAAGCCTCCTTTCAAGAGAATCGAAAGCCTTCTTTCAAGAGGATCGAAAGCCTCATTTCATAAGGCTCGGAAGCATCCTTTCAAGAGGCTCGGAAGCCTCCATTCAAGAGGCTCGGAAGACATCATTCAAGAGACTCGTAAGCCTCCTTTCAAGAGGCTTGGAAGCCTCCTTTCAAGAGGCTTGGAAGCCTCCTTTCAAGAGGCTTGGAAGCCTCCTTTCAAGAGGCTTGGAAGCCTCCTTTCAAGAGGCTTGGAAGCCTCCTTTCAAGAGGCCCGGAAGCCTCCTTTCAAGAGGCCCGGAAGCCTCCTTTCAAGAGGCCCGGAAGCCTCCTTTCAAGAGGCCCGGAAGCCTCCTTTCAAGAGGCCCGGAAGCCTCCTTTCAAGAGGCCCGGAAGCCTCCTTTCAAGAGGCCCGGAAGCCTCCTTTCAAGAGGCCCGGAAGCCTCCTTTCAAGAGGCCCGGAAGCCTTCTTTCAAGAGGCCCGTAAGTCACCTTTCAAGAGGCCTCCTTTCAAACGGCTCGGAGGCATCCTTTCGAAAGGCTCAGAAGCCTCATTTCCTTAGGCTCGAAGGCTCCCTTTCAAAAAGCTCATCAGCCTCCTTTCAAGAAGCTCGGAGGCTTCCTTTCAAGAGGCTCGGAGGCTTTTTTTCAAGAGGATCGAAAGCCTCCTTTCAAGAGACTCGTAAGCCTCCTTTCAAGAGGCTCGTAAGCCTCATTTCAAAAGGCTCACAATACTCCTTTCAAGAGGCTCGGAAGCCTCCTTCCAAGAGGGTCGAAAGCCTCGGAAGCCTCCTTTTAACAGGCTCGGAAGCATCCTTTCAAAAGGCTCGGAAACCTCCTTTCAAGAGGCTCGGAAGCCTCCTTTCAAGAGGCTCGGTACCCTGTTTTCAAGAGGCTCGGAAGCCTCCTTTCAAAAGGCTCGCAGACTCCCTTACAAAAGGTTCGGAAGCTTCCTTTCAAGAGGCTCGGAAGGCTTCTTTCAAGAGGTTCGAAAGCCTCGGAAACCTCCTTTTAAGAGGCTCGGAAGCCTCCTTTCAAGAGGCTCGGAAACCTCCTTTCAAGAGGCTCGAAAGCCTCCTTTCAAGAGGCTTGGAAGCCTCCTTTCAAGAGGCTCGGTACCCTGTTTTCAAGAGGCTCGGAAGCCTCCTTTCAAGAGGCTCGCAGGCTCCCTTTCAAAAAGCTCGGAAGCCTTCTTTCAAGAGGCTCGGAAGGCTTCTTTCAAGAGGGTCGAAAGCCTCGGAAGCCTCCTTTCAAGAGGCTCGGAAGCCTCCTTTCAAGAGGCTCGGAAGCCTCCTTTCAAGAGGCTTGGAAGCCTTCTTTCAAGAGGCTCGGAAGCCTCCTTTCAAGAGGCTCGGAAGCCTCCTTTCAAGAGGCTCGGAAGCCTCCTTTCAAGAGGCTCGGAAGCCTTCTTTCAAGAGGCTAGGAAGACTCCTTTCAAAAGGCTAGGAAGCCTCCTTTCAAGAGGCTAGGAAGCCTTCTTTCAAGAGGCTAGGAAGCCTCCTTTCAAGAGGCTAGGAAGCCTCCTTTCAAGAGGCTAGGAAGCCTCCTTTCAAGAGGTTCGGAAGCCTCCTTTCAAGAGGCTCGGAAGCCTCCTTTCAAGAGGCTGGGAAGCCTTCTTTCAAGAGGCTCGGAAGCCTCCTTCCAAGAGGGTCGGAAGCCTCGTTCCAAGAGGGTCGAAAGCCTCCTTTTAAGAGGCTCAGAAGCCTCCTTTTAAGAGGCTCGGAAGCCTCATTTCAAGAGGCTCGGAAACCTCCTTTCAAGAGCCTCGGAAGCCTCCTTTCAAGAGGCTAGCAGCCCTAGTAACATTTTGGTTTTATTCCGGTTTTATAACACTCTTGGAGAGTAAATAATGGCTTTCAAGAGCGTTATAAAACTTAAAATGTTACTTGGGAGGCTCCCTTTCAAAAGGCTCGGAAGCCTCCTTCAAGAGGCTCGTTAGCCTCCTTTCAAAAGGTTCGGAGGCTTCCTTTCAAGAGGATCGAAAGCCTCCTTTCAAAAGGCCCGTAAGCCTCCTTTCAAGAGGCTCGCAGGCTCCCTTTCAAAAGGCTTGGAAGCCTCCTTTCAAGAGGCTCGTCAGCCTCCTTTCAAGAAGCTCGGAGGCTTCCTTTCAAGAGGCCCGGAAGCCTCCTTTCAAAAGGCCCGGAAGCCTCCTTTCAAGAGGCTAGTAAGCCTCATTTTAAGAAACTCGGAAGCCTCCTTTCAAGAGACTCGAACGCCTGCTTTCAAGAAGCTCGGGAGCCTCCTTCAAGAGGCTCGGAAGCCTGCTTTCAAGTGGCGCGAAAGCCTCCTTTCAAGAGGCTCGGAAGCCTCCTTCAAGCGGCTCGGAAGCCTCCTTTCAAGAGGCTCGTCAGCCTCCTTTGAAAAGGCTCGGAGGTTTCCTTTCAAGAGGATCGGAAGCCTCCTTTCAAAAGGTCCGGAAGCCTCCTTTCAACACGCTCGCTTTCAAGAGGCTCGTCAGCCTCCTTTCAAGAAGCTCGGAGGCTTCCTTTCAAGAGGCCCGGAAGCCTCCTTTCAAAAGGCCCGGAAGCCTCCTTTCAAGAGGCTCGCAGGCTCCCTTTCAAAAGGCTCGGAAGTCTCCTTTCAAGAGGCTCGTAAGCCTCATTTTAAGAAGCTCGGAAGCCTCCTTTCAAGAGACTCGAACGCCTGCTTTCAAGAAGCTCGGGAGCCTCCTTTCAAGTGGTTCGGAAGCCTGCTTTCAAGTGGCGCGAAAGCCTCCTTTCAAGAGGCTCGGAAGCCTCCTTTCAAGATGCTCTTAGGCTTCCTTTCAAGAGGCTCGGCTTTCATGAGAATCGAAAGCCTCTTTTCAAGATTTTGATATTCATCCAACAATGATGGCCGTCGGCGGTGATTGCTGCAGAAATCTCGTCGTCGGCGGGAGCAGTACTAAAGCAAAATTTTCTTTCATACTGATAGTGAATGGTGCACTTAATCGGTCCTTTTTCTGTACCATCATATTATGAAAAAGGAGGTTTTATTTGCCGTAAATTGTGGCATAAATGATATTTTTTGCGAAATTCTTACTTTCGTTTTTCTGTCATTAACGACCGCAACTCAATGATTTATCGCTTGTTTGCTACAGACTCCATCTTTGTGAATAATTTTCTGCAGCAACTAACCGTCGATGGTGTAACTGCTGGTGACGTCCCTACGTCTGGGCAGTGGACGTCCTTGCGCCCCTAACTAGCTCACCTCTTATTTTCAGGGTCGACGCTTAACCGGCTCGAAGGGACACACTTGCAATCACGAAGCGGACAGAGGAAGACCTTTAAGGACCAAAGGACAGTCATGCATTTTGTGAACGAATTAGAAAAACTTAGGGCAAATTATAGTCGTTCCATACTCTTCCGACCATCACTCATAACTATTAACAAGAATAGTAAGAACTATACCCGAGCAACAGTAAATCAGTTGATGATGAGTATAAATTTGGTCATATATGAGTTATTGCAACTAAATCAACGTGAATTGTGCTGCTAGGGTAGCGCAGTGTGCTTATTCCGTAATGCATCACCAAAAAGGTGTCTACCCAGCATTACAGGCTCCTTTAACTGCCCCAGGCCATTCATCCCCTTGGAACGGGTCGCCTGACACCTTGCGATTCGGGGTTAGGGAGGTAATATTGTCAGGTTCAGTGTTGTACCGAGCCTGGCGATATGACCGGATTTACACCGTTACGCAACGTACACACCAGTCAAGCAGTTTGACGAACATTGATTCCGCCCCAAGAAAACGCTTCAGTTGCTGCTTTGTTTGAACGTGTGTGAAGTTGTTCGAACAACCGTTTGACAGTTGGCGGCTCGGTTGGAAAAAATTAAAACGGTTTGATTTTGGTTTGAATTGTCGAGGGCGGAGTCAAGGTTCGCCGAACATGTTTGAACATTTGTAGTGAAGTTGCACAAACCCCCATATATTTTTTGATGGTTGGTGCTCAAGTTGGCGCTTCGGTCGTTTGTGTGTCTGATATTGTTGGTCGAATAAATTGATTGTTCGTGCCGCTGTTGGTAAAACTTGATGGATGCTTGAATAAACGAGAGGTAGAGTCAATGTTGGTCAAACTGCTTGGCCGTGTGTACGTTCCATTACGCACTACTTCAGAGTATCCATATCTCAGCGTAACGGGTCATGCCTAACTTACTTATGCCTAACGGGGTATACCCTTTGTGAGGACGAGAATCAATTGATACGCGTTTGATCGTGTTCCTGCTCGGTGTGCAGATAGTTGCCCGAGTAGCACAATTCAGACAAAAATAGTTGCAGAAACTTGATTGTGACTGAATCTGGTTACATATGAGTTTCAGTAGCCTAGGTAGAACATGTGTGCTGCTAGGGTGGTTCTGCTTAGTGCGGCCGAATCATAGTTTTTTTTTTAATCATTGTGTAAAAAAAATGCCTTCCTGCAGTTTTTGTGGAGACGCAGAGGTAAACCCAGTCTTCAAATTGCAAAAATCACGTATATAATCACGTTCCTAACTGACTACTAGGACGTGGCCGGCACCGTCATTGATCATTTGAATATTTGAGTCATCGGAACTTGCATATTGAAAATGCTTGAACAATTCCAGTCAATCATTCAGTTGATTCTTTATGCAATTCCTCTGATTTTGGTCAATCACGGAGTAGCAACCATGGATATGTGTATTCAATCAAAGCTAAGCTTAGCTATCTTTTAATATTGGATCCCCGCTTCGCAATAGAGGCCTTCGAAGTATTTAATGAGTGCCAATATTATCATTTCATCATCTGATCCCCTTCTCTTCCCTTGACATTTTTTGGTCAAATTTAATTATTTAAGAGTATATAGTAAAGTATTTATTTAATATTCGACTAAGTTTTATGAGCATTATTCGAAGAATTTTCAGAACCTTTATTATCCATGGATTTACAAGCATTGGGTAATGTCTTAAAAACTAATGCTTCTTTAAAACCTTCCAGTACTCAGCTCTGTCGGTACGTGAATCCATCTCTCAATAATCCGCTCCATGAACATGAAAATCTGGATCACGCAAGAATCGTAAACATTTCCCTCATTCGCACACGTGTGAATCCCTCCATTCGAAAACCCTTTTCATCTACCACAGTGTTAATGGCCCAAACAGCAGCCGTTATGCGTAGTTTAAAATTACCATCATTCTCGTTCGTGCCACCCCATGATCCATCTTGGAGACGACGAAACAAAAGCCGACGCGTCGTTCGGTTGGTGCCAAGGAAATTAGCTTGCCGACACCCTTTTGATACCTTGGTTGCCTAAAAAACAACTCATCTGTTAGCTGGCCAGACACCACCATCGCAGCACAGCAGCACCGATTCCCCATCAAGTCCGGCGTCACTACGGTATTTGCATTAGCAACGTGCCACCCAGACTCCACATGTGTCCAACTGGTCCGGAATCTTGGGACCTGTGTGGGCGGATGTCTGCACTATTGTCGTAAAAGTTTATACTTCTGCTACGGTTGCACGAAAATAGTATCATTACAAGAGAAGGCGTGAGAGAAAGTTCTCGACATGATTTGCCTCTTGGAATGGAACGAGCTGGAAAATTGCCAAATTATGAAGCATGCTCGTCCCTAAGGGCACTTTATCGTCTAATTTCACCGTCAGTGCTTAGTGATTTCAAGACAATCACGCGCTTGTACTTTGTGACTCTGATCGTCTCGCCAGTTAATTATTAGGAGATGTATTTTGCGTGAAAAAGTCGGATGAGTTTTTGTATAGACAACTATTTAGGGCTTTCTGTAGACTGTTTTCACTTGTCATTAAGGTCACTTGTTATTTAAACTGACTGTACCACCACTGAGTAATAACAGTTCAATCGACAATTCATGATACTTTATGACTGAGTATTTTCTGTCAACCAGTTATCAATAAATTCAAATCATTTGTTGAAAAATGCAATTCTTTTCAAATGAAACGACCAACTTCGAAACGACGGTAAGCGTTTCATTTCCGGTACGTTCTCGTATCCAGTTGGCACCGATCCAGAGGTTCGGTTTCCTCATATCGAATCCCGGCTGGAGCGAATGAGTTGATGAACGAAGCACCAGCAACGCAGGATGAGAAGGAAATTACCGTAGATTTATCTTCCTTAGTTCCATCTTGTTGGATATCATTTTTTCTCGTTTTATCACCCCTGGGAGTAATAGCTATGGATAGTTTACCTACTCCTGGCGATAGGCAGCACCTTTCTATTCGTGAGAAGTGGCGAGCCATTTTTAGACCGTTCCGAACATGTGTGCAATGCTTTGCCGTCCACGTTCTCCACCCACACCGGATCGCGCACCGCACCAGTTAGTTCCGTCTGCTGATGGAGGTGATATTTTATGCGGTAAATTACAGGTTATTTTCACCGGCACGAATGTCTTGTCCCTGGCGCTGTTCTGCTGTGTATACGGACAGTCCATGCTTGAGAACAAATGACAGCGAGAGGCCGGTTGCACAGGCCCCGAAAACGCTAGGCGAAAATTTTAGCGCGCTCTTTCCTGAACGTATCGGAACGTAGCACGGAATCTATGTTCCGAAGGGTGACATAATTTTCTTCCTGTTTCCATCTGGACCCGAGGGTAAATCTATGTCCGACAACACGAACCACACACGAGTACGTGACTTGATGCCGTAAATTCCCCCCTGCTGAGGGCGCGCGCGGTCGTTGTTTGGTTGGTGCCCAAGTCCTAACTAAATGCTTGAGTGAATCCACTTTTGGTGAGTTTGCCACCGTACTGCAAAATTTTGACACAATGATCTGATTCAAAGTGGCTATAAATCACAATCTAGCTAGATGTGGGATCACCTGAGATATATTCTTCTTTACTGCACGAGCAAAAATCTAAGATAATTAGATTTCTTTGAGAAATAGATACGACATAAATCATCTTGAAATTCAGCTTCAAGTGATATCGTCTCGGGCACTGACCTGTATATGTGTTAGGATCTTAGGATTAACACATTTGATGTGATGAAACGTTCAGACTGATACACCAAAAAATGGTTCGGGATCTCACAAAACCACAGTTCGAACAAACCAAGTAAATTTCCGTTTAAGTAGATGTAACAAATTGACCTCCGTGCTGTAATTTCTTTGCTCATATTGTTATTGGGAAATTAAAAAAAATAGTGCCCACATGGTGAATCGAAATTCGGTCCGCAGAGTGAGGGGCTATCTCGTTAGTCAATCGAATATTTCCACTTCTTGAAAGTGAACCGCTCCAGATAAAGCAGGTTAAGCGTTCTGGGACTAAACGTTCCATCAGACTAAACGATAGCCTAAATTTACACGACACGCAATCTCTTTCAAAACAGTTGGATATTAAGTTTGCTGAAAGCAACACAAATCTCTCGTCGAAATAGGCAACAAACAAAGAGTTACAGCAATCAAATGCAGCGCAATAAAGCAATACACCCGATTCTGTTTTTACACGTTTTTTTTTACACGGCCGTGTAAAAAAAATCCAATACAAAATTTTTGCAAAGTTGCTTCATTTTGCATGATTTGTCGAGAAATCATAAAACTTTTTTTACACGGATTTTCAAATTTTGAACTGAAAACTTTTTTTACACGGGGTGCGTTCCGTGTAAAAAAAAGAATCGGGTGTATAATGTTTTGATATGTGGGGATATCCATTTTGGTTGATGTTCATATGAATACAATAGATGCCAGCTGCGGTTTGAATGAAATCTCGATTAACTTTTCAAAAGGTCCTAAGTAACATTTTTTTCATGAATTAATTGAATAGCGCAATCAACAGAACAACATGAAAGCTTTTGATTGCAGTACTCAATTAATTCATGAAAAAATGTTACTTAGGACCTTTTGAAAAGTTAAGCGAGAAATGCAATGAAGTTTGGTTTGTTTTGTTTTAACACTGGCTCGCTCGTCAAGGTTTTTGATAGAATCATATAAAACTAAGATATACTAAATTGAAATTCCAATGATTTAATCATTTACATCTTACTTACTTGATGGGCTACACTGCCCTTCTACGCATAGTTGCCCCATGTTGGTTTTTGGAGATTTCAAGTTTTTATCACAGAGCGGTCTATTCTCATGCATATTTTTCGAAAACATTAAAAAATACCGAACTTTGTTCGGAAAATTAGTGAAAACAACATCAAGTCTGTTTGTCCCATTGTTGAATTTCTACGCATATTTGTCTTGCAGGGAATAAATTCATCATTATGGAAGAATCTGTTATAAAAACGAGCGATGCTCATAGGGATAGTTTTCACTGATCATTACTTTCAAGCTTGGCCACTTTCAGTGGTGAAAATTACCAGTTTTAATGATCTTCATCCTAAATGATAGAACTGCAATCTAACACATTCAACCACGTTGAGAGTAGAATTTTAAAAATAAAGAATGAGGCAAAATATGTCGATAGTCATTAAAGAAATCGACTATTCAGCGGGATTAATATGCGTTGAAATCTCGGGCTATATTTCTCGGCATAACAGTCCCGCTAAACTATTTCTATGATTTAGACCATAAATTATATTCAAAATATAAATAATTTCAATAAAATGGAGCTCTTCCATTAGTCTTGTAATGTAATCTCCTTAAATCTCCTACCTACTAGAAACAAGAAATGAAAATTGCGGTCTTATTCTACATGCGATTTTCTCGGTTGAATTTTTTTGAATTTGGTACAAGTATGCGTAGAACGGCAGTAACAGCTCTTCGATGAACTTACGCCGAACGGAGTATCCTTCTCCATTGGACTCGATTCTGAGCCAATCGCTTCCAGTCGCCCTGAACGTTGAGTGCCCTCAGGTCCTCTTCAACTGCAAAAAGTAATCGTGTACGCGGTCTTCCACGAAGCCTGCGGCCTCTTCCGGGTTCTCTTCTAAATATTATCTTTGCTTGACGTTCTTCCGGCATACGAACAACGTGACCAGACCACCGTAATCTGCCATGTTGTATGAGGTTAGTATTATGCAGCCCAAGTTTTGTTTTCGTTTGCAGACTACGGGACTTAAGCTGTTTAGGAAGTCCGTAACAAGCCCTATTTGTAGCTGCAATACGCCTTTTCACCTCGCGGGTAACATCATTATCGCAAGTCACTAATGTTCCAAGATACACAAATTCTTCTACCGCTTCAAATTTTTCACCATCCAGCTCCCTTTCGCTACCACCACCACTAATGAACCCACGTTGATTGCCAGCGATCATGTACTTCGTTTTGCTGGTATTAGTCGTGAGTCCAATCCTCGCTGTCTCCCTCTTAAACGGCACAAAAGCCTGTTCCACGGCACGGCGATCAATCCCGATAATATCGATATCGTCCGCAAATCCCAGGATGTGATGATGGTACCGCGTGTTTTCACACCAGCTCTCCTAATCGCTCCCTCGAGCGCTATATTTAACAGTAGATTCGAAAGTGCATCATCCTGCTTTAATCCATGTATGGTAACAACTTTATACGAATCAGCCGTATCAGTTTCGCCGGAAAACTATGTTCAGGCAGGCCGCCTTGAAATCAATGAACAGATGATGTGTCTGCAAGTTGTACACCCGGAATTTATCAAGGATTTGTCTCAGGGTAAACATTTGATCCGTCGTTGATCGGCCCTCACGAAAACCTGTTTGATATCATTTACATCACAGAATTCCATCGTGTCTAATTTTCGTAATATTTTACTGTGTATGAATTGTCGAGATGAACCAAGTCTTGCCAGCACATCAGCTTGTTCATTGCCTTCAATGCCACAATGGCCAGGAACCCAAATACAGGTACACTTTATTACGGCTACTCAAGATTTGGAGTGTCTGAACACATACCCAAACGAGTTTAGATGTACACGTTGCGGATTTCAAAGAATTCAATGCTGCTTGACTATCAGACATTATGCAGATATTTTAATGCCTGAAACATTGATAAAATTTGGGGAATGGTCTTTTGGCTGACAGAAAGCTATTTAGACAAACGAACAAACTATTAGGCCCAAACCCATTTTGCCGAATAGGTCATTTGGCTGAATAAGCCATTTAGCTAAATATGTCATTTGGCCGCAAAGGTCATTTGACCGAATATGTCATTTGGCCGAATAGCGGAGGTGAACTAGCCTTGGGCTAAAAACCTCTTTAATAAAGATTATAATAATTTGGCCGAATAGGCCATTTGGCCGAATAGGTCATCTGGCCAAACAGATCATTTGGCCGAATAGGCCATTTGGCCAAAAAGGTCATTGGGCCCAATAGGCCATTTGGCTGAATATGTCATCTGGTCGAATAGTTCATTTGACCGAATAAGCCCTTTGGCCGAATAGGTCATTTGAGCTTGAGCTTGAGCTTGATTGACTGCTCGTAGTTGCTACTCCATTATGACCAGATCAGCTGTTCTTGCACAGGGAACCAACAGATGTTTGCTTGGGACTAGCACACATCTTCAATGTACAAGTACTGGTGATCTCATTTGTTAGGTCATACTGGCGCCTGCCACGTCAGAATGCAAGTCAATGTAGGGCAGGGGGAGGAAATGATGATGCAATCACTCGCCCACTGCAAGCCGAATATACCTCTGCACTTGCCATGAGTTCATGCGGAATTTGTTGGAATTTATGGGTTAGGTTGGAGAGGCAGAGGTCCGTCTTGGTTAACGAGCTGCCAATGTGATAGATAGGAGAAGGTAACTGATGGAATTTCTAATTGGATGTAGGAAACGAGCTATATAAGTTCATTTCCGATTCTAGCAGATTACTGTTAGAATACTCAAGTTGAAGGTATAGGAATAGTAATGGAAACGGTATGGAAGTCCATTTCCAGTTCTAGCGATTGTTAGAACATGAGAAATAAAGAGAAAGATACAAAGTAGGAGAATGGAACGGACCTGGGATTTAACCCACGACCTCCTGCGTATGAGACAGAAGCAGTAGCCATATGACTACCAAGCCCGCTTCGAAACAAGTATCACGCACTGAACTGATTAATTTTATTGCCGGCCGCGCAATGCAGAACACAATAATTCGGCCGACCGCACGATCATTCTGCTGTCCGAAACACGAGAGATCACGCACTGAACTGATTAATTTTATTACCGGCCGCGCAATGTAGAACACAATAATTCGGCCGACCGCGCGATCGTTCTGCTGTCCGAAACAAGAGAGATCACGCACTGAACTGATTAATTTTATTACCGGCCGCGCAATGCAGAACACAATAATTCGGTCGACCGCACGATCGTTCTGCTGTCCGAAACACGAGAGATCACGCACTGAACTCCTTTGGCCGAATAGGTCATTTGGCCGAATAAGTAATTTGGCCGGAAAGGTCATTTGGCCGAATAGGCCATTTGGCTGAATGTGTCATCTGGCCGAATAGTTCATCTGGCCGAGTAAGTCATTTGGCCGAATAAGTCATTTGACCGAATAAGTCATTTGGCCTATCAGATCATTTGACCGAATAGGTCATTGAGCTGAATGTCATATGGCCGAATAGTTTATTTCTAGATTGCTTTGAGAATAGGTCGTATGTGCAAACGAGAGATTCTCTTTGATCACGCTCTCTTTCGCTAATATATCGGCTAGTTTTGCATGTTTTGCAACATTTCCACTTCAGCATGATAGACAAAGCTATTGTCTTTGGATATCTTCCAAGAAATTCGAAGTAAACTTATGTAAAGTTTTGTAATAATTGAAAGAGAATAGATCCAAAGAGAGACTCTCTTTTGCACATACGACCTATTTTCAAAGCACTCTAGATTTGGCCGAATATGTAATTTGGCCAAATATGTCATTGGTCAAATAGGTCATAGTCTAATAAAATACTTCATAGTCTAATAAGTTGAAAAGCAGGCCAAGTTCCTGTTCGAATGTAGAGCCATTGAAGAAGAAGAAGGTCATTTGTCCTCATGATATACAAATGTAAAAATGGTAACTCGGCTTATAAACCTCGCAGTCAATAACTGTGTAAGTGCTAAGAGAACTCGAGGCGACAATGTCCCAGTGGGGAATGTAATGCACTATTTAGCCGTAATTTGAAAAGGTGACGTATACGTCATTTTCCAAAAATGGGGTTAACCCAAGGGGTGTCCCACTGCTAACCATGGCAACGAATTTCAATCGAAATAAAGTCGATTTGTATTGATTTTATCAGAAGGTGCTATTTGATCAATATTGCAACACACCTTCTACGACACTGAACTGTAATTTTTGTCTAAGCGATGAATTTTTCACGTTACCCATGACATCAAGTGAGTTGTTTATTTTTATATCAACAAATCAGTGGGCATGATTCCTGAAGTTATCTATTATTTTCACCAATAATTACAAAACTGTTTCTCTTTTTTAGGTTTTGGCTGCTAAAGTATGCTTCGAAACGACACTATCGCTATAGATTGGTTGATTTGTTAGGAAACATACGGAAACTGAAATTGAATATTTTATTTCAAACAACAATGTTCTTGAGAACTTAACTTCTACAATCGGTGACAACAACTGTAATATTTTATTATTATCGTACTCTCAGTCCTCAGATATTGAATTTCTGGATTCTGAGTCTTAATCAATAGTCATGTCTAAGGGAACATCCATAAATTACGTAACGCTTAGAGGGGGGAGGGGGGGTTGAGTGGAGTGTGACAATCCATACAAAAATTTTTGATGATTCATACAAAAAGTGTGACATAGGGGGGAGGGGGGGGTCGAAAATTGAAAATTGCGTTACGTAATTAATGGATCTTCCCTAATGAGCAGATTAAAGTCGATCAAAGTTTCTCCCTTGCTGCTCGATCTTTTTTGTCAACAAAATAACATAAGCAGGATAAGAATAAATCATATTTTCATGGGTCGTTTGTCTACAGTTCAGTTCCGTCTGGGAACAATGTGGAACATGTATTCAAGATTCAATAAATGCTGCACCATGTCAGGGACGAGACAAAATTGCTCAAGAGTACCTAAGAGTACTACAGCGTCCACTGAGGTTTTATCACTCCTACAGCACCGATTTTTTTGAGGACTTTAGATGGGTGGAGAAAATACGATCGATCGGTACACGGTGAACGATTGCAATGACATGTTTTCAGCCCAAATTGAATGTTGTCTAAATTCTCTGCCACTAATTCCATTGCATGAAGGTGATCTATCGATACATCGCGTACTTGTCCATTTTGTAGTAGAGAATCAAAATCCACGTACTTTATCATGAAAAACATGTCCAGATAGTCTTCTTTCGGTACCAACATCATAAAGTCGAGCGATGGTGCAGACCTGAGACGAGACCAGGGATGCCAGAGAATATTTTCAAATGTCTTCACAGTCATTTAAATATATCTTCAAATGTCTTCAATATAAAAATTATGATTATCAGCGAGAAATTTTAAAACCCAATAGGTTTGTAAATTCAATCATGTCCTTGTTTTATTGATGTGGAATAATGTTTATTTTTTTAACATTCAAATTGATAGAATTCAAGAGAATATTCTATAAAATTTTCACGAGATAGTGTATAACGAGTTTCCCCTGGATTTTATACTGAGTCTGGTTAAAATTCCACCGGATTTTTTAAACTGAATTTCCATGTGGAATACTTCCAAATACCCTGTAAGGATTCAAAATTTACCGTGAAAAACTTGAAAAACATCCAGACGAAATTTCCCGAAGAATTCCTGTTGGAACACCCAAAGGATTTACTGAAGAAACTTCTGGAGAAATTTCTGAAGGAACTTCCGGAGGATTTGCAGAAGGAATTCTTGGAGAAACTTAAGAAGGAATTCCTATAGGAACTTCAGGATGAATTCCGGAAAAAATTTCTGGAGAAATTTCTGAAGGATATTCCTGAGGAATTACTGAAGAAATTTCCGGTGGAATTCCTGACGAAATTTCTAAAGAAACTTCCGGAGGAATTCTTGGAAGTAGTTCTGGATGAATTCTTGGAGGAGCTTCTTGAGATATTGCTGCAGAAATTTCCGAAAGAAACCCTGGAAGAAATACCAGAGAAATTCCATACTATACCTTCGGAGGCATTCTTGGAGAATCTTTCGGCAACATTCTTGGAGAATCTTTCAGACGAATTCGTGAAAAACTTCCAAAGGAATTTATGAGGAAACTTCCGGAGGGATCACTGGAGGAGCTTAAACGGGAATTTTCGAAAATTCTGGGGGAACTTTCGGAACAATTTCTGGAAGAACTTCCGGAGGAATTCCTGAAAGAACTGCTGGAGGAATTCGTGAAGGAACTACCGGAGTAGTTCAGGAGGATTTTCCGAAGGAATTGTTGGATGTACTTTCGCTGGAATTCTCGGACGACCTTACGGAGGAACTCCTAGAAGAAATTTCAAAGATATCCCAAGCAACACACTTGTCATAAACGAGTTGCTGTCACTTATGTACGACCAAATCCAGTCATATATGAGTTATTACAACCAAAGCGGTCAACATTGTGCTACTCGGGATTCCTGGCGGATTTTTCGGAGAAATTCCTGAATCTTCCGGACAAATTCGTGGAGCAAATTTAGAAGGAATTTCAGAAACAATACTAGAACGATTTTTTGGAGAAATGAATCGCCTGCTTTGAGCGTGCTTACAGCGGCAAACTAGGAGTTTACTTTCTGAAATCAGTATGGCGAAAGGCATCTAAGGCTCGATTTCTCAAAAATAAGCACCTTCATCGAAAAAATATTTGGTAGGCGTAGTAGCGGATACCTTCCTACATAAGTTTTTCATGAAAACTTTCTAATGTTGAGAAAACCCGCGTTAGATGTCTTTCGCCATACAAATTTATGGCGGTTAACTCATGCTGGCTATTTTGCGCATATACTATAGCGCCTGGATGTGGAAGCGGTGGGTAGAAAATCAGCCACTGCCAATAATTCATTCATAGAACATATAACACTGGAAGAATGTCCAAAGATATTTCTTGAAGAATTACCAAAGGAATCCAAGGAAGTGTAATTAAGTTTCCTCCGGATTTCTATTAAGATCATTTTCCTGTAGTAATTTACCATGGAAGATCTGAGAAATATCTATTTAACTCCAAAACAATTTCAATTTCTTGACGACATTCGTAAGAATTTTCTATATGGGAATTAATTGAGGCAAATTTCCTGTGGTCAGGGCTTGGATGAATGAAGCAATGAAGATGAGGACCGATGCTTCAGCACCAGATATACTCCCGAGGAAGGTAGCTTCATGAGAGAACAGTTTCAAAGTGCTTGGTGAAGAATGCTTCCTCGCTCCATATAGCACTGCTGTACGAACCAGCTGTAGAGTGAAATCAAACACCCACTAGTGCAGAGAATATTTAACTCTCTTGCCTCACTTATACTGAGTTGCGCATTTCAGTTGGAATGAATGTGTGAAAGAGAGGTATATGGTGCATTCTCTCTCTTTCTCGCTAATATGGTTTTGTATTCACACAACACTCACTCACATCTGAAACACTGCCGATGAACGAAGGAACCATCCTCATTTCACTCTGCCCTACTGAACGATGCCGCCTCAGCACCACCCGGCTTGTGAAGAGGCCACGTTCACAACTCTCCACTTTCAATGTATAAAATGAATGCTTTGTATTTGCTTCTTCCCTTGTTCGTGCAGCCAGCAGCACGTCGTCGAGCTCACATCAATCGGTGCATCGAAATTAAAACCTCACTGCGGGCTAAAAACGAAGCATTCATTCGTTTTTGAACGAATTTTCCAAGGCCTGCCTGTGGTAATTAAAAGGGATTTTTTTTGTGGGAGCTCAGTAGAACTTGTGGAAATTAAGAAGAATTTCCCGTTTAATATTTGGAGTATTTCCTTTATTTCTTCTTAACGGAAATTAATTTATTATAATAATATATATATTTAATTTTAATTTAATTATTATAAATTTCCACGATAATTTTAACTGAATTTTCAATTTCAATTCTCTTAAATTTAGACAAGAAATTCCTCATCGGAAATTCTCTTTATAAAATTCACGAAAAATTCTTTTAAATTTTCACTGAAAAGTCTTTTAAAAATCCACGGGAAATTCAAAGATTTACCCGACGGATATTTAGAGGAATAAGGGATGATGGTATGCATATGCCATTCAGAAGGAATTTAGAAACAAAACTGGTTCTAGCTCAACGGTTGAATAGATTAAATCCAGTCAAAGAAGAATTCAGTCTATGTTTGCTGAAAATTAGATAGGTCATTGCGTTCCGATGTAATGATCGAAATACCTTTTTACAGACACGTCAAAACGCCGCCGCCACCAAGAAAAATTCAAACGAATGCTGCCATGGGGATTTTTTTCACCAGCGCACAGCTCAAAGTTAAGTGCGTATGAGGGTTTAAAATGCGTTGCAGTAAAAGATATTTTAGTTACTAGATAAAGATTGTCGCTTCTGTTCCCTTTGTTCTGCTGTCCGGAACATGTTGGGTACCAACAAATATAATATTATTAACAATATAGCTCACTTCATAAATCTCCATATATTAGGCAACGGACAACATAATCACACCATCTTGCGTCACAAAGGGTAACTAACGCCTGAAAACGATAGCCAAGGGGTGCCATAATTGCAAAAATTACACTTAATTTACAATGTTTAACTATTTGAATTAATTTTTTTTTTATTTTGTTTTCAAACTAAGGTATCAAAATGGGGTCAAAGGATAATTTCTAGCATATTATTTC
Source organism: Armigeres subalbatus (assembly GCF_024139115.2). Classification (NCBI taxonomy): domain Eukaryota; kingdom Metazoa; phylum Arthropoda; class Insecta; order Diptera; family Culicidae; genus Armigeres; species Armigeres subalbatus. The sequence continues at coordinate 102,562,072 of NC_085139.1, read as the reverse complement.
GACATGTTATACTGCATATTGTATTCTACTTTTAAACACCCCTCGGAAGGTCTCTTTATTACATTGCTTGCCCTTTGTGACACCGCGTCGCTACTGTGTTGTCCGTTGGAATCAGCCAGAGTGAACTATATTGTTAATATAGTATATTTGGTACCAAGCTGTCAAATCCGTCTGTGTTGAACTTAATCGAGAATTAAAAAAACACCTAAATAAAGATTAAAAAAAAAAAGCTGTCAAATCGTATGGATTTTCCTTCTTTGACATTTAGCTCCCCTATCCTCGCCAGCAAAAGATGTTCCGGACAGCGACGACAGCGACAATCTTTATCTGGTAATGTTGAGATTCTAAGCCCGAGACAAAGACTATTATAACTTTTGTAATATTCATATACCTAGTTTACATATAGAGGTCGCAGAATTTATAAGTAAGTAATACAATTGTATTTTCTATTCGCTGGCTTATTTATTGTCTTCAAGTGTCTTCAAATAAGTAGATAAGTCTTCAAATATTTTGAAAAGTCTTCAAAATGTCTTCAAGAAAAAAATGTCTTCACAGAAATTCAAATGTCTTCAAATTGAAGACATGTCTTCAAATCTGGCATCTCTGGACGAGACCTGCAAAGACGGCTTCTTTTTTCTTGTTTTGACACTTGTTCTTCTTTTCATCACAGTTGCTCATCGATTCTCAACTGTTTCCTTGAGTGTTTCACCTAAATCCCGGGTAGAATCTTCTGAGCACAATAAAAGTGTTTGTGATTTACGGATTTGTTAACTTATTTTTATGAAGATTTTCCTATCGGAAATAAAACACGTATTCACAAGGGGCAACTAACTCTAAACTTTCGACAGTATTCAGAAATACTAACAAATACTAGCGAAAAACTACGCCGTATCTATGGCAAATTGATCAAAGAACTCTGGTTGGGAAAGCATGAAGCATAACGCCACACAGTCAACACAGTCCACCCCGTTTTATGCAACACATAATTTCCGTCTCCTTCAAGTTCTAAAAAATCACTGAACAACTACCTATTTCTATTACTAATACTTTTTAGACAATCTCTAGGGCTCCTGTTTTGGTTTGATGGCATAAGGAATATAAAATGCAGTTTGAAAGTTTCCTAGAATCTGTAGACAGTAGAAATCAGGTGTTTCCAAAACGGGGGAACACTGTGTTTCAACAACTTACTGGCAAACGCCATAACAACCGAACTAGCAACCGAATGTTTGTTTGTGGAAAATCATGGATACAAGAAATATCACGAAATACTATTGTAGGAACATGAGTAATACTAACGCAAAGTTTAGAGTTAGTTGCCCCTTGCGTATTCATAACAGTTCAATATTAAGCTGTCCGGCTTTTCTAGAATACTTTTCAAAGTGAAAAAGTACTCGTAAAACAAAATCATTCGGAATACTTTTTGAGGGATACCAATACTTTTACACAAAAAGGTGCTGGTTGCATCTGACAATTCGTGACAGCGCTTGCTGGTTGCAGATGAAGTTACATTTTTTCCTCTTTGCAAGTCCCGTCCCAGGTGCAGACGTTTTCACAATTTGGCAATCCAATCCCACTTTTCAATTTGACAGATGGTTTATTCGCGGCCACGGCATACAAAAACAAGGCACTATCGACACGTACGTAAACATAAGTTTTCACTGTAAACAATTGACGTTACTGCTATCGCTGCTCGGGACGAAGCAAGCCAACGATCTATACGATTGAGTTTGGTCTTTATTTGCACTCGTTCATACTGCGATAGCAATCACGTCACTTTTGAACTGTCATTTTATTTACGAGCCTACCTTGATTCTGTATACCGTGATTCGCGGCGTTGCTAAAATCAGCAATGTGTCCTAAAACAATTTCTATTTACATCGAAATAAAGTCGCTTCGGTTGCTTGGTTCATTTCCAGCAAATATATTCAATTTATTCTATGTGAGACACCCGATAGAGCCGCATTTCTGCTCTCAAGCGAGTGGCGGGATATTTTGAAATTAATCCCATACGCAAAATTATTCTGCAGTTACTTGGCTGTCAAACATTTCCCGCTCTTCTAATTTCTCTTTCCATGCTGCACGAGACCACACAAATGCACGAGACTCTACATGGCTTTACGATGGTTTACATACATTCCTTCTCCAATCAGCTGATGAATCTCGTGAAATCTCGTAACGAGTGCTTTTTAGTTGCATTCCTACTAATTTTCCACTCGAAATATAATGTAAATATATTTGTTACGAAGAATGCAAAACGCAAACAAAATTTATTTTTATTTTTCCCCAAATAATAATACTTCTCAATGTAAGATCTAAAACGAACATAACCCCAATCTTGAATGTTTGGCTCCGGCACAATAGAGGATTTTGGCTTCACTTTGACAACCAAATCGATTCTATCCGCACCACCCAGGGGTTAACGAGTAGCACTCATCGAGATTTTTAACAGAAAAATGACAAACATGCATGTTGTAAATTGGCGCTTATGTCACTTTCTCAGATTACGGCAGTATTACCGCTAGGTTTTTTTTACAATGTTCGGAAAACTCATATGTGAATATGTACATTATGTGGAAGATATTGATTTGAAAAATGTATTGGAGGTAACCACTTTCCCTTCGATGAAACTCGAACCCACGAGCTTACAATACGCTAGACTGGTGCTTTAATCAACTAAGCTACGAAGGACCTCCGTCGGCTTTTGCAACCTAGCGGCTACTGAATGAGCTCGAGATTCCCAAATTGGACGCATAGTCAAATCACTTGCAATCCATTTGTCAAGCCAACACTTCCACATGTGTATAGTACACGTTCACATTGGAGGAGCGTGAGTGTTTAGAATGTCTGGCAGCTACACACATTCTTCATCAGCAATTGTAACGTGTGAACGTGTTTTTTTTTAATTTGAGGGGGTCAAACGCAAGGGGTGTAAGTGACAAAAACTTAGATTTGTGAAAAATTAGTGCAAAGTTTTTCAATACTTTTTCGTTTCATACATTTTCTATGGAAGTTTAAAAAAATACTAATTTTCTGCGAATTTTCACATTTACAGTCGACTCTCTATATCTCGATATCTCTCCCTATGTCGATGGTTTCCTCAGTCCCTTCAATCTACATACATTTGGGCTTTCTACATCTCGATAACCTCCGTATCTCGATACTTCTCTATCTCGTTGTGTTCTGATCATATTTTGTTCAGCACAGAAAAAAAATGTGAAAGGTAAACAGCGCGTAAAACTTGAGATGCGGAAATCTACGCTATTCTACGCTAAAACGGTTCTCTTCCTAACAAGTTTGCGTACAACTTGCAAGCAATATTGATGATTCACGTTAAATATTGTATAGATTTAGGAAAAGATATTTAGTTACTTTATTGTCGCTGTCGTCGCTGTCCGGAACACTGGGTAGACACCTTTACGTGGTGTGTTACGGGGTAAGATCTACCACGGTTACATTGCCAGCTACAGGCAAATCCTGACCCAACGAATACCTTCCTCATTATCCAACTCCGTGGTACTTATGAGGGTGTCGCTAAGTCGGTGGCCTCTCGTTAAGTAAGTACTACATCAACACTTCCTTCCTCTCCCTAGTTACGGTGAAGATGGGCGTGGCCAGGAGTAGTAATCCTCATGCTTTTGTTATTTTTGTTTAAGACTGGAATCAAGGACCACTACCCTTCTTGATTTCTGATAGCATTCTAGCTAAGGATCTCAAAAGTAAAACATGAGTATCACTAGTGTCCAATCTACGAATTACACCGTAACAATGCTAATGCTAATGCTGTCGTCGCTGTCCGGAACATCTTTTGCTTGAGGATAGGGGAGCTAAATGTCAAAGAAGGAAAATCCATACGATTTAACAGCTTGGTACCCAACATGTTCCGGACAGCAGAACAAAGGGAACCGCAACCGAAGCGACAATCCTTATCTAGTAATTAAAATATCTTTTGATTTAGGCTATATCACGCGTGGAACTACGCTAATAGTGATGTTCCATTTATGTGCATGAATTTTAGTGTAAATTTCAGTGAATTTTTCTATCTGTGAGGATTCATTCAAATTTTTGGCTACTAGACCATCTTTGGACAATAACAAACACATCAACAACAGGAGACGACATTTGTTTTGCTGTCGTTTTTCATAGCAACAAGCTTTTTTGATCTAGTACCCATTTCAATTTTCCTTCCATTCTTCAATCCCTCTCTATCTCGATGGACCCTTGAATATCGAGATATGGAGAGGCGACTGTATTACAAAATAACGTACAAACAATATCAACATATTGCCGCAAAGCACTAAACTAAAACGTTTTTTTGCTGTAGTCAGCTCAAAGTTGTCCAAAATGTCACTCACACCCCCCTGCTTCTAACCTCCTCATTTAGGGTCTGTCTCAATTGGATAATTAAACTGAAATTAAACTTAATAGTGACATTTCAATAATTATCAAAAAACCCTGCTCGCAGAGCAAGATTATTTTTGACAGATATCGAATCATTTTCCATCGATGTCCTATTGGAATTGCTGGGTAGCATCAGCCATTCTTATAACGGGGTGATTTTTTAATTTTCGAACTGTCACTTTTAAGTTTAATTCTCCAAATCAGACAGACCCTTAGTATTCAAATTCAGGATCAGGATCTATCTCATTTGGAGAATTAAAATGAAATCAAATTAAAAGTGACATTTCAATAATTATCGAATAACCCTGCTCGCAGAGCAAGACTACTTTTGTCAGATATCGAATCATTTTTCATCGATGTCTTATTGGAATTGCTGGGTAGCACCAGCCATTCTTATGACCGGGTGATTTTTTAATGTTTTACTGTCTCTTTCAAGTTTAATTCTAGACCGACATTTGAAAAGGGCAGCCAAAATATATCGGTCTACATATACAGATATATATGTGGACAAAAAGAATCAGAAGGAATAAATTTTGGCTGTTACGTCCTTTTCAAATGTTGGTCTAGATTTCTCCAAATGAAACAGACCCTAAGAAAGAAAAGCAACTAGGTGAGCTTCCTTCGCGGGCCAACCGAGGGTCCCGCCAGTTTCAGTGTTCACGAAGCTAGGTTTAAGAAGGGTGGCCTAAAAGCGCAATTTTAGGCAGTGATATATGGAACTGGTCATATTTGGCGTTTTAATAGTCGGTTCAACAGCCCGTATGAACAGAGCTATTCAATATGATTCATTTGTATGAGATTTGTAACAAAACCTTTCTTAAGGCCTCCAATACATCTGGCAGATTGTAGGGAAGTTGCCCTGAATAAATTAAAATTGTAAATGCCTGAAGCATGAACCTATAGTGATCCAACAAGTCCATATAAGTCCCTAGAGCCAATGTGAATGCCTCACCATTTAAATCAGTTCAACTCAGATGTTCTAGGTTCTTCAAATTATTCGGGAGTTGAGTTCAATTGGTCTATCATGGCAACTACGCCTGATATCAAACCGATAGCAACCCAGCATGTCCATATAAGTCCTTAGAGCCCATGTGAATGGTTAAAAATTATGTACGATAACACAAGCATTCATAAAATTTCTCAATAAATGACAACGGGGTTTTGATTGAAGAATGGATGGTTGGCAACCCGTGTTCTGTCATCCAGTGGACTTATATCCGCGGAAAGCTCGTTCGCCTTTGGTAAAAGGACTTATCCACAAAGCAGAGTGTTTGGGGTTCCCCAGGACTATATTTGAAAAAAAAAATAAACCAGCATCCTAAAGGTAGCAGAAATGGGCAGCCATCGATGCTCCGTCGTCCGCCGGTGCGTTCCGAATACTACCTGGAATCCCATATAGATTTCGTACTTGGGACATCTGCAGATAAAGTGCGCCACACTGTTTTCGGTTTCGCAGAGCTCACAGCGGGACCGGAAAGGGCCTCCACCGAAGTTGTGGAAGGCCTTTGTGTGGCCGGTCCAGAGCCGATGAATCCTTTTTATTTTGCTCAAAAAGAACCCTCTGTTACTGTTCCAAGTCCGAGCCCACTTTTCCTCCATTCCTAACGTCAGCCAGCGGGATGAAGCAGGTGTAAGGTAATCCCTCTTGTCCGACACTAGCCAGGGCATCAGCTTCGGTACCGGGGATCATACCTGAAAGGATTCCCAGGATCCAGGTGTGTTTTGGAGTCTCGCTTTGAAGGGCGGAAATTACACTAGCGGAGTCCGTGAAGACCACGATAGGTTTGTTCGCCGGAAGGATGGCCGCAACAAAAACAGCGGCGGCATTGGCGGGGTAAACTATCAGATTTGGACAGGACTGGAGACGAATCCGTCGGTATACCGAATCTCGCTATTCCGGAAGCGTGTTGCGCTGAGTTACAGTCCGAATCTTTTAAGTTCGTCCGTGTTTCCTCCTTTTTTGTACCGGGAAGCGATGGTGCGGTTCCGCACCACTGAAGGGAGACCGGTACCGGCTACACTTCTCAAGATACGGTCAGCCTCACCAAGGATCCTGTCTTCTTCTGAAGTGGCAGCGGAAAGAGAGGCGGTTTTGTGACCAATGGCCATCAGAATCCAATATCGGAAAGGAAGAATCCCGGCATCAACGCAGTGGTTCAACGGGTGTGGACGGAAGTAGACCAGGGGAATTATCGATAATTACTAGTCCAACTTTTAGTGTTTCAGTCAAGCTACTTTCACTGCCCGGAAGTGCGGTAGAAAGTTTAGTTTCCGGATGTCGACACTAAGCACCCGGACGATCTTCCGGTTGGGGATGGCATCTATGCCGAGCTTTATGGAGGAGCCTGCTAACTGATGCCGGCCACTGCAGACGTGTTCCCGAACACACTTACTAGCGCTCATAATCAAACCGACGGATAGAGCCCAGCAATAAATGGCACATACAGCCGCCTGAGTTTTGATCCTCTTCCTTCCAGGCATTCTGCCTACCACGACCAATAAAATGTCGTCGGCATATACAAATAAATACACGTTTGCTGGTAGACCGCTGAAAACACCGTCCATAGCAATGGGATAAAGCGTCGCCACTAGGACCGATCTTTGGGGAACGCCGGTTTCTTCGGGGTACTCACCTGGTGCAGTGCCGCCAATGAGCACTTGAAAAGTTCGTCGGGTGAGGAAGTTTTTAATTAAAGCAAGCATGTTGCCTGTGATACCTTGGAGTTTTCTCAGGACCAAAGATGTCCAGGTCCGGCAAAAAGCCTTGGCGATATCGGGTGGCACACAGATAACATGATTGTCTTCCTTATATGCTTCTTGAAGCACGCTGCCCACTGGCATAGTATGTGCCGGTGCCATAGCATGGGCAAAAGGGGCGCGGAAGATGATCAAACCTTCCGTCGGCTTCCATTTTCTCGCCGGTTGACCATCCACTCTCCAGTTTTGGACGCGCACGAGGTAAGGGATATTGGTCTAAACTTGGATGCGTCACGGCTACCCACGCTGCTATTTGGGTTTTCCGAAAGTTCGTTGTTGAGCTTGAGACAAAGGTCTTTCGCGGCTGGATGAAACCGTTTTAATATGGAATACCCCAACTCATCCGGTCCGGATGAGTTCTCGTTCCACTAGGCAAGTGCATGAGCCTGGTAAAAAAGGCTGGTTCGGCAGGTAGGCGGGGAGGGATAATGGCCGTGGGAATAATGGTAGTGTTGAGTGTTGTCCTGGTTGTGGTGGATGGGAGCCATCCTCGATTTTCCACTAATTGCATTTACCCGCCTCCAAATTTCGGTGGAGGTCTGGGATGGGTTGATGTTGTCGATGAAGTCTTCCCATTGCTAAGACTTTGCCTCCCTGATGATGATCTTACATTGTGAATGTTTTTGCTTACAAGACTCCAGGGCGTCGGGCCTAAGGGGGTGGTCGCTGCTGAACTTCCCTAGTGCACGTAAGGCTTTGCGTCTGGCTTTAACATCGTGCTGCTTTAGTTCACCACCTAAGTGGGCGACAGGTCACTTATCGGGCAGGTGAATTCGGTGAGCGACGAGGGAGGTCCGCGCATGCAGATGACATAGCGCGCTCGTACTCTTCCCAATCCGCTTCACAATATTTCCAGGGAGTGTCTCTTGATGCCCACGGGAGGGAGAGCGTTGGTCGGACCTGGAATCTCCTCACATGGGATGGTAAGCGTTCATATCCCCAAAGAGAAGCATGGTCACCCACATGGTAGAATTATCAATCCGGTTGCTTAGGGGCCTTTCACAAATTACGTAACGCAGTAGGGGGAGGGAGGGGGTAATCGGCATATTACCATTCAACCGAACACCAACAGCCGGCAGGTCCTCGTCGATATGGAGGACATCGAAGGGGATATCCAGCAGTACCCCGATGGCTACGGAATGCCTAAAGTGTTCCCAACCTAGCTGGTCCAACGGTATTTGCCTCTGAGGGTTCGATCCATGAGGGTGTTGGATACGCGGTTAACCTCTTGGAGAGCGATGGTTCATGGTAAGCTGTGGAGTCCATTGGTGCAGTCCATTGGATTCGACGCGGGTGTAGTGAATGACTTCTTCTACACACACAAAAAGTCTTGCAGTGAAACAAAATGCTCGTAACTTACATCAATCTGATGTCTGCGTTGGAAATGCCTGAACGGGATTGGATGGTTCTGAAATTTTTACTGAGTATGACAAGAATTTGTGTGGAGCCCTCCTTAGCCGTGCGGTAAGATGCACCGCTACAAAGCAAGACCTTGCTGAGGGTGGCTGGGTTCGATTCCCGGTGCCAGTTTGGGCAATTGGGAAAGTTTGGAAATTGTCTCGACTTCCCTGGGCATAAAAGTATCATCGTATTAGCCTCATTATATACGAATGCAGAAATGGTAAATTGGCTTAGAAACCTCGCAGTTAATAACTGTGGAAGTGCTTAATGAACACAAGCTACGAGGCTGCTCTGTCCCAGTGGAGGGAAGTAAAGCCAATAAAAATTAGAAGATGACAAGAATTTAAATCAACTTTTCATTGATGCCAATTCCTTTCTTCCTGAAAAACAGTAAGACCATAGACACCCACTTCCCTGTTCAGCTGATGAAAAGTAAATAGTACGGGAGGTGAAACTGATGGCCGGTAAATGCCAGAAAATCAATCAGTAAAATATTTTGCATACCTCACACGATCGCTGCACATCTACCGTCTGCAAAAGCTATAGAGGAAGTTACTGCATATTCGATTTGAAAACTGCACATGAACTCCAGGACTCACATATGTACATATTTATGAGGTAAGCTATCAGCATCCATCATGTACGTGCAAGTTATGCGAGATATGTCCTTAGACTGTTTCAATTACCTTCACGTGTATTTTCACAGTAATTCACAGTGTAAGCACCCTTCAAGTTCGATCGACAAAACTCATTGCTATCTGTCTGAATCTGCGTGGAACATGGTCGCCATTTTCCGCTTTCAGTTGCTGTGCGGCTCTTTAGTCGCGTGGCAGTAAGTTTACTTTGTTGTTAGAAAATGCCTAAAAAACTACCCAAGAGATGCTGCATGCCATAGCCTGAATTGAGCTTCAACCGTGTAGGGGCTGCAAAATAATCAAAACAATTCACATTCAAAGCGATAATGACGAAATTGAGGTCGACGTATTTTGCCTCATTCCAGCCAATGACCGCACGCGCATTGCACCGGAGACATACTTATTTATAGCGATGTAGAAATGATAAGAATTTCAATTAACTGACTACTCGGAAAGTTGCTGGACGGTTAATTTTTCCGCAGTATCATCGCCGGTTGCATGATAAACTCTGTCATGTGCGTGGTTTTGTGCCAGGATTCGATTTTGCAATTTCCAATTAAGAACATTCCGATTGTACCGGATCTGATGACGTCCCTGCGTTATGCATTTTTGCACCGTGCCCTGCATGCGCTACTTTGTAATTATTTTCACTACAGTCCAAAGCCGTACCCACCAGAGTGGAAACCAAGGGTTACTTCTGCAAGTTGTTCTCATTTCCTTTATTTGGAACTTTTCCGCCGAAGAACGGGTACTCGCCGGAACCCACTTTTGACATGGGAGCTAAATTACCGGTAGCTTAATCCAACCCTCTTCAACTGTTGCGTAAGAGTGCTTGTCGAGAACGGAGCCAAAGCATTATCATAATTGCTTTCAGCCAGCAGCACACCGGAGGAGTAAGCCCGGATTGGTTGAGATAAAGGTATGTGGCAGGAGTACCGGTCGAGGATTTAAGCAGATTTACACTGCCGTTGTTCTTTCTAGCCACTCACTGAGGACGCCACTACACTGTACTGCATTGCATCCCGGTGGAATGGGAAAGTGTAACACCGCTTGAAAAATTCATTTCAACTTTCGTACTGACCACATGAAAGTGCGGTGGCCAGCAGAACCTAAGTAACTCCGTGTCTCCCGAGGAAAGACATTTAAAAACGACGACGGAGGGGGTTGTCCACTCGAATGGATACACAATGGTTGAATGTTTTGTGCAGTCCTGGGATCATTGTGGAAATGGTTACAGAAGCATATTTATATTCAACTCTTTGAATACTGAATTTGTCAATTCAGAGTCAACCACATGAAAAGTGGAATAATGTATCAGAATTAACTTCTTCACGAGATAGCTCCAAATTCTTATTTTTGTTGATTTATTCATGTGACAAAATGATAGACCGTTCCGACGCTCCATCTTGTGTGGCGCAGAACTTTCAACACTCCAAATTTGGCTGAAAATTTCGAAAACTTTTATAGAATTTTCAGAACAGACGGGCAATCATAAAGAAACTTCTGGTTTTGAAGAAACTATCCCAAAATTATTTCATAAATTCTCAAGTGAAACTTTTAAAGGATTGATCTTGAAAATATTATAACAGCAGTAGTTTTCCGCTCACATGGTGAAGACAACTTTTAAACATTATTGTTTAGAAAAGTTTCTGGAGAAGTTTCAAAATGATCTCCTGGAGGGACAGCTTGAATAACACTACCGAAATAAGAATAAAAATCGGTCTAGATCCTTCGATAATCCATCATGATTCAACCAATCTATGGTTTGTCCACCCCGTTTATTCAACTGTCATTCCATTCAACATATAGCCCAAAACATATAAATAGCACAGCACAAACTTGAAAACTGACAGTTTTGAAAGAGACAGTCACGCTGTATGTGTTTGGGGGGAACCTTAAGTTAAGTGTTTATTCGTCTAAGAAAATGCTTTTTTTTCTATTTGCAGGTAATTTCAATCATATCAATTTAACCGAAGAATTCAACTCAATTTATTGCTCTGGTCTAGAAGTTCACGTAAGTATTTATCTCAAATAATATTACAATTGGAATCAAATAGAATCATTTGGATTTCTTTTTAAGTTTCAAGACAAGCCCATTATATTTATCTGTTAGAAATAAAATTGTGGCATGGCAACCGAACTATTTTTTTGATCCAAGTTAAATCCAAAGTGATGATTATCAGCACAATTCATCATCAACAAAGCTGAAGTACCTAATTAGACCTTACTTTGAAGTGATATTCATAATACAAATCTGATATCAGGATTTGCGAGATAGATTTAGAATTTCATTTGTTTCAAATCATTTGTCATATAATTCAAAAAGTTCGCCATTTTCTGGAATATCGTAAAAAAATCATTCGGAAAGTTTTAAAAATGACACTTAGAATTAAAAAAAATCACTGACAAGACTAAATTAGAACCAGACTGTCCTAAATATTTATTAAATTTGTTTGTAATTCAAATAATGCCAAACACGCTTCAAAATCGTTTGAAAATCGAAAACTTTGGAATACTTCTGAGGCAAATTTTGAAATTTTCATAGATGCCATGTTTTGTAAGTTATCAAAAAGAGTTTATCAAAAAGAATAAAAAAAACAGTGAATCGAACATAAGTATTAAATATCTTCCTCAAATTTAAAATAAAAAAAAAACTTTCAAAATTTCGTCGCAAAAATTATAAAAAAATCCCCAAAAATTTTGAAAAAATGTTGAAAAAGTTTTTTCTGTAACTATGCAAATTTGAAAACTGACCAAAATTCAGTTCAATCAAAGATAATTGCCTATTTCCGGGGATTAAACCACCCGACTTGGACGTTAATTTACAATGTTATGAAAACTCATATGTGAATATGTACGTTATGTGGAAGATATTGATTTGGAAAATGTATTGGAGGTAACCACTTTCCCTTCGATGGGACTCGAACCCATGACCCTACAGTACGCTAGACTGGTGCTTTAACCAGCTAAGCTACGAAGGACCTCCGTCGGCCTTCGCAACCTAGAAGCTACTGAACGAGCTCGAGATTCCCAAATTGGACGCATAGTCAAATCACTCGCAATCCATTTCTCAAGCCAATACTTCCACATGTGTATAGTACACGTCTACATTAGATATTGTCAGATATTGTTGCCCAAAATTAAAAAGAAACTCCGTCAAAGAGCTTGAGCTTGAGCTTGATTGACTGCTCGTAGTTGCTACTCCATTATGACCAGATCAGCTGTTCTTGCACAGGGAACCAACAGATGTTTGCTTGGGACTAGCACACATCTTCAATGTACAAGCACTGGTGATCTCATTTGTTAGGTCATACTGGCGCCTGCCACGTCAGAATGCAAGTCAATGTAGGGAATGGGGAGGAAATGATGATGCAATCACTCGCCCACTGCAAGCCGAATATACCTCTGCACTTGCCACGAGTTCATGCGGAATTTGTTGGATTTTCTGGGTAAGGTTGGAGAGGCAGAGGTCCGTCTTGGTTAACGAGCTGCCAATGTGATAGATAGGAGAAGGTAACTGATGGAATATCTAATTGGATGTAGGAAACGAGCTCTATAGTTCATTTCCAATTCTAGCAGATTACTGTTAGAATACTCAAGTTGAAGGTATAGGAATAGTAATGGAAACGGTATGGAAGTCCATTTCCAGTTCTAGCGATTGCTAGAACATGAGAAATAAAGAGAAAGATATAAAGTAGGAGAATGGAACGGACCTGGGAATGAACCCACGACCTCCTGCGTATGAGGCAGAAGCAGTAGCCATATGACTACCAAGCCCGCTTTAAAAAGAAACTCCGTCAAAGAATCTAAAAATTTATTTAAAAATATCAAATTTCTGAATAATCAAAGCTTCAAATAAATAAATCATCAAATTTTCGAATCTTTAAATCTTCAGCACATCAAATCTTCAAGTCATCAGATAGTCAATTCATCAATTCTTCAAATCTTAAAATCATCAAATATGCAAAATTTTAAATCTTCTTATGTTTCAATCATAAAATCAGCAAATCCTCAAATCGAATATTTAAATCATCAAATCATGAAATTTTCAAATCCCCAAATCATTAAATTTGCAAATATTGAAGTCAAATCAAATAATCAAATCTTCAAATTTTGAAATTTTTGAAGCATAATATTTTTAAATTAATACATCATCAAAATTTGATATCTTCAAATAATCAAATAATCGAATCTTAAAATTTTCTAAATTTTCAAATCTACAAGTCTTCCAATCATTAAATCATGAAATCTTCAATTCGTTAAATCACCAAAGCTTCCAATCTTTAAAACACTGAATATAAAAGTAATTAAATTTTCAAATCTTCAAACCATCCAATTGTCAAATCTACAAATCTACAAACAGATCTTCAAATTTTTGAATGTACAGGATATAAAATTTTCAAAGCTTCAATCGGATTTTCAAGTCTTCAACTCTTCAAATCACCAGATCATTAATTCTTCAAATTTGCAAATCATCAAATATGCAAAACTTCAAAGATTCAAATCTTTAAATATCTTCTTATCAAAATTTTTAATTCTCAAATCGTAAAACCGTCAAAACTTTAAATCATCAAATCATAAAATTTTCAAATCTTTGAATTGTTGAGTCATCCAATCTTCAATTTTTTGAACAATCGATTTGTTCAAATCTAATTTTCTTATCTGTGAATCAAACCTTAAAATTCTCAAATCCGAGAATTTTCAAGTTATCAAATCTTAAAATCTTGATCGTTATATGGATCTTTAAAACTTAAAAACTCAAATCGTCAAATCATCAAAATCTTTAAATCTTTAAATCATCAAATATTTAAAACATCAAATATTTGAAACATCAAATTATCAAAACTTCAATTCTTCAAATTTACAAATCATCGAATCTTCAATTGTTCAAAACAATCATCAAATATGAAAACTCTTTCTTTATAATAAAATCTTAAAATTTTCAAAAATCTGATCGAATTAAAATAAACCAAATCTGAGGGTCTGCTAAATTTGAAATTCTTGAAATCGTAAAATATTCAAATCTTCAAATAACCAAATTTCATATTTTTAAATATTTGAATTATCAAATCTTCTATTCTTTGAATGCTCAAATCTGTAAATCTTTAAATCATCAAATCTTCAATTTTTCAAATTCTTAATTCATCAAATTTTCTAATCATGAAATCTTCAAATTTTCAAATCGTCGAAGCATCAATTATGAAATTGTAAAATCAATAAAACATCAAGTTTTCAAATAGTTGAATCAACAAATCTTCAAATCTACTTTCAAAATTTCAAATATTCAAGTCTAAAATTACCAAATCATCAATTCGTTGAATTCAAATTTTCAAATGATTATTCATCAAATCTTTAAATAAATAAATATTCAAATCTTCAAATCAAGAAATTTTCAAATATTCAAATCTACAAGTCTTCCAATCATCAAATCTTCAATTCGTTGAATCACCAAAGCTTCAAATCTTCAAAACATTGAATATTAAAATTATCAAATTTTCAAATCTTCAAACCATCAAACCTTCAAATCATCAGAACTTCAAATAATCGGATTTTCAAGTCTTCAATCCTTGAAATCACCAAATCATCAATTCTTCAAATATGCAAAACTTCAAAGATTCAAATCTTTAAATATCTTCGTATCAAAATTTCAAATTCTTAAATCGTAAAATCGTCCAAACTTTAAATCATCAAATCATAAAATTTTTAAATCTCCAAATCTTTGAATTGTTGAGTCATCAAATCTTCATTTTTTTTGAACAATCGATTTGTTCAAATCCAATCCAATACAAATCTATAAATTTTCTTATCTGTGAATCAAACCTTCAAATTCTCAAATCCGAAAATTTTCAAATTATCAAATCTTAAAATGTTCAAATTTTCAAATCTAAAAATGATCATAATATAGATCTTTAAAACTTCAAATTCTCAAATCGTCAAATCATCAAAATCTTTAAATCTTTAAATCATCAAATATTTAAAACATCAAATATTTGAAGCATCAAATTATCAAAATTTTAATTCTTCAAATTTACAAATCATCAAATCTTCAATTCTTCAAAACTCAAAATCATCAAAAAATGGAAACCTCTTTCTTTATAATAAAATCTTAAAATTTTCAAAAATCTGGTCGAATTAAAATAAATCAAATCTGTGGATCTGCTAAATTTGAAATTCTTGAAATCGTAAAATATTAAAATCTTCAAATAACCAAATTTCATATTTTTAAATATTTGAATCATCGAATCTTCTATTCAATCAAATCTGTAAATCTTCAAATCATCAAAAATCTTCAATTTTTCAAATTCTTAATTTATCAAATTTTCTAATAATGAAATCCTCAAATTTTCAAATCGTCGAAGCATCAATTATGAAATTGTAAAATCAATAAAACATCAAGTTTTCAAATAGTTGAATCAACAAATCTTCAAATTATCAAATCCTCAAATTTTTCAAATTTTCAAAATTTTCAAAATTTCAAATATTCAAGTCTAAAATCACCAAATTAGCAATTCGTTGAATTCAAATTTTCAAATGATTATTCATCAAATCTTCAAATCAAGAAATATTCAAATCTTCAAATCAAGAAATTTTCAAATATTCAAATCTACAAGTCTTCCAATTATCAAATCAGCAAATCTTCAATTCGTTGAATCACCAAAGCTTCAAATCTTCAAAACATTGAATCTTAAAATTAACCTTCAAATCATCAGAACTTCAAATAATCGGATTTTCAAATCTTCAATCCTTGAAATCACCAAATCATCAATTCTTCAAAAATGCCAAACTTCAAAGATTCAAATATTTAAATATCTTCGTATCAAAATTTCAAATTCTCAAATCGTTAAATCGTCCAAACTTTAAACCATCAAATCATACAATTTTTAAATCTCCAAATCTTTGAATTGTTGAGTCATCAAATCTTCAATTTTTTGAACAATCGACTTGTTCAAGTCTAATCTAATACAAATCTATAAATGTTCTTATCTGTGAATCAAACCTTCAAATTCTCAAATCCGAGAGTTCTCAAATTATCAAATCAGACAATCTTCAAATTTTCAACTCTGAATCTTTAAAACTTCAAATTCTAAAATCGTGAAACCATCAAAATCTTGAAATTTTCAAAAATCTTATCGAATTAAAGTAAATCAAAGCTGTGGATCTCCTAAATTTTAATTTTTTGAAATCGTTAAATATTCAAATCTTCAAATTATCATATGTTTAAATATTCGAATCGTCCAATCTTTGAATTCTCAAATCTGCGAATCTTCAAATCATCCAATTTTTCAGCGTTCCAACCTTGAAATTTTCAAATCATCAAATGTTTAAATTTTAAAATCTATGAATCATCAAATCCTCAATTTTTCAAATTCTTAATTCATCAAATTTTCTAATAATGAAATCCTAAAATGTTCAAATTGTCGAAGCATCAATTATGAAATTGTAAAATCAATAAAACATCAAGTTTTAAAATCGTTGAATCAACAAATCTTCAAATAATCAAATCATCAAATCTTCAAATTTTCAAAATTTCAAATGTAGTCTAAAATCACCAAATCTTCAATCCGTTGAATTCAAATTTTCAAATGATTATTCATCAAATCTCCAAATAATTAAATATTCAAATCTCCAAATTAACAAATTTTCAAATATTCAAATCTACAGATCATCAAATCTTCCAATTATTAAATCCTCGAATCTTCAAATTATTTAAATAATCAAATCTTCAAATTATAAAATATGTCAACTTTCAAAACTTTGAATCTTCAAAATTTTAAATTCTCAAATCGTCTGATCTTCAAATCTGCAAATTTTTAAATAATCGTAAATTTGCAATTCTTTTAATCTTCAAATCATCACATTTTCAAATTCCTTTTCTTTTTTTCTTCTATTCTTCAGATTATCAATTATTCAAATTAGCAAATCATCAAATATGCAAAACTTCAAATCTTTTAATTTAAGACGAGTTTAGTATTATTTCGAGTTGAGTCGAGACACTGAAGACGGCCTTACAGTTGAGGTCGAAATACGTATCTATAAAGTTTATAACATGGTGGAATTCAATTGAATAGTACTAAACTTGTCTTATGACACATTCCACATTCCACTAAAAGAGATAAACAATTTTCACAATTAAATAAATTACAAGCGCATTGTATCAAAAATTCGAAAACTTTGTCAAAAAATGATTCAATAGGGTAAATCACTACTTGTGACTATGGATATGGACCCGATTCCCGGCTCACTGCACAGAAAACTAATGATTCATACTGTTTGGAAGGTTTACGAATGATAATTTAAAAAATGTCTCCCGTTTATTTCGCACAATATTTCTCGTGTATTGTAAAATGTAACAAGAAAAGCACATAAGAGAGGTCAAAATTGCACTTTAAGGAGATAGATTCAGTTATTTTCATCAAATCACATTTTATTCCAAAGTTCCCCTTTGGTGAAAAATGGAGAAAAAATAATGTTTTTTAATACCTCCGGAACGCAATGACCGATAGGCAGGATTCTATGTCGAATGCATCGTTGATTCGTGATAGTGGATTGATCCTGAAACCTTTACGTATACTTAGTATACGAGAAAGGAAAAAACATAAAACGGAAACGTAGAAAAAAAAATATAAAATTTGTATCGAAGAAAATTATCAAATATTCAAAAACGTTTAGTCAAGAAATAGGGGGAATGACGGCTTTGGCAGGTTTTGTTCTATTATTGTCAGGGGGGTTTTTTATGACTGATTATGCTCAAATTTGGCCTAAATATTCTATGCATATCAAAGAATATTGTGGCCAAATTTCATAAAATTCGGTCGACAAAAACCCCCCTGCCAATAATAGAACAAAATCTGCCAAAGCCGTCTTTTCCCCTACCAAAAACTTTATCAAATTTTTGTTCTATGAAAAACAATAAAAGAACCGTCGAAAGCTTATAAAAATGGCTGAGAATTTCAAAATGCATGACCAACAAGAAGAGTAGCGACACAACACACACTGCTGCAATCCTTGAGCCGTTGTCTGATCCGGACAGTCGGGGCACCTTAGAACCGGACACTATACTATAACCGGAACCTTTGGACCGACCCAGGCACCTGAGGATGGCATCGGACGAAGAAAACAACCACAGTGACCTAGGTAGTCGGGGGGCCGGTGGTCCGTATGTCATGACCCCACCGGAACAACCGGGTCGACCCCGGCACTCAGTGGACGAAGAAACACCAAATAAGAAGAGTCAGTTACGATCCTCCGGTACTCAAGGCCCCCTCAGTGCGGACGTTTTTCCCACTCTGGAACTGTGGAACACCCCCCGGCGCCTGGGGATAGACGGAAGTGGGACGCATGGATAGCAAAATGTCTAGTGCAAAGTATCAAGCCGCTGCTACTCCGGAGGACTCCGAGGGAGTCAAGCGTTTTCCGTTAGGTGTACTCGGGACGCTTAGCTTTTCCCCGATGGGTGACGTGGGAGTCAAGACTTTGAGGAGCAACATGTCAACCATACAGTTTAACTGTCCGGCCGTTAAATCGTCCGATGCTTCAGCATGAGTAACGATAGCCTTCCTGGGTATCCGGGCCCTGTTTCCGGATTCAGGAAACTCCCACATTTGACTGCAGAACAATCTCCCAACGATCACAGCACCCCTGCAAATACATCCGCGGGACATGATCTTGTTCCTTTTCCCACCCCACACTTCCATTGGAGGTCAACTTCTGTCTCCAGTGGAACATCGACGGCTTCTGGAATAATCTTCCCAATCTGAAGCTGTTAACGCACGACAGCCCGCCGCGGATCAGGAGGTCAACCGGATCACACTTGACTCCATGGATCGCTCCCTCGGAGGAAAGTATATGCGGATTATTGAGGTAGGTCCTAAGATCCGGCATTCCGTGGTAATAGGGGTCCTCCGGGACGCCCATTCGACCTACTCCAGTTTAACGAAGACCTCCTAGTTGTTGAAGTCCGTCTTCGAGGTTGTTTCTTAGCTAGTGTGGTAAACGTCTATCTGCCGGGCATCATAAGAATCATAAGCATCATAAGCAATATAAACGACGAGTCCCCTTCCCCTGTCTACGCATCATTCGGCCTAGGGTAATTCTAGGGTTCGTCCACCTTCTTCAATGGCAACTCGGCCACTGCCATCGACGTGACCGCCGCTAGTCGGTCTATTCTACTCGCTCTCAACTGGGAAGTATTTGCGGGCTTATTCAGGAGCAACCACTTTCTGTTTTCGGTCACCATCAATGTCTCGCCCCCGGACATCACCGGAAGACCAAGATGGTGCCGACTGGGAGGCATATGACCTTTACATTCGAAGCGCGTTTGAACGAAACACGCCCACAACCCTTCCTGAGTTCATCCAAACCGTCCTGGATTCCAGCGGACAATCACTGGTAGCCCTCCATCCTTAACAATCTTCATGGTTCCCCGGGATTTACAAAATTCTGGCTTCAATCTACCGTTTTCGGCGGCCGAGCTGTCGTTCGCCCTCTCCAGCAGCAATGGGAAATCCTGCGGTTTATTTATTTATTTACTAGCAGACCCGACGAACTTTGTTTCGCCTAAAATTAATTTATTCTCTGATTAGTTCTCGAATTATGCAGAAATTTCTGTTTCATTTGTATGGGAGCCCCCCTTTCCAAAGGAGGGAGGGGTCTCAAACCATCTTAAGAACCTTCCCCGGCCCCAAAAATCTCTGTATACAAATTTTCACGCTGATCGGTTTAGTAGTTTTGTAGTCTATAAGGTTCAGACAGACAGAAATTCATTTTTATGTATATAGATTTAAGATTTACTAGATTTATTATTATTATTATACATCAACAGGCTTGTTGCTGCCCCAATGATGTTATGGGTGAAATACAATACAATAGTCATAATAAAAACATACAGATAGTCAAGTCAAGGCAACACACATTAATATAGCTAATTAGCTTGGTCATTAAAAATACAATAAAATTTACGTCGGAGAACCTCTCGGGACAAATGGAAATCGAACACTTGGGAAACTCGATTGAATATCCGCTGCAAACCGCCTAAAACTCCTTCCTGACCGTAATTCGTTCGATGGTGTCTTGACCTCAACATTACATAGTTACGAAGAGCTCTCGGACGAGCGTTCAGGTTGATAAGTAACCTTTGAATCAACCCTGCCTTGTACGACGTCAGTAATGGCCAATGCTCTGGTGACGTTCCTTCTAACTTGCAAAGTGTCAAGGTTAATCAGGCGACAGCGGCTCTCGTAGCTTGGTAACCGGAAAAGGTTACTTCAGGGCAGCCTCCGAAGTGCAAACCGAAGAAAACGACGCTGAATGGATTTCAATCATTCCACTCCATTGGTGTAGTATGGGCTCGCAACGGCTGAACAGTACTCTAGAGTGGGGAGCACTAAAGAGCAATATAGAGATTCCAAGCACAACTGCAACAGATTTGAAACACAACTGCAACAGCTCTTGAAGCCTTATCGACGACGTATGCGATGTGCTGCTTGTAAGTCAGTTGTGAATCCAGGATTACCCCGAGATCCTCTCAATTCATAGTTAAACATAATCGGCTCTTTCTTTCGAGAAAAAGTAATAGCGGAGCATCAGTGATCACCATTCGATTTAAAGAACACCAATTGGCGACGGCATCGAGTTGGCGTTGCAGGTCTACGTAATCTGCATATGAGCGGATCTTCAGATAAATTTTGAGGTCGTCTGCATAGGACTACCGTGGACCTTCGATAACTGAGTTCACATCGTTGAAATAGAGCAGAAAAATCAATGGTCCCAGGTCACTGCCCTGCGGAATTCATGAGGTGGCACTAAACCTGGGTGAATAACAGTCTTCTAAAGTAACCGTTAGTTTCCGATCCGTAAGATAGGAACGGAACCAGCTAAAAAGATCGCCGATTATTCCAATCCTCTCAAGCTTAGCGATTGCAATGTCATGGTTCACCTTATCGCAGCAGACAGCTCGGTTTAAATAACATCCGTTTGAGCTCGTTCTAGTAAGCTGTCGGTAACATACGAAGTTAGGCACACCTGATTCGTCGTAGTGGATCGACCGACAATGAGTCCTTGTTGACCATCGCTCAGGTACTGCTTTCAATGGAATAGCATTGGATCCATGACAATCAACTCAAATAGTTTTGAAACGGCGCTCAATGAAGTAACCCCCCGGTAGTTATTGACGTCAGGCTTGCTGCCTTTTTTGTAGACTGGGAACACTTGCGCCTCTTTCCAGCATGCATCGAAGTGGAGAAAGCAGGGAGACGATGTGTTTCTTGAGTAATGAGGACAGAATCCCATCGGGGCCTGGAGGGAATGAGGATTTCAGTTTTGTTGCGGCATTGGAAATCGTTGTGTCTGAAATATCCACGCTGCTTAGCGTGTGATTTGTGACCTGGACATTCTCTGCGGCAAGTGAGATGTGATCAACAGGGAGCTCTTCATTTGAGAAAACGCTAGCAAAGTTAGCAGAGAACAGGCTACATATTCAGGCTGATACGTCGTCCCCAATACCATAGATGAAGGCAACCCTTTCTCCTTGCGTTGCTTATTGTAAGCTTATTATTGTAAGCTAAGACGTGTGAGAAAGTTTGTGCAGCGAGATTGACGTCGTCTGGATCCAGAATATGTTCCCAATCCAAATTAGACAACACAGTTTCTATACTACGATGGTCTGCCTTTCGAAAGGCGTACGAAACTGCAGATGAAGTGATGGAAAATTCAAGAGAGCCATAATTCTTGACCGCGATAACTAATGCGGGATGATGTGGAACGAGCTTTACTAATGGTGCGGGTGCAGTTGAAATGAAAGAGGTAGTATCGTAGCCGTTCTCAAAGCATAGATCCAAAAAGCAATTGTTGTCATTTGTCACGTTGTTGATCGTTATCGTTGGAACATATCTGCAGAACTATAGCTGTCAATAAACGTGATGGCTCCAGGATTAGAAGTGGAGAGTGCATGATCTGAACAGAGGAAACCACTATGAATCGGAATCCAAGCGACGCCCGAAAGGTTGAAGTCCCCCAATATCATAATTTCGTCACAAGGGCTGCGTTGCTCGACACAGTACTAACTGACGGGCAATGTACATCGATGAGTTGAAGATCTTGAGTACGGTTTGGAGGTATGAGGCAGCACAAAGTTGCAGGTGATGGTTTTTGAGTGCGATGGATATCCAAACCTGCTCGACGGAATTCCAAGCCCCATCCACGATGGCTTTCGCTTTTCGTCTCGTGCTAACAGCGACAAGCACTCCTCCTCCTATAGCTTTCGTACTGTGGTTTGAGTTGCGGTCACATCGGAATACCTCGTACCCTTCCCCGAAAACGTAACCAGAAAGCGCTCTATAATCTATCCATGTCTGAACAAGCACGATGATGTCGTAGCATTGGTCCAGAGCGGCTATACGAAAATTCTCTTCAATACGAAAATTCATCCCTCCAACATTTTGGTAGTAGAAAAGCTACCGCCTTCTGCCAAGATTCGGTTCCTAGAGTTGGTCAACCAAATGTGGGCTGACCAAACCTTCCCGGAAGAGTGGCGAAAAAGTTTGGTCATCCCCATTCCTAAGAACAGCATCTCCTCCCGGGATGTCACTAAGTACAGGCCCATTTCGCTAACCTCTTGTGTGTCCAAGGTCGTCGAGAGGTTGGTGAACCGGCGGCTGCGCGACAAACTAGAAGCAGAAGGTAGACTCGGGTTCTGGCAGCACGCATTCCGCCCTGGGTACGGTATGGGCAAGTATTTTGCAAACCTGGGTTGCAGGACGCTTACAACGAGGGCAACCACGCCGATCTGGTATCTGTGGATATCTTCAAGGCCTTCAACAGGACATGGGCCCCCTTCGTCTTCCAAAAGTTGAGCGAGTGGGGATTTTCCGGTAACATACTCGCGTTTGTATGGAATTTCCTTATAGGGCGCTCTTCAAACTGAGGAGTCAGAGTTCGAAGACTTTCCTGGAGGAAACTGGGGTACCCCGGGTTCCGTTCTAGCTGTGACGCTGTTCCCTATCGCCATGACCATGAATGGCGTGTTTC
Source organism: Armigeres subalbatus (assembly GCF_024139115.2). Taxonomy (NCBI): domain Eukaryota; kingdom Metazoa; phylum Arthropoda; class Insecta; order Diptera; family Culicidae; genus Armigeres; species Armigeres subalbatus. The sequence continues at coordinate 102,538,856 of NC_085139.1, read as the reverse complement.
GTTCACTTCCACCAAAAATATACATCTTTGTCTAAACCGACGATATTGTTGGCGACACTCCAGGCCGCACGCGAATAAGAACACAATCCGCCGGCAGGTCGGTTTATCGCTGGGCCAGCTTTGCGGGCTTTACTATGACCGCCAGTAAGTGCGTCAGAGGACACGTCCGGGCCAAGCGTTAAGTTGGAAGAACATCCCTTCCCCAGCAAGAAAATTGTGAGTGTCCATCGACCGGAGTCTCTAATTTCTACCGCACTTCCGCGAAGTCAAAGTTAATTGTAAAACCAGAGTTAATCTGGTTCGGATGCTTTAGCAACCGCACCGAACCAATAACAGGTTAAGAACCGGGTAAGCTATCATTGATAGCCGCCTACTCTACGGCTTACATCTTACCTGTATCGCCAACCGTAACCTTATTGAAGCTCTATCAGTCTATCACCGACCTTCAACTCATACGTTCCAGCTGCTTCCGGGTTACTACCCCCTACACCAGCTGAATCTGACTGTGCCGAGACAGGCCGCAAAACCACCTCATTCGCCGCCGTAACTTCAGGAGAATAATGGATCCATCTCCTTATCGAAGCAGACCGGATTCTTCATGCGATGGCCGGCGTCGGTCTTCCCCCAGTGGACCGAGTCCACTGGCATGGAGCGAGAATCTGACACTTCCTGAAAGCCAACATTAACAGCTCCATAGCTTATAGTTTCTGAAGGGGTGACAACTTATTGGCTCTGAGAAGGTCTGTGGCCGAGCTATTAAACAGAGAATTCAACAATTACGAACACAGGTATACGGTTGGATCCGTAGGCCGTGGACTATCTCGAAAAGTCTCTCGGACATCTGTTCCATCTTCTCAGCCGCCTCCCGACCCGATCAGGAAGCCCGTCCTCGTCCTATCTGACTCTGCTAGTGCTATCTCCGCACTTCAGAATGTAAACGCCTCAACACCCCTGGATCCAAAGCATCCTAGAAAACATGCTCCCGAATACGACCTTTGCTTGGATCTCGGGGCACTGCGGAGTGCCTACAACACCACGGCTGATTACCTCGCCGGAGTCGGATATCAAGGCCGGCGATTTGCGTCAACCGTCCCTGTGGGAGACGTAAAAACCTGGATTAGAAAGACAGTGCGAGACAACTGGGAAATATCCTGGAGAGCTTCTACTACTGGACAGCTGCGGCAAATCAAGGGAACCACGTCGGCTTGGACGGACCTAAGCAACCTAAAGGACCAGCAAATCCTCTCTCGACTCCGAACCGGACACACGCGGCTCTCACACAACTTCGGCGGGAGCCCCTTCCGGATAATTTGCGACGTTTGCGGGGTTCACAACACTGTGGAACATTACGTATGCCGATGCCCCAAATTCCAGGTGCCGCGGGATACTTATGGGATACCTGCCAGTATCAGGGACGCGCTTTCGGATGATCCAGCCAGCATCACTGCACTCATCTGTTTCCTTAAATATGGCGGCTTATTCAGGACCATCTAATGCAAAAGTCGTTTCTTGCAGCACTGCATGTTTGAAAATGCAGCCATCGAAACAGAACACAGAGTCACAGAGCACAGAAGACGTCGAAGACGTTGGCAAGCGATTTGCACTTGCGGAAAGCGTAGTACACCGTAGTAACGCAAGTACCTTGAATGGGAATAGTGTCTCCAAAAGCGGTGTCTCCCGCTCCTGAAAGGTCACGACGACCATCTTTTTGCCGGATTAGGCATAATGCCACTACACGAAGGACGTGCTACAGTGCACCATGGTCCAGGATACAGACTTACGCGGAAAGATACATTTTACGCCCAAATTATATTTTTTGCAATTCCTGATCATAATATCTGGTTTACAGTTCGCCGTTGAGTCATAAAACGGCCTACTTTTCCATACCAACGAAATGGGTGCTTTAATGAACATTATGCAACTCAAATGGGTTGCATAATATTCATTATAACACTCATTTGGGTGCTATAATGAAAAACCAACATCAGAACAGTAGTTACATGACTACATTTTGCTGAATTAGCTTGGGTAAGTGTTCAAATAGTGTATTCTCTGCGTCGCGTAATAAATGAAATAGTTTGATGGACATGACATCAAAAATTTCCAAAAGCAAGTACATCTATCGCTTCACGGTTTATCGAACTATGCAATGTGGCACGGCAACATGGAATCTCTGCAGTAACATAATTTATTGGCAAGAATGATCATGTGAAGTAAATTTTGGAAGAAATTAGACAAGCACAAGTTTAATTTTGGTACAGATTTGTGATATTAAAGTCCAGTTTTCGTCATTGCAAAAAATAGCGTGTGCAACTCGTTGCAAAACTCGTGCCATCGGAATCTTCTGTACTGCTTGAAACAGTTTCGGTTCCAATTATTGTTCATTCATATGTATAATATATACACCTGTGTTCAGAATAATAGCACAGCGGAAGCCGTTTTTCATACAAAATGGTCAACTTTGACAGGCTGTAACATTGTTCCGATGACCGATTGAGCTGAAATTGTGGCAGTGAACTACAAATATGTTGAAATTTACACATATTAAGTATCAATTTTTTTAAATGGCCAAAATTTCAGCTCAATCGGTCACCGGGGTACAGAGTTACAGCTTGCCGAAGTTGACCATTTTGTATGAAAAACGGCTTCCGCTGCTATTATTCTGAACACAGGTGTATATATATAAACTTGAAATAATGTCTAATTCGGGGTACTACTGGCTCATTCGGGGTAGTGTCCCATTAGGGGTAATGGCATTCGGGGTAGTGACTCATTCGGGGTTGTGGCATTCGGGGTAGTGGCCTTCGGGGTAATGGTATTATGGGTAATGGAATTATGGGTAGCGTAAAAATAGCGTGTGCAACTCGTTGCAAAACTCGATTTTTTTCAGCACTCGTAGTATTTATCCAACTCGGCAAGCCACGTTCGATAAACGTACGACTCGTGCTGAAAAAATCATCTTTTTGCAACTTATTGCACAAACTATGATTTTCTAGAAAAAAAAACTGTTGTTCTAAAAAATTTTACTAAAATTTTACCAATTATACTAAAATCATGTTTTTTTAAATAAATTGATATAACTCGACCATGGAAGATGATAGACGATATTCTTATGTCAAAACACGCGTTTTGAAAAGCCCCAAAAGTCTTCAGAAGGTGACATTCGTGAAAAATGAAAAATAAAAAACCTACAGCTTTAACACTTTTTATAAGTTTTATCATTATCACCGTATTGCAAGATTAACGAGAAAAGATGCATTTTCGGCCAAAAGTATACTTTTAAGAAAAAAATTTTGTTCTACAAAGTTGTTCTGGATACTTGGGCCCTTATTATAGAGTTACCGAAAAATAGGGTGGGCCATTTTAAAAAAATGTGATTTTTATTTTATTTTGCGGAATATTGACATAAAATGTTCAACAAAATTCTAGCGCAGCTTCTTCCAATCAACTTTGCTATATAAACTTTTTATGTAGCTCTTAAGCTCACTTGTTTAGAGTAATTTTACTTACCTGGATTAGGGTGTCCCTCAAAAAACAATATTTATGATCTGCTCATTTCCCTTTTTATTGTTCACGAATGTCACTGGGTTTTTCAAAATGCGTTTGTTGCTATAAGAATATTGTCTGTATCTTCTTCCGTTGTCGAGTTATACCAATTTATTAAAAAAAAAACATGATTTTAGTAAAATTGGTAAAACTTGAGATAAAAAAAATACATATCCCCAATTTTTTGACATAATAATGAATATGAATTTCTCTTTCAAATGCTGCGTAAAAATTTTTTTTTTGTCTGCCCTACCCGGAGATATGAACTTATAAAAAAAATGTAGTTTTGACAGAAAAACGATTATAACTGTTGATCGGAAGAAGATATTGAGCATATTTACGCATCAAAAGTTGCATTTTTTTAGCTCTCAAAGTCACCCGAAGACGACTTTTCCGAGAAATCTACAACAAAAAAGTAGATCAAAAATACTGTTTTTTTTAGGTACACCCTAATCCAATTACGTGAAATTGCTCTAAATCGGTCAACTTAGGAACTACAGAAACATATGTTTTAGCAAAATTGATTGGAATGAGCTGCGCTACAATTTTAAGGAACATAACAGGTCAATATTCCGAGAAATAAAATAAATATTTCCCAATTTTTTTATATGATGGGCCACCCTATTTTTTGGTACCACCATAATGATGGCCTTACTATTTCGAACAATTTTGTAGAACAACAGTTTTTTTTTCTAAAAAATATAGTTTTGGCGTAGAAATGCATCTTTGCGCGTAAATCTGTATCCTGGACCATAGTGCAGTGGTATAAGGATGCCATGCCGAAAGATCTAAAGCCCCCAAACACTCCGGAACTGCTCCCAATAGAAAAGTAATGGGCCATTATGAAGGAGCACATTTTAAAACGACATAAAGTGGTGAAGATTAGAAAAGAAATAAATAAAGCGTAGGTTAAAAACAAGCGGGCGCCCTTAAAAACGCGAGTGCATTTAGTTTTGAATTCCATGCAAAAAACTCTCGATTCTGAGGTCTTCCAGAACTTTTTGGCTGGCTTCAATCCCAAGGTTCACGTATTCCAATATAAACGCGAAATGAATTAAATGAATGATGCCAAAACTAACCATTTTTTTGTTTTTATTCCTGAAGATTTAGTGAAAATTGGATAAAAACTCTAATTTTGGGAATGATTTTTATGTGTGGATTTTAAACGATACACCCTTTATGTGTATTACTGTCTGGTTTATCGCATCATTCACCGAAGCAAATCCAGATAAAATATTTTTAATTGTAAGTCAATATTGAAGATACAAACGTGATATTGATTTCAAGTACCACCAAGAATTGACCAACGGATTCCTAGGAATGCTATCTACATTGCTCTAGCAAAGTGTTGAGTTCAGAATTCCATGTAGCTTTCTCAACGTCTAACATTTGTATTGAATGGCAAAAGAAATCTCACTCCATATATTTTTTCCTTCGTCAATTACTGATTATTTTGATGTATAGCAGAGTGTTCTGTTGCTTAATGCTCTATCTATAATACGCTTGAATTAAGTTAGACATACCACCCATGAGAGGATATTTATAGTACAGGAGGGTCTATTTTCCCTCAGCCCTACAAAAAACACCTTCACACAATACAGTAGCCATTTATAAAGAAAATGTGAAAGTTGCGGTGGGGGAACCTTCTTATCCCTCACACTTTACCGCATCCGAAAAACAAGTCACTTTGAATTCTCTTCACCTGGGCAGTAAGAAAACGGATTAAAACTACTTCAAACGGAATGGTCCTATGGCATACCATCTCTCACCAAGAACCCATCCACCGCACACCGACACCGGTATGGCGTCTTGGTCCGATTTCGCCTGATAAGGTCTCGTGCTGATGGCATGTGCGGCGCTTGCTTGGTGGAAGAGGCCAGCGAGAGTGTTCAGATGGAGATTTACCGCCACTTTCGCTCTGCAGCCAGCAGCGCCCGGTTTTGTCCTTATTGCATTTTTTATCAGCGTAATGAAAGCCATTACACAGCACTCCGCTCCGCACTCACTCGGGCGGGGCGCGGGACGGAAGATTCAGTCCATCAGGGATGGGAGCTGTTCCTAAAACCCGAAAACTGAAGTCAATGCGAGCCTCTAGTGCTTGTGCTGCTCGTGGTGCGGTGGTGGTAATTCTCTTTTCGATTTCGCAGCACAAAACCGCAACCCCGGCATGATGGCAGCAAAAGGTATAATACCTACTCGGGGCTGTTGGCGGGGCAATGATGATGGTCAGAACCGCAAGATGCTTTAGGAACTCCATCCATTTGGAGTCCGGGTCTGTTTGTAGTTTGTGTAGTCACCGAATCTTTTGCGATTTTCCGATGTGGAGTGGACGTAGAGCGAACGGGGGTTTGAGAAATGAACTGGTTAATAATTTATCGCTTTGAAGGAATAGCCGCAGAACGGGATTAGAAATTCATGGGAATATAAATGTTTTACACTTTCCACCTTGCCGGTGGGCAGGGGGACGTGTGGCATCATAGTTACGGAGAAAACAGTTAATGTTCACCAACAACAATAGAAGCTAACCGACACTGAAGCTTTCAGTCTCCAATGTTTCCACGGTTCAGAACAATAACTGTTTGTACGAAGTGTTCATTGTTCGTGAGAAGCTCTCATGGACCATTATTTGCCGGAAAAGCGAAACTATATAACCACTCAGGTCTTGCAGGATGCCGTCCAATTTTGGCAGAGTTATGAGGGTGATTGCCGGCATCCATTCCATGTACTGTGTTTACCGACCAATAGTCATTCCGAACGAATGGCATCGCTAATATTTCAAACAAATGATTCGATTCAATTGAAGCAGAAGTCTGTTTATAGGTGAGGTTTGGTTTGCTGGGAAATGTAGATTCCAAAAACTAATCAGGAATATTGAAGGCAATTGTTTGGCATCTAAAACAGCACGATCTCGAGCATTGTATAATTTTGTCGGGAGTTAACTCAGATAGACCGAGGAGTATTTCAGCAATCGACATACTTCCGAATATTTCTTCGCAGAACAGAATTCGATGGAGGCTCTACATTTATTGTCAAATTTTTATCGAATGAAAAGCCCATGAAAAATAAGCATGTACACAAATACTTATCAAGCTCATCCTTTCCAGAGACAGTTATCTCTATATCTTAAAACCTGGCCTTGTCCGGAATTGCCAGTTTTATTAGCAGTTTTTTTGACCATAGGAAAATGATAAAACAAATTGGTCAACAGGGTAATTGTGTTCTGTTATTGATATTTCATCATTCGATTAGAAAAAGCCAGACTTCACTTTTGAAAACATTGACTCCGCTAAATTATTTTTTGTTATAATCTAAACGATTTTTTTTGGGGAAAAGTTGATTGTTCTGAAATGTTATTTCCAAGAAAATGGCATCTGGGAGGGATCTGGTTCCTTTGGCATCAAGCCATTTGGAATAATTTGGAGAAAGAGTAAGAAATAATTGATGTATTTTTTCACATAGCAGCGGATCTTAACCTTTTTTTAGGGGTACCCCTTTGAACTTATGCTTTTGTTGAGGTATTCTCTATTTTTTTCGCTGTAAATGAAATTAAGCGTAATTCACAAAATAGCTGAAAACTCACTGGATTTTTCGTTATTTCGTAAAACATTCCAATTCAAATTTAAGCAAGTTTATACATCAGAAGAGGATGTACGAAGCTACAAGACATTGAGAACATTTGGAGGTTTCCTAACCTCCTGAAAGCATGATTCCGAATCTACTGAAAGGAGAATTCCGAGTCTCTTGAAAGGAGACATTCAAGCCTCTTGAAAGGAGGCTTCCGAGCCTCTTGAAAGGAGGCTTCCGAGCCTCTTGAAAGGAGGCTTCCGAGCCTCTTGAAAGGAGGCTTCCGAGCCTCTTGAAAGGAGGCTTCCGAGCCTCTTGAAAGGAGGCTTCCAGGCCTCTTGAAAGGGGGCTGAGGCCTCTTGAAAGGAGGCTTCTGAGCCTCTTGAAAGGAGGCTGAGCCTTTGAAAGGAGGCTGGGCCTCTTGAAAGGAGGCTGAGCCTCTTGAAAGGAAGCTCTGAGCCTCTTGAAAAAGGCTGGAGCCTCTTGAATGAGGCTTCCGAGCCTCTGGAAAGGAGGCTTATGAGCCTCTTGAAAGGAGGCTTGAGGCCTCTTGAAAGGAGGCTTCTGAGCCTCTTGAAAGGAGGCTTGAGCCTCTTGAAAGGAGGCTGGAGCCTCTTGAAAGGAGGCTCTGAGCCTCTTGAAAGAAGGCCTGAGGCCTCTTGAAAGAAGGCTCTGAGCCTCTTGAAAGAAGGCTGAGCCTCTTGAAAGAAGGCTTCTGAGCCTCTTGAAAGAAGGCCTGAGCCTCTTGAAAGGAGGCTTCTGAGGCCTCTTGGAAGGAGGCTTCTGAGCCTCTGGAAAGGAGGCTTCCGAGGCCGCTTGAAAGGAGGCTACCCGAGCCTCGTGAAAGGAGGCTTCTGAGCCTCTTGAAAGGAGGCTTCCAGGCCTCTTGAAAGGAGCCTTCCAGAGCCTCTTGAAAGGAGCCTTCTGAGCCTCTCGAAAGGAGCCTTCTGAGCCTCTCGAAAGGAGCCTGAGGCCTCTTGAAAGGAGGCTTCTGAGCCTCTTGAAAGGAGGCTTCCAGGCCTCTTGAAAGGAGGCTGAGGCCTCTTGAAAGGAGGCTTGAGCCTCTTGAAAGGAGGCTTGAGCCTCTTGAAAGGAGGCTTTGAGCCTCTTGAAAGGAGGCCTGAGGCCTCTTGAAAGGAGGCTTCTGAGCCTCTTGAAAGGAGGCTTCTGAGCCTTCTTGAAAGGAGGCTTCTGAGCTCTCTTGAAAGGAGGCTTCTGAGCCTCTTGAAAGGAGGCTTCCAGGCCCTCTTGAAAGGAGGCTTCTGAGCCTCTTGAAAGGAGGCCTGAGCCTCTTGAAAGGAGGCTCTGAGGCCTCTTGAAAGGAGGCTTCTGAGCCTCTTGAAGGAGGCTTCCAGGCCTCTTGAAGGGAGACTGGGGCCTCTTGAAAGGAGACTCTGAGCCTCTTGAAAGGAGGCTTCTGAGCCTCTTGAAAGGAGGCTTGAGCCTCTTGAAAGGAGGCTTCCGGGCCTCTTGAAAGGAGGCTCTGAGCCTCTTGAAAGGAGGCCTGAGCCTCTTGAAAGGAGGCCTGAGCCTCTTGAAAGGAGGCTTCTGAGCCTCTTGAAAGGAGGCCTGAGCCTCTTGAAAGGAGGCTTCAGGCCTCTTGAAAGGAGGCTCTGAGCCTCTTGAAAGGAGGCTTCCAGGCCTCTTGAAAGGAGGCCTGAGCCTCTTGAAGGAGGCTTCCAGGCCTCTTGAAAGGAGGCTTCCAGGCCTCTTGAAAGGAGGCTCTGAGCCTCTTGAAAGGAGGCTTCCAGCCTCTTGAAAGGAGGCCTGAGGCCTCTTGAAAGGAGGCTTCTGAGCCTCTTGAAAGGAGGCTTCTGAGCCTCTTGAAAGGAGGCTCTGAGCCTCTTGAAAGGAGGCTGGAGCCTCTTGAAAGGAGGCTTCCGGGCCTCTTGAAAGGAGGCTGGAGCCTCTTGAAGGAGGCTTCAGGGCCTCTTGAAAGAAGGCTCTGAGCCTCTTGAAAGAAGGCTTCTGAGCCTCTTGAAGGAGGCTTCCTGAGGCCTCTTGAAGGAGGCTTCCAGGCCTCTTGAAAGGAGGCCTGGGCCTCTTGAAAGGAGGCCTGAGGCCTCTTGAAAGGAGGCTTGAGCCTCTTGAAAGGAGGCCTGAGCCTCTTGAAGGAGGCTTCCGAGCCTCTTGAAAGGAGGCTGGAGCCTCTTGAAAGGAGGCTCTGAGCCTCTTGAAAGGAGGCTCTGAGCCTCTTGAAAGGAGGCCTGAGTCTCTTGAAAGGAGGCCTGAGGTCTCTTGAAAGGAGGCTCTGAGGCCTCTTGAAAGGAGGCCTGAGCCTCTTGAAAGGAGGCTTCCAGGCCTCTTGAAAGGAGGCTGGAGGCCTCTTGAAAGGAGGCTTGAGGCCTCTTGAAAGGAGGCTCTGAGCCTCTTGAAAGGAGGCTTCTGAGCCTCTTGAAGGAGGCTTGAGGCCTCTTGAAAGGAGGCTTGAGGCCTCTTGAAAGGAGGCTCTGAGGCCTCTTGAAGGAGGCTTCCAGGCCTCTTGAAAGGAGGCTTCTGAGCCTCTTGAAAGGGAGGCCGGGCCCTCTTGAAAGGAGGCTTGAGCCTCTTGAAAGGAAGCTTGGGCCTTTTGAAAGGAGGCTTGAGCCTCTTGAAAGGAGGCTCTGAGGCCTCTTGAAAGGAGGCTTCCAGGCCTCTTGAAAGGAGGTTTGAGCCTCTTGAAAGGAGGCTTCCAGGCCTCTTGAAAGGGAGGCTCTGAGGCCTCTTGAAAGGAGGCTTTGAGCCTCTTGAAAGGAGGCTTCCAGGCCTCTTGAAAGGAGGCCTGAGCCTCTTGAAAGGAGGCTTCTGAGCCTCTTGAAAGGAGGCTTCCGGGCCTCTTGAAAGGAGGCTGCTGAGCCTCTTGAAAGGAGGCTTCAGGCCTCTTGAAAGGAGGCTTCCAGGCCTCTTGAAAGGAGGCTTGAGCCTCTTGAAAGGAGGCTTCTGAGGCCTCTTGAAAGGAGGCTTCTGAGGCCTCTTGAAAGGAGGCTTCCAGGCCTCTTGAAAGGAGGCTTCCAGGCCTCTTGAAAGGAGGCTTCGGGCCTCTGGAAGGAGGCTTCCTGAGCCTCTCGAGGAGGAGGCTTCTGAGGCCTCTTGAAAGCAGGCCTGAGCCTCTCGAAAGGAGGCTTCCTGAGCCTCTCGAAAGGAGGCCTGAGCCTCTTGAAGGAGGCTGAGGCCTCTTGATAGCAGGCTTCCGAGCCTCTTGAAAGGAGGATTCTGAGCCTCTTGGTAGGAGGCTTCCGAGGCGTCTTGAAAGGAGGATTCCAGGCCTCTTGGAGGAGGCGTCCAGGCCTCTTGGAAGGAGGCTTGAGCCTCTTGGAAGGAGGCTTCGAGCCTTTTGAAAGGAGGATTCTGAGCCTCTTGGAAGGAGGCGTCAGGCCTCTTGGAAGGAGGCTTCCGAGCCTCTTGGAAGGAGGCTTGAGCCTCTTGGAAGAGGCTTCCGAGCCTCTTGGAAGGAGGCTCTGAGTCTCTTGGAAGGAGGCTTCCGAGCCTCTTGGAAGGAGGCTTCCAGGCCTCTTGGAAGGAGGCTTCCGAGCCTCTTGGAAGGAGGCTTGAGCCTCTTGGAAGGAAGCTTCCAGGCCTCTTGGAAGAAGGCTTCGAGCCTCTTGGAAGGAGGCTTCCGGGCCTCTTGGAAGGAGGCTTCCGAGGCCTCTTGGAAGGAGGCTGGAGCCTCTTGGAAGGAGGCTTCCGAGCCTCTTGGAAGGAGGCTCTGAGCCTCTTGGAAGGAGGCTTCTGAGCCTCTTGGAAGGAGGCTTCTGAGCCTCTTGGAAGGAGGCTGGAGCCTCTTGGAAGGAGGCTCTGAGGCCTCTTGGAAGGAGGCTTGAGCCTCTTGGAAGGAGGCTCTGAGCCTCTTGGAAGGAGGCTTCCGAGGCCTCTTGGAAGGAGGCTTCAGGCCTCTTGGAAGGAGGCTTCCGGGCCTCTTGGAAGGAGGCTTCTGAGGCCTCTTGGAAGGAGGCTTCCAGGCCTCTTGGAAGGAGGCTCTGAGCCTCTTGGAAGGAGGCTTCTGAGCCTCTTGGAAGGAGGCTTGAGGCCTCTTGGAAGGAGGCTTCCAGGCCTCTTGGAGGAGGCTTGAGCCTCTTGGAAGGAGGCTCTGAGCCTCTTGGAGGAGGCTTCCAGGCCTCTTGGAAGGAGGCTCTGAGCCTCTTGGAAGGAGGCTTCTGAGCCTCTTGGAAGGAGGCTTCCAGAGCCTCTTGGAGGAGGCTCTGAGCCTCTTGGAGGAGGCCTGAGCCTCTTGGAAGGAGGCTTGAGCCTCTTGGAAGGAGGCTTCCGAGCCTCTTGGAAGGAGGCTTCTGAGCCTCTTGGAAGGAGGCTCTGAGGCCTCTTGGAGGAGGCTTCCAGGCCTCTTGGAAGGAGGCTTCCAGGCCTCTTGGAAGGCTGAGGCCTCTTGGAAGGAGGCTGAGCCTCTTGGAAGGAGGCTTTGAGCCTCTTGGAAGGAGGCTTGAGGCCTCTTGGAAGGAGGCTTCTGAGCCTCTTGGAAGGAGGCTTCGAGGCCTCTTGGAAGGAGGCTCTGAGCCTCTTGGAGGAGGCTTCCGAGCCTCTTGGAAGGAGGCTTCTGAGCCTCTTGGAAGGAGGCTTCTGAGCCTCTTGGAAGGAGGCTCTGAGCCTCTTGGAAGGAGGCTTCTGAGCCTCTTGGAAGGAGGCTTGAGCCTCTTGGAAGGAGGCTTCCCGAGCCTCTTGGAAGGAGGCTTCTGAGCCTCTTGAAGGAGGCTTCTGAGCCTCTTGGAAGGAGGCTCTGAGCCTCTTGAAGGAGGCTGTGAGCCTCTTGGAAGGAGGCTTCCGAGCCTCTTGGAAGGAGGCTTCCGAGCCTCTTGGAAGGAGGCTTCCGAGCCTCTTGGAAGGAGGCTTCCGAGCCTCTTGGAAGGAGGCTTCCGAGCCTTCCGAGCCTTCCTCTTGGAAGGAGGCTTCCGAGCCTCTTGGAAGGAGGCTTCCGAGCCTCTTGGAAGGAGGCTTCCGAGCCTCTTGGAAGGAGCCTTCCGTGCCTCTTGAAGAGAGGCTTCCGTGCTTCTTGAAGAGAGGCTTCCGTGCCTCTTGAAGAGAGGCCTCCGTGCCTCTTGAAGGGCGGCTTCCGTGCCTCTTGAAGAAAGGCTTCCGTGCCTCTTGAAAAGAGGCTTCCATGCCTCTTGAAGATACTTCCGTGCCTCTTGAAGAGAGGCTTCGAAGCTTTTTGCTACAAATCTTAGAGCGCTGGAATTGGATTTTGAGGTTTTTTAAGAATTTTCGTTAATTTCCAAAAGGGTTTCGAACTGGGATCCAACTTCGAGACATTATTCTCAAAGTTGGTATTTCTCAGAATAGCGAAACGTTTTTTAATTTCATTTTGCAAATCTGCCAATAAATCAGCTCTATGATAATTAAAAGTAGAGCTGATTGGATTGTTAATGGCTTCTAGTGAGATTTCAAACGTCACTTGAATTGGCCACACAGCTGACTTGAATCCATTAAAACTAAATCAATTGTAGAAGGTTTCGACTGGAAGAAAAACAAGTTGGTCCATTGGGATATTGAATAGTATAATATCCCGCAGAACAATCTTCAAAAAAAAATTTACCATTGGAATTGCTTTGAGCATTATTCCATGAATGGTATTTGGCATTGAAGTCACCAATTATGAAAAATGTGGATTTCTTGCGAGTTAGAACTTGAAGATCAGCTCTCAACAAATTCCTTTGCTGCTCATTGCACTGGAAAGGAAAGCGTAGGCAGCAATAAAGGAAAATTGTCCAAAATTTGTTTCAACAGAAACTTCCAAGGTTTCAAAAACTTTGGTTTCAAATGAAGAATATTTTTTATGTTTGATACGTCTATTAATGACAATGGCGACCCCACCACAGGCACAGGCACTCTTAAGGCGATAATTTTCTTAGATAAAATAAATTGTCCATGTTTTAGATACGTTTCAGTTATAATAGCAACATGCACATTATGAACTGTTAGGAAGTTGAATAATTCAGTTGAAATATTTATCGTTCGTGAAAAACTTATGCAGTCGACAAAGGTTAACGGCAGGATGACCACCGCTTGTCGGAATTTTACTTCCGCAAACAGGTCCAACGTTAAACATAGGCAAGTGTCCAAGCAAAGATCGTAACGGGATTAGTAGGTACAAATAGCTTCGCTTAGTACTAAAAACTTCCTTTAGTAAAGAGAAAATACATTCGCATAGCACAAGAGTACAATGCGGTCTAAGATGAACTTGGTATGTCCTACGGAATCATGCCCACATTCTTAGAGCATGAAACCGTGTGCCACGCACCGTTCCGATATTAAGTCATTGCGTATCAGCTATGCATAATCAAATCAAGTCAAGAGTTCACCTATCCGTGAAACTTCGGAACACCTTGCGAGAAAATATTTTCCAATGTTTATCTTGGAAAGTTCTCCAGGATAAACATTGGAAAATTTTGTGTGTTTATCCTTCCTTCTCCGACTGATGGATGCGAGGCGCATGGCGAACCCCCCAACCAACCGCCACATTCCGGAACGGAACGGAGGTACACAGCCCATGATTGCGCTCACTAGTTCCCGTTCGTTTTGTTGGATGTTCCGGATCGCATGATTTGCAAATTTCCTTTCGCTAAACCCGGGCTGCGTTTATTCATAAGCAAGGGTATTTGGTGGAAATGGAAGAAAAAAAAAGAAAATAGGTGTACTGAACGAGTCAAACTTTCGGCACGTTAATAATTAATGTAATCTTGCGGGATGTTGGCCGCGAATCGGAACAGAGTTGCGTTTGTTCGGTCGCCGCCAGGTTACGCTTTCGTGTTACGCCCTGTTGTATCAGCTCAAACAACGCACCGAATCGGGATTTATTGTCGGCATTGCTGGCAGTAGCAAATCAAACATAGGAAGGTACATACCTTACAAATGGCGTTGTCGTCGTCTTGCGTATACATAATCAGGTGCTGAAAAGTTGGATTATTGCTGAAAAAATAATGAGCAGAATGTTTCCTACTTTTCCGGTAATTTAGTTGGCATCGTAAATTTCATTACTGATTTGGTAGGTTTCGTGGGAATTCATTCAAATGTTTATTACGATCAAAATTATTGGCTGAAAAAATTATCCTAAAAATTTGTGAAGTAAATAAATATTTTGTAAAAAGGGTACAAAATAGTTATTTCGTTGATTGCAGTAAACTTGATGGAACTTTGGGGAACCCAAGAATTAAATTTAATTTCAAATTACCGAGGAATTTTTATTAGACTAAGGAAGGTAATTCTCCTATAATAAAGAAAAATCTCAGATTTTCAAAACAAAAATTCAAAATTTTTCGAAGAATAAGGCTCTGATTTCCCTTAGGACAAGTCTAGTTTTTTTCCACACTAACCACTGCGAAGCAAATTTACAGTTTTTTGCCTTTCTCGTATACAAAGTATTTGTAAAGGCTATATGTTCACTCCAAAAACAAGGGGAGGGGTAATCTGCTCAACAGACATCCTGGGTTGTCCAGGAAGTGCGGGGTTAGGGACCACCACCTCCACCAGCAAAAGGGAGGCAGGACTACATCCCCGACCCACTAAACCGTTTTCATTGCCGCCAAGCCCATCATCCCTTCGGTACAACCAGAAAGTAATGCTTCAAAGGGGGGCCAGTGCACAACACACCCTCGAGGTTAGCTGCGTGTCCTTGCAGCACCGAACAGCGTGACTCGATTTTTTAGAAGAACACCATGGTATCGTGCCAGCGCATTGCCGGATTTCCAGGTGGCCTTACCACGCCCTATGTCCTCGGAAGGTGGGAAGGGTCGACTTCGCGCCTGCTTCCCTCTGCACGGCTGGTATCAAGAATGATTATGCCGCGAGCACCCCAAATTGACCTCTCTGCGATAGGGCCTATTCGCCAACACACAGAGGGGCTTGCCGATGCGGTGCCTACGCCTGCTCCAGCCTTGACCCCTTTCCGTCCTCGGGCTCGGAACCCGCCCGGTTGACCAACGCCGGGAAAGCGACGATACCATGTTGTTCTTCGCACGGCCACTTGTTCGATAAAAGGATCGAGTTCAACCACAGGGCACCGGTATGACCCATGAAGCCGACTCTGAACCCTTGGACCACCTCTTATTTGCGCCTGAGCTAGCCATTCCTCGAGTCCACGCGCCACCTTCTGTTTAGCTCCGAGACGATTTGGACGATAGCCGATAAAACGGCGTTCCAGCAAACTTCATCTCTACACATCCTCCGAACTAGGTTGTCCGGGGTAGTGTCCAGACCACATGTGGCAAGCATGTGGTCACGCATTGTGCGAAAACGTGGGCAGACGAACAACACATGTTCCGCCGTTTCCTCTAAACCTGCGCACACCTACCCTTAGTGGAACTGTCCCACGCACGCTGCCATTTGACCATTGAGGCCAACCTGACAGTCCTACGGATGCCTCTCGTGCCGCGCATTTCGAAGCACTCTATGTCTTCACCGATAACGATGTCAATAGGCATCATACCGGTGATGACGCAAAGTGCATCGTGGTACGCGCTCGCAACTCTTAGGCAAATGAGCCTGTAGTGAGTTCTATAGCAGTTAATACGCAGGGCCGTGCCCCAAGCTGGCCCCCCATACCTCAGTATGGACAGAGCGATACTAGCCAGAAGCTTGTGCTTGCTGGCATAAACCGCAGAGCTATTGGACATCATCCGGGACAATGCCACTATAGCTGTGGAGGCACGCTTGCAGGCGTAATTGACGTGGCTACCAAAGGTGAGCTTATCGTCGATCATTACCCCCAAGAGTTTGATGGAGCGTTCAGATGTGACCGCGCAGTTGCCTGCCCTTATCACCGCTTGTTGCTCCGACTTTCGGTTGTTAACAACAACCATCTCAGTCTTGTGGTGATCCAGTTCTAACTTCCTGGAACTCATCCACTCTTTCACAATTGCGATCGAGTGGGCTGCAGTCAACTTTACCTCTTCGATCGATTCGCCGTATACCTTCAGCGTAATATCGTCAGCGAAGCCGACGATTGCCACGCCCACCGGGAACTTCAACCTCAAGACACCCACGTACATGACGTTCCATAACACCGGACCCAGTATGGAACCTTGCGGAGTCCCTGAGGTTATGACAATGCACTTCCGCCCCGCCTCCGTGTCATATACCAGTACTCGATTCTGAAAGTAGCTTCCGAGAATTTTGTACAAGTACTCGAGAATTTCAAGACGCAGGAGCGCATCTGCAATAGCTGCCCAATTGGCACTATTGAATGCATTCCTCACGTCGAGAGTCACAACTGCACAATAGCGAACTCCCCTCCTCTTACGCTGGATAGCTATCTCCGCGGATTTGGTAACCGGCAAGATAGCGTCTACGGTCGACTTACCCTTTCGGAAGCCAAACTGGTTACTCGATAGACCATCCGCACCCTCCGTGCGTATCAACAACCTGTTGAGGATGATCTTCTCGAGCACCTTCCCCGCCGTATCAAGCAGGCATACTGCCGACGGATCACACGATGGTTTTCCCGCCTTTGGCAATAGGACCAAGCTCTGCCTTTTCCATGCTTCAGGGAAGACTCCCTCGTCCAGGCATCTCTGCATGACAGATCTGAACATCTCGGGAGCTTCAGCAATGGCCGCTTTGATGGCCAGTTTCGGAATACCATCCGGTCCTAGCACCTTACCTACACCAAGGACAGAGCAATCCCCGCAAGTTCCACAACGGTTACTCTTCCCCCGTCGGCCACCCTGGCAGCTCCACAAACCCTAGCAACACACATGCTTCACATAGGTTGCTGCAACTCTTATGTGACCAGATTTAGTCACAATCAAGTTGCTGCAACCATTTTTGTCTGACTTGTGCTGCTCGGGAAGTGAGGCCAAGGACTTGGGTCATGACGCGGGAAGAGCTCCGCGATGATCCTCTCCAGCATCTCTGGAGACCGCTCTGTAGGGGCCATTGCCCCACGTGTCTTGTCCATTACGACCCTATAGGCGTCACCCCATGGATTCGCGTTGGTACTTTGACACAGGCCCTCGAAGCAGGCTTTTTTGCTTGATCTAATCTCAGTCTTCAGAGCGGCTCTAGCAGCCACGAATGCCACCCGTCGTTCAACACGCTTCTCTTCTGTGGGTGCTCGCTGCATCCGCCTCTGTGCCCGTAGGCAGGTTCGCAATTGCTTGAGTCCACCAGTAAGCCGGTGGCCTCCCATTCCCAAGGTGGACTTTCCTAGGCATGGTGGCATCGCATGCATGCAAGAGTACTGTTAGCCGAGACCGAGAGTATTGTGCTCGCGGCGGAGTGCTTCCTTAAACACCTCGTCGTCAAAGTACGATGTCTTCCACATATGAGGGCTAGGCATCGCCCCTTCTTCCGTCCGCTGAATGCTGGTCGTATAGTCGATACTGTAGCGAACCGCCAGGTGGTCGCTGTGAGTGTAGCCATCATCTACCTCCAGTTCGAACTACTCGATTGGCCAGGGCTCCAGAACGTAACGTCGATAATCGACTCGGCCCCTTTCCAGCTGTAGGTACTTTTGGTACCGACATTCGCCAAGACCACATCCAACATGGCCAGTGATTCCAGCAGGATCTGCCCCCGTTGATTCGTGGAACGGCTTCCCCATTCCACGGCCCAAGTGTTGAAGTCCCCCGCTATTACCACCGGCCTACGCCCCATCAAGTTAGCCGTCAAACAATCCAGCATACGACCGAACTGCTCGATCGACCATCAAGGAGGCGCATAGCAGCTGCAGAAGAAGACCCCGTTGACTTTGGCAATGACGAAGCCCTCGTATGTCGAAGACACCAACTCTTGGACTGGGTATTTCCCCGTTGTTCATATCGCCGCCATTTTAGACCCATCGGTGACCCAATTACCGTTCCTGGCGGGTACCCGGTAACTGACACAGCAGTTGCTGGGCTGCATCATAGTGGTTCAGATTTAGCTGCGTTACCTGCACTGTGATTTTGCAGCACGCTTGACCGCCGAGCACTTCGAACCCCCCATGGGGTGCTTGCTGTTCGCAGCTTTGCTGGAACAAATCAAACAATTGGGAGGGTTTGTGCAGCATTGTGCCTTATGTCCCCTCGACTCTTCGGCTTCGGTGATCTCGTCCAGGTCTTTAACCCTTAGATTCACCTCCGTCGTGAGTGCCCTCACCTTGACCGTCTCGCTAGGACTTCCTCTGCTAACTTCTTGTAGGCGGTGCCGTCAGAGTACTTAGCGATTGGCGCCTACCCTAGACTTCTTGCTACCCTCATTCGCCTGGGCCTTCTTTTCGGCCCTTGACGTCTTCGGTTTCCTCTTGTTCTTTACCAGGGTCCAGGAGGCGTCATCACCCTCTATTTCCCTGGTCTGGGGCGCTCAGCCTGCCGTAACCCCTTACCACCATCTTTCCTAGGTGGACGGACCTTTCCAGGTCCTTCCTCCCCCGGTTTTGGAGGTACCTGGCCGGGGTTCAGCTTCCCAGCCCCACTAACCTTGTTCGGGGTAGTAATCCTCCACGTTTTGGAGCGGCCCCCCGGGAGCTCATCCCCTGGAAACTGTCTACCCCGTTTTTGTGTCTGGTTGGAGCGAATCTTTGGGCCTCAGTCTGGGTAGACCTCAACTCCACGGATTTCACGGGTTCGACCTTGCACGTCCCGACCGCCCTCTCCAGCTCAGCATCCAACATCGACTTTCGAAGTTTCAGCCAGCTCCCCTTGAGGTCCTTACTGGTATTATGCTTCGATGACGCAAATTCGATGATGGCGTCCAGCTGTTCCGTCGCCACCTCGAAGGCCGAAAGCCCATCGCGTTTGCGGTTCATCGCCTCCACAAGCCCTGGGCCGTCAATAACCTCTACCGGTGTTTTTTTTAGCCGAGATGAAGGTTAAGTGACCCACGCTGGCGCTGCGTACTGAGCTGCCGACTATTGCCTCTGGCCTCCTAGGCGGAGACCTGAACAACCCATCTCTTGCGAAGGGGTTAACGCCTACACTACTACCACTAATTGAAGAATTGACTTGGTTTTCCATTTTGGTCACACGAGTTGCTCGGGAAAAGAGGTCCACCACGCCAGAGCCCAGCATGACGCGGTAAGGGACAATTACTGTGGAGGGTGCCCAGATACCCCACAGGCTTCGTTGAAGGCCTAGCTCATTATTTCACCCCCCCTTGCCATGCATCCCCTCGGCACGGGTCGCTTTACGTCTTGGGATTAGTCCCCTTGGTCGCACCCACTCACTCTAGCTGATGTCAGAAGAACAACAGTGCAAAGGCTGCACTACCAGCTAAGTACAAAACCCTCAGTTGGCGGTCGATTGTAATCGGAAGACCCGTGGAAGCGTGAGATTGGAACTTGTGAGGACCAGAGCTGTGTAGGTCGCCCCTTCCCAGATGTCAACTCACCATTTCGCAGCACATGTGCGTGTGTCTGTATGTGTGTGTGTGTGCACCAAAAGTGCAAAACAGTTTAGGGGCCGTACACATATTACGTAAGCTCTTATGGGGGGAGGGGGGTCGGTCAATATCTTACGCGCCAAATAAATAAAAAAAATTGTATGGAAAAAATCTTACATGGGGGTAGGGGGGTCGAAAAACTCAAAAAAAATGCTTACATAATAAGTGTACGGCCCCTTAGTTCGCTTTTTTGGTACTTATCCTCAATCGATTTACTTGCAACAAGTAACATTCAACGCAGAATCCTGTGCTATTGATTTTCATAGAAAATTTAGCAGATCGGACTATGGGCTCAGAAATTTTGGCGTAAAAAAGTCTAGCACTTTTTTTTGGTACTTATCCTCAACCGATTTACTCGCAACTAGTTGCATTCGACGCGGAATCCTGTCCCATTGCTTCATATTACAAATTCAATATGCTCGGTACATAAGAGTGTCATGTATTCAGTTCAGCAAACTGAGACCGGCTAACTGAGAACTGGTTGCGAGATTCGTCATTTTTTTATACGACTTTTTTCATTCCGATGCTATTAAAACGATTAAAACTATGTTAAAATAACTCATAACAACTATATAGCACGTTTTAAATATGTTATAAAGCTGCATCCGTGATTAATTTTAAACTTAGTTACAACATTATTGTATACCAAGACAGGGTTAGCTAAAAAAAATGTGATTATTAGGGTTTCTAAAGGAACTATATTATTGCTCATGCGCTTTTTGACTTCAGTTTATCCTCTACTATGAGTCTGAATAAAAGTTAAACAGAAATGAAAAGATATGAAATGCATAATTATTGGAATCTTTAAATTTGTTGAGAAGCTAAACATTTTACGACCAGTAACAAACACATTATTGGCACTGTAATGTCTTCTTGGTGATGGCGGCGAAGAGCAGAATAATGATGATATTCGTTAAGTATCTGCACTCTACAGAGTTTTGAGAACAAAACCGACCTAAAACAGCTCCAGTTGTCAAATTAATTACCATGGATAATCCAGCAGATAAAACAAAGCCAGTCAGTGCAAAACTGTAACTCCATCTGCGCCGCCGTTTCAAAAAACAAAGCATTTTTAGCGTGTGACTGGCAGCAGTTCGCTTATTCATCGACGGACACCCGCCCCCGGTCGGTGTAAATAACGTAATCGAAAACGGTTGATAGGCGCTTGGTATGTAATGTAGAATGTAGATGTAACAGGCCTGCCGGTTCTTCTGGCAGAAACGGCGTGACGCGGCATAAGTCCGCGCGTTTTGCACTTACCTGGTCGAACATTGCGTACCTTTGTGCCAAGCTATATGGACATGAATAAATTATGCGTGGAACATATGTAGGAGCAAATGTTTTATTCGTTTCGTTTGAACTTGTGCTTCCGCCAAACGTTGGATGGTGGAGGAGTGGAGCTCAAGTATTACGGACTGGGGGATGAGTCGACACGTGTACACCAGATAATAGGGACAGCAGCGTCGACCATCACGTCGGTATTACGACCTGCACGTAGTGTCCGGAAGATGGACGAAAGCTTGGAGTAATGCAATATAACTGAATAGAAATTCCCAACAGTTTGCCGAAGAAATTCCAAAGAATTTCCTTTGGCAATCCCTTTAAAAATTTTGAACAATATCCCGGAAAACTTCCCATAGAAATTTCTAAGAGTATCCTGTGAAAATTCCAAGCAATTTCCCGTTTAAATCCACAGAACTTTTTGTAGAAAGTTTGAAGAATTTCCCGTGAAATATCTACAGCACTGCCCGTGAAAGTTCCAAACATACTCTCTTGAAAATTTGTAAGGATCACATTGGAAATGGTTAAGAATTTCTTATTAAATTCCATAAGAATTTCCCCTGGAAACTTCAAAACTTAATTTATGTGCGATATTTTGGAAATTTTCTGTGAGACCCCCAAAGACCTTCCTTGGATATTTCAAAAAAATACCGTAAAAACTCCTAAGAACTCCCAATCGAGTTCATTTTCGAAATTCACTTCGGAAGGTACTTTTGTACCAGGATATTCATTCTAATTCCCGTCACTGTGCTGCAAGGTGGTCGCTGGAAAAGCAGCTTTCGCTTTGTTTCATCCCGGACAGAGCGTGGAAAAAGGTCGCCATGGCCCCTTACTCCATCCACCCAGCTCCAAGCGATGACGGTGCGGCCGGCGTGGCGCGACGGTCGGTCCGTCGGTTGGTCCATTCACCGTACTCGGGAGGAACTCCATTTGAATATTAGCTCCGGCGTCGTCCATGCATCCACCCTCATACAACAATGGCACACAGCATCCTTTTTCCATATGCGGGAGGCGGAGTGAGTTCACACAGTCCGTGTTTGCATAGTATTGTTGCTGAAATATGGATTCCAGACTCCGACACTTTGAGCTGTTCGAGTTCAAGAAGTCAAATATAACGCTCGGATGATGCCGAACGGCTCATGCTTCGGAGAAATATTCCTCATAAATAAATGAATGGAACGCGAACTGGGGGGGCCAACACAGAAGGAATAAAAAATGGGCAACACCTTTGCTCCTTCCCGGAATCCGACCATGCTGGTTGGCTGTGAAAAGGATGATACATGGGCAATAACGGTCGCCCGTCAACTGGATGATGTAAAGCCAACTGACAGTTGTTTGACAAAAGAACATTTGGCTCTTAATATTATAACGTTTTACATCACAAATTAACTTTACAAAATTTGATTTTTGTTTCAATGCAGTTTTTCAGTTAAGCTTCATCGCTCCAGTTTACTGAAAATCTGTACAATTGTTGTACAAAATCTGTTCTGTTGCTGCTACAGAATTTTGCGTTTCATTTTATTTCTTAGGCGTTTATTTGGTCGGCTCAGGCATGTATAACTTTTGACGGAGCCGCTGTTTAAGATTATGACATTTATAATAGCTGTCATTTTATTACAAATAGTATGTGTACGTTTCCATAGGTTTTGACAATTTTCTCATTGGAATACTGTCAAAACGCACGCAAACCTATTCATTGGGCTTGGCCCATAAGGTTCGGGTCAAGGTGATTTCGGTGGTTTATCCGGGCCTTTGATGTCAATTTATTTCATTAAAAATGCTGTTTATCGGAAAAACATTCCTTTGGTAGTGCATGATAATGCATTTTTTCCTAATATCAACAATGTCAAGAGAGGCAACAATGCATCCATTGAACTTGAAGAAACAGTTCTCCACTCGTTACAACGGAAATAGGATTCAGAGGGAAAATAGCGGCCAACCCTATACTTTTGCACATAAAAATATACTCCATGAATATTGCATATGCTTTCAATATTTCTCTTCGACGGTGATCGAAACAGAAACAAAAAAAAGCTGAACAGCATAAGCGGGCTAGGTATACAATTCCAGTATTATTAAGTACTCCTTGCGATGGAAATCCTCTTTGTTGTTCGTTACTACACTGTTGACAGTGCAGAGCTTGTCGGATCTTCTGATGATGGCTTGTCTGTAAATCCCTCATGGCACTGGCTGCGATCCATATTTTTATAAAGCTTCCGGAATTAACATAAACAACACACGGAGTGAGACTCTGCCGATACCAGATATAGTGTCGCAAAGAATGACCATGGAATTAGGTAAATCCAGAGTGTTTACTTCTACATTATCCTTAAGTCCATGGGACATTAACTTTGTCCATGTTTCTGCCATAATATGAATTAATCTTCATTACTTTCTAACATGATTGCACGAGCAGCTTTATTTTGAATCGGAATCAGGTTTGCAGTTGGATTTTAATTTGAGTTTCGGTTTGAGTTTTGGTTTCTTTTAAAAGCCTAAACGCAATTGAGCGGAACGGCGACGGAAACGGAATATATGACAAACAATAATTGAGCTAACTGCAGTGGTGGAAATACTCGCTTCACGAGTAAGAAAAGAGTGTAATTGGGCCTACAAAAAATGCCACACTCGCGCGAACCTACTGCCTGCATTTTTCTGGTGCTTGCTTTGTTCGCGAGTACGGACAGAGCAAAGTAAAAAAGCAGGGCAGTATTTTGTTGGGGAGTAAAAATCATGGTCGCGAGTATTTGTGGTTATTTCGAATACAATGGATAAATTTCACTTCTGATAAACACAATAACTATAAACAAATGTATTCTTGCTCGAACACCTCGAACAACCGTGATCGACATGTTCCGAAGTTGTTTTATGACATTTTGCAAATTAACCCGAATGACTCGCGAAGCTTCACGAACATTTTTCGGGGTTCGTGTTTTTGTTTTCTCTGCGAGCCTACCTAATGGCAAGAAAAGGGCAAAACAAGTGTTCGCGAGTATTTTGCATTGCCTACTTCTCGTTTTGTGAGCAATGTTCACAGATTTCCACCACTGGCTAACTGTCAATCCTGCCGTTTCCGTAGCCGTTCTGCTGTATAGCTTAGGGGGATTTAGATTTTGATTCAAAATGCGGTTTGACTATTGTAAGTTTTATACAAATTTCAAATTTAAATCATGCTTCAAATTTTATTCTTAACTCGGCTCACCAGAGAAAAATATTAAGATGTATTTTATTGTCGTCATTTAGGAAGCTGAAAACTTTGTTGTCCGCTGATGAAGTCGTTTACGACAGTCTTAGTTTTGAAATTCAAAGGGAGAGTCATTGCAGATTTTGAAGAAGAATTCCAATTACAAATATCATCTGCAGAAATCGACATGATCGTGATTTTTACTTAATTTTGAAAACCACCCCTGGAGATGCCGCAGTGATAGCTAGAAGTATAAAAAAAATACTCTGACAACTAATTCTGAAGAATGCAGCAGAAATTTCAAGTGTTTGCTTCGAATTCAACCAAGACGAACTGTTACATTTGAATTGTTTGGTGTCCTTCTATGCACAACAACAGGACCTCTGGCAGATAGTGAATCCAAGAATAAATCGCAATGGAGTCAAAAACAAAGATCTTTTTTTTAAACCATATATATCCAAAAGGATTGTTAGTATTTGATATATAAAGTTGCATTTGTTTTATCCAAGAGGAATTCGATTTTTTTTTTGTAAATTGAACGATTTAACGAAAATTCTATTTAATAATTATTCATAGATTATGTGTATTTTTGTCAGATAAACTTTTATTAAGTGATATTCAAGTATTCACATGTTTTCACTAAATTTTGTTCGATCATAACATACCTTTTCCCTGATCGATAGCTGTTTTTGTTAGTTACATATGTTTTTTCCAATGTGAAGATATTGACAGAGGATGGATGAGGATAAAGCAGGTTTCGGATTGAAAAGTGAGTACAGAGTAGTCAGTTGTGAACAGTAACAACTGAGCAGCGAGAATGTTGTAATGAGAAGCGAGAAATGAGATGTTTGAAATAAGAAATAAAAGGCGTTTGAAAAATGAAGTTCTTTACTTATTGAGATTTTTCAACTCCCTCGCCTTCTGACACGCTTTTTTGTGTATTATGTACACACATTGTGAATCGAGAATCCTCTCTCCCTCAATCTTTGGACATCGTTTTTGTAAGGCCCGTAAGTGGTGAAAAGATAAAATTAAAGCTATGTCCATTTAGAATCCGGAATCATTTATTGTATTGCAGCGGCACGGAAAGTGACCGCTGCAAGAATTCTTTTACAGCGGTTTGCCTACCTAGGCGCCCACTTGCTGTGGTATAAATTTCATGAAGTTTCGTGCAGCGTGTCAAAAATTATTCCAGATGAAAGCTGAAAGGAGAGAAAAAAGTCTGCACACCTACGTTGATAATCCTGCTTATCGACGATGGAACCTACGTCAAAATGGATTTCGGACAGCTTCCTAGCCAAAAATTCTACACGGTGACGGTACGAGGAGTAGTTCCTGCGAAGTTAAGGTTTGATTTTTGGACAAACTTGCAAAAAAAAAATGATGATTTTGGCAAGGGATATGCAACTGTGGGGCAAGGACCTAAGTGTTTGTGACGAATAAGACGATGGACTCGAAGCTGTACAAAGAGGAATGTCTCAAAAACCGCGGTCGACCTTCCATAAAGCTCATAAAGGTCCCGTGAAGTTTTGGCCAGATTTGGCGAGTTGCCACTACAGCCGGGAGGTCATCCAGTGGTACCGCGATAATAACGAAGATATCATCGATAAAAACATAAATCCACGCAACTCCCCACAGCTCCGGCTCCAGTAATGAAGCGGAAGCTTAAGAAAAGTGGAAAGTGGAAAAACAGCTCGAGACGCTACTCAGATGACCAAAATGTGGAACAAATGTGCCAAGCAAGTTGACTCCGGAGGTGTGCAACTTTTGATGAGAGGAATAAGGAGCAAATTTTCACTAGAAACAAGAAGAAATTATTTGTATCGATAGTTTTTCCTTAAAGAACAGTGAATTATCCTTGTTTTGATGTATTAACTAAAGACACTATATACAAAGACGGGAAGTCTGATCCCTGAACAAATAAATCACCAGGCAACTCTGCGTGCGCAACACTGCTGATGCTGGATATACTTTCCACATTAGTTTATACGAATTTCATAATTCGAAAATATTTTATTTGTATCGTGTTCAACCACCCAATAAAAAGCCACAATTCACTATAAACATGTTTGATTGATTTTCAACCACATACGAACACATTTTTACCTAAATCCATCAAAAAATAAAAATAAGGAAGAAGAACGAATGACGAAGGAAGAAGAAAGAAAAGACATGGAAGAAAAAAGAAGGAAAAAGGAAACATGGAAAGGAAAGCAGGAAAAAAAAGAAGGGTGAAGAACGAAGGAAGAAGAGGAAAGAAGAAATAAGTGAAAAGGAAAAAAATGAACAAAAAGAGGAAAAAGGAAAAAAAAGGAGGATAAATTTTTCAAATGTTCATTTTTCATATTTTACGTCTCAATTATTTATCGCTTCTCACTTCTGACTCCTCACTACTAGCTCCTCACTTCTTACTTTCATTTCTCATTTCTCAATAATCTCTTCCCACTTCTCATTTTTCAATCCTCCCTACTTATCACTTCACCATTTTTACTTCTCCCTTCTCACTCTACGCTTCTTATATCTCAAGAAAGGAAAAAGGAAGAAGTAAAAGGGAGGAAGGGAGAAGGAAGGAGGATGTGAGAAGAACGGATAAGAAAGAAGGAAGAAGCAAGTTAAAAGAAGGAAGAAGGAAGTTAAAAGAAGGAAGAAGAAAGATGCTAAAAAGGAGAAAACAGGAAGGACTACTTTCTCAATTTCCCATTCTCATACTTCACATCCCATGTTCTATTTCTAACTTATCACTTCTCACTCCTCACTTGTCACTTATCATTTCTAACTTCTCGCTTATCATTGATGTGAGAAGCACTTCACACTCGCCAATTCACTTGCTACTTCCCACGTATTATTTCTTATGTGAAATGAGAAGCATCTCATTGCTTACTTTTCGCGACACTCTTCGCAGTTCTCTTTACTCACTTCTCATTTTTCACTTTTCTCTACTCGCAATCTGAGGAAAATGTTGTTAACGATTCCGCCAAACGCCCGTTCGGTCAAATAGTTTTATAACGCATTAGCGTAAAAGTGCTTAAAGTTCCTTACTACACTGGGCTATGAATAGCAGAATAGCCGGAATCAATTTCAGCACCATATGCCATTCCCGAGCAGGAGCGACGACCTCGATAACATAAATTGGTATGATTTAGCCTTGCATAAGAGGTAAAATACCAAAAAATAATACCAAAAACTTATATGCAGAATACATGAGGCATACCATGCTTAGGTATTTCAATACCAAACGAATAATAATTGGTTATGCATTTGGTATTGAAATTCAATTTAATAACTGAGCTTGCTATGACTTAAGTATTGTACATATTAGTTTTTGGTATTATTCCTTTGGTATTTTACCTCTTATGCAGGGCTAGTTCATAACAGAGTATGGTATCAATAACAGAATTAAGTATTATTGAGCCAATTTCTCCTGCTCGGGTTTACCCAATTGACTACATACGATATGGTGACATGGCCCGATCTGAATGGACAAATTTTCTGTGTACTCTACAGGTGACTCTGGCCTTTGCCTGAATAATAGCACATAACAGTAAATAATCAAAAGAAGAGAAGAAAAAATAAGGAAGATGATATAAGAAAAACAAAAAAGAGGAAACTGAAGACGGAAGGAAGCAAATGAAGAAAAGAGATTGAAAGGCAAATGGAAAACAGTGGGAAGATCTAAGAAAAACACAAACAAAAGAGAAGAAAAAGGAAAGAACTAAGCAATAACCTCCTGAGTCCTGAAGCAAATACCGGCCAGTTGTCTAAAACGCCACCAATTTACTTCCGGCAGCAAAATGAAATTTTCATGAGGAGTTCAAAAATTTATTTAAAAAAATTAGGAAATTGACAATAAATGAATTAGGGAATTAGCAATAAATAAATATAAAACTTCCACAAATTATGCAAAAATTGCTATTATAAAAGAAGTATTTTCCATAAAGAAATCAAAATGTTCCACGGAAAAATACAAAATTTCCATAAATAAATCAATATTAGCAATAAACAATTAGGGGGAAAGACGGCTTTGGCAGGTTTTGTTCTATTATTGGCAGGGGGGTTTTTGACTACCAAATTTTATGAAATTTGGTCACAATATTCTTTGATATGCAAAGAATGTTTAGGCCAAATTTGAGCCTAGTCAATCATAAAAAAAACCCCTGCCAATAATAGAACAAAACCTGTCAAAGCCGTCATTCCCCCTACAAATTTTTCCACAAATTATTATTTTTTCCATAAAAAAAATAAAAAAGTTACGCAAAATAATCAATAGAAAAAGAAAATTTCCATAAAAAATACAAAAAAGCCTTTAATTGAAAAAGTTTTGATGAACTTTAAACGCTTTTAAAGAAGGGGTCATCTATGGAAAAATGCTCAGTTTTATCGTCTTTCTATACTGCCGCTAACCGCAAGTCGAGCACATCTGTATATGGATGCCATATACAGATGTGCTCGACTTGCGGTTAGCGGCAATATATTTCTTTATGGAAATATTAATATATTTTTATTTCTCTCTATTGATTTTCTTGTGGAAAGTTTTTATTTTTTTGTGGAAAAAATATTATTTTGTGGAAAATTTTGTAATAGCTTATTGCTAATATTGATTTATTCAGGGAAATTTCGTATTTTTTCCGTGGAACATTTTGATTTCTTTATGGAAAATTCTCTTTTTATAATTGCAATTTTAGCTTTTAAAAGAGCTAATTTATTTTTGTTTTGTGGAAGACCCGTTATAACCGTATGCCGGACCGTCTTCCCGCTTTTAAGTAGTTAAGTACGATGGCTTATGCGCCACATTCGTAGGAGACCATCAACCGTGTTTAGATGTATCCGACCGTTGAGACCCTCTAAGGACGAAGGTTCCTTCTTTCCCAATTCTAGATGGAAGACAGGTGGCTAACTTAAATTGCACCTGAGAAGTACGCTACTAGTAACGACTTAGCAAAATGACTGTCAGTTACGTGATTACCACCGCCGGCCAGTGATGAAACAGTATGGAAGGGTTCTATCATCATTGGTAAAGTGGCAAAATTTTCCCTCAAAACCTATCGCCTTGGATTTCAGAGTTGCCCGGTTGGCTTCGGAGCCAACCTCCCCAGTAGAAAAATAATACAAAAAAAAACTAAGACCGTAACGCTCGATAGACACCTTTTCGTGGTGTGTTACGGGGTAAGATCTACCACGGATACATTGCCAACTACTGGCAAATCCTGACCCAACGAATGCCTTTCTCATTAACTAACTCCGTGGTACTTATGATGGTGTCGCTAAGTTGGTGGCCTTTCGTTAAGTTAGTACCGCATCAACAATTCCTTCCTATCCTTAGTAACGGTGAAGATGGGCGTAGCCAGGAGTAGTAATCCTCATGCTTTTGTTATTTTTGTCTAAGACTGAAATCAAGGACCACTCCTTTTCTTGATTTCTGATAGCATTCTAGATAAGGATCTCAAAAGTAAAACATGAGTATCACTAGTGTCCAATCTACGAATTACACCATAACAATGCTAATGCTAATTTATTTTTGTTTTGTGGAAAATTTTATATTTATTTATTGCTCATACCCTCATATTGCTCATTTCTTTATTGGCAATTTCCTAATTATACAATGGAAAATTTCTATTTTTTAGGGGAAGTTTTTACTTTAGTTATTTACTACCATCCGCCACTCAGTTGACGTTGTCGTCAGGGATGCAGTACAGATCCACGGATACCGACTGCCACAGTAGCTGCTGAGGAGGAGCTCATCTCTCCCACGCCCAACGCCGGAAGATTCTCGGAAATTGAGGAGTTTCAGGTACTTGTCCTTATCCGTCTTGAGTAACGAAGTTTCCCCTCTGTCCCTTATCTCCGAAACCTTCGTCGGAGAATTGTTCGTACTGACTTTCCTCCTATCCAACAAAGGCTCCCGTGTGCGATCGTTATGTTGGACGCGGATAACCTGCGCCATCTTTGTTCTCTGCCCTCCCTGTTTAGGAAAATAAATCGTCTCTGCCGTTCTGTTTGTCCGAGCTACGGGCCCCACCATTCCCATTATAGCCTAATCTCCTTTTGACCTCGAGCAGCTCGACCACTGCTCTTCTACTTGGTGTGGTTCCTATGTGCTGTAAGTTAGTGCACTTTGTCCGCTTTCTGCTCTCAAGTTTACCCTATTGGGTGCAGACCTTATCAGTCCCCTCTTCGCAAAGAGGTCACACTTCAATACTACTCATTGTTGAATGCCCCTCAACGCGGCAGTCGAATCCTGCTGGATTAGTCGCCATCGCAATCCCACGGTTATCGGAGCAGGATCGGTGCAATCAGGAAGACTCATCTGAGCCTCATCTCTAGCTCTCGCTAGGCTGACGGACGGATTACCACGATGCGGTAAGGTTTGACATGGTTTTATGGGAAAGGACTGCCAGAACCAGAATTGAAACTTATCTGGCCATTTGGCCTCTATGCACTTCTGAGCACTCCTACCGTAGTTCATTTTACAATATCTGCACTGTGCAACGAAACCATCCCTATCCCATCGTTGGTGATGCGCCCATGCAGTGGCGGTGCGCGCGAAGAAAAGAAACACACAAGACATTTAGCCGCTGGACAACCCCTTAACGTGAGCTGGTAGCTATCACCACTGGGTACCATGAGGAGGTGAACTATGCTGCTTTACTACGGCTCTTTTATGTACCGTCTACCATCTTCAGTCTGTACCCGCCTTAGATGATTATTTATTATTTAATCAGACTAAGGCCGAAGTGGCCTGTGCGGTATATAAGAGTCTTCTCCATTCGGCTCGGTCCATGGCTACACGTCGCCAACCACGCAGTCTACGGAGGGTCCGCAAGTCGTCTTCCACCTGATCGATCCACCTTGCCCGCTGTGCACCTCGCCTTCTTGTTCCCGTCGGATCGTTGTCGAGAACCATTTTCACCGGATTACTGTCCGACATTCTGGCTACGTGCCCGGCCCACCGCAGTCTTCCGATTTTCGCGGTGTGAACGATGGATGGTTCTCCCAACAGCTGATGCAACTCGTGGTTCATTCGCCTCCTCCACGTACCGTCCGCCATCTGCACCCCACCATAGATGGTACGCAGCACTTTCCTTTCGAAAACTCCAAGTGCGCGTTGGTCCTCCACGATTCCCCCAAACTTCAAACTAGCGGCGGGTGGCTTACTTTGTCCTCTTTTGAGCCTCTTCCTACCATATACTTCGTCTACGACGTTGATGACTAGTCCGATCCGCTTAGTTAGTTACGCGCCATAATATCAACAATTTCGTCGGCGAAACCAATAGCAGAACGAACTTCGTGAAATCCTTTGTGTCCTGCGTATTACCTCCTCCAAAACAATGTTGAATAATTAACAGGCACAACAGATCGTCAGCTTGTCGTAACCCTATGCACGTTTAAAAGGGACTTGAATGACACTGAAACTCAAACTACGAATATCACCCGATCCATCATCGCCTTGATGAACCGTAGCAGTTTATCCGGAAATCCGTGTTCGAGCTGTCATGCGTGCGTACTCAATGGAAAACCTCCTCGAGCTAGACAAGAGGTCCAAGAGGTCTCTGCACACGAGGTATCCCGTCACATCCATTATGATATTGAGCTTCATTTCAGCTCTGAACAGATCTGTTTATCATTTTCTGACTACTGCAATCATTAAGAGATTCAGCAAACAGAAATATTTTCTTTTGATTTTTCATCGATATCAGGAAATTCTTCACTGAACGCTGGAAGAACAACGCTACTGCAGCAGCTCATCTCCAAATGTTCAATTTAGATTTAGAACGAACAATTGAACTTCCTTCTGTATCCTACAAAACTACTTGGAAGAACAAGCTTTTGTACATCAAGCATCATAGCGCCCTTCCTAGGGGGGTGTAACTTTGTTCCCAACTTCTCTGATTTATTACATTTCTTTAAACGTAATTCAGGACAAATTCGCGACTTTGCACACGAGATATAGGGTAAAACGTCCTATCGTTGTGATATGTCCTAATGTTGGGAACTCAGAGTGTAGAATAATCGAAAATTTTTGGTGAAGTCCACCTTTCTTCACTTGTCAGCTCACTTCCAAACACATTCATGGTCGGCTGTGGACTGTCAGTATTCGGTTGAATATTAGTAATTGAATATTTATGCACATTCTACAAATTGATAAATTATCTGAAATCTGAACACGTTTTAAATGAGTAAAGTTATTTAAATATCACATAGAACTGAATCCGATTTTCATCCGCGAGTAACCACACCCAGTGACAGTCGAAGGAATGAGTTGGTGGAGTAGTCGCCTAACTATGTCATTCTATGTTTTGAATAATCATGCGATGTTTGTCAAAATTCGGACCGAAGTTGCTTCATGAATATGAATATTTTAAGCTCTGGACTTGCGGTAGACATTGTGGATCCGCTAAAACTCTACAAATTAATTTGCATTTTGTTTGACGGAATTCCATTTTGAATGATGAAAAATCAACTTTTTTCCTTAAAAAAAAGTGCGTCTTTTGAGCCTATTTTTGCGGTAGTTCTAAGGTCCTATTGTTGTGGCATCGCTCTAATCTAATCTAATCTAATCTCATACTTGCGCAGCCAATACTTGAAAGCATCCTGGAAAATGACGGTTTCTAAATTCCGTCATTTTTCTTTTCAAACGGCCAGGCCAACTACGCAGTATGTACCGCAGAGATGATTTCTAGATACTGAGCGACTTCAGAATTTGTAAACCCTTAAAGTCGATCCATACCATGAAATCGAGGGGATAGGAAGAAAGCGTGGACCTCCCGTACCAAACGCTTCCAGTTAGTATAAATAGTAATCAAATATTATATTAATGAATTTTTCGTTGGGAGCGAAGCTATTTAAAAGTTATGAAATGCTCCATTCGGCGAGTGATGATTGACCTCGTGTTCAGAATAACTACGTTCACTATAAATAAGAAAAGAAGAAAATCATCATTAGTAGACGGTAACGTCAGCTTCTTTCCTCGGTGTGGATGTGATGACAATTCTGAAAATAAAAGAAGCGCTAGCCCAACATTAGAAGATTGGACACTTTAATTATACTCATGTTATTTTTTAAATGGTTTTCCAGACTGCTATCAGAAACCAAGGGGGGTTATATCCTTGATTCCAATCTAAGAAAAACATTACAGGGACATGAGTATTACTATTTGCGGTCGGGAAGCATCTAAGAAGTTGGAAGGAAGGATTAGTGTAGTATTTACTTAATGACTTACCGACAATTTCATAAGCACTACAGAATTGGAAATTGGGGAAGGTTTTCGTTGGGTCAGGATTTGCCTGTAGCTGGCAATGTGACCGTGGTAGATCTTACCCCGTAACACGCCACGTAAAGGTGTCTACCCAGCATTACGGGAAGTCCTATTGTTGTGGCATCGCTCTGTACAAAAACTACAGGAAATACCGCAACAATAGAACTGACCTTCAGAAAGCATCGCAACGGCAACTGCGTCCTTTTATTGGGGTAGTTTGTTAAACCATGTTAAAAACAAAATAACGTAAGTTTAGCTCAATTGGTGTAATACTTTTTTTTTTTAACTGATTTTATTTGCTAATTATCTAATACATGCATTCATCTCTTAGACTAGGTGTTCCGTGTTTTCTTAACACTATCATCCTTATTTCCTATGTCACATTTTTAGTTATTATTAATACATTTCAATTGCCTCTGGCAGTTAGAATTTTTTCCTCTGGTTGAATTGAACCATGTAGGAATTACAATGTTTTCAACTTAAACTAAACTTAACCTATTTTATATTATTTTTTATTAGTTTTTTGATAAGTATGTAGAAAATACCATCATCACCCGGGGCTTTCATATTTTTAAATTTTCTAGTAATAGATCTCACTTCATCCAAATTATTTCCCAACGAAGGGTCAAAAACATTCTCTTGATTGAGAATGTCTTCGAAGCTCCGTGTAACCTGATCCTCAATTGGATTAGTGAGACCTAGACTAAAATTATGGGCACTCTCGAACTGCTGAGCAAGTTTTTGAGCCTTTTCGCCATTTGTTAATAAAATTTTATTTCCCTCTTTAAGCGCTGGAATTGGCTTTTGAGTTTTTTTAAAAGAATTTTTGTTAATTTCCAAAAGGGTTTCGAACTGGGATCCAACTTCGAGACATTATTCTCAAAGTTGGTATTTCTCAGAATAGCGAAACGTTTTTTAATTTTATTTTGCAAATCTCGCCAAATAACTTTCAACGCGGGATCGCGAGTTCTTCGGTATTGCCTTCTTCTCACATTTTTAAGACGGATCAGTAAATAATCCCAATCAGCTCTACGATAATTAAAAGTAGAGCTGATTGGATTATAAATGGCTTCTTGTGAGATTTCAAACGTCACAGGAAGGTGATCAGAGTCAAAGTCAGCATGAGTTACCAATTGGCCACACAGCTGACTTGAATCCGTTAAAACTAAATCAATTGTAGAAGGATTTCGACTGGAAGAAAAACAAGTTGGTCCATTGGGATATTGAATAGTATAATATCCCGCAAAACAATCTTCAAATAAAATTTTACCATTGGAATTGCTTTGAGCATTATTCCATGAACGGTGCTTGGCATTGAAGTCACCAATTACGAAGAATTTTGATTTGTGACGAGTCAGAATTTGAAGATCAGCTTTCAACAAATTCTTTTGCTGCCCATTGCATTGAAAAGGCAAGTAGGCTGCAATGAAGGAAAATTGTCCAAAATTTGTTTCAACAGAAGCTCCCAAGGTTTCAAAAACTTTGGTTTCGAACGAAGAAAATAATTTATGTTTGATACGTCTATTGATGACAATGGCGACCCCACCACAGGCGCTGTCAAGACGATCATTTCTGTAGATAAAATAACTTGGATCTCTTTTAATGGAGAGTCCTGGTTTTAAATAAGTTTAAATAAGTTATAATGGCAATATGCACATTATGAACTGTTAGGAAGTTGAATAATTCATCTTCCTTACCCTTTAGAGAGCGGGCATTCCAATTTAGAACTTTCACACAATTATTTGGATCCATTGAAACGGATTCCGATAACAATTTTTTGTGTGTACTTTATACCAACCTGAACAGTTTCAGGAATGGTTTTTGCTTTGAACATTGCATCAATCATGTGATGCAATTGTTCAGTTAAAAAATCAAAATCGGAAGCAGTCATGCTACGTGAATCGGCAACATGACTTGGGACATGGGTATAAACCTCATTTTGGGAAGAGAAATTTTTTCTACCAGCAGCGATGTTTGCATACGTAGGTACATTGGAAAAATTGGAATTTACTGAAGTGCTTGCTACCCGTTGACGAGCGGCAAAATTTGTTTGTGAATTGTGGTGCGTATGAATTGCTCGACCGGTAACTGGTTTCGAAATTTGAGCGTTTGAAAAATTTCTACCCGTCGAATCTGGAATCCGATTGGAATTTCCCGTCATAAATTTTGCACGGGAATTCAAAACTTTTTTGCGTGAAGGGCATTCCCAGAAATTGGATTTATGATTGCCCCCACAATTTGCACATTTAAATTTATTGGAATCTTCTCTCACAGGACATGCGTCCTTGGCGTGAGAGGTTCCACCACAAATCATGCATTTAGCATCCATGTGACAATGTTTGGTTCCATGACCCCATTTTTGGCACTTACGGCACTGGGTGGGGTTTTGGAAATTTCCCCAGGCCTGCGGAAATGTTCCCATGTAACACGGACATGGGACATAATACAGGCCTTTTCCAAACTTTTCATATTATTTAGTTCACTTTTGTTAAAATGAACTAAATAAAATTCTTGAGAAATGCCCCTCTGGGAAGTACCAGAGTGGGATTTCTTTTTCATCTTAATTACTTGGACTGGTGAAAATCCAAGTAATTAAGAAATTTCAATTTTAATCTCATCCAGTGATTTGTCATCACTGGGGAGACCTTTCAAGACGACTTTGAACAATCGCTCAGTTTTGTCGTCGTATGTGAAGAATTTATGGCGCTTCTCAGTTAAATACTGAAGAAGACGTTTGCGATCGTCAAAGGATCCCGGCAAAACACGGCAGTCACCCTTCCTAGCAATCTGAAATGAAACCTTGATCCCCTGAAGGTTACTCAAGATTTCATTCCGAAAGCCAGAAAACTCGACAACAGATGCCACAATTGGCGGAATCCTTTGTTTCTTCGCATGAATCGAACCACCTGGGCTAAAGGTAGATTCGATTTGCTCAATTTCATCATTAATCAAATCGAACTGATTGCTCAGTTCGATAGGAGAAGAAACAATGTCAACATTAGATTTAGAAGGAATATCTGAAGTCCCCAGCTTCCTTCTATTTTTTCCGCGCTTGGGCAGGACGGTCTTGAAACCTTGTTTCTTTGAAGGAAGTGGAGAATTCAGAGACTCCCCCTTCCTCTTGTTTTTGTTAATACTCATTGCTGAGCGTGGAGACGTGACCTTCTAAGAGGTTTTTTCCCATAACGGTGTCCCTGCAGGATTACCACCGCTTGTCGGAATTTTACTTCCGCAAACGGGTCCAACGTAAAACGAAGGCACGGGTCCTTGCAAAGATCGTAACGGGATCAGTGGGTACAAATAGCGCTGAGAAGCACTGTTGAAATTAAAATAGCTTCGGGTAGTATTAAAAACTTCCTTCCGCAAAGAGAGAAAGAACCGCACAGCACGAAAGCACGATGCGGTCTGATGGCGTAATATTTACGACACTACACCCAACCAGCGGATGGCAGATTTTTAATACAGTTCTGCTTAAGAACCTTACAGAAACTGTATAATAATTGGGCATATACAATTTCAGAAGATTTTAATACAATTGTTGTATTGCAATAATACAGATTTATTATTATTTTATTTTATTATTATTTTAATACAATATCTGTATAAAAAGCTTACAGAATTGTATATGCCCAGATTTTATACAATAATTGTCAGATTTGTATTTTGGGTGTAGAGTTTAGGATCACCCTATTCGACTACTGCAATGTAAAAAATGATAAACAGTTCATTTTTAAAGAAATTTTAAAATTAGTTTTCACGCGGTGCTTAACTCCTCAATGATAGGTCGTTTTACATTATCACAAATATGCGTTTGTGGAAATCCTTCTTGTAAATCTGCAAAAAAAACTTATTCAAATGTCAAACTAAGGCTGTCGGGAACGATTTTATAAGTGGAAACCTATTTTTTGCGCAAAACTTACAGAATGGCGTCAAATAGAATACATCTTCATGTGTTTAATGGCCGGGGCGGATTGCAGTGCAATACTAGCGATGTGTAACAAAACCAAATTTGCTAAAGGTAATAATAAACAAAGGGAGACGTGAAATTGCATTTGTTTCGAGCCATGCAAAATGTCGACTGTCAACAAAGACATGGCAATAATTTGACTAATTATTGCTCATTGTCTGCATGTACTATAGACATTAGACACGTAATGCGGCATTCGGTGATGATATTATATAGTTTGTGTTAATATAAATGTTTTGTAGGGATTTTCTGATTTTACCTGGTACTGTTACTTTTGACTCTTCAAAAGCTTTATTGTCAATGAAATTATTAATAGCATTTTCTGTTGTTTTCTTTATTTACGGTTCTTAACTTGTTTTAATATGCTATGTTTTTACTAAAAAAAATTACTGGTAAGGTTCTACCGAGATTTGAACTCGGATCGTTGGATTCAGAGTCCAAAGTGCTAACCATTACACCATAGAACCATTTGTATACCAATGCTTCTAAAATATAAAAATCAACTACCGCGAACAACCCCTGGTAACCTAAAAAGTACTTTAGGGGCCGTACACATATCACGTAAGCACTTATGGGAGGAGGGGAAGGTCAGTCGTTTTTTTACGCTCCATATGAATAAAAAATCATTTGTATGAAAGAAAACTTACATATGGGGAGGGGTGTCGAAAAACTCAGAAAAATTGCTTACGTAATAATTAAACGACCGATTTAGCTGAACGATTTAAACGACCGATTTTATTAAGGAACGAGGTTCAAATTAAGGTAACTCCTGACGGAATCCAAGTTTCAAAGTGCTCGCGTTTTCGTGAGCACACCACTCGATACGGAGGCGTCGCACTTCTGTCATTTTTGTTGATTCAGCTTTGCTGCGTCGCAGCATGCGTGAAATATAAAAAATGACAGATGTGCGTTGCTTCCGTATCGAGTGGTGTGTTCCCGAAAACGCGAGCACTTTGAAACTTGGATTCCGTCAGGAGTGACCTTAAAAAGTGCATACAGATTCAAAGCGGTCAAACGGGGGATCCATCTTTAAAGCATCTAAAAGAACATCAGAATTATTCTGTTCTGTTTTCTCTGTATCGCATTGTCTACTTCTATGCTAAAGGATGACGAATGAAAAAAATCCAAATTCGATCGCTCTGCAATGGCGACGGAACGGAAAACGGGCCAGCAATAAATTTAAATTCAAATCCGTAGAACGAATAACAAGATATGCTTCAATTTTTTGAAAAAGGTAAAAGAAATTACCGAAACGAACGGATACAGAATTGAACTTGTTTTTCCTACTTTACAACACTGTAACGACCGAAAATGCTTTGAATTTCACTTATATTTATGAGATAAAAAAGTAGCGCAATACCTCTATTTGTATTTTAACCAAACTGCAATTTTCCAGATATATCATCTGGCTTCAGTAGCAACCCTCCTCAAAACTGTTACGACCGAATCGTTAGAAACTCTCCCTCTGCCAAAGCAAACAACAGAAACAAAACTTTTCAATATGGGGATGCTTTTCAGTTACTTTGCTGTTTGAAAGCAGTTTTGCCACTCACCGGGCAGATTTAAAAACAACCAGAGTAGATGTGTCCGGTTGCAGTTCTGTTCTAAGGCACCTAAACCTAAACAACAGTTATTATGAAATTGAAATCCAGTAACACAGGTAGATAGATTTGAAATGCTTTTCAAGTTACTGCCAGAGGGCGACTTGAGGGTTGTAATTCGGGGGAAATACTCCAATCTCACAGTATCTTATCTTTCAATATGTTGAATCTGGCCAACAATTAGCAAAGTGCTTTGATGTTTTCTAAGGGATTTGGAAACAATTTTGCATTGTAAAGCCTGGACACCGGACCGCACATCATCTGCATGCAAAGTTACGGTAGAATATATCGACCGCTAGTACGCCGCTAACCATCCAATAATGCGATATCAATCTCTGCTCAACCACTACGTAGGTATTTGTGGTTCGCATTGAGGGACAAGCTGATGTAATTGAACAATAATCATGATGTTCTTTGACCCAGTTCGATTCAGCATTTCAATGTGTATTCAAAATAATTCCAATACAGTAAATAATTCCAATGTAGTTTGAGTCTCAGTTCAGTTCAGTTTTAGTTCAGTTTCAGTTCAGTTTCAGTTCAGTTCCCGGGCAGAAGCCATGAACAGAATATCAAAACATGATATGGACTTGATTGATATAAGAGATAAAAGAACAGGCAACAATATCAAAAATTTGCACCAAAATATCATTTAAATATCAAGATATGCTATGGATAAGAACAAACTAATGACACATGATATTGATCACTTATTACAAATAGCATAACTTGATCTTTTCATGATATTTTAGTGCAAAATATTGATATTATCGTCTGATCTTTTATCTCTTATAACAATCATGTCCATATCTTATTTTGCTATCTTATCAACATTTGATATTAATGAGCTATTTTCGTCTACTCGGGTTTCAGTTCAGTTTTAGTTTCAGTTCAGATTCAGTTCAGTTTCAGTTCAGTTTTAGTTCAGTTTCAGTTCAGTTTTAGTTCAGTTTCAATTCAGTTCAGTTTCAGTTCAGTTTCAGTTCAGTTT
Source organism: Armigeres subalbatus (assembly GCF_024139115.2). Taxonomy (NCBI): domain Eukaryota; kingdom Metazoa; phylum Arthropoda; class Insecta; order Diptera; family Culicidae; genus Armigeres; species Armigeres subalbatus. The sequence continues at coordinate 102,499,127 of NC_085139.1, read as the reverse complement.
CAGTTCAGTTTCAGTTCAGTTTCAGTTCAGTTTCAGTTCAGTTTCAGTTCAGTTTCAGTTCAGTTTCAGTTCAGTTTCAGTTCAGTTTCAGTTCAGTTTCAGTTCAGTTTCATTTCAGTTTCAGTTCAGTTTCAGTTCAGTTTCAGTTTCAGTTTTAGTTCAGTTTTAGTTCAGTTTCAATTCAGTTTTAGTTTCAGTTCAGATTCAGTTCAGTTTTAGTTTCAGTTCAGTTTCAGTTCAGTTTCAGTTCAGTTTTAGTTCAGTTTCAGTTCAGTTTTAGTTCAGTTTCAATTCAGTTTTAGTTTCAGTTCAGATTCAGTTCAGTTTCAGTTCAGTTTCAGTTCAGTTTCAGTTCAGTTTCAGTTCAGTTTCAGTTCAGTTTCAGTTCAGTTTCAGTTCAGTTTCAGTTCAGTTTCAGTTCAGTTTCAGTTCAGTTTCAGTTCAGTTTCAGTTCAGTTTCAGTTCAGTTTCAGTTCAGTTTCAGTTCAGTTTCAGTTCAGTTTCAGTTCAGTTTCAGTTCAGTTTCAGTTCGGTTTCAGTTCAGTTTCAGTTCGGTTACGTTCAGTTTCGGTTCTGTTTGAGTTCAGTTTCGGTGCAGTTGCAGTTCAGTTTCAGTTCAGTTTTAGTTCAGTTTCAGTTCGGTTTCAGTTCGGTTTCAGTTCAGTTTCAGTTCGGTTTCAGTTCAGTTTCAGTTCGGTTTCAGTTCGGTTTCAGTTCGGTTTCAGTTCAGTTTCAGTTCGGTTTCAGTTCGGTTTCAGTTCGGTTTCAGTTCAGTTTCAGTTCAGTTTTAGTTCAGTTTCAATTCAGTTCAGTTTCAGTTCAGTTTCAGTTCAGTTTCAGTTCAGTTTCAGTTCAGTTTCAGTTCGGTTTCAGTTCAGTTTCAGTTCAGTTTCAGTTCAGTTTCAGTTCGGTTTCAGTTCAGTTTCAGTTCAGTTTCAGTTCGGTTTCATTTCAGTTTCAGTTCGGTTTCAGTTCGGTTTCGGTTTCGGTTTTAGTTCGGTTTTAGTTCGGTTTCAATTCGGTTTTAGTTTCAGTTCAGATTCAGTTCGGTTTTGGTTTCAGTTCAGTTTCAGTTCGGTTTCAGTTCGGTTTTAGTTCAGTTTCAGTTCAGTTTTAGTTCAGTTTCAATTCAGTTTTAGTTTCAGTTCAGATTCAGTTCAGATTCAGTTCAGTTTCAGTTCAGTTTCAGTTCAGTTTCAGTTCAGTTTCAGTTCAGTTTCAGTTCAGTTTCAGTTCAGTTTCAGTTCAGTTTCAGTTCAGTTTCAGTTCGGTTTCAGTTCGGTTTCAGTTCAGTTTCAGTTCGGTTTCAGTTCGGTTTCGGTTCGGTTTCAGTTCGGTTTCAGTTCAGTTTCGGTTCGGTTTCAGTTCGGTTTCAGTTCAGTTTCAGTTCAGTTTCAGTTCAGTTTCAGTTCGGTTTCAGTTCGGTTTCAGTTCGGTTTCAGTTCAGTTTCGGTTCGGTTTCAGTTCAGTTTCAGTTCAGTTTCAGTTCGGTTTCAGTTCAGTTTCAGTTCAGTTTCAGTTCAGTTTCAGTTCGGTTTCAGTTCGGTTTCAGTTCGGTTTCAGTTCGGTTTCAGTTCGGTTTTAGTTCAGTTTCAGTTCAGTTTTGGTTCAGTTTCAATTCAGTTCAGTTTCAGTTCGGTTTCAGTTCGGTTTCAGTTCGGTTTCAGTTCGGTTTCAGTTCGGTTTCAGTTCGGTTTCAGTTCGGTTTCAGTTCGGTTTCGGTTTCAGTTTTAGTTCGGTTTTGGTTTCAGTTCAGATTCAGTTCAGTTTCAGTTCGGTTTTGGTTTCAGTTCGGTTTCAGTTCAGTTTCAGTTCAGTTTTAGTTCAGTTTCAGTTCGGTTTTAGTTCGGTTTCAATTCGGTTTTAGTTTCAGTTCAGATTCAGTTCAGTTTCAGTTCGGTTTCAGTTCGGTTTCAGTTCGGTTTCAGTTCGGTTTCAGTTCAGTTTCAGTTCGGTTTCAGTTCAGTTTCAGTTCGGTTTCAGTTCAGTTTCAGGTTCGGTTTCAGTTCGGTTTCAGTTCAGTTTCAGTTCAGTTTCAGTTCGGTTTCAGTTCAGTTTCAGTTCGGTTTCAGTTCGGTTTCAGTTCGGTTTCAGTTCGGTTTCAGTTCAGTTTCAGTTCGGTTTCAGTTCGGTTTCAGTTCGGTTTCAGTTCGGTTTCAGTTCAGTTTCAGTTCGGTTTTGGTTTCAGTTCGGATTCAGTTCGGTTTCAGTTCGGTTTTAGTTCGGTTTCAGTTCAGTTTTAGTTCAGTTTCAATTCAGTTTCAGTTCGGTTTCAGTTCAGTTTCAGTTCGGTTCCAGTTCAGTTTCAGTTCGGTTTCAGTTCAGTTTCAGTTCGGTTTCAGTTCGGTTTCAGTTCGGTTTCAGTTCCGTTTCATTTCGGTTTCAGTTCAGTTTCAGTTCAGTTTCAGTTCAGTTTCAGTTCAGTTTCAGTTCAGTTTCAGTTCAGTTTCAGTTCAGTTTCAGTTCAGTTTCAGTTCAGTTTCAGTTCAGTTTCAGTTCAGTTTCAGTTCAGTTTCAGTTCAGTTTTAGTTTCAGTTCGGATTCAGTTCAGTTTCAGTTCAGTTTCAGTTCAGTTTCAGTTCAGTTTTAGTTCAGTTTCAATTCAGTTCAGTTTCAGTTCAGTTTCAGTTCAGTTTCAGTTCAGTTTCAGTTCAGTTTCAGTTCAGTTTCAGTTCAGTTTCAGTTCAGTTTCAGTTCAGTTTCAGTTCAGTTTCAGTTCAGTTTCAGTTCAGTTTCAGTTCGGTTTCGGTTCGGTTTCAGTTCAGTTTCAGTTCGGTTCCAGTTCGGTTTCAGTTCGGTTTCAGTTCGGTTTCAGTTCAGTTTCAGTTCAGTTTCAGTTCAGTTTCAGTTCAGTTTCAGTTCAGTTTCAGTTTCAGTTTTAGTTCAGTTTTAGTTCAGTTTCAATTCAGTTTTAGTTTCAGTTCAGATTCAGTTCAGTTTCAGTTCAGTTTTAGTTTCAGTTCAGTTTCAGTTCAGTTTTAGTTCAGTTTCAGTTCAGTTTTAGTTCAGTTTCAATTCAGTTTTAGTTTCAGTTCAGATTCAGTTCAGTTTCAGTTCAGTTTCAGTTCAGTTTCAGTTCAGTTTCAGTTCAGTTTCAGTTCAGTTTCAGTTCAGTTTCAGTTCAGTTTCAGTTCAGTTTCAGTTCAGTTTCAGTTCAGTTTCAGTTCAGTTTCAGTTCAGTTTCAGTTCAGTTTCAGTTCAGTTTCAGTTCAGTTTTAGTTCAGTTTCAATTCAGTTCAGTTTCAGTTCAGTTTCAGTTCAGTTTCAGTTCAGTTTCAGTTCAGTTTCAGTTCAGTTTCAGTTCAGTTTCAGTTCAGTTTCAGTTCAGTTTCAGTTCAGTTTCAGTTTCAGTTTTAGTTCAGTTTTAGTTCAGTTTCAATTCAGTTTTAGTTTCAGTTCAGATTCAGTTCAGTTTCAGTTCAGTTTTAGTTTCAGTTCAGTTTCAGTTCAGTTTCAGTTCAGTTTTAGTTCAGTTTCAGTTCAGTTTTAGTTCAGTTTCAATTCAGTTTTAGTTTCAGTTCAGATTCAGTTCAGTTTCAGTTCAGTTTCAGTTCAGTTTCAGTTCAGTTTCAGTTCAGTTTTAGTTTCAGTTCGGATTCAGTTCAGTTTCAGTTCAGTTTTAGTTCAGTTTCAGTTCAGTTTTAGTTCAGTTTCAATTCAGTTCAGTTTCAGTTCAGTTTCAGTTCAGTTTCAGTTCAGTTTCAGTTCAGTTTCAGTTCAGTTTCAGTTCAGTTTCAGTTCAGTTTCAGTTCAGTTTCAGTTTCAGTTTTAGTTCAGTTTTAGTTCAGTTTCAATTCAGTTTTAGTTTCAGTTCAGATTCAGTTCAGTTTCAGTTCAGTTTTAGTTTCAGTTCAGTTTCAGTTCAGTTTCAGTTCAGTTTTAGTTCAGTTTTAGTTTCAGTTCAGATTCTGTTCAGTTTCAGTTCAGTTTCAGTTCAGTTTCAGTTCAGTTTCAGTTCAGTTTCAGTTCAGTTTCAGTTCAGTTTCAGTTCAGTTTCAGTTCAGTTTCAGTTCAGTTTCAGTTCAGTTTCAGTTCAGTTTCAGTTCAGTTTCAGTTCAGTTTCAGTTCAGTTTCAGTTCAGTTTTAGTTTCAGTTCAGTTTCAGTTCAGTTTCAGTTCAGTTTTAGTTCAGTTTCAGTTCAGTTTTAGTTCAGTTTCAATTCAGTTCAGTTTCAGTTCAGTTTCAGTTCAGTTTCAGTACAGTTTCAGTAAAAAATTAGTTTCAGTTCAGTTCCAGTTCTGTTTCAGTTTCGTTCAGTTCAGTTTCAGTTTGGTTTCAGTTTCAGTTCAGTTTCAGTTCGGTTCAGTTTCAGTTCAGTTTCAGTTTACTGTCAGTTCTATTTAAGTATTATATTTAGAATCATTTTTAGTGTATAACTCACAATACTAAATTGAGCCTATCTAATCGAATTATATTTCTCACCTTTCTTCCAGTTTGAATAAACACTCGCACTAAAGTTATTCTTTCATATACTGTTAAGAGGTAAGTTTTCTAAATCGCATTTAAAAATCAATGTTTAATCAACTTGCATCAATATTGCTTCAAACTCTCATCTACTCCTTTACTTTCACTCCTAAATGCCCACTCTACCAAATTAGTTTCCATTCTCTTGTGAGTTATGTAGCGCAGTTTTCCTCATAATGCTCTCCGTATTCATCAATAGCATGTTGTAGTTTCCAGCTGGTGAGCCTCTAACTAAATCCATATTGAAACAAATGACACGTTACTTCGGTTGCCATCCTTTCCCATCGAAATTCGAACAGACAAGCTTGCAACCAACGATCAGTCTTACCTTCCTGGCTTGCTCCTAAATCAGTTGTGTCTTTGCAAGATATGTTGTACGGGGCCGGAGGCTCCTGTACCAGAAAGTTCTGATTCTGATACATCTTGTAGCCTATTACCTATATTAGAAACTGTTTCTTGTGCTCTCGAACCGCACACTAGCCTGTTCGTACTCAGGTAAGGTGAATTAATTTTTAATTTAGCTGAAAGCACTTTTAGATAAAGCAACAGCTGATGAACTGAAACGAAGCGATCCCACCTGTCATCTACGAGTTTCTGCGTGGTCAGGACAGTCCGAACATTGAAACATACTTAATGAAAATCCGGGAAATCACGAACTATGAACCGGTCTAGTGTATGGACTTCATTAGCAGCTATTCCCACCGCACTCACTGGTCCACGTGCATCTTTTTGCATGTTGGAAGCACATTTTGCGGAATCCTTTCTTCTCGAAAGTCTGTCTTCCTGGTCGGTTTCAGCGCCAGCGAAATGTGCTGCATTGTGTATCCGTCGAAGAGGCAATCATCCGCCGTAGGCTCTGAACCCTCCCCCTGATTCGTGTGCTTCCTTGCCGTGTGCCAGATTAGAAAAGTAGTTCCTCCGTGGCAGCCACACGCCAGCTGGCGATGGCGATGAAATCTTTTATAGTTCTTAGCCGCCGGGGGCGGTCAGCCAGCCGCTGCAGCTCTCTTCACGTCGGATCCGGATGGTGATGATGGTGGAAATATGCGCGCAAAAGACCATTCTCTAATGGAATTTTCGCCGTATTCACTTTGGGCTAACCGGGAAAAAGGTGCAACGTTGAAATAAAGGTGCGTGCTTGGCAGATTTCTATGTTCTTCGGCCAAGATTGTTTTTGTTACATTTTTTTCGTTTCAATGAAAGAATAGAATCAGAGCGTTCCAGACGCAGATTTTTGCTCTGTATGGTATTAATTAAGGCAAATGCTTTGTGCACTTCAACATGCAGTTGATTGTGTATAAACAATATACAGGAAAACCCAAAAGCTGTATTTGTAGGTTTGAGTAGAATACAGGTCAGATTAGCCTATGATTTTAATTTCGAATTAATTCGAAGCATGCGTAATTCACCAGCGAAGCAAGTGCAGCAAAACAGTAGATTGTCACTACAAATTTTCTTACATGGGAGAAGCATGTTCATTACACCTCCACCCTAGCATCTCCTTTGTTGATTGGGCTTCACAAAAATCGAGGGTTCCACGCAATCAATATGGCAGCACAACTCAATTTTTGTCTCCGGCAATCATCACGAAGATACAAATAAATACAAATACAATTACAAAATATACTACTGCGTCGGCCGGGAATCGAACCCGGATCAACTGCTTGGAAGGCAACTATGCTGACCATTACACCACCGACGCTAATTATGTGATTGGTTTTAAATCAAGGTAGCCATAATGTTGTTCCGACGAGTCGATATCCTACATATCCTTTTAAGATAAAATTTATGTCAGATTCAATACAATGGCAAGAATTTAAGTTCACTAGATACTTTTGAACGTTTTGACAGTGATATTCTCTATTTGCTACTGACTTTGCTACAAGCTATAGATGAGTAAAATAAGGTATTTTATGAGACGATTCGTGGCGGCCCGATTATTTACATTTTATGTTTTGTTTTGGTATGATTCTACGTGAATTTTCCGTTAGGTCCAAACACAAAATAATTTTTTTACCGTTTTACTTATAATCCATGTTTTCTACAGCATTTTATGCTTAGAATGAAATGGTATGAATAATCTAGCAACACGTATTGGAAATAGTATGAAAACCTTTGTTCTTAAGCTCTAGAAACCGTAAAGTAAAATAGGTAGAATTGATGATCCGAACTGAATTGATGAGAACTGTTCTGCTGTTGATATTTCACCAATACTGCACCTAATACGGTGCAATGAATCAAATGTACTAACACATATGCAATGTTCAGACTTCTTCACTGAAGCTTAACAACAGAAGAAGTCAAACTTGCGCTAAAATATCATTCCGCGAGAACGAGAAACGGTACAAGACGCGATGACCACTCGCGAAACACTGATTTTCTCAATTTCCATGGACCATGGCTAAGCTAAGCTCGACTCGGACATTAGTTTACTATGTTCTGAGAACTGAGATGTAAATATGTACATTATGTGTAAGATTATGATTTTAAAAATATATTGGAGGTAACTACTTTCCTTCGATGGGACTCGAACCCACGACCCTCAATACGCTCGACTGGTGCTTTTTAACCAAAATTTCTGCCTGGAAATCGAAAAAAAAAACAACCGAAATTCTTTCTGGAATTATTCAAAAATTTCTTAAGAGTTTCAAACCTCTTCCAGGGTTTTTTTCTAGAATTCCTTCAGAAAGTCCATTGAGAAATTTTCTCGAAGTTACATGGGATATTTCTTCAACAATTTATCCAAAAAATCATTCGTGGCTTAAAGGGGCCGTACACTAATTACATAAGCACTTTTTCTGGGGTTTTCACTGGGGTGCTACCGCAGACAGTTTTTGGCACACCGTGAAATTTTTGTATAATTTTTCGATTGATATATCCACAACATCACATTGAAACTCCAAGGATTTTTTGGTTAAAATACCAATGATTTCCTTGAAAATACTATACGTTTTTCCATATTGAAAGATTAAATTTCGAAAAGCTCTCCATGACTTAACAAAGACGGACTTCCGAAGAATTTCCCGTTGAAATTCAATGATTTTCGCGTTGAAAAAAAATTTGAACGACGGTTATTCAGCTGAACATGTCATTTAACCGAACAAACCATTTGGCAAAAGTTAATTTTTTGGCCAAAAAGGTAATTTGGTCAGAAGGGACATATGGCCGAAAATGTCGTTCGACCGTACCGTTCTTTTGGCTGCAAAAGTCAGTTGGCCAAATATCTCGAGCTCGATGATCATCAGGCAGAAATGGTTGTTTAGCAGACAGGGCAATTTAGTCGAAAAGGAAATTCCGTTGAATGTGTCGAAAGATTTGACAGAAAGGACATTTTCGGGCCAAAGGGCTCTTTCTGTCAAAAAGACAATTTCGGCCAAACGTTATTTTTAGTCAAGTGACCTGCTAGGGCGAACAACTGTTTCATCAAGAACTTCAGTTCAGCCGAATGTCCCTTTTGACAGTATGTCGCTTTCGGCCGATTGACCGTTTCGGACAAACGTTAAATTCGGCTTAACGGAATTCGGCTAGATTACTTTCAGCTTATGACTTTTGGCTCAACGGCTGGAGAACGTTTAGGAGTTTAGGAGAAAGTCCCAAGGCCGAAAGGTGTTTGACTGTATATATCTTTCGGCCAAAAATTTAATTTAGCCTAAATGGACATACGGCCGAAAATGTCATCATCAACTGCTGAATTGGTCTAAAAGTCATTCAGCCAAACAGGTCATTCGACCGAAAATTCATTTTACCTAAATGGTCGCCAGCCAGAAAGCCCAATTTGGCCTATTGGAATTTTTGACCGTATAAACCGTACAGCAATTGAAATTTTCGGCCGTATGACCTCTAATGACAATTTGACCCTTTCTATCAAATGACCATTTCAGTCGAATGGTATTTTTGGTAAGATGACTCTTTCGGCCAAACAACAATGTCGACCAAACGACCTGGCAAACGCTTGGCCAAATGAAATTTCAACCGAACCGTTTTCGATCTAATAACCATTCCGCCCAAACGTCCATTTCAGAAAAACTGAACTACTAAGACTGTCGCCTTAACATGTTATTCGGCCAAATGGCTTTCCGACGAATGATTTTTGGCCAAAAGATCCTCTCTATTTTTAATAATTTCCCGTGGAATCGCCGAAGAATTTCTTGTGGACAATAAAAAGAAATTTTCCGTAGAAATCAAACCGAAAAGCTTTACGAAAAAATTAACGAAAATTTCAAGAATTAAAGAATTTTAGTAGAAATTCCGCAAAATTTCCCATGGAAAGAATTTCCTATGGATATTCCGAATCATTTTGAGCATGAGCATGAGCATTATGACCGTGCAATTCGTAGTTGGTACTACGTGATTGACTGGATCTTGTGAAATTGCACACCATGTGAATGGAGCATGGGATGTTTCGTCAACTCGCTCTAACACCAGTTTTTCTAGTCAGAATAGTTGTTCTTTAAACTAGTTACTGGACTTAAGGTAACGATTCGACCGACCAACTTTCACCGCAGTACCTCACCACCTTTTGACTCCTTCTTTGATACTATATACGTATCTACAACTCACAGTACTTTGGTCTTATCCACGTACCACTTATAATTATTAATTATTCAATTTACTTTGCGGCTTCAAACTCAAGCAACACTAGCTAAAACTTTTAATATATTTGTTTTTATTTCCTCCTTCTTCCTACACCTACTCATCCGTTCAGCAAGCGCCTGTCATCAACGTTGAATCGCACTAGACCCGCTTTTAGCTAAACCGTGTGGCCATCCCAGTGGGTTTCGCTACACCCCAGCCCGTAACTCCGGTACCGCTTTGCAGGTTCCGGTTTTATCTCGAATCTCGACCACTGCCAGGTTGGCCACCGCTCTTCTGAAGATTCCTTTAGAGGTTCGAACCTTCGCTTGACGCACGTTGCCGTCTGCGCCCTGGATCACATCTTCGACCACTCCCCTTGTCCAGTTCTTCTGCTGGTCTCCGTCTACAACAAATACCAGATCTCCAACTTGCAAAGATCGTTTCTCATCGTGCCACTTTGTTCGACGGTTGATGCTGGGTAGATACTCCTTACACCATCTTTGCCACATCTTGTCCGCCAAGTACTGTGACCGCTTGTACAAGTTCTGCAGCGACTCAACCGTCTCGACTTGCTGGACCACTTTATCTGTCTCTTTTACAACACCACGCAAAAAGTGATTTGGCGTCAGCGCCTCGATCTCCTATTCTTGTGAGGAATATGTCAAAGGGCGGCTGTTAATCATATCCTCTGCCTCGGATAACGTGGTTAAGAGCACCTCGTCGGTCAGCTTCCTGCCGTCGTCCATTGTCTTCATCGATTCCTTCACCGATCGCACCATTCTCTCCCATGCGCCGCCCATGTGTGGAGTACCTGGAGGTATGAAATGCCACTTGATCGCCGGACTGACGACACTTTCAGCACACTCCATCTCCGCCTTCTTCACCGCTTTGATCATCTCGTTATTCGCTCCTTTAAAATTTGTCCCGTTGTCTGAGAAGAACTCGTCTGGTGAACCTCTTTTACAGATGAATCTCCTGATAGCCATCAAGCACGCTTGCGTTGTCAAGCTGTGCACCACCTCAAGATGTACTGCTCGCACCGCAAGGCACGTGAACAGTGCAACCCACCTCTTCTCCTTTCGTCGACCAATTGACACTTCTATTGGCCCAAGATAGTCGACTCCAACTGAGCAGAATGGTCGTTTCTGAGGCATGATTCGTTGGACCGGCAATGGTGCCATTACTGGAACACTTGGTTGGCACCGGTGGACGCGACACCACGTACAGTTCTTCATAACAACGGCAATCAACGATCGAAGCTTCGGAATGTAGAACCTTTGACGTAGCTCGTTGAAGACAGTCTCTCGATTTGCATGCCCAAACTTCTCGTGGTAGTTCTGAATAATCATCTTCGTCACGTCGTGCTGTCTTGGCAGGATGATCGGATACCTCTTGTCGAAAGGCAGCACATCTGCCAAGGCCAATCTCCCATCCAGTCTGATCACACCATCAGTGTCGATTATCGGCCGTAACTTGTACAGCCAGCTTGACTTTTCGATTTTCCTCGTCACTTTGTAATCTCTTCTAATTTCCAATATCTTCACCTCTTCTGGAAACCCGTCGCGTTGTGCCTGTCTTAGTAGAATATTCTCTCCCAACTTGAGCTCTTCTTGACGCAGCGGCTGTACGATGCTTCTTGGGTCTCCCTTATTAGCCGCACTAGCGAATTGTTGGCCTTCGATACTAGGATTTGCTCTCCTTTACTTTTCTTCGACAATTATCAATGAAGCGAAAGACGTTCGCAGCAATTCGGATCAGCTTCTCCCATCGTGTTGTTACCTGGACGTTGATAAGCGGACTTGACAATGAACCATGGTGGAATAACACACAGGCCTTCATCTCTTCCGGATCGTCAGAATCCACTTTTTCTTGTTTCGGCCACATACTCTCCGGCCAGTGTAGAAACTCGGGTCCACTAAACCACGGTCCATCTGATGACAACGGTGGCCCGGGTCCCCATTTGGTCACAACGTCAGCGATGTTTTGTTCCGATGGAACATATCTCCAGTCACCCGCCGTCGTTAGCTCCACAACCTCACCAATTCTGAATGCGACGAACTGATTGTATTTGTGTTGATCAGACCGAATCCAGCTCAGCACCGTTTGAGAGTCACTCCACAGGATGTGCTTTTCTATGGGCAGTGAATGGTTGTTCTTTACCGTATGTATCATCCTCGCACCGAGGACTGCAGCCATCAGTTCCAGACGAGGGACAGATTGCAACTTGAGTGGAGACACTTTTGAACGAGACATTGCTAGCGAACACCTCACTCTTCCATCGACGATGGCTCTAAAGTAGGCAGCACAACCGTATGCGTGAATGCTTGCGTCGGTGAAAATGTGGAGTTCCAAGGATTCAATCGACGAAGAAGGTGTTCTGCCAAAGTAGCACCGGGGAATGCGAACGTCAGTAACCATCGGCAACAGCCCCGTCCAGCGATCCCATTTATCGAGGGCACCATCATCTATTTCATCGTCCCAATCGCAGCCGGCTCGCCAAAAATCCTGCACCAACATTTTTCCGTAAACCGTGAATGGCGTAAGCAGTCCCATAACACTGCTTAGAACGATTCGCTTTGTCGGTCGCACATCTTCTAGCAGATACGGTTTCACGTTCTGCCGATGCTCCATCGAGAACGAGAATTCATCTTGTGTTGGGTCCCAGACGATTCCGAGCACCCTTTCAGTTCCAGTTTCCTTATCGCGGTTGAAATGCACTTTTTGCGACGCATTCTCTTCGCCTAGCTCCTTGAGAACTGCACTGGAGTTTGAAACCCAGTTCCTGATTTCAAAACCGCCTTTCGCATGGATGTGCCGAACCTCCTTCGCTCTGTCGATGGCTTTCTCGACAGTATCGACACTATCAAAATACGTCGTCGACGTAGTGCTTTTCTATTATCGCTTCGGCGGCTTCTGGGAACTGTACGGAAAATTCCATAGCATTCTTGTTTTTTATAAACTGGGCTTGACTCGGGGAGCATTTCGAGCCAAACGTGGCGACATCCATCACGTATACACGAGGTGCTTCTTCTGGAGAATTCCGGAATAGGAACAACTGTGCGCTCTTATCGGCGGCCCGAATCCGTAGCTGGTGGTACATCTCACGAATATCGCCGCCGAAACCAATTGGACGCTCGCGAAATCGGTTGATAACTTTCGGAAGAGGAGTGAGTAGATCCGGACCCGTAAGTAACTGGGAGTTCAAAGATACGCTATTGACCGTCGCGGCTGCATCCCATACTATACTATTCGCACCTTCCCAGGCTTCTTAGGGTTCAGCACGACGCTGATAGGTAGAAACCAAGACGAACTAGGGTCAAACTTTGCCAACTCTTCCGGTGTCGCTAGATGCGTATATCCCTTCTGCTGATATTCTTCTATTTGCATGCGTACCTTAGCAAACAACTCCGGTGTCTTTCCTAAACGCTGTTCCAGCTGCTTTAACCGTCGCACAGCCATCGGGTAACTGTTCGGAAACTTTGGATACTCGACTTTCCACAACATACCGGTCTCGAAACGATCGCCTACGCGGACTGTAGTGCGCTCTAGAATTTCCCGAGCTCGCTTTTCTTCTTCCGACTCCTGCGACACACCCACCACGGACTCTTCCAGGGCGTAGTGCTCTCTCAATAGGTTGTGTAGATCTTCGTTGGACACTGGGTGGTGATATCCGACAAAATTCCGCACTTCTTGTCGCCTTTTCGTAGATCGGTCGGTCGTAGATGGTCCAACCAAGTTTGGACTTTACGGCGATTGGCTCCCCTGGTTGACCGACCTTGGCATTCATCGGTGCTATGGCGTGAAGATTATTCAGTCCTATCAACATCCCCGGTCGCTGACTTGAATATGATGTGAACGGTACATCGCGAAGATACCGGTATGATGCATTCATTTCGATGGCGTCAATCGATTGCTTGGGCAGAAGAAGTTGTTTCACCGTCTGAACTGCCTTCAGAAGCAGCTTTCCTTCACTTCCGGAGGATACACAAACAGGTTCATCTTTGTTGAGTTTCGTTCGTCGCGCGTTACGTCGGAGGTCCATGTGATGGTGAGCGGTTCATGCACTCCTTCAACGCCCAGTTTGTCGGTCAACGAGCGCTCCACCAACGTAATCGACGCTCCTTCATCCAAAAATGCCAACGTTTTTACCTCACGTTTTCCGGAGTGTAATGTCACGGGAATCATCCGGAAGATTATTGTGCCTTGAACTTCGAAGTGGGTGTTCATCATAACCCTTGACCCCCCGGATGCAACAGAGGGTTGTATCGATCGTGGCATTCACCTACGTCCCAGCGGATTTTACACTTGCACGGTGATCTCCCATGGTCATTCAGGCACACCATACATAGTTTTCCTTTCTCAACGACCTTCATTCGATCAGCGAAAGACATGGCCTTGAAGTCTTGGCAAAACCGCAACCGATGATCTGTGCGTTTGCAAGCTTTGCATGGCTTTACGCCACCAGCTGGAGGATTTCCTAGAGGTGTGCTATCTTTGGGACTTGCTGGTGTACTGTGGTTGTAGAGCGCCTTTCTCCTTCATGCCTCCTCTACCAACCTTGGCGGGACGAGAATCACCAGCTTTCATCGAGGTGCCCGCGTTAGCTTCGCAGACCTCCGCTACAATTTGAGAAAGAAATTTGGAAAATGTTCTCAGGTTCACTTTCTTCTTAGCGCTCTTGAAGCGGACCCATTCTCTCTTGTCTGAGGAAGGTAACTTTTCTAGCAAACTTTGTAGTAACAGTGGATTTACCAAGTGTTGCTTCAAGTTCGCCGCTTCCAGGTGATCACACAGTTGCTCCACAGCGTTACCAAAGGGAATAAACGTCTCCAATCGTTCAGCCTTTGGCGAGTCCAAGCGGTTCACTTTCTCCAAGTGGAAATGTAGCAACTGCTCCGGTCGGCCATAAAGTTGTCGCAGCTTCTCAATAACCTTTGGGACAGATTTCGGTAATAGTAGCTGTCCTCGAACACTCTCCAATGCTGGTCCTTTGAGACATTCCTGCAGGCGAACGAGGTTCTCAATGTTATTGTATCCGCAGGCCTCGTTCGACGTTTCATAACTGCCAATAAACAACGGCCAATCTTCTGGTTTTCCAGAAAAAATTGGAAGTTTTCGGGAGATCCCATTTCGCGCAGATAGTTGTGCTTTTGTCGGGCCCGCTGGTTTCCGCCCCAGCCCGTGTGGAACAACGTTCCTGCTACTTTTCCTACTGGCTGCTCTCTCATTTTCGTCTGATTCATTTTCCGATTCTTCTTCGCACGATTCATCAGATTCCTCATTTTCCTGTTCCTCTTCGGAATCGCATGACTTCGTGCTGTCCTCCTCTGAGCTCTCTTCTACTTCGGAATCGCCCGACTTCTCGTTTTCTTCCTCTGAGTTCCCTTCTCGTTCATCCAGTTCCTCAGGTTCGGGTTTTTTCGGCTTCTTTCCGCTTCCGCATACCTTCGATCCACTTGGCTTTTCATGCATTGCTTTCTTTTTCAGATGATCCACGTAATCTTGCTTTCTCACCGGTTTCTGCTTTGCTATCCTAGAGGTATTCAATTTTTCATTCACCACGGCCATCTTCGCTTCGTATTGCATACGCATTTGCTCCATTTGATCCAAATGCTCTTGTTGCTCTCGAAGCGACTTTTCCAGCAACGCTTGCTCCTGCCTTTTTTCTCTCTCTTGCATCTCGTTCTCCATTTGCATCCTTTTTTCTTTCAGGATCCGGTCCATCTCCATGCGTTTCTCCCACAGCTGTCGATCTTCTTCGATTTCTCTCTCTTTCGCTCGTTGTTCTTTCTCCATCGCCCTCAGCTTCTTCTCGAACGACGAGCCGGCCGGACGATCCGACTTCACGCTAGATTTATCGGAGGAAGCGTCGTCAACTCCAAGTGTCTTCTTACTTTTCGAGCTTTTCTTCCGATTCTCTTCCAACTTCTTCGACAGCTCCGTTTCCTTTCGTTGGCAAGCTTCCGTCGCGCAGAACCACTTTTCCAGATCGCGGATGTCGTCTTCCTTAACGCCGATGCAGCGGAAATGATACCATTTATCGCATCCATCGCATCCGACCATCCCTTCATCTGTTTCTGACGTCATCGTACAGGCGGCACAGGCAGTCATCGTTAAATTTTTATTCATTTTCGAGGCTTCCGAATCCGAAATATCTTTTTTGAGTTTGTTCGGAATTCCAATAACGGACACCACCGTTTTGTAGCAGCTAACTAGCAGCTCAAAAAAGATAGTTTGTGCTCCGAACCTCTTGCAATGAGACTTAGTTTATCAATGTTTCGTCAACTCGCTCCAACACCAGTTTTTCTAGTCAGAATAGTTGTTCTTTAAACTAGTTACTGGACTTAAGGTAACTATTCGACCGATCAACTTTCACCGCAGTACCTCACCACCTTTTGACTCCTTCTTTGATACTATATACGTATCTACAACTCACAGTACTTTGGTCTTATCCACGTACCACTTATAATTAATAATTATGCAATTTACTTTGCGGCTTCAAACTCAAGCAACACTAGCTAAAACTTTTAATATATTTGTTTTTATTTCCTCCTTCTTCCTACACCTACTCATCCGTTCAGCAAGCGCCTGTCATCGACGTTGAATCGCACTAGACCCGCTTTTAGCTAAACCGTGTGGCCATCCCAGTGGGTTTCGCTACAGTCCCCTTCTAACAATCTAGAATTCCCTGTCAGCCTACTGAGATTCAATTTAAAAGTTTTTCTCATTAGCTTCTTAGTATGCTGGCATTTCAAATGCCTACTACGAAAAAATTTCAAATTAGTTATCATTTTATTTTATTTAAATTCTATTTTATTTATCAATGTAACCAATAACTGCAAATGCTTTTTTCAGGCTCACTTTATTCCCCACACTCGTTTCAAGGGTTTGTGCTTTTTGTCATTTATTGGAATAGGAGTCGCATTGTTTGGCGCTGTGGAATCAGCATGTCAGGTTAAAAAATGTTTCTCCTTCCGGACGCAAAATACTATTCTTATTTATCACTTAGAGCGAGTAAAAAACACAGCGGAAATTTTCAGAGATTGAATTACTTGACAGGCCAAATCCTGGGGCGTGCCCCATTGAATTCGGCAACTTTCTTTTTTCCAGGGCCAGCCTATTGGACATTCTCAAATTTTTAGTTGACAATTTACATGTTTGTTTTGTATGGCCGAACCCCGCTGTGAGCCTCCATTTTCCAGATTTTTACATCATTTGCCAAGATCGTACAGATAGACATAGATTAGGGATTAGAAAAAACATTCTTATAGCGTCGATCTTGGACTGATGTAACGCTCTGATTTTTTCGAAATATGTAGTGTTTGTTTTACTTTTTAAATTTTGATCAACTGGCCGCGAAAACGGAAAACTGGTGAGCTTGGCTACAAAAAGACATACGATGTACCACGCGTCCCCACGCACTGTTCATATCAGATTACTGATCCACTGACGCGTTTGGTAATATTTTTCCCTATCAGCCAGCTAAGGAGGGATTCTGCTTCCATGAGTTTCCCAGCTACTGAATACCATCACCTTTTTTAAAAGTGATTGCCATTAATGTTTTTCGATTCCGATTTTCTACAATGTTAAGATGACATCAGCTAGCTATTATGTTTCATAGCTGTTGCATGAGATTAAAGCAGTAATTTGATTTTAGTTGGAGCCAGTACTGCAAAAAGTCGTGATCGTCATAAGACAGCGAGCAATTGCAGTACTGGTTGGAGCATATTGCTCCTCCCCCTTCCCCTAGTAAGCGAGTTTTTCTTCACTACAAGGTTTTAAACCCTGTTTAACAACAAAAATGAAGATAAAAAGATCTGCGTCGGCCGGGAATCGAACCCGGATCAACTGCTTGGAAGGCAACTATGCTGACCATTACACCACCGACGCTTACATGTTAAACAATTGCACATCACAATCAACGATTTATTATTTTAAGAAACCCTGGAAAGCCATCGTATCATAACATTTAATCAAAGATGCCAATTAAACATTAGCGGTAAACGTTTGTTTATTGATACCACGCATCATTGACGATAGACGTTCGTTGCCGCTCACTTCACCTCTTATCAATTTAGAGAACCCTGTGCGTGCGGCGTGCGGTCGTTTGATGCACTGCCGATGTTTGGATTCCATTACGCTTTGTAATTCGCAAAGTAAACTCCAGCCATGGAAAACAAACGAAAAGACACACGTGGGGGATCAAGTCTTTCGTCCTCACACGTCCACTTTTCCGAATGGTCCAATATCCTCCTGCATTGTTTGTTTTGTTCCCCATCCTCCGATATATATGTACGATGTTGCTTTGCGGTGGTATTTATTTTTCCGACAGGTAAAATTGAATTAAAAATCCTTCATTTTTCTCGCTGTCAGTCCCACCGCATTCACGTGTAGGTATCTGACGCGGTGAGCCGAAGAGATGAAAGCTCCGGTCTGTGAGCCGAAGCTCCCGCATTCTAATATTTATGTTCTGTATAGGGGTGAGAGTTCGCATGCGATTGTGAAGGGTGGCAGTGGAAGAACCCCTTTGAGCTCTTCTCTATGGTTTGAAAAACCTTTGAAATTAGATTCAATGCCTCCACCGGTGAGGGGCTGTTTGCAGCTAAAAGAGTGTCCGTGAATTTGGTTAGAACAAGAAATAAAAACAAAACATTTGCTTTCACTCTATACGGCATCAAGGTGGTTTATGGACATGGCCCCGCTAGAAAGGGAGATTTTCCAAAATATTCCTGATTTATATCAGATCAGATTTATTAAAAACTGTTTGTTAAACTCAGGAATTCTATAAAAACCAAAAACATATATTTTTTTTTCAAAAAAAGTTTTATTTTAGAAATACCGAGAAATTGATGAAAGCCTTCTAGAAAAAAAAAACTTGGCTACTGCAATTGTTAATTGGGATTTATTTCGCCGGAAATGATTGTTGCGTTTCGCTCTCATCTTCCATATCCTTGTTCAGTCGCGAACTGTTCCTATTTACTCGCAATATTTAGAATGAAGTTCCGCTGGCTGGCATTGCTTGTTTTGATTTTTTGCCTTTCTCGTACAACAAAGCTGTACCGAAAGGCTATATGATCACTCCAAAGCCGTTTTTTGGATAGGAAGCCCGGAGACCCATAGTGTTATATACCAATCGACTCAACTCGATGAACTGGGAGATGTCTGTATGTGTGTAAGCAAGTGTATACATTTTGTAGACACATATTTGAGAACTTGGCATTACTCGCAACAGGTTCCATTCGACGGGGAATCCCGTCCGATTGTTTGCTATTGAAATTTTGGCCAGATCGGACTATGGGATCAGAAGTTATGGCCAAAACACATTTTTTATGGACAAAACATGCTGAAAAACACTCATTCATATTTTGCACGCAAATGGCACCAACACTACTAGGTGGATTATTCAGGTTTTTTTTTGTGCGCTCTGGCATCTGACGTGGAAAAAAATGCGGCAAACGCAACGTTGGTTTTGATTTCAGGGAGAAATTTTGCTTCTCGGAAAAAAAGCGAATACCAACCTACGTAGAAGGTAGAAAAACATCGCCACGGAGCGTGCGGTTTATCCTTGGTTAGCATTGAACAGTGTGTGTTGCCCGCTGTATTGTGTGTTTTTGATACGAAATTTGTTTGTTTACGTGGTGCAGCCCATAGCAGGAGAGTGAGTGATAACGATACTCAGCCAACATTTGTCGGGGGTTTGTTTTATGAGTTTTAGCAATTCTTTGCCGATTGTAAAGCAATGAGCATGAAGTCGATGCGAAGAAATAACATGTTATTGAGTTGATTTCTATTTACTTTCTCATGTCGGATAAATAAAAGGTGAATTAAAATTGGCACGGACTCCGGATAATTGAAACGGTACTCCATTCATATCGAAGGAATTCATTTTGAATCTGAGCTTCTAGAGGCAGTTAAAGTAGTTACGGTATACTACATAGATTGAGGCATTATTGGTGGCGGTTGATTGATCCTCCATGCTGCCATCTTCCGAAAGATCTGCTGCACGAGTCACAAGTTCTTCATAGAAGCACCTTTTTACCTAGCATCTACTAATCGACGAGTTTTAACTGTTGAACCGTCGCCCAACTCTCTCCTCCTGTCGACTAATTCGCGCATTGCGCAGCAGTGATGGGAACTTACTAATTTGCTAATAACTTCTTTCAAAAGAAATATAAAATCAGATTTTTTTTGTAACATTTAATGCTTAGAGGATCGCAAAGGTTTATAATCACGATCATTGTTCTAAATACGAAGTATGAGGCATGAGAGCGAAATTTGACAAAAAAAAATCCTAGAATGTCATGACATTAATGTCATTAATTCGTTTCTCATGCCGCCAATTTGAAATTTAGAGCAATGACCTGCTACAAGAAGTGTGTGCTATTCGCCAGTCGGTCGTCAAGCTAAGACCTGTCCGCAATGCGAAGGCAAGAGCACGCAACTCGAGTTCAGTTCAATCAAAGTTAATTGTCTGTGCGCAAAACACGTATAAAAAACGCACTCATTTTTCAGGCACTTATACTTAACCGCAACAAGTTGCATTCGACGCAAAATCCTGTCCCATTGTTTCCTATTGAAAATTAGCCAGATCGGACTATGGGCTTCGGAGTTATGGCCAAAATACAATTTTTTTACAACAAAAATGGGTGCGTAAAAATTTCTTTCTTTTTTTTGGAATTTATTCTCAACCGATCGTAATTGATTGCATTCGACGTTGGAATTCACGCTTGAATCCGTCATTCACGATTTTCGACCACCGAAAAAAGGATTTAATTTTTGGTTTGACGAAGGAGATCCACCAGGAGATCCACGATGGGTAGTTACGCCTTTGGCGCGTCCAATATTGCCATTTCGTTTGGAATTCCTCGATGTTGTCATTCGTTAGCAGATGGGGGCGAAGTGTCCAGAAGCTGCGCCCAGGTTCTCTTCCTAAATTTGGCAAGCATATGCGCAGTGTAACGATTTTGTGGTCAGAGAAACAGCAAACGTGTGTATCTGTTTCTCTTAGGTGGTTGCTTAGATTGCTGCTGGTATAAATGCGATCAAGACGGGAAGTAGAGTTGTGTGTGATGTGTGTGTGGCCTGGGTGGTTTCGACGAAGTGGTTTTGAATCGATGAGCTGGAGCTGTTGTATGACTCGTTGTAGCGCTGGGCTGTGATTGCTACCGATTGCATCGCACCAGTGGCGCCGGGAGTGGGTGGGACACGTAGGACATGTCCTACGCATGAAAATACTTGGGTGGGACACTCGAAGCATTGTCCTACCCATGATTATGACAAGAACTTTAATACTAAATATCAAGTTAAATATTGATACAGTTATTAAATAACAAGAATCTGTAAATTAGTTAAGGAATCTTTCCTTTCACAGTTATTTAGAGGATTTACCTAATATCCAAAATATTTCTGGGTTTTGAAAAGATTTTTTCCTAAACAGTCTCTCGAGATTTTATTATGATTCCAGGACATCCAAAATTGATTCAAGGAGGCCTGAAGGTTTTCATCCTTTAAGGTTTTTGGTCGATTTGAAGTTACTAGTGTGGTCTCTAGCCTTCCGAAATTCCAATGGTTTCCTGAATAGTTAGAAAGATAGTGATATCCGCTTGACACCATTAAAAATCTGCATAGAATGTCTTGAATAATTTGAGTATTATACCAGGACATATCTCTTAAAGTGCAAAGGGATTTCTTTAAACCTTAAGATATTTCTTGAAAGTAGCTTGGATTACAGAGTGTTACAGTGAAAACATTTATGAAGTTTTCTCAGCTATGCTATCGCCTACCATTATGAGAATGCAGAAGCTTGATGGACCGTGCTTCTGTGGTACCCGTCGTTTCGATCGAAAAAAGCGCGATCCTCCTCAGAATACAGAAGGCAATGGGCGTGCGTGGTTATTTTCTCGTCGAGAAACAAAGAAGATAAATAATTTAATGTTTGATAGATCATTATTCTGTAGTGCGCATGATTTGATCGAAAGAAGAACGATTCTTCTCATGACGCATAGGCCGTCGGCCGTGCATTGCGCTGAGTAGATTTCGGATCGTGCTATCGCTCATGAACCGAAACACAACAATTAAGTCCGAAATAATGATTTTTTGAACGCTTACCAAGATTATCTTCCAAACTAACCAATTATTCCTTTCCCGTGGCGCATACGGAGATGCAGAGGATTCATTGGTCTCTTGAAACTATGAGTGTTGAACTTATTTTCTTATTCTAATCCTAAACGAACTGTAAGAACGTAACCGGCATCGTTGGTGGTTTTGAATATATGAAACTCTAAAGCATGTACAGTGAGAATAGTTGATTCTCGGCCAATCATGATTCGACTATGAAGGAGAGTATATCTTTTTTAATAGAATCAAAATTTATACCCAAGTTATTCCTTTCAAATTCGTTTTTCTCCTGTTTGATAAATCTTTTTATTTGTCCTACCCACGTCTCGGAAGGTGACCGCGCCTCTGCATCGCACTGTC
This sequence comes from Armigeres subalbatus, assembly GCF_024139115.2. NCBI lineage: Eukaryota > Metazoa > Arthropoda > Insecta > Diptera > Culicidae > Armigeres > Armigeres subalbatus. The sequence continues at coordinate 102,477,611 of NC_085139.1, read as the reverse complement.
GGATGACGCAATTAAAGTCACCGGCTAGTATTGTGTAAGCCGTCTCGTGTCGAAGATAGTATGCGATGGTTTGGTTAAAGAAGCGCTCCCTTTCTGTTCTGTTGTTGGTGCCGCTGTGCGCGTAGCAACAGCACACGGTTGTGTTGCCGATCCTCATCGTGACAATGCGACCGTCCAAGCTTTTCTCGACGTGTGAGAAGGAGATGTATTGTTTTACGGCTATTGCTGTTCCTCTTCGCATGAAGTCGACGTTGCATACTACATTGAATCCCGGTATCGTGAGATTCTCATTTTCGACTTCTTGTAGGAAGACGATGTCGAGTTCGTGTGCTCGTATGAAGGTTCTGAGGGAATTCAGCTTTGTTTCGTTTGTGATTGTATTGATGTTGATAGTAGCTATATTGTAACTACTCGTATCCATTACTTTTATTGTTCGTCGTTGAGATTGAGTTCGTCGTTAGTGCGCATCTTCTTACCAGGAGGTCTGTTCCGGAGTCGTCTGCTGTTTGTGGATGTAGTAGAGCTGTCGGTGTCATTTTCGTCGGCATATCGTTGTTCGTTCGTTGCTGGATGCTGTTTGTGGCGCAGCGGAGGGAAGTCACTCTCGGCGTGAGTTGCCGGGACTGTCAGTGTTGAGAGCGGCGGTGGTGGCATCAAATCATTAGGACTTGTGCTGGATGTTTGAGGAGAAGGGGAGTTTGCATTTCTAGGGTTTGTTACCTGCTGGCCTGCGGTTGCTTTCGTTAGTGTGCGACGTGGCATATTGTTGGACGTTTTGTGTAAGGTGTCTCGACATCGTGGATTGTTTGACTACACTGACGTACGAGCTTTTGTCCGCGTGCAGTTTTTGTAGTAGCAAATTTTTATTTTGGATGCACGTGATTATGCACTAGCTCGTTACAGTGCCGACAGGTCTATAACTGTCCAACATAAGAAACGCAAGTGATTTCAGAGTCTCAAGTGACGATGGCAGGAATGTTCTTTTTGACCACCATACGAACCACTCGAACTCCGGTGGATATGGTCCCGAATTGGAATTTGGAATCCCAATACAGCTCGCGAATTGAGATTACGTCTCCATACTCCTTCATGAAGTCGACGATAGTGTCGTCTTGAACGTCTTCCGAGAGATCGTGTAATTTCACGTCGACGCCCCCGTCTTCCATCCACAATCGCAAGGGGTACATTTTCTTGTCCACTTCCATTTCGTGTTTGCCGTCGTGTTCGCTAACGACGCGTTCCGCCACCAAGAGGCTGCTGGCTTTAACGGAAGCACAGCTTAGAAATCTACTGCACTGCAAACGTATCACTTCATCGCGTTTCATACCGAGCACACTACCGACGAAATGGTGGAGTTCCTCGTATGACGGTTTCTTTGGGATTTTCGTATAGTCAATGCGGAATGTATTTTCGCGGCGTTGCATTTCAGCAACGGAAACGTGCCGCCACAACGACGTTCACGGATGCTTAGAACCGAGTGTATGATGTGCTAATCAACCGAATAAATGCAAGGAAACTAGAAAAAAGAGACTCCCGTAGTCGAGCGTAGCGAAATAAACCGTGCGCTTGGCTCGGAAGCTGAGCGATAACTGTCCTTAACCATATTCAATTTTTAACAAATTGCCTACCTGTTCATAAAGATTGCTATTAATTACGTTTCCCGCAACTGCGCAGCGTGCTGTTTTTTCTCGCATTGTTACTCGAGGTCGTTGGCTGCCAGTTAACTTATATTATTTCTACCTGTTAGTGTTGTTAAAAATATTAAATGTTAATGATTATTAATTATTTTATAAATTTTGTTTTCAGAACTTCGAATGTAAAAATCAGAAATTTAAACTGAAAAAACCTTTCGAACCAATCAATTTAATATTTGACTGAAATTTTTTATCTTTTTTAAATAGGGGGAATGACGGCTTTGGCAGGTTTTGTTCTATTATTGCCAGGGGTTTTTTTATGACTGATTTTGCTCAAATTTGGCCTAAACATTATATGCATATCAAAGAATATTGTGGCCAAATTTCAAAAAATTCGGTCGACAAAAACTCCCCTGCCAATAATAGAACAAAATCTGCTAAAGCCGTCTGTTCCCCTACCAAATTTCTCATAGTTTTTTTTTACTCTGGGCAGAGGGATTCCTGGATTCATTCTTGAAGGAATTGCCTGGAAGATGTCATGGAGGAGTTTCCAAATGAATTCTTGAAAGAATTTCTGGATGAAGTCATGGAGGAGCTCCAGGACTACAGGAGCTTCTTCTTCTTCTTATTGGCATTACATCCCCACACTGGGACAGAGCCGCCTCGCAGCTTAGTGTTCATTAAGCACTTCCACAGTTATTAACTGCGAGGTTTCTAAGCCAGGTTACCATTTTTGCATTCGTATATCATGAGGCTAGCACGATGATACTTTTATGCCCAGGGAAGTCGAGACAATTTCCAATCCGAAAATTTCCTAGACCGGCACCGGGAATCGAACCCAGCCACCCTCAGCATGGTCTTGCTTTGTAGCCGCGCGTCTTACCGCATGGCTAAGGAGGGCCCTTAGCCCGACTACAGGAGCACTTTCTGGAAAATTTTCTTCTTCAATAGCTCTACATTTCAGCTGGAACTTGGCCTGCTTTTCAAATTTTTCTCTTAGCATTTTCTTAGTTATTTTTTTTTCTATTCCCGTCAGTCCAAAGGAATACCAGGAGGATTTCGCAGAAAAATATCTGGAGAAATTCCTAGATAAGTTCCTGAATGAGTTCCCGATAAAATACCTGAAAGAATTGCTTGGACGCATAGTTGGAATTTCTGGAGAAATTCCTGAAGTTGGTCGAATTTCTGGAGAAGGATGTTCTGGAGGAATTGCAAAAATAATTTCAGAATGAAATCTAGGAGCAATTCGCTATTGAATTGCAGAAGGAATTCTCGGGAAAATTCCTGGAAGAAACCCCGGAGGAATTCCCGAAGGAATAACTTATGGATTTCCAAGAGAAATTATGGAGCGAAATCGGAGGATTTCCATCATAAATGTCTGCTGAAACTTCTAGAGGAATTATCGGAGGAAATTCCGTATGAATTCCTGAAGGAATTCTCGAATGCATTCCTGGAGGAAATACCAGAGATTTTTCTGGAAGAATAACGGAAGAAATTTCTAGAATAAAAGAAATCTCAAGGAATTCCGTCATAAACTTCCTGGATCAAATTCAGTCAGGTTTTCTGAATAAAAAATTGAATAATTTGTGAGAAGGTTTTTCGAACGGCACTTCAGAAGAATTTGTGGAGACTTTCCGGAGGAATTTCATAAGTTCCCGGATGATCTTCTAGAAGGGTTTCGGGTAAAAACATCTTATTTTATAGGAGGTAGTGTAAAGTGAAATATCACATCAAGTAGATGAAATCCTCAAGGAGAAAACGAGGACAGAAAACGACTCTCTACTTCTCAATATCTCTTCCTAAGTCGAATGGTTTCTTCAGTCCCTTTAATCTACGATGTAGATTCTGCATACATTTGGGCTCACATCTCGATAACCTCCCTATCTCGATATGTTCTTGGTCATATTTTGTTCAGGATTCACTCTCCTTATGTCGATATGTTCAATTTTCTTGGCTACTAGACCATCTTTGGACAATAACAAACACATCAACAATACGAAACGACATTTGTTTTGTTGTCGTTTTCATAGCAACGTGCTTTTTTTTAGATCTAGTACCAATTTCAATTTTATTTTTATTCTTCGATCTCTCCCTATCTCGATGATCCCTTCAATATCGAGATTTGGAAAGGCGACTGTATTTGAATTTCTTGGCGAACACCAACCACTAGATAAGATTTAAAATTAGGTTGGATTATAAATTATGTACGGATCAGACTGAAGACGAGATAAATATCACGTTTTGATTAATCTCAAATTACATTTAAAAAGCTATTAGACTACCCGAGCAGGGAAAGAGAAAACAAACTGAAAACTTATTTTGATATTTAGATTCTTTCATTTGCAATATTAAATTTTGGTGACCCTGTGGTCGAGTTAATACTGTTAATAGTAATCACATCAAAAATTGAGAACTGAATGTTGTATACAAATAAACAAAATTATAACACTTTTTGATATCACGGAAAACTAAAAAAAAAAAACTTGTTTTGATATCGGGATTTTTTTCTACGGTTTACATAATGAGTTTTCATTATGATTCGTGCAAAAACAAAAAAAAAGTAATATCAAAATACTGATATCTTATTTAGTTACTCGTTTAATCGAACACATATTATGCGATATCAAGATTTACATACTAAATTAGTTATCATTCAGTAGTTTTCTATAAGTCTTGATATCAGAAAAATATCTAACTCAGTTCCTATTTTGTTTTAATTTATTTGAGATGATATCAAAATAAAAAATATCACAATTAATTTAACTTTTGAATCATTATATTTCAGTATTATTCTGTCTTATTCGATAACTGATAATAGAAAATAATTTTATTTTGATTTGTTGATTATGATGTAATGAATAAGCCCCTTGTAGTTCGAAGCCACTTTGATGGCTGCAGAATGATCGTCATGCGTATCTCCTTCGTTCAAGTAGTCGATCTATAAATTATAAAAAAGAGACATTATTACCAACACCAACTTACCAAGGTGAAGTTATAAAATACCTTTAATGTAGTTCACCTTATCCTGCTCCAGAGGCACTCGTAAGGCGGGCTGATAAGAATCAATAGATGGTTCTGTATCTGGTAGTTCGCTTGGTTCTTCCGACGCGCTAGGAACTATGATTTTGCGAGGGCGGCCTTTCAAGTTGTGCGAACCCTCCTGGTCAAAGGTCGCCCGTTAAATCCCTCTGGCCAAAGGTTCATCATTATGAGTTTCACAAATAAATAATCCAAGGTCTTTGCTTCGGCAGACCATCCAACTAGCATTTCGTTGTTAGACTCTATTTATATTTGCAGTTATCCAAATAATATCAAAATATGATATTTGCTAGTGCACTTTGCCATTCTATAACAAAATATGTTATTATTATGATATTAAAACACAATTTTTTATCATTTTGATAATATTTTGATAGCGGACTATGCTCGGGTAAGCTATTTTTTCCGGTCTCTGCCAAAAAATCCGATGTAAATATTAGCATGGCTTTCTAATAATCAAAAGAAAAAATAGACAAAAAGAGTCTCCCTTTTAGACATTCGACGTATCCAAAAATCATGCGAGAATTGGTCCATTTGCACCACAATTATCAATATTCGGCATTAAATAAATCACAAAAAACTTAAGCACTGGAAGAGACTTTTGATTACAGCGATTTTTGAAGTTTCTTTTAAAATATCAAAACGTTTTCTTTTCGGATCTTTCAAGAACTCCTTTTAAAAATGCACCTTTTAATCAATCTCAACCTCATATATACCCAGGTTTTTTTTACATGGTTTGGTTTTAGTCGTTTAAGAACTTCAGCGTATATGAAACAATGAGTTAACCCCACGAAAAAATTCACCAAAAATCAAAGAAAATTCAGGTGGTATTTAAAAAGCTGTGAAAGTTTGGGTTAACCGAGAAATTAATGAATTCCAACCGTGTAAAAAAAAACCTGGGTGTAATGAAGAGGAAGGTATTCTGCTGAATGAACATACCGTATTGTCTGACACCTCTAACAGACTCATGTTTCTAACACTCGTTACATGGAGATTTATCTAAAACATTTCGTTATTATTGCATAAATAAACGAATTTTCTCTACAGGCGTAAAGATCAAGCACATCATAATTGTCAACTTTGAAATTTGGCATTCTAGTGCATTTTAAGCTAGTGTTTGGAATTTGAATCAAGGTGTTAAGCATTTGAGATAACTTTTACTAAGGTACACCGGGGCAAGTTGAAACGGTTTTTTCAAAGTTGAAATTTGAAGTGCTGTAAAAAAATCATCCTTTGATATATTTTGATTCCGTTTGCGGTGTTTGCTAGTTCGGGCCAAAGATTATACATAAAAAATAAGCAACCCTAACTAACATTTTTATAAATATTTTGTATATTTGAATTATTTTTTTATATACATTGTTTTAACTTGCCCTACGTATCGGGGCAAGTTGAAACACTGCGTTATATACAGACATAAGCTAATTTTGCCGTAATAATAACAAAATGTATGTACTCAGTGAGACTCAAGAAGTACGAGGTTGTAAAGGTGACTATAATACTGCCAGGATTCGCATAAGAGTCCCATGTAAGTTTTTGACGATTTTGATTTTCTTTCAGTAATTAGCTTAAAATTGACTCCTTTTCAAGAAAAACTGATAAAATAGTAGGCTTTTGTTCTAGAAATTTGAAAACAAATCCCACTTTTGTTGTCTCATCTTGATATTTACTCTCATAAAAATCAGATTCCAGATTACACAACAAATAAACTTAAGCGTGGTCCATTTGATTGTATTGTGGAACAATTAACACGGATAAATACGGATAAAGAATATTATGTAATTTTTTTGGAAAGATACCAATTTTTTTTCAATTTGTTAGATTTTTTTTGTATTTCTCCATGTAAAACAAGATTGATAAATTCAACGGCAAATTACTCAAGTGGCAAAAATTACATGGGACTCTTAAGAGCCCCGCACATAGGATACGTTTGCGTTGCGTTTGACACATTTCCCATGGGAAAACTGTCAAACGCAACGCAAACGTATCCTATGTGTGGGGCTCTTTATGCGAATAAGGGCAGTGTACAAAAAGGTCACAAGCGTATTTGCAAAGGCCAAGATCTGGAGAACGCACTACGCTGAAAATTTATTAATTTGATTTTCTCCTACTGGTGACCACTCGGATTACTATTCAGGATGCTTCATTATTTTGTTCACTTGTATTGCGCAGTTGATTAATTCGGCTGTGGCTTCTTCATAAATGCACATTAATTAACCAGCCATCACATCTCTCATAAACTCTTTGATTAGAGAAATAGGCAGCTGGGGAAGTGAAAGGTGGAGTTAATGAAATGTTCACATACTCTATATTTTATTTTTCTGAGAGTCAATGCTCAGTAGATTAAGAATCTCAAAACTGCAGTTTAAACATGATCCCTATTTCATTCTAGTGGAGATTGTAGGATGGTTGCATTCATGACAGAATGGGCGGAAATTGATTAAATTTATGTTCGGAAGTTTGCATGTTTTCATAAAGTTACGTTTTTCGAATGTATGTATTTACGGACCGTGTTGAATTCTGAAAAAAAAATTACTTTTAATTGCGAGGGTGACGTTTTGAATCGTTGTTTCAACTTGCCCCGCACCACGCATTTCTAATTGCCCCGATGAGTTAAACATGCGGAGCAATATCAAACAACCAAAATACAAAAATTCAAACGGGTCTTTCATTGATTTTTCATAACCATTATGCTTATTCAACATTGAATGATTAACTACCGTGAAAATTTGATGAAAAAACTCTTCCAAACATCGTTTTGAGACCTGTTTCATTGGCACGTCTAATAGTTGGTTTGGATTTTGCAAAGGGCGAAAAATAAACAATGGCAGGGATTGCTTTTGAAAGCTGCAATCTTTCTTTCCTTACCTTAGGTTTATTCAGTGAGTTATCAAACTGATGTAAACTGATGTGCATGCGATGGAAAATCAAGCGGGAAATTATATCTCGTTTTATTGTCTCAGTCGATTATTTGGCATATTCAAGGTCATCTTTTCCAAAGAACTCATATTTTTTTAAGCTTACTGCTTTTAAAATCGAAAACAAAAACCGAAAAAGTGCTGCACGTGTGAACCGGCCTGAAAAATTGTTCGTTCAAAATCGGGCAATCTTAAAAAACAGCACTTTATCGATTTTTGTTTTAAATTTTAAAAATACTTAGAGGGGTCATAAAATATGGGTTCTTTGGAAAAGTTGACCTTTAATAAGCCAAAGAATCGATTGAACGAATAAAAATGTTTAACAGGAAAGTTCAATTGAAAAGTTCAATTGAACAATATAAATCGTTTTGCCATCTTCAAAGGAACTTCTGGAGAATTCCCGAAGCAATACCTATAGGTATACCTATAGAGAAATCTAAGAATTTATTCGGGAAATCAATTGGACTTTGCTTTGTTTTTTTTTAGAATTCCCTCAAAAATTCGTCAGGAAAGTACTAAAAAAAATATTAAATTACTAAGAGTTTTTCAAAGGATGTACCTTTCCAAACAAACTCGGGATCATTTTTCGAAGGAATTTCCAGAGGATTTTCCAAAGGAATCACTGAAGGAGTAAACCCTATTTACAAACTGTTTGCACAATTTTCTTAACTATTCCTGGCGGAATTTCCAAGGTGAGTCCCTGGAAGATCTCCTGGAGGAACTTCGAGGAATTCGTCTACCTCGGATCCTTGCTAACGGCTGACAACAATGTTAGCCGTGAAATACGAAGGCGCATCACCTGTGGAAGTCGGGCCTACTACGGGCTCCAGAAGAAACTGCGGTCAAAAAAGATTCGCCACCGCACCAAATGTGTCATGTACAAGACGCTAATAAGACCGGTTGTCCTCTACGGACATGAAACATGGACAATGCTCGAGGAGGACTTGCTAGCACTCGGAGTATTCGGGAGACGGATGCTTAGGACCATCTTTGGCGGTGTGCAAGAAGACGGTGTGTGGCGGCGAAGAATGAACCACGAGCCCGCCCAGCTCTACGGCGAACCCAGTATCCAGAAGGTAGCTAAAGCCGGAAGGGTAAGATGGGCAGGACATGTTGCAAGAATGCCGGACAGCAACCCTGCAAAGATGGTGTTCGCTTCCGATCCGGCAGGTACGAGACGGCGTGGAGCGCAGCGAGCAAGATGGACAGACCAGGTGCAAAACGACTTGGCGAGCGTGGGGCGTATTCGAGGAATACGAACCGTATATTGTGGCGTCAAATTGTTGATTCAGTGTTATCTGTTTATATGTAGACTAAATAAATAAATGAATGAATTAATGTAAGAAGTTCTAAATTAATTCCCGGACAAATTATTAAACCAATTTCTGGAAAGTTTTTTTAATAAAAATTACAGAATTAAAATCCATAGGAATTTCTAAATGAATTCCTAAATAATTTTCCGAAGAAATTCCTCAAGTAATTCTCAAAGGTATTTCAAAAGCATACCTGAAGAAATTTCCAAAGTATTTATGAAGATATTTCCGAGATATTTCGAAGGAATTTCTGAATGAAATCATGGAGGGAGTTCTCAAGGCATTTCTGAGAAAATTTCCGAAACAATTATTAGGATACCCTATTTGAAGGAATTTCTGAATTCATTTCTGGAGAATTTTTCAAAGTAATTCCTAGATTAGTTTTTAAAGGACTGCCTTGAGGAATTTTCAAATGAATACCTGGAGGAACTTCCGATAGAACAACTGAAAAAAAAATTATTGCATGGCTGAAGCAATTTACAGATGCAGGTACTTGCTAAGGAAATCCTGGAGGTATTTAAAAAAATCATCTTTAGTAATTTACGAGAAACAATTTGAGACTTCCAATAGTTTCTTTTGAAAGAGGTTTTTAGAAATGTTCACTTGTTTGAATTGATTATTTTGCTCCAAAAATCTATATTTTGGCACGTTTGTTTTTACCTGAAAATTAATGTAAAGCACCTGTAAAAACCTGGGAAATCATGGAATTTGGTTTATGTAGATGAGAAGACACCCTGATTTAGTTTTACCAACGCTGCTTCATAGTCTTCCATCAATGCTTTTCCAAAAAAATCCGTTTCGTCTGCAACTTATACAGTAAATTATTTTAGATTTTAATACAGGAACTCCACCAAATATTCCACTAGAAATTCATCCAAAACTATGCAGAAGGTCTCTTTATCATCATGTATCTCAACAGAAATTAGTTTTAAAGCTCTGTTCCTTGAATTACTTCAAATTATCATAAATGAAGAGGTAAACATCAAAGCGGCATAAGAGATAAAAACTAAGTTTTAAGAAAATTTGTAAAAAAAAAGTGTGTCAATATTTTATTTTCAATTTCAAATTGCATGAAAGTTCAAAATTTCACCAATTTTCTCTTAAATTCATTCGTTTCAAGTGTATAAGTCGTTCAGATTTTTTTTTCGAAAAGTAACTAAAATAATGAAAAAATGCAATGTAACATTGACAATAGTATAGTAAGACTCTATTTTCATCAGCATGGTCACTGAAGTCATTATTTGTATATATATTATTATTGATCGGTAGATGAGCCGATAATCAGTTATGTCGTTATAAAAAGAAATTCTGGCTCCAGAGAGGATCGAACTCACGACCTTCGCGTTATTAGCACGACGCTCTAACCAGCTGAGCTATGGAGCCGCTTGTTTATCGGAACGACAACTTTCAGTCAACAATCTTTGGCTCTGTATATCCCGTAATTGATAATCATTGCAAATCTCAGCTCGTTAAAACGTCTCAGATTAAAACTAGTAAATCAACATCAGAAATGTTTACCCATCTGCATTGCTTCGCGAGTTGCTTTCTGATATGAAACTTAACGAAAATCGCACCCGACAAACACGACCAACAGCAACAGATCTAGGTAAACCGGTCAAGGTGACCGAGTCGGTTTGGTACCTTCCAAACGAATGGAATCCCCCTCATTATCCGCAACATCTTCAACGAATAATCACGAGGGCACGACCTTTTTGACATCCCATTACCGCAGCCATGCATGCGATGCTTCGCCGAGTTCAATAACAACGCCATCACCATTCGCTCAGTCACTATTTTACTGCGCATGCTTTGCCGCCTAATTCGCTCTACGGGTAGCTGTCGGCGCGCTGTCTTTCGATTTATTAGACTCGGTGCGATATGTATGTGCCGCTTCCCATACGGAAGATGAGTCACACGAGAAAAAAAATCCAATATGAAATGCGACTAACGAATAAACGGATGGTTTTAATTTAGAAACACAGGAGAAGCGCGGAAAAGTGCTAGTCGGACCATTTAGCTCACACATGTCAGGATGGCCGAGCGGTCTAAGGCGCCAGACTCAAGAGTTAGATCTTGCTGAGATTCGGCAGTAGTGGGTTCAAATCCGCTTCCACCGGAAAACACTCAGTTCTCTAGATAATCCCGAGCGTTCTGGTCCTCTCTGAGGGCGTGGGTTCGAATCCCACTTCTGACAAGAATTTTTTACTTCGTTCACTTTGGAAAAATTGTTTAAATGTGTGAATATTCTACGAAACTTTGAACCAGTGGAGGAGGAGACAAAAAAAAATAACCCGCCCGAATAGGGACTTGAACCCTAGACCGTTGGATTAAAAGTCCAACGCTCTACCGACTGAGCTACCCGGGCTTCATGAAGATGGGTGAGCTTAGAACGCTACCGCCTCTGCCGATTATTTCCCGCTATGATTCTACGGTTGTCGAGTATTCTACCTCTTCCACCATCGTCATCGCACTACTACCGAAACGTAGAATACGCTGAGAACATGAGTGGACGTGACGTACGCGCACTCTTCGTTCGCTTGTATACAGCCCAAACATCTATCCGCCTGTCGTCCATACTCACCGATCGGGGCGTGTGAATTTGTGCTAAGAATAAACCGACAACAACAGCAAGAGCAACACACGGCTCTGATAGTTTTGCAGTGAGTCAACGGGGTTGGCAGTGTGGATGAACGGAAGCCCGCGCGGAACAAACGCTTGAATGAAGTTCACGGCAAAAGAACACAACGAATGATAAAACATAAACAAAACAGAGAACCTGTTTGATTCTTTCCTACAACCAAGTCAAGTGGTAAACGAGTGATGTCAATGTTACGTGATAGGTGATTGAATTATTTCTGTGGTTTGAGGCGTGCAGTGATTAATTTTGTTTACTATGCAAAAGTGCTGTCAACTACTGTCAAATTCTGTCAATTAGTAATAAGTATTCATTGTCAAATTAAACTGATTTTCAATTTTGTCAACATTTATTTTCCCTTCCTGGCCTACGGAAGCGCGGTCACAGCTGTTTGTTTTGTTGTTGCAAGCAGCAAAAACTGCCATAACACAAAGCTGTGTCCGTGGCCTTTGTGCGGGGCTGGTGGGTATCAAATTTAACTAATTAATTGCCCCGCACACCGGTTCTGTATAGGAAAGCGAACAAAATTGTTGGCCAACCGCAAAAAAGGGTCCCATTGCAACGCTTTCTGATGAAGTATGCAGCCGGTCATGCCAGCGGCTCTTTCGGCAGCGCTGATTGAAAACAAACATCATAAAATCACCTTCCCGCTGCATAGGACGAGAGTAATGGAGGAGAATACACTCCGAAACCGTGATCCATGCTGAAGCTGACGTTTGCCTATCGTGGACCAAATTTTAACCTATGGCGGAATATTTGGCTTGGTTATGTTTGGCGGCGGGCTTGTTCTCCCCACAAACGCGCAATTTTTGCCTTTGTTTATGGCTTTGTTGTGCAGTAGAGAGCGTGATTTTTATTAGTTTCTGAGCACCGATCGCTCGTTCGAATTTAACAATCGCTTTGATTCGGTTGAAATGTTTGGAACACCAGCCAAAGCCGCCACTGTCTGTTGTGTCCGTTTTCTATGGTTGGGCAGCGGGACTCGGCCTCAGGTTACTAACCGTCCGTATGGATCAGCTTCAGCACGGCTGCTGACGATGTGAATGAGATGCGTAAAAACCAGCCCAATTCTCTAATCCAGCTCGTACAGAAACAGAACAGAACAACGACTTCCGATTTTGGTTGTTCTCTGCTTCGTTTGTTGAATCTTGAATGTCGTGTCGTGTTTCAACCCTTTTGCAGACATAAGGGCCGTAGTTGCAATTGAGACATCTCACCATCAATTTACTCTCAATGAAATAAATCGTTTAATGCGACGCATAACACGAAAATAAACTCGAGACACAATACCATTTTGTAGAAATGGGAATATTATTACGACTAACGCCGTTATTCCTGAAATAGCTTGATTTATCTAACCTTGCTGTATATTGCATATCGACAAGTTGTTTTCGGGCGTCGAGATGAAAAGTAAATGGTTCCGAAGCCAGCTCGTGAATCTTGTCCCATATAGGGCGAATAAATTTCAATATAGGGAAACCCACTTGAGCCGGTATGATTAAAAAGAGGTAAGACACGGTTAATTTAAAAATGCATTTAAATTCCATGAGACTTGTGGAGCATGTTCCTCTAAATATGAGATACTTTTCTGCGCTACTCTTTTCGAACGGTTCTATCACAAACGCCCGAATGACAAACGTCCGAATTCCATTCGCCCGAAAAGACCATTCGCCCGAATGGATCATTCGCCCGAATAAACTATATGCCCGAATAAACTATTCACCTTACTTGATGAAAAGATTTTTGTGAATACAGTCAAACCTCCATGAGTCGATGTTGAAGGACCGTCGACTCATGGAAATAATGAGATGTGGAATAGAAAAATCTCGGAAAGCTTTTTAAGGGACCATCACAGTAACCCAGAAAATATTTTTTAATATGACATAATTTGCTTCCATGAGTCGATATCGAGTCATGGAACATCGACTCATGGAGGTTTTACTGTAATAAAAAGAAATAGTAGGGTAAAGTTTTAGTTTTGTTTTTCAAGTTTTAGTTTTGTTGACGACTTAGATTATTAATTTTATTGATGCTTACGAGCAGTGTTGTAAAATGTCATTTGCATTCGTTTGTATAATTTTCCCGGAACTTTTTTCAGAAGTCTGCAATTGATTCTTGATGAATGACGAACTTATAGCGCTTAAATGTGTCTACAACTTTGTCTAACAAGACATTGCTGTAAATATGTAATCTGGGGCGTGGGAGGCCAAATGTCATACAAATGACATTATGTCAAATGACACGTGACATTTTGGAGAGTTGTCACTCTCCAGCCTTAGATGTTATATTTAGAGCAATGTACCCTTGAACAAAAATATAGGCCTACTCAGGCGTGAATGATGTGAATTTAACTTCTGAAGAAAGTTATTAACAAATTAGTCAAATGACATGCAGATGACATTTTACAAGCCTGCTTACGAGTGCTAAACGTTAAGTGGTCTTGTAAAAACATGAAACGCGATTCTTGGTGGAACTTTTGAAATCTGTGCGAGAGGTATCACAAGTATTGCATTTTTGTATAAACTCGAAGTATTACTATTACTCTGTAGATGAAAACAACAGTTTTTTCTTAATTTATCTTTTTTGCTGGATAGTAATGAAAAGTTATGTAATTCATATCTGTGATGGTAACCAGATCGTTTTTGTTTTTCGCAAATCTGATTAAATTGTTTTTATATATATCATTCAATTAATTATCCTAAAGATAAATCGTCTAGCTCAAACCTTTGTAGGGATATGTGGCGGGACCATCATCATCATCATCATCATCAAATTACGGCTTTTTCAGGTTTAGTTCTATTATTGTCCGAGGGGTTTTTGTTGAGCAAATTTGATGAAATTTGGCCACAATATTCTTTGATATTCTAAGAATGTTTAGGCCAAATTTGAGCATAATTAGTTATAGAAAACCCTTCTGACAATAATAGAACAAAATCTGCTAAAGCTGTAATTCCCCCTATATTTGATTTCCTACTTATCTCATATTTCGTTGTACACGTCTCTCACATGTATCTAAATATTCGTTTCGTTTATATGTGAAATAATAAGAAAATCAACGACGTTATGTTCTTTCTTTTTCATAATATTCAATCAATGACTTGATTTCTTTATATAAGCCCTTTAAGGTAGCTCCACACCTCGGGAATTCGGCTCACAGACTTTTTCCCCAGGGTACAGGGACCAAAATCCGGCGGACAACTTTCATGAGGTGTAAAGCCCCATTTAACATTGAATATAAATAAAATCTACTCATCACTCGTCACTGTCTTGCAATCCATTCACATAGAAAAAAAAAGTCAGATTTAATCGCTCAGCATTGTTGAGAGAATCTGATATTAAAATATGTTTTATGTATGCTGGTCACTTATACCGGTCCACAAACATCATGAAATGAATCAAAACCTGACGGAATAATAAGAGCTGTAGCGAAAAATAATGTTGCAAGGGTATTTATTTAAACCAATCGTCAAAAATAAGAGGCGCAAATAGGAATTCACCCTTCTTTTCTTCATACATTGATCTTTCTAAATGTATTGAAGACACGATTTATTCCCTAAGTATTAAAGTTCAAGCAAAATTCGTTTTAAAGATAAGCAAAACGAGCCACGTCGTATAATGTAACGCCGGTGACGCCGGTATATGTGCATATCGACAGATGCTATATGACAACATTGGACGCAGAACCTTTCTTGGGATCCACTATCCATGGTAATGATGGGACGATCTTTCTATTTCCTTCAATACATCATTCAGTGTTGTAAGCACAAGCTAAGATTTGGTTAATTGACGGAGCATTCTCAACTGCTCCACCACAATTTGCTCAAGTGTTCACAATTCACGGAACTATAGGTGAAGGTCAACACTGTCGATTCGTTCCCTTGGTATTAATACTAAAATACGGGAACGTATGATACAGTCTTTTATTCATTAAAGGAACGAAATTTATCAGTATACGTTAGATCCAGAGTATATACTATTGGATTTCAAGATGACTGAGATTAATGCTGAGGAACGTGTCTTCAAAAATTCAAGTTTCAAGGATGTTTCTTTCTCCTCAACCAAAATAACAATCGGCATACGGGTAGGATTACAGACTTCAAATCGCCTATAAAGAGTTTGTCACCTTAGCACTTTTTTTCATTTTAAGATATAACAAAGGCATTCAAGGAGGTTCGAATGTCTTGCCCACAGAAACGTATTTTTTTTTGTAATCAAGTATTATGTGAATGGGTTGTCCCGTTAGGCATAATGGACGTTATACATAAATGACCCAAAGAACAATCCATGACATAAAGAAGGTAGAATTATGCCAAACGACCATTATGCCTAACGTTCATTATCCCTAACGTCCGTAATGCGTAACGTCCATCATGCCTAACGTAGCGGACTCATGTGAATGGTCGCCAACGAACGCACAAGAAGATCACTAGAGACCCAATTTTCTCCCCTTCACTATGGTCGGTCTATGAAAATACCCTAAAAAGTATTCCTCGAACTTCCAATAACATGTTAGGGTGGCATAATAAGTGGAATACGCTTTTGAAACGAGGAAGTCCTCCGTTTTACAGCGTTCCAAAACAGTTCCAACTAGAATAAAGAAATGCGACCACTGATACCCTACGACCACTGCAGGCTAAGAAGACATCTAAAATAGCAGAAAAGATTGAAAAACTGAACAAACTGGTACGTTTATATATTCCAGGTGATTGGCATATTTTTTCTTTCAATATGATTAGGAAAAATAACATGTTTTTATAGTATACATAAATATATGACCTATTCGGGCGAGTGGTCCATTCGGGCGAGTAGTGCATTCGGGCGAGTGGTCCATTCGGGCGAATGGTCTTTTCGGGCGTTTGGTCTTTTCGGGCGACTGTTACATTCGGGCGTTTGTCATTCGGGCGAATGGAATTCGGGCGAGTGTCATTCGGGCGTTTGTGATAGAATCTTTCGAACATAGTACAAGCCACACATTTGGTATGAAAAGAAGTAGGAGACCTTGGTAATGAAGACTCCCTCAAAATATTTCTTCGAATATTTCTACATCATACGAATTTCTCTAGGAATTTCTTTGACAACTTTTTCAGGAATTCCTGCGAAAATTTATCATGGAATTCCTACACGTATTTATTCAGGAATTCCTGAGCGAGTTTCTACAGATTTTGTACAAATTTTATCATGAAATCTTTTGGGATTTAATAGAGTAGTTTTTGGAGATTTTTTATGGAACTTCTTGTGAGATTTTTTTGGAAAATCTTCGAATACAATTCTGAAGTCACTTTTAAACGAATTCGAAGGAAAATTTCCGAAACATATTCAGGGTGTCTCCTGGCAGAATGTTCTGAACATTTTCTGCAGATATCTCTAGAAGAATTCCTTTGAGTTTTTGAAGAAAATTTTTGGAGGAATTACTGGATTTCCGTTTAATCAACAAACTTACGAATGAATTCAACCCAAACGGCTGAAGACATTTAATAACAAAACATTAATTTGAAAAACTTACGTCCCTTCTTAAAGCTGCTGGTTTTGGTATTGGGCCTCCACATTTTAGGGAGGGTGCACACAACTACATGTTTAAATCTTCTTATTCGTATCGTCTTTCTGGTATTCACTCATCTTCTCAGCGTTAGGAAAGTTCGAAAATGGAGTTCCACGGATAGTTTGGTTGAACTTCCTGAGAAAATGGATAGCAAAGAAGTTGACAGTGTGGCTTTGGTTGAAAAACTCCGTTTTTATGGCCTGTGCGGTATATGAGAGTCTTCTT
The DNA here is from genome assembly GCF_024139115.2 of Armigeres subalbatus. Lineage (NCBI taxonomy): Eukaryota > Metazoa > Arthropoda > Insecta > Diptera > Culicidae > Armigeres > Armigeres subalbatus. Next base: position 102,460,308 of record NC_085139.1, on the reverse strand, counting down.
CATTCGGCTCGGTCCATGGCTACACGTCGCCAACCACGCAGTCCGCAAATCATCTTCCACCTGATCGATCCACCTTGCCCGCTCGCGCACCTCGCCTTCTTGTGCCCGTCGGATTGTTGTCGAGAACCATTTTTACCGGATTATTGTTCGACATTCTGCCCGGCCCACCACAGTCGTCCGATTTTCGCGGTATGAACGATGGATGGTTCTCCCAGCAGCTCATGCAACTCGTGGTTCATTCGCCTCCTCCACGTACCGTCCGCCATCTGCACCCCACCATAGATGGTACGCAGCACTTTCCTTTCGAAAACTCCAAGTGCGCGTTGGTCCTCCACGAGCATCGTCCAGGTCTCGTGTCCGTAGAGGACTACCGGTCTAATGAGCGTTTTGTAGATTGTCAGTTTGGTACGGCGGCGAACTTTATTCGATCGGAGCGTCTTGCGGAGCCCAAAGTAAGTACGATTTCTAGCCACTATGCGTCTCCGAATTTCTCTGCTGGTATCATTTTCGGCAGTCACCAGTGAGCCCAAGTACACAAATTCTTCTACCACCTCGATATCGTCACCACCAATGCAAACCCGCGGTGAGTGGCTAACATTGTCTTCTCTTGAGCCTCTTCCTATCATGTACTTTGTCTTCGACGTGTTGATGACTAGTCCGATCCGCTTGGCTTCCCCCTTCAGTCTGATGTAGGCTTCCTCCATCTTCTCAAAGTTACGTGCCATAATATCTATGTCGTCGGTGAACCAAATAGCTGGACGGACTTATTGAAAATTGTACCACTAGTGTTAATCCCTGCTCTTCGTATTACCCCTTCCAAAGCGATGTTAAATAGCAGACACGAAAAGGGACTCGAGAATGCCCCTGAAACTCGAACTACGCCCATCACCCGATCCATCGTCGCTTTGATCAACCGTGTCAGTTTATCCGGAAATCCGTGTTCGTGCATTAGCTGCCATAGCTGGTCCCGATCGATTGTATCATAAGCGGCTTTTTTTCTTCTTCCTAAGCAATGGAGGGGGAATCTGCTCAACAGACATCCTGGGTGGTCCAGGAAGTGCGGGATTAGGGACCAGCTCCAATAGTAAACGAGGGAGGCAGGACTACATCCCCGACCCGCTAAACCGTTTCCATTGCGTCCCTGCCGGACCATTCCGTAGCCAAACTGCTGAGGTGGGCGTCCCCACTTCACACTGTCGCCGCAGTGTCGTGACGAGCTCTTCGACTTCGGTGATCTCGTCCAGGTCTTTAACCCTTAGATTCACCTCCGTCGTGAGTACCCTCACCTTGACCGTCTCGCCTAGGACTTCCTCCGCCAACTTCTTGTAGGCGGCGCCCTTTTGCGAGACGCCCCGCTTCAGCTCGAGGATCATCTCGCCCATCCGGGTACGTCTTATTCGACGTACGTCGGCGCCGAGTTCACCGAGCTTGACGTCACTCCTCATCGCCTTCAAGACGTCCGAGTACTTGGCCTCGTCCGCCGTGATGACTAGGGCATCGCCCCTGGAGCGATTGGCGCCTACCCTAGACTTCTTGCTACCCTCATTCGCCTGGGCCTTCGTTTCGGCCCTTGACGTCTTCGGTTTCCTCTTGTTCTTGACCAGGGTCCAGGAGGCGTCACCCCCCTCTATTTCCCTGGTCTGGGGCGGCTGAGAGCTCTCCCCCGAGCAGCACAAGTCAGGCAAAAATGGTAACTGCCGTAACCCCATACCACCGTCTTTCTTGGGTGGACGGACCTTTCCAGGTTCTTCCTCCCCCGGTTTTGGAGGTACCTGGCCGGGGTTCAGCATCCAGGGACCAATACCCTTGTTCGGGGTAGTAACCCTCCGCGTTTTGGAGCGGCCCCCAGGGAGCTCATCCCAAGTAACATTTTAAGTTTTATAACGCTCTTGAAGACCATTTTTAAGTCTACAAGAGTGTTATAAAACCAGCATAAAACCAAAATGTTGCTAGGGATCCCCTGGAGACTGTCTCTCCCGTTTTTGTGTCTGCTCCGTTGGAGCAGTCACCCCCGACGTGCCCGCGAATACTTGAGCCTCAGTCTGGGTAGACTTTGGCACCACCGTCTTCGCTGGCACGCCCACGGTCGATTTGACCTTGTCCGAGTCCGCGAATCCTTGGGCCTCAGTCTGGGTAGACCTCGACTCCACGGATTTCACGGGTTTAGACTTGGCCGTCCCTACCGCCCTCTCCAGCTTGGCGTCCAACATCGACTTTCGAAGTTTCAGCAAGCTCCTCTTGAGGTCCTTACTGATATTATGCTTCGATGACGCAAAGTCGATGATGGCGTCCAGCTGTTCCGTCGCCACCTCGAAGGCCGAAAGCCCATCGCGTTTGCAGTTCATCGCCTCCACAAGCCATGGGCCGTCAATAACCTCTACTGGCGTTTTTTTAGCTGAGATGAAGGTTAAGTGACACACGCTGGCGCTGCGCACTGAGCTGCCGACTATTGCCTCTGGCCTCCTAGGCGGAGACCTGAACAACCTACCTATTGCGAAGGGGTTGTCGCCTACACTTTTTATTTATCATCAGACTAAGGCCGGAGTGGCCTGTGCTGCACATAAAAGACTTCTCCATTCAGCTCGGTTCATGGCTGCACTTCGCCAACCACGCAGTCTGCGAAGGGTCCGCAAGTCGTCCTCCACCTGATCGATCCACCTTGCCCGCTGTGCACCTCGCCTTCTTGTTCCCGTCGGATCGTTGTCGAGAACCATTTTCACTGGATTACTGTCCGACATTCTGGCTACGTGCCCGGCCCACCGCAGTCTTCCGATTTTCGCGGTGTGAACGATGGATGGTTCTCCCAACAGCTGATGCAACTCGTGGTTCATTCGCCTCCTCCACGTACCGTCCGCCATCTGCAACCCACCATAGATGGTACGCAACACTTTCCTTTCGAAAACTCCCAGTGCGCGTTGGTCCTCCACGAGCATCGTCCAGGTCTCGTGTCCGTAGAGAACTACCGGTCTTATAAGCGTTTTGTAGATAGTCAGTTTGGTACGGCGGCGAACTCTATTCAATCGGAGCGTCTTACGGAGTCCAAAGTACGTACGATTTCCAGCCACTATGCGCCTCCGAATTTCTCTGCTGGTATCGTTATCGGCGGTCACCAGTGAGCCCAAGTACACGAATTCTTCAACCACCTCGATAGAAACTCGTGGTGGGTGGCTTACATTGACCTCTCTTGAGCCTCTTCCTATCATGTTCTTCGTCTTCGACTTGTTGATGACTAGTCCAATCCGTTTAGCTTCGCTTTTCAGTCTGATGTAGGCTTCCTCCATCCTCTCAAAGTTACGTGCCATGATATCAATGTCGTCGGCGAAACTAAATAACTGGACGATCATCACCTTGCCGTAACCCTCTGCGGGTTTCAAAGGGACTCGAGAATGCCCCTGAAACTCGAACTACGCACATCACCCGATCCATCGTCGCTTTGATCAACCGTGTCAGTTTATCCGGAAATCCGTGCAGAAATCGTGCATTAGCTGCCAAAGCTGGTCCCGATCGATTGTATCATATGCGGCTTTGAAGTCGATGAATAGATGATGTGTGGGCATGTTGTATTCGCGGCATTTCTGCAGTACTTGGCGAATGGCGAACACCTGGTCCGTGGTGGAGCGTTCGCCCATAAAACCCGCCTGGTACTGCCCCACGAACTCCCTTGCAATTGGTGTTAGTCGACGGCTTAAAATTTGGGAGAGTACCTTTTAGGCGGCGTTCAGCAATGTGATTCTGCGAAAGTTGCTACAATACAGCTTATCGCCCTTTTTGTAGATGGGACACACGACACCTTCCATCCACTCCTGCGGCAAAACTTCCTTCTCCCAAATCTTGGTAATGGCCCAGTGCAGCGCTCTAGCCAGTGCCTCACAACCGTGTTTAAATAGCTCTCCTGGGCAATCTCCTCCTGGATTTCCTGGAGATCCGGCAGTAAAATTAAGTCCAGCGCGTGTTCTCCCAGGTCCATCACCATACCGCCATCTTCGTCTGCCACATCGCCATTCAGGTGTTCTTCGTAGTGCTGCCGCCACCTTTGGATCACCTCACGCTCATTCGTAAGAAGGTTCCCGTTTATGTCCTTACACATATCAGGCTGTGGCACGTGGCCCTTACGTGAACGGTTTAACTTGTCATAAAACTTCCGTGTGTTATTAGCGCGGTACAGCTGCTCCGTCTATTCACGGTCTCGTTCTTCCTGCTAGCGCTTTTTCCTCCGGAAAATCGAGTTTTGTCTGTTCCGCGCCTGTTTATATCGTGCCTTGTTCGCCCTCGTGCGGTGTTGCAGCAATCTCACCCATGCTGTATTCTTCTCTTCCACTAACCGCTCACATTCGCCGTCATACCAGTCGTTTCTTTTATCCGGGGGCACCATGCCAAGTGCAGCAGTTGCGGTGCTACCAATGGCGGATCGAATATCTTTCCAGCCATCTTCAAGAGACGCTGCGCCTAGCTGCTCTTCCGTTGGGAGTGCCACTTCCAGCTGCTGCGCGTATTCTTGGGCTAGTTTACCGTCTTGTAGCCGCCCAATGTTAAGCCGCGGCGTCCGACTTCGACGCGTGACACCGTCGAGAATTTTGAGCGCAGGCATACTGCAACGAGGTAGTGGTCGGATTCAATATTCGCACTGCGGTAAGTGCGGACGTTTGTGATGTCGGAGAAGAATTTACCGTCGATTAGAACGTGGTCGATTTGGTTTTCCGTTTCTTGGTTAGGTGATCTCCATGTGGCCTTGTGGATATTTTTGCGGGGAAAGAAGGTGCTTCGGACTACCATTCCGCGGGAGGCTGCGAAGTTTATGCATCGTTGGCCGATGTCATTCGATACGGTATGCAGACTATCCGGTCCGATGACCGGTCTATACATTTCCTCCCTTCCTACCTGTGCATTCATGTCACCGATGACGATTTTGATGTCGTATGTCTGCTCCAGCTGTGCGTGGAACGCTTCTTTCTCGTCGTCGGGTCTCCCTTCGTGTGGGCAGTGCACGTTGATGATGCTATAGTTGAAGAAACGGCCTTTAATCCTCAGCTTGCACAACCTTGCGTTGATTGGCTGCCACCCAATCACACGATGGCGCATCTTACCCAGCACTATGAAACCGATTCCCAGCTCATTGGTGGTGCCACAGCTTTGGTAGAAGGTAGCCGCTCGATGCCCGCTTTTCCACACTTTCTGTCCTGTCCAGCAAATCTCTTGCAGAGTCACGACGTCGAAGTTGCGGGGATGTAATTTATCGTAGATCATCCTGTCGCAACCTGCGAAACCAAGCAACTTGCATTTCCTTGTTCCAAGCTTCCAATCGTGATCCTTTATTCGTCGCCTAGGTCTTTGGCGATTATATCGAGTCGCAGTATCTCTTATATTGTTGGTAATTATTGGTTTTCCAGGCGGCTTATTGGGCCTGCGCAAACCTCCTGTCTCGTCGGAGGGCCGTCGTGTCAGGGCTGTTTAGCGTCCCACCTAACACCAGGACTTGGGCTTGTGCGCTTTGAGCGGCACACGGTCGCTTTGGTGGGGCCTACTTGCGGATACATGCAGCTTTTTATAGAGGTTTAACAGGGCCCACTGTCAAACCCCACCACATCCTAGGCAAGCCCCACAACTCGCAGATGGCCTGGGGAGGGATCGTCAAGCCCTTGGACATAGTCCCTGCTGCCCTCAAATCCCATGGGTAGTACAAATTTATACATTAAGCATGGAACAAGATGTGTCGATCAAAGTAGGCATTTTCGAAATCAATCACTCAGCGGGACTTATACACGTAAAAAAATTAATGTTGTTTATTATTAATATTTCTAATACTTTTTGCCAAAGCAGGCGCTTAATGACATGTATAAGAAAAAACTTATACACAGATAGAAAAAGTTGTTGAAATTTACACGAAAGTAATGCACATAAAGGGAATGCCAAAAAGAGCGTAATTTTAAACGAATGTATGCAATTTGTATTGCATTATGCCACTATTTATTCGATTAAGTCGCATAATGCTATACAAATTGTATACATTTAGAGCGAAATTGATGGAAAAGATTCGTGTATGCTCAGAATAGTGTAATTTTCCGCGTCTGTATTTTTTACGCGCTGTTTAGTTTTCATTATTTTTTTCTGTGACATTGCATTAGTCACATACATTCGGAAACTTATACTTTCATTAACTTATGAATGTTATTAGCTTTTTGATATGGGATCATTCAATAGGTGGCATAATGAAGAGTATAAGTATTTTTGAATGGTTTTTTGCCATAACATATAAGGTTATTTTTTTACGTGTATGCTTAGAAATCCACAAACAAGTGTTACATTTCTCGGCATAACTGTCCCGCCAAACTATTTTCATGATTACAGTTGAAAATTATATTTCTGAACTAAAAACTCGAATGAAGTCATCAGAATAAAGGTCTCCCAATAGCGTAGTGATGAAATCTTTTTAAATTATCTACTCTTATGAGGTCCAGATTAAAAATTGTAGTTTTGTTCCAAATGCGATTTGCTCAGTTGCTTTTTTTTTAATTTGGTACAAGTATGCGTAGAACGGCAGTATAGTCGTCAAAAAATATGGGTTCTATGGAAAAGTTGACCTTGAATAAGCCAAAGAATTGATTGAGCTTATAAAAATTGTTGATGGTTGGGGAAAAATTAGCGCGGGTTTCGGACGATTTAAATTTTACTACTTAAACAATATGAAAAAAATATGCCATTCATACTGTTTTAGGTTCATTTCCTGCCAATGAAATGGTAATTTCAACTGATTTCAAAATGGTACAAACTATGATACGCTTTTGCACTTTTCAAACCATGACAAGATACTCTAATTAGGTATCCTATACAATTCATTAATAGACTCGTTGCATAATCAATCACTATAGAATCTATCGCATTAACATCTCTTCGTCTTATTTTAAAAATAAATCGATAAAAATCACGTTTCACGACTGTTTTTGTAAACATTTTAAAAGTTTAATTTAAATTATAATTATTTTGGGAATCGATCGGCATCCTGCCTGTTCTCTTATATGCTCATAGGAGCAGCGTTCTACTCGTTCGCATTCTACGTAGCTGCTGAGCTACTGCACCTATGGCAACCTGTTGCAGTATACAGTTGGCAGCATATTGTTCCACGCTTCAAAGGCCCATCGAAGAACAAAGATCTTTTGATGGTAGGCATCTCTCAACAACAAAAAAAATCGCAAAATGAATAACGATATTCTGGGAAACCCTGTCCGTCAGCCCATGTCATCGAACCAACAATAAGTTACTCTTTTAATGAAACAAACCAACCACCATCAGCAAGTTCCATCGGAGGACCAAAAAACAAGCGGAAAATTGGTTCAACAAAACCCCTTCTCGCATAACAACCCTTTCTGGATTTTGTCCCGTGCTCGAGGGCTTAGAAACGAACGAGCGACCACACCGCACCGACAAAACAACCAATTTCGAGCGCTCGGTAAACAAATGAACATGCGGAGCATGGGCTCCGGTACACTGGATGGAAAACACGCAACCGAATCGCACAACCGCAGTTTGACAAAATATCGGTCGCACCGCGCCCGCCTCACCAATCAGAACAGAACCATCAGCATCAGAAGGACGCGAGACATGACGGAGAACCTTTGCCGAAGAGGAAGCTAATTTGATAATGGGCACCGTGAGATGATGACAACGTGGACGCATTTTGATGGCATTTATTGGCACTGTTGCTGCTGCGGTAGGCCATCAGATATTGGCTTTTTTGTTTGTCGAACAAGTGCGCACCGTCCGGGCCAAGTCAATGGTGAACGAAATCAGCATCAGCGCGTGCTTGGAGTGGAGCCGATATCGACCAACAACGCTGAGCACGTTGTAAACAGAAAAGAGCAAACGATAATTTAATGAATTTGTTGTTGGTTGGTTCGAGGGGAAAAAAAACACAGAACGCAGTCAAGTGTGATCGAACGGGAGGTACTTAGGTATTTGATGGAGGCGGGACGCCTGTGCTTGAGCGCGATTAGATAGTGAGTAGCGGCAATTGAGCTTTATGGCGCGTCAGCGCGCTATGATGCGGCACAGGAATAAGTTTGAAGAGCAAACCAACATTTCGCAACTGACTCCGTGGCGCAACGGTAGCGCGTCTGACTCCAGATCAGAAGGTTGCGTGTTCAAATCACGTCGGGGTCAAACTAAGTTTTTTTTGCCCATTTCTTAGAAGATGGAACCATTTTCATTCATCATTCAAACCGTTAAAAACATATTCGTTAGTCCCTGCCAGCTAGTCCTAATAAATGTTGCCACATTGTCAGGGGGCATACCGAAGCGGAACGCCCGGTCGGGGACAGGTTAATCCGTGTCTGTGATGTGATGGTGATTGGTGACAAGCAAGCTTAGATAGATCGCTGGTATAGTGCTGGTGCGAAGCGAGAATGGAAAGATGATGGAATTTGACAGGTGTAAGATTTTTTTTGTTTGCTGATCAAGAGCCATCAGATGAAGGATGCAAATATGTACCAAACTGTTCAAAACTGTGACGAGAGCGAATTAAAGAGGACTAATTGAAAAACATACATGCTATTTGAACATCGATTGGTTTGGATGTGGAACAAATTACTCGTGATGGAGGGAGATTTTTGCTATCATGTCATGTTTAATTCTGGTCGAAAATCAATTATTATTTCTAACCTTTACTAAATTTAGTAAAAATAAAGTCTTTTCATTCTACTTCCTTGATGCTTCTTTTACTTTTCAACGACAACTCGGCTTGCTTTTCAATTTCTTGTTCTATTAGTATTACCACAATTATTTAATTTTATATGAGACTTTGTTATGCTTATTTATTCATTGCATTACTTATGTGACAATCATAATGAATACACTGAGAAAAAACTTACGACTTGGCTAAAGCCTGTCCACGTTAAATTTCGGACAGTTAGATAATGTTCAATTGATTTGTCGCCATTTCATCAATTTGAACGAGAGCAAAAACATGCTGTAATCAGCAGTTTAGCGAAGAGATTGAGTTGTCATGTAAATGGATCGTGTCAGAGGTTTAGAAAAATATTTAAAAATCGCGTTGGAAGATGGGTGTCCGAAATTTAACGTGGACAGGCTTTAGATGTGCACCGCCGATATTTTTTACGGGTGTACAAAATCTGTTAAGCCGATGCAAATTTGTAACATTTAAAACATAATTGTTTAATTCCTTATTATTAAACAAAGCGACGAGCAAGTGTAGCTCGAACCGTGTATTGTGGCGTCTAATTGTTGATTCAGTGTTATCTGTTTAAATGTAATCTGAATAAAAAATATTAAAATATTGAAATGCAAGATGAATCTCTCATTCATGTTTAGAAGAGTTTTTTTCCGTGGAAATCCAAAACATTTGTTGGTTTCTTTAGAAACAAATCGAACGATTCCAGGTTCCCAAGAATGAAATCAGCTGCCAAAACTCGAACCAATCTTGAACATGAATAGTTATGGGTGCAACGATGGTCAAGCGCATCCAAACTATCCTTGAAATGTGTTCTTGATGTTCTAAAAAATCAACATGAAGATATGCGATGCCCCCACTATTCGTATGAGCTGCATCAGCTCCTAGAGACGTCATAACACCATTATAGACACTTTATAGTATTATTAGCATATCTATGACAATCCAAAATGTCCTCAAGTTAAGATCTCGATATTCTGAATAATCAACATGAAGATATGCGATGTCTCCACTATTCGAACGAGTTGGATCAGCTCCTAGGGACGTTATAATTGGTATTATCATGTTCGATCGTACATCGCATCATCGTAGCGTGGTTCAGCCAAGGAGAGAAGTGTGCGTTTAGTTGTCATTCAATTGTGTGTTCCTTTTATTCCCCAGCAGTTCTGTTGCTTTATATAGGGTAAATCACTAATATGGACCCGATACCCAGCTCACTGCACAGAAAACTAAGGATTTATATTCTTTGGGAGCCGTAGGTTTTTGATTGATAATTTAAAAAAAGTCTCCTATTTATTCCGCACTGTACTCAATATCTTTCAACCATTTATTTCACTCCTAATTGATCCAATTATAGACCATACAAATGTAGATTCCGAATATTCACTCTTCGTTGCAACACCACTGAGCCCACTTTTACAAAACGGTATCATCATATAAACACCTACCTGATGAATGGAGACGACTGAGAAGTGAGAAATGAGATATGAGACGTCTCATATGATCCGTTTACGGTCGTATGATCGGTTCCGCCAAATTACATTCTCGGCCAAACGACATTTACGGCCGTATTACATTTTCGGCAATATGAACTGTTCGGCCAAACGACTGAACTATGCATCGTCTCACATAATTGCGAATTCACTTGCATTTCCATTTAGCAACACCAGAACGTAAACCCAAAGATGCAAGTCCATACCATACAATCCATACTCTGCCACAAATGTAAACGATCAGAACTGTGTCAATCACACGCTGACTTAAGCTTCACACCGATGTTGTCATAAATAAACAAAAAATAGCATCGTCTGAGACGCGCAATGAAACAACCATTGAACGGAAATCGGATTAATCGGAACGGATTAATCGATAACAACTTATCTATAGTATCGATTATTTTGAAAATATTCTAAAATTTTCTAGAAATGCGTCGTTCTACGTTGTTTCAGAAATAGTTCCACAAACTTTATTAATTATTCTAGGCCTACTAAGAACATTACCTTAGAATTACGGATTAATGTCTGAAGAGAAAGTTCCATGTTTTAAATATAAGTAACAGAGTTCTTGTTACTTATATTTAAAACATGGAACTTTCTCTTCAGACATTAATCCGTAATTCTAAGGTAATGTTCTTAGTAGGCCTAGAATAATTAATAAAGTTTGTGGAACTATTTCTGAAACAACGTAGAACGACGCATCTTGCGACATTCCCCCTTTCAACAGATAGTTCATGGATTGTTTTTGTTTTCACGGACAAATCGTCTTATGCCGAAGATCATTTTCACGTGTTTTAATGTTACGCAACATAGTATTTTGTCAGTTGAAGTAGTAATTCATAAAATGAGATTTGGACGCAGGATCGGCAAAATTTGAATTCGTCGAATTTCTTCGGAATTTTGATATTTTATATTTTTTATATTTTTTTTTTCTTTTAACCGTTGTCAATACAGTTATTGTTGCATTTTTCCGGCAGGTTTGGATTCCCAAACTGTGTGTCCAGCCAGACCTCTAGAAGGGTCGTAGGTGGGTCGCGAAAGACAAGTCTTGGTTCATACTTTTGTAACTATTTTGTCCCACAAATTTATACCAGCTTTTAGATTAGAATCTTAGTAATGATTGGATGATCAGAAAATAACAAACTTTACGAGGTCAATGGCCTTCTTTTATTATACGATATTTGGGCAAATAGAATAAAGTCCAATACAATCCAAATCCAATTCATATTGTAACCGTTCGCGAATTGTTTCAAGGTGATTTCAAAACACGGTGGCTTAAGCGCCACTCTCGAAGAGAGACCACCGGTCGTGTTCCCTATTTGCCCGATTTTTACAGACCCTTTACCTCTGGGGACTCTCGAACGGTCGCTGGCTCCAAAATTACTTACGCTTATTTCTTTCCCCACTTCCCACCTACCTGAACTCGCTCAACCCACTGAAAATAGAACGGAAAGCAACTTTCGAAGCCAACTTTAAACTGTAGCCACGGCAAACGCAATGGGAGTGAATTTTCCCAGCCCAGTGAAACGCAATAAGGACTGTTCAGTTTATTGAGAGGACACTTTTACATGACGATATAAAACAGACAGATTGGTCAATTTTGATAGAATTTGCTTTATCGTATATTATAATACACTGTCAATCAACTGTAATTTTTGAAAAGAGGTAAAACAGTTTAAATCCAACAAAATGGCGCCTATTGTCAAAGCTTCTCGAATTTCGCGTAAACATAAGTTTCTCAACACATTTTTTTATAAGCTAAATTGACAGTTATAATAAAAAATGTAAATCGGGATGTCAACAAAATCATCAAGAAGATCAGAAAGAAACACACTGTCATTGATTTGTCGATATCCAGAAACATTAGAGCCTGTGGCAGCCCGAAAACGGAATATAAACGGTTTTAGCTGTTGAAAATCCAACAAATTGAGATTGTTATAAATATCTCAAATTTCTGAGTTAGAATTGTTTCGTTGATAATTGGATTTCATGTCTAGAAGGTCAGATAATATATTCAACGAAACAAAACAGATTTCTAAAAAGATTGATGGTTTGAAAAACATCGACAATACAACGTGTCATCTTTATAAACTGAACAGTCCTTACAACTAAAAACTCAAGCTAACTTCTTCAAATCACTTGACGACATTTATTCTCTAATTCGGGTTGGACTATTTTTTAACGGTACGGAATGGAGAAAAAGAGCTAAATCATGGCCATGAAATAATAAGCTCACATACCTGCGCAGGTTTTTACTTCTCGATGCACTGATGCGTTGGAAGTACTCCGCCGAGAAGATGGCGACGATGTCCTCCGACCAGGTTGTGGCGATGGCGGCCGATTGGCTTTGCCGCAGATGCTGCAGATTGGCGAGCAGCGATGGAGGTCGAGCTCGAGCGATATGGCCGAAACTAAAGATGCGGAGGGAGTGGCGGCTGGACGGAAGGCTTCCGATTTCGGAATCGAGAGTGGTCCGGAATAACCGTTCCCTCAAGCTAGTAGCTTCCTTTCCCTAACGATCCGACTTCGCGTACCTTTCCGGTTCACCGAGCGAGGACTAAAAGGAAGACTACTAACCGTCAGTTCGGGTTCGGTCCAGCGTACGATTATTGACGACGTACGGGGACCGCACTCTCGGGAATGATCCACGGGAATTGGCTTGGGGATCTTACCTTCGACGGTTGATTGGCGACCGCCGAGTTTTCGCTTTTAGACGAGCGACTCCACTCCTCCTCCGTTTAACTACCGTTACAGACGGACCTTAACGCACGCTCGAGCTCTCGATGTCCGTTGGACGAAATGGCGGGCCCTGTAGACGCCACACGTATTCCCGTACCCGACTCCGGTCGAATACACAAATTCCAGCCCGTACCAAAAAGCGCAATGCGCTGGAAAGTCCAACGCGAATTCGTTTCATTAAAAAAAACTTTACATTAAACATTAAAATTCGTTTTACCTTTTTGTACGTTTCACTTAACTAACTCGGTGTTCGCGGAATTCAAAAAACACGTCCTAATGACGTCTGCTACGTTAACTGTTAATTTTAGAAATTTGATTAAAATAGATACAGAATAATTCACTCCAATCACACTTTACCTATTAGTCAAACTAGCCAAATTCAAATTAAAATACTGAAAAACTTCTTAGCCTACTCGCAAACACTTCTGATCACCGAAATGATCGAGTTCTTGTCTGAATTTTAAAAAGAAACTTATCCTTTTGAAAGGCACGACAAATGCTGGGTAAAGCGTACCATTGGTACTTCGCGTACCTGAAGGAATAAAATAGACCCCATCTCGCGGTCCTTAGCCTCTTACCCAGCAACTCCTATCCCTACCTCCCCGCGGTGCTGGCCGGGATACGAGCAACCTTAGGGAAGATCGGGTAACCAACCCCGTTGGGAACTATGGTCGTATGCTGTCAGGGAAGGGGGAGTTTGCTCCTCTCCGGAGGTGCAAATCTTATTCTCCATGTCAGGATCGGCTCACAACAGCGTCTGTTCTCCATGTTAGGGGCGGCTGATCATCGTCCGAGTGCCAGCGAGGGACTCTAAGTGACACTGTGCACCATGGTCCACCGGAAATAAGGAGGAACGGTCCTCCGGAAATTTAGGGGGTTTGGTGTCAGGCCCTGCAAGCCAGCCTTTAAAAAATCATAAGCAACGAATAATCAACAAGAGAGTACGGACCGGAACCATCGGCGAAGACCACTGCGACGAAAAGGGACTAGCGATTGGAAACTCGGTTCGTGGAACTGCAAATCTCTCAACTTCATCGGGAGCACACGCATACTCGTCGATGTGCTCAAGGACCGTGGATTCGGCATCGTAGCGCTGCAGGAGGTTTGTTGGAAGGGATCAATGGTGCGAACGTTTAGAGGTAATCATACCATCTACCAGAGCTGCGGCAACACACACGAGCTGGGAACAGCTTTCATAGTGATGGGCGATATGCAAAGGCGCGTGATCGGGTGGTGGCCGATCAATGAAAGAATGTGCAGGTTGAGGATCAAAGGCCGGTTTTTCAACTTCACCATAATCAAAGTCCATAGCCCACATTTCGGAAGCACTGTTGATGGTAAGGACGCATTCTACGCGCAGCTGGAATGTGAGTACGACAGCTGACCAAGCTACGACGTCAAAATCATCATAGGAGATTTGAACGCTCAGGTTGGCCAAGAGGAGGAGTTTACGACTAATTGATTTTTCCGCCTCCAAGAATATGGCCATTCGCAGCACCTACTTCCAACACAGCCTCTTGTCCACTGCAGACAGAATCACAAATCACGTTCTGATTGATGGACGGCACTTCTGCAACATCGGCGCCAACATCGACTCTGACCACTATCTGGTGATGGTTAAACTGCGCCCAAAACTATCCATCATCAACAATGTTCGGTACCAACGACCGCCGCGGTACGACCTAGAGCGACTAAAGCAACCTGATGTTGCCATTCTATACGCGCAGCATCTCGAGGCAGCGTTGCCGGAAGAGGGTGAGCTCGATGGGGCCCCTCTAGAGGACTGTTGGAATACAGTCAAAGCAGCCAGCGGAGAACAACGTCGGGTATATGGGACGAAGTCGACGGAACGATTGTTTCGAAGAAGAGTGCTGACAGATTCTGGAGGAGAAGGACGCAGCGCGGGCGGTCGCGCTGCAGCAAGGTACCCGACCAAACATGGAACGTTATAGACGGAAGCGGAGACAACAGACCCGCCTTTTTCAGGAGAAGAAACGCCGCCTGGAAGAAGCGGAATGCGAGGAGATGGAATAGCTGTGCCGTTCTCAAGAAACACGCAATTTCTACCAGAAGCTCAACGCATCCCGCAAAGGCTTCGTGCCGCGAGCCAAAATGTGCCGGGATAAGGATGGGAGCATCTTGACGGACGAACGTGTGGTGATCGAAAGATGGAAGCAGCACTACGAGGAACATTTGAATGGCGCTGAGAGTACAGGCAGTGAAAGTCAAGGCAGCGGAAGAGATGACTACGTCAGTTCAGCGGACGATGGAAGCCAACCAGCCCCCACCTTGAGGGAAGTTAAGGATGCCATCCAACAGCTAAAGACCAGTAAAGCAGCTGGTAAGGATGGTATCGTAAGTGAGCTCATCAAGATGGCCCCGGAAAAGCTAGCCACTTACCTGCACAAACTGATAGTTAGAATCTGGGAAACTGAACAGCTACCGGAGGAGTGGAAGGAAGGGGTTATATGCCCCATCTACAAGAAAGGTGACAAGGTGGAGTGTGAGAACTTTCGAGCGATCACCATCCTTAATGCCGCCTACAAAGTGATATCCCAGATCATCTTCCGACGTCTGTCACCATTAGTGAATGAGTTCGTGGGAAGTTATCAAGCCGGCTTCGTTGACGGCCGCTCGACAACGGGCCAGATCTTTACTGTACGGAAAATTCTTCAAAAATTCCGTGAATACCAGGTCCCAACGCACCATTTGTTTGTTGATTTCAATGCGGCTACGACAGTATAGACCGCGTAAAGCTATGGAAAATTATGGACCAGAACAGCTTCCCTGGGAAGCTTACCAGACTGATCAACGGTGGATGGTGTGGAAAACTGTGTGAAGACTTCGGGCGAACACTCCAGTTCGTTCGAATCGCGCCGGGGACTAAGACAAGGTAATGGACTTTCGTGCCTGTTGTTCAACATTGCGGTGTCATGCAGAGAGCCGGATGTAACAGCCGGGGTACGGTTTACAACAGATCCAGTCAATTTATATTTCGGATGGCAGAGCTGTACATCCGCCTGGAACGCGAAGAAACAAAAGTTGGACTGGTGGTGAATGCGTCAAAGACAAAGTACATGCTTGTGGGCGGAACCGAGCGCGACAGGGCCCGCCTGGGAAGCAGTGTTTCGATAGACGTGGATACCTTCGAGGTGGTAGAGGAATTCGTCTACCTTGGATCCTTGCTAACGACTGACAACAACGTTAGTCGTGAAATACGAAGGCGCATCATCTGTGGAAGTCGGGCCTACTACGGGCTCCAGAAGAAACTGCGGTCAAAAAAGATTCGCCACCGCACCAAATGTGTCATGTACAATACGCTGAAAAGACCGGTAGTCTTCTATGGACATGAAACATGGACAATGCTCGAGGAGAACTTGCAAGCACTCGGAGTATTCGAGAGACGGGTGCTTAGGACCATCACGAGGATGGAGGAATGGGGCCTCGAACCGTGTATTGTGGCGTCAAATTGCTGATTCAGTGTTATCTGTTTAGATGTAGACTAAATCAATGAAATAATGAAGTTTTGAGTCCTGCCCTCCACAACCAGCACAGTGGAGGGCTGTAGGACAAAAATCAAAAGGACAAAACCTCAAATGAACAAATTTTAAAAATCTTCTACGCAATCTACCTAATCGGAACAGAATGTTGAATAATCTGTTAAGAATATGGTTCTTAAATAACACCTACAGTCTACAGATTCGGAAGCCCCCATTTGAGATACTTGGAGGCTTTTTCGCGAAAAGCTCAATTGCTTCGTTGCAAGAGAATTGGAAGCATCCCTCTACGATTCTCGGAAGCCTCCTTCCAAGCAGCTTGGCAGATTCCATTCAAGAGGCTCGAAAGCCTCCTTTCGAGAGGCCCGGAAGCCTCCTTTCAAGAGGCCCGGAAGCCTCCTTTCAAGAGGCCTGGAAGCCTCTTTTCAAGAGGCCCGGAAGCCTCCTTTCAAGAGGCCCGGAAGCCTTTCCAAGAGGCCCGGAAGCCTCCTTCGAAGAGGCCCGGAAGCCTCCTTCCAAGAGGCCCGGAAGCCTCCTTCCAAGAGGCCCGGAAGCCTACAGATTCGGTAGCCTCCTTTTGAGAGACTTGAAGGCTTTTTCCCGAAAAGCTCCGTTGCTTCGTTGCAAGAGAATTGGAAGCATTTTTCTACGCTTCTCGCCGCTTGGCAGATTCCATTCAAGAGTAGTTTGCAAAATCACAAGCGCGTATCGAAGACCGTTGGAAAATGGTTCATGGTTTGCAAAATCATGGTTTCGTTGTGGTTTGTGATTCGCAAAATCACAAGACGCGTCTCAAAGAGCGTCGGAAAATGATTTGTGGTTTGCGAAATCACAAGACGCTTCTCGAAGATCGTCGGAAAATGGTTTGTGGTTTGCATTTCACAAGACCGTCGGAAAATTGTTGGTGGTTCGCAAAATCATTGGATTTGGATTGGATTCGGATTGGATTCGGATTGGATTTGGATTGCATTTGGATTGGATTTGGATTGCATTTGGATTGGATTTGGATTGGATTTGGATTGGATTTGGATTGGAATTGGATTGGACTTGGATTGGACTTGGATAGGACTTGGATTGGATTTGGATTGGATTTGGATTGGATTTGGATTGGATTTGGATTGGTTTTGGATTGGATTTGGATTGGATTTGGATTGGATGTGGATTGGATTTGGATTGGATTTGGATTGGATTTGGATTGGATTGGATTGGTTTGGATTGGTTTGGTTGGTTTGGATTGGTTTGGATTGGTTTGATTGGTTTGGATTGGTTTGGATTGGTTTGGTTGGTTTGGTTGGATTTGGATTGGTTTGGATTGGTTTGGATTGGTTTGGTTGGTTTGGATTGGTTTGGATTGGTTTGGATTGGTTTGGTTGGTTTGGTTGGATTTGATTGGTTTGGATTGGTTTGGATTGGTTTGGATTGGTTGGATTGGTTTGGATTGGTTTGGTTGGTTTGGATTGGTTTGGATTGGTTTGGATTGGTTTGGATTGGTTTGGATTGGTTTGGATTGGTTTGGATTGGTTTGGATTGGTTTGGATTGGTTTGGATTGGTTTGGTTGGTTTGGATTGGTTTGGTTGGTTTGGATTGGTTTGGATTGGTTTGGATTGGTTTGGATTGGTTTGGATTGGTTTGGATTGGTTTGGATTGGTTTGGATTGGTTTGGATTGGTTTGGATTGGTTTGATTGGTTTGGATTGGTTTGGATTGGTTTGGATTGGTTTGGATTGGTTTGGATTGGTTTGTATTGATTTGGATTGGATTTGGATTGGATTTGGATTGGATTTGGATTGGATTTGGATTGGATTTGGATTGGATTTGGATTGGATTTGGATTGGATTTGGATTGGATTTGGATTGGATTGGGATTGGATTTGGATTGGATTTGGATTGGATTTGGATTGGATTTGGATTGGATTCGGATTAAATTTGGATTGGATTTGGATTGGATTTGGATTGGATTGGATTTGTATGGGATTGGATTTGGATGGGATTGGATTTGGATTGGATTCGGATTAGATTTGGATTGGATTTGGATTGGATTTGGATTGGATTTGGATTGGATTTGGATTGGATTTGGATTGGATTTGGATTGGATTTGGATTGGATTTGGTTTGGATTGGTTTGGTTGGTTTGGATTGGTTTGGATTGGTTTGGTTGGTTTGGATTGGTTTGGTTGGTTTGGATTGGTTTGGATTGGTTTGGATTGAATTTTGATTGGTTTAATTGGTTTGGATTGGTTTGGATTGGTTTGGTTGGTTTGGATTGGTTGGATTGGTTTGGATTGGTTTGGATTGGTTTGGATTGGTTTGGATTGGTTGTGATTGGTTTGGATTGGTTTGGATTGGTTTGGATTGGTTTGGATTGGTTTGGATTGGTTTGGATTGGTTTGGATTGGATTTGATTGGTTTGGATTGGTTTGGATTGGATTTGGATTGGTTTGGATTGGTTTGGATTGGTTTGGATTGGTTTGGATTGGTTTGGATTGGTTTGGATTGGTTTGGATTGGTTTGGATTGGATTTGGTTGGTTTGGATTGGTTTGGATTGGTTTGATTGGTTTGGATTGGTTTGGTTGGATTTGGATTGGATTTGGTTGGTTTGGATTGGATTGGATTTGGTTGATTGGATTTGGTTTGGATTTGGATTGATTTGGATTGGTTTGGATTGGTTTGGATTGGATTTGGATTGGTTTGGATTGGATTTGGATTGGTTCGGATTGATTTGATTGGTTGGTTTGGATTGGATTTGGTTGGATTTTTGGATTGGATTGGATTTGGATTGGATTGGTTTGGATTGATTGATTTGGATTGGTTGGTTTGGATTGATTTGGATTGGATTGGTTTGGATTGGTTGGATTGGATTGGATTGATTTGGATTGGATTTGGATTGGATTTGGATTGGATTTGGATTGGATTTGGATTGGATTTGGATTGGATTTGGATTGGATTTGGATTGGATTTGGATTGGATTTGGATTGGATTTGGATTGAATCTGGATTGGATTTTGATTGGATTTGGATTGGATTTGGATTGGATTTGGATTGGATTTGGATTGGATTTGGATTGGAATTGGATTGGACTTGGATTGGACTTGGATAGGACTAGGACGGTCCGTACTCTCTTGTTGATTGTTCGTTGCTTATGATTTTTTAAAGGCTGGCATGCAAGGCCTGACACCAAACTCCCTAAATTTCCGGAGGACCATTCCTCCTTATATCCGGTGGACCATGGTGCACAGTTTCACTTAGAGTCCCTCGCTGGCACTCGGACGATGATCAGCCGCACCTAACATGGAGAACAGACGCTGTTGTGAGCCGATCCTGACATGAAGAACAGATGCTCAGTAAGATTTGGACCTCCGGAGAGGAGCAATCCCCCCCCCCCCTTCCCTGGCAGCATACGACCATAGTTCCCACCGGGGTTGGTAACCCGATCTTCCCTAAGGTTGCGCGTATCACAGCCAGCATCACGAGGAGGTAGAGATAGGAGTTGCTGGGTAAGAGGCTAAGGACCGCGAGATGGGGTCTATTTTATTCCTTCAGGTACGCGAAGTACCAATGATACGCTTTACCCAGCATTTCCCGTGCCATCAAAACTTCATTAATAACTTTTGAAAAAAATTGTAATTCATCCGCCATTATGCATTTTTGTCCGAGGTACCTCCCGGGCCCGGCGAAAGTACCCCAGGCTGAGAACCGCTGCTGTAAATAGTAACTCATATGTATTCGCATTAGGCGATTTAACCAGTGTATTTTATGCTTCGTTTCAAACGCTCTTCAATAGATACCGTTTTGGATTTCTAGTCTTTTTTGAGACAAGAATAAGTTATAGACAATATATTTACTAAGTACTTAAATAAATCTAAGCCCATTTGGTTCACATTATTTTTCTATATATATATATATTAATTGTTCTGACTGTTTAGGCATTTTTCAATTAATATTGTTTCAATATAGTCTTTTTATTTTCAAACAGATAAGAACTTCGTTTGATGTACAAAGCCAGATTTGCAACTCTTATAAATGATCGCTTAAATGCTACGCATATTGCGTTTCACAAAATGCATCAGTTGTATCGTCTTCTGCTCTTCTATTTGACAACGTTTTCAATTTCCTAGTCCCACACACCTATAAGGATTTAGATAACACGTTGTTTTTTTTAGTCTACTTTGTGCTCCGCCTTTAAAACATTCAAAAGACTTCGTCTAGAGCGGTTCTCAACCTTTTTCTTGACTGGTACCCCTTCGAACTTATGTTTTTATTGAGGTACCCCCTTTTTTTCGCTGTAAATGAGATATATTATTATAAACAGACCAGAAAACTAACGGGACACATGGCTCTCCAGAGACATGTCTAAATTTTTTTTTTATTCCTCGAAATTTTGCAATTCAAACTAAGTTCATAGATAAAGATTCCTACAAGTCTTTGAGAATTTTAAGAGGCCTCCAAGCAACCTGGAACGAGGCTCCCAATCATCGTGAAAGTAGGACTCCGTGCCTCTTTGATACAAGAAATCCAAGCTTCTTGACAGGGGTCTCTGCGCATGCTTCTAAGCATTAAGATAGGACGCTTTTCAGCCTCTTTTTTCAGGAGGCTTCCGAGCCTCTTGAAAGGAGGCTTCCGAGCCTCTTGAAAGGAGGCTTCCGAGCCTCTTGAAAGGAGGCTTCCGAGCCTCTTGAAAGGAGGCTTCCGAGCCTCTTGAAAGGAGGCTTCCGAGCCTCTTGAAAGGAGGCTTCGAGCGTCTTGAAAGAAGGCTTGAGCCTCTTGAAAGGAGGCTTCGAGCCTCTTGAAAGGAGGCCTGAGCCTCTTGAAAGGAGGCTTCTGAGCCTCTTGAAAGGAGGCTTCGAGGCCTCTTGAAAGGAGGCTTCTGAGCCTCTTGAAGGAGGCTTGAGGCCTCTTGAAAGGAGGCTCTGAGCCTCTTGAAAGGAGGCCTGAGCCTCTTGAAAGGAGGCCTGAGCCTCTTGAAAGGAGGCTTGAGCCTCTTGAAAGGAGGCTTGAGCCTCTTGAAAGGAGGCTTCCTGAGCCTCTTGAAAGGAGGCTTCCTGAGTTCTTGAAGGAAGCTTCAGGCCTCTTGAAGGAAGCTTCTGAGGCCTCTTGAAAGGAGGCTTCTGAGGCCTCTTGAAGGGAGGCTTCTGAGCCTCTTGAAAGGAGGCTTCTGAGCCTCTTGAAAGGAGGCTTCCTGAGCCTCTTGAAAGGAGGCTTCTGAGGCCTTTGAAAGGAGGCTTCCTGAGCCTTTTGAAAGGAGGCTTCCGAGCCTCTTGAAAGGAAGCCTGAGCCTCTTGAAAGGAGGCTTCCTGAGCCTTTGAAAGAATGCTTCCGAGGCCTCTTGAAAGGAGGCTCTGAGCCTCTTGAAAGGAGGCTCTGAGCCTCTTGAAAAAGGCTTGAGCCTCTTGAAAGGAAGCTTCCGAGCCTCTTGAAAGGAGGCCTGAGCCTCTTGAAAGGAGGCTTGAGCCTCTTGAAAGGAGGCTTCTGAGAGCTCTCTTGAAAGGAGGCTTCTGAGCCTCTTGAAAGGAGGCTTCTGAGCCTCTTGAAAGGAGGCTTCCGAGGCCTCTTGAAAGGAGGCTCTGAGCCTCTTGAAAGGAGGCTTCCTGAGCCTCTTGAGAGGAGGCTTCCGAGCCTCTTGAGAGAAGGCTTCCGAGCCTCTTGATGGGAGGCTTCCGAGCCTCTTGAGAGGAGGCTTCCGAGCCCCTTGAGTGGAGGCTTCCGAGCCTCTTGAGTGGAGGCTTCCGAGCCTCATGAAAGGAGGCTTCCGAGCCTCTTGAAAGGAGGCCTTCAAGCCTCTTGAAAGGAGGCTTCCAAGCCTCTTGAAAGGAGGCTTCCGAGCCTCTTGAAAGGAGGCTTCCGAGCCTCTCGAAAGGAGGTTTCCGAGCCTCTTGAAAGCAGGCTTTCGAGCCTCTTGAAAGGAGTATATTGAAAAGATTTTTATCAAAGGTACCCCCTGGGGCCAGCGAAGGTACCCCCAGGGGTACATGTACCCCAGGTTGAGAACCGATGGTCTAGGGCTTCTACCCTAGAAACCTGTTCCATTCTCCTTTCCTACCTAATTCCATTTCTTTTTCACTAAATGGGAATAATGGGAAAGGCCAGTGAAGGCGACGGCACAAATCTCCCTAATTTAGGGGAACGTGCCTCCTGAGTCGAAGTTCTAATTGGAGAATAAGTCCCAATACGGTAGTAAGTACAATTCATCGGAATCATTTGGATAACGCTGCTACGTGTTGCAGTTGCTCTACATATAGTAATGATTACTCAACTTGACCAAGCGACATCAAATGGGGCAAATATCACATTCACAATAGATCTAACAAATGGTCTTAGTGATTGGGGTATCCAACAAGACAAAAAACGATGAACCCCGAAAAAAAGTGATCCGATAAAAAAAAACAGAATAATCTACCTAGCGGTGATGGTGCATTTCTTGTGTATTATAAAACAAGAAAACACAAAAGAGTAACAAGAGAAGCACATAAGAGAGGTCAAAATTGAACTTTAGGGAGATAGATTCAGTTATTTCCATCAATTCATATTTATTTGCGTTCATTTGAATGCATTGCAGCAGTTTAAAAAACAAATCATGGGAAAAATGTGGAAAAAATCAATGTTTTTTTAATAACTCCGGAACGCAATGGCCGATTGGGCCAATTTTCAATAGCGAATTACTAAAATTATTAACAAAATTAGGAAGGATTTCGCGTCGAATGCAACCTATTGCAAGCAAATCGGATAAGGTTAAGTACAAAAACAGTGTCTTACATTTGTACACACACACACATACATACATACACACATACAGACATCACCTCAATTCGTCGAGCTGAGTCGATTGGTGGATGTCTATGGGTCCCCGAGCCTTTTATCAAAAGTTCGGTTTTGGAGTGTTTTGAATGTTTCGTCCAGGGCGGGACGACCCTACGTTGTGTTAACTTTCTCCAGGATCCAGACGAATAAAGAACATCTGCTTGATGACTTCAACTGATGGATTTATTGCCTCCGAGAGGCAGCGTGCCAGCTCGTAGGTTACGATAACGATAGCCTTTACGTATACTTAGTATACACGAAAGACAAAACGATATGTTTAGTGAGGTCCAGGGTTGTTAGTAATACAATATTTCCGAGAATCTCGAATCTTGTTTCAATTGACAGTGCTTTCGTACCGAGGTTACCGTCATCAACAAAAATATAACAGAAAGGAAGAAATCGTGACGACGGTGGCGGAGGCCATAGAATAGCGTGTATGACTAATGTCTGACGATGGTGATGATGCGACTAAGGTCAATAAATCAATACTGACCAATCTCCGGCTAATCGGAGACATATTTTTCCGCGCACGTTGTCCATCTATCGGGGGGGCAGTCAACACAGATAAAATACAAACAGTCGTATCATCTTCTAGAATAAACCTTTTTCAGTCATCTTCCATGTATTAACGACGCTCACCTATACAGAAAGAAGCAGAACTAAGTAATAACTACGAGAAAACGCAAAAGTGATAAAAATAATGATTGGACTAAACTCTCTCACTCGATTGAAGGCACTCGAGTGGAGCAACATTCTCTTAGTCTTTTGTTCCTTAGTAGCTGTGTATATCTAAATATGTCAAAATGGGCAACTTTATGCTTTTTCATGTTTGTGCAGAAGAACAAATTTGTTAAAATTTAACAATAGCCCAGCAGCTTTGGTAAGGCAGCAATATTTTCGTTGGTTCGATTGGCTTAGTTTATTTGATAATATTTTTGGAAGAATAAGAGATCTGAGGCAGTTCTACTCTTGAAAACTTGTTCTTAATGTGTCATATGAATAATGTTTTTGCCTTACTCGTATACTACATAATAAGTATTATCCACAGCAGTTGCTGTGCAGCTTTAATTTAGCGTTCATATAAACTCTCTCTTCCTTCTCGCTCTTCTCTCTTCTATGAATATGCGCAACGGATTTGGCGCACACGTTTTCGATCGCCATGTGCGCCGTTTTGTGAATTCATTCAAAGTTCAGAAGGAAGGTAAATTTTTGATGACGCTTTCCACAGTGACAGTATCCTTTAATTGAAAATTAAGCGTACTTCGGACATGCGGCAATATCACTGTTCTTAGCCGTAAAACCTAATACATCCATTTCAAGTTATAAAGTGTTTAGATTGAAAAATGTCCGATTATAACGATTTTATTGAGGATTCCACAATGCTTGAAGTCAAATTGAAAATCAAATCATTTGAAAAATCATTGTTGACATTTTAACTACCGAATCAGAATTAAGGACGCACGATAAATATAACCAGTGTCAATAAATCCGTAGCTAATTAATCCAACTCCGAGAACAGTAGTCCTCCGAACAACCACTGTTAATATAAATCCCATCAAATCCTCCGCTAGACGCATTTTCTGCCGCATCGCAATCCTCCCCATACCGCGTTCGCTAAATAAACTGCGTGTAGAAAACGATAAAAGGCAATATTGCTCATTGGGTCCTGTTGAATAAATATCGTCGGCAAGCAGCAGCAAAGCAACAATGCCTCGTGATGGCGCTTCCCTCTCTGTGCAACACCCAAACGACAGCGACGATAATGCTTATCGTCTCCATAAAAATTTATCGGCGAATAAAAGTTAGACCGGGAAATAGTTTAAAATAATTTACCTTTGTAGGCCGCACCGGTGCCGGCTGTGCTTTTTGTGCGAGTGGAAGTTTCGCACAGCTGGCGAACCATTTCCGTATCCGGGATTGGTGCGCTATCCTCGGACGATGCTTGAGCTTGATCATCGCTCCAGTAGGGTAGTGAGCTCATTTCCGTCGTAGTAGGTAGTGCTTGGTTTTCAAATCTAATTTATACGCCAGCCCAACTACTTACTCTAACTAAGTTGTATGTAACACGTATTTTAGAGTTCCTAGTTTTCATTGTGTACTATTAGCGCATTGAACCAATCATAGTTTATTGAGAATCGGCAATCAAAAATACCCTTCAAATTTTTCAAATTTGTCTTATGAAAATCTATTTACGTCCATGAGAATTTTCATTCGTCCAGTCTAAAACTCGATGGATTGCTGTCAAATAAATCTGTTGGTATTGGTGTGCGATTTCTACAAGTACACCAAATTATTTTTTTATGCGGTATCATACCGTGTTAAATAACATAAATTCAATTAATATTGGCCTGTTCTGAATATGATATGTGTACATTGTGAAACATTGAATAGAATATGTGTACGGAGGATGTTCGCGGCTATCCAAGAAGTACCTGAAGTGGAGGTCTTCAGATCTACAAGCGTAACCAATGATCTACAGGCCTGTTTTGTAAATGTAATGTACCCATTAGGGTGGCTCAAATTAGTATGGGAAAAACTTTTTTTCAATTTTTTTGATGGGCCTCTTTTGATGATCTTCTCGCGGTTTTCAGCATAACATTCTGTATTTAATTCTACAAAAACTGAATGAGTATCATGGTTCTTGATCGTAAATTGTGCCTTCCAACTGCAAATCACTGTTTGAGGATGTTTCTGCATACATTTTTCCATATAAACTTCTAACGAGTTTAGCACCGCCCAAACGTTGACCGATTTGGCTTAAATTTTGTCCAGA
Source organism: Armigeres subalbatus (assembly GCF_024139115.2). Taxonomy (NCBI): domain Eukaryota; kingdom Metazoa; phylum Arthropoda; class Insecta; order Diptera; family Culicidae; genus Armigeres; species Armigeres subalbatus. The sequence goes on along the minus strand of NC_085139.1, from coordinate 102,434,330 downwards.
GCATCAGGGCATCAAATAGAAACGAATAAAAGGGCGGCCCATCAAAAAATTTGAAAAAGTGTTTTTTGAGCCACCCTAGTACCCATTGTGGTGCATATAACAGAATCTGCGTATCGAAGACGTTCGCGGATATCCAAGAAATACCTGAAGTCGAGGTCTTCAGATCTGCGCGTGTAACCAATGGTCTACAGGCCTGTTTTGTAAATGTAATATATCCATTGTGGTACATATGATAGAATCTGCGTATGGAAGATCTTCACGGTTATCCAAGAAATCCCTGAAGTGAAGGCCTTTAGGTTTACACGCGTAACCAATGATCTACAGGTCTGCTTTGTAAATGTAATGTACCCATTGTAGTACATATAACAGAATCTGCGTATGGAAGACGTTCGCGGTTATCCAAGAAATACCAGAAGTGGAGGCCTTCAGATCTACACGCGTAACCAATGAATTACAGGATTTTTTTTGTAAATGTAATATACCCATTGTGGTACATATGATAGAATTTGCATATGGAAGATCTTCACGGTTATCCAAGAAATCCCTGAAGTGGAGGCCTTCAGGTCTACACGCGTAATCAATGATCTACAGGCCTGTTTTGTAAATGTAATATATCCATTGTGGTACATATGATAGAATCTGCGTATGGAAGATCTTCACGGTTAACCACAAAATACCTGAAGTGAAGGCCTTCAGGTCTACACGCGTAACCAATGATCTAGAGGTTTGTTTTTTGAATGTTATGTATCCATTGTAGTACATATAACAGAATCTGCGTATGGAAGACGTTCGCGGTTATCCAAGAAATACCTGAAGTGGAGGTCTTTAGATCTACATGCATAGCCAATGATCTACAAGATGGTTTTGTAAATGTAAGGTCCCTTTAATATCGACTCATGGAGGTTTCACAGTAACAGAATATGCGTATGAAAGCCGTTCGCGGATATCCAAGAAATACCTGAAGTGGATCATTTCAGATCGACACGCGTAACCAACAATCTAAAGGCCTGTTTTGAATATATAATGTACCCATTATTTTTGCCTTTCTCGTACAACAAAGTTGTACCGAAAGGCTATCATTTCACTCCAAGAACGAACTTTTTATAGAAGGCCCAGAGACCCATAGTGTTATATACCAATCAACTCAGCTCAACGAACTGTATGAATGTGTGTATGTGTGTGTATGTGTGTGTATGTGTGTGCACAAAAGCTAATAAAAACATTAGACAACTTTTCTTATAGTAATCCATAGCCGATTTTCTCGCAACAAGTTTTATTCGATAGAAGGCAAAGCCTAGTTGATTGCGTTTGAAAGTTATTACGAAAATGGTACATTGAGCCGAGCCATATAAGCAACATATAAGGTTGGTGTCTTGACTAAATGCGAGAAAGGCAGTATCACTAGGGCAGTATCGCATTCTGGTCTTTGTACTACAGAGAGCATGTACCATATTTGAAACCGGAAAATTGATCTTCAGTTGCGCGTGTAGATCGAAAGGCCTTACTCCAGGGATTTCTTGGATGACCAAGAACATATGCAGTGAACGCATTCTGGTCTTTGTACTACAGAGAGCATGTACCATATTTGAAACCGGAAAATTGATCTTCAGTTACGCGTGTAGATCGAAAGGCCTTACTCCAGGGATTTCTTGGTTGACCAAGAACATATGCTGTGAACGCATTCTGTTCTTTGTACTATAGAGAGCATGTATCATATTTGAAACCGGAAAATTGATCTTCAGTTATGCGTGTAGATCGAAAGGCCTTACTCCAGGGATTTCTTGGATGACCAAGAACATATGCAGTGAACGCATTCTGTTCTTTGTACTACAGAGAGCATGTACCATATTTGAAACCGGAAAATTGATCTTCAGTTACGCGTGTAGATCGGAAGGCCTTACTACAAGGATTTCTCGGATGATCAAGAACATAAGCAGTGAACGCATTCTGTTCTTTGTACTACAGAGAGCATGTCCCATATTTGAAACCGGAAAATTGATCTTCAGTTACGCGTGTAGATCGAAAGGCCTTACTCCAGGGATTTCTTGGATGACCAAGAACATATGTAGTGAACGCATTCTATTCTTTGTACTACAGAGAGCATGTACCATATTTGAAACCGGAAAATTGATCTTCAGTTACGCGTGTAGATCAGAAGGCCTTACTCCAAGGATTTCTTGGATGATCAAGAACATAAGCAGTGAACGCATTCTGTTCTTTGTACTACAGAGAGCATGTACCATATTTGAAACCGGAAAATTGATCTTCAGTTACGCGTGTAGATCGAAAGGCCTTACTCCAGAGATTTCTTGGATGACCAAGAACATATGCAGTGAACGCATTCTGTTTTTTGTACTACAGAGAGCATGTATCATATTTAAAACCGGAAAATTGATCTTCAGTTACGCGTGTAGATCGAAAGGCCTTACTTCAGGGATTTCTTGGATGACCAAGAACATATGCAGTGAACGCATTCTGTTTTTTGTACTACAGAGAGCATGTACCATATTTGAAACCGAAAAATTGATCTTCAGTTACGCGTGTAGATCGAATGGCCTTACTTCAGGGATTTCTTGGATGACCAAGAACATATGCAGTGAACGCATTCTGTTCTTTGTACTACAGAGAGCATGTACCATATTTGAAACCGGAAAATTGATCTTCAGTTACGCGTGTAGATCGAAAGGCCTTACTCCAGGGATTTCTTGGATGACCAAGAACATATGCAGTAAACGCATTCTGTTCTTTGTACTACATAGAGCATGTACCATATTTGAAACCGGAAAATTGATCTTCAGTTACGCGTGTAGATCGAAAGACCTTACTTCAGGGATTTCTTGGATGACCAAGAACATTTGCAGTGAACGCATTCTGTTCTTTGTACTACAGAGAGCATGTACCATATTTGAAACCGGAAAAATGATCTTCAGTTACGCGTGTAGATCGAAAGGCCTTACTCCAGGGATTTCTTGGATGACCAAGAACATATGCAGTGAACGCATTCTGTTCTTTGTACTACAGAGAGCATGTACCATATTTGAAACCGGAAAAATGATCTTCAGTTACGCGTGTAGATCGAAAGGCCTTACTCCAGGGATTTCTTGGATGACCAAGAACATTTACAGTGAACGCATTCTGTTCTTTGTACTACAGAGAGCATGTACCATATTTGAAACCGGAAAATTGATCTTTTGTTACGCGTGTAGATCGAAAGGCCTTACTCCAAGGATTTCTTGGATGATCAAGAACATATGCAGTGAACGCATTCTGTTCTTTGTACTACAGAGAGCATGTACCATATTTGAAACCGGAAAATTGATCTTTAGTTACACGTGTAGATCGAAAGGCCTTACTCCAGGGATTTTTTGGATGACCAAGAACATATGCAGTGAACGCATTCTGTTCTTTGTACTACAGAGAGCATGTACCATATTTGAAACCGGAAAATTGATCATCTACGTATTCTTTCTCTGTACCATAAGGAGCATGTACCATACTTAAAACAGGACTGCAAATCTTTGTTCCTGAGCTCAAGCTATTTCTTGGATAACTGGACGACTTATCTGTGACTTTATGCAGAATAACTATCATTTCGGTCTATTTTGAAAGGCAAACTTAAAAGTTTATTTTCGGTTCCAGTTAACAAAAATTTCCTATTGCAATCCCATTTCGACCGCATAAAAATGGTTTCGATTGTGCTGCCATTCAGTTAAATGCCTCAGTCTGTCAAACAACTAACACACATGCTTAACATGTACGTGGGTAGTGCTGCCAACAGATTTCTGTTATGAAAATATTTCTCCTGTTTCAAACTTTTGGAATAGTGGAAAATTTTAGTGTGAATGACGAGTGTGTATGAAAAATATTTATTTGGAAGACTTTTCTTTTATTACACTAGCGGAAAATAATTGAAAACCCCACTTTTATTGACTGCATGATGTATTATCAGATGAGTAACATAAGATTATTTCAGTTCAAACCGCCAGTTTGGCAACGCGTTTTTCGACTATAAACAAGGCGTCGAAGAAAATAAATTTCAAACGCTCTAAAGTTTGAAAAAACAGATCATTTGAACGCCTTCCGGCAGTTATTTTGCAATAATTATTCACTTGAGCAATAAACATTGCTTTTATTTAGTGCGCAGTGTGAAATTTATGTGAAAAAGTGCGGTGAAAATCAGTGAATTACGTTGATTTTGGTGACGGTGTTGCGCGTCTTCTACAGCAGTGAACGAACTGGATTTTCCTTCGTCGCACGGATAACGTAGGAAATTGTGAAAAAGTCACTGCCGCAAAGTTAAATTTAACTGTATTTCAAGTAAGTAAAACCGGTATGTAATTTAAATGAATGCAGATCGTAGTGTACACTTTTTTCTATCTCGCCAGATGATTAGTTCATTATTTTAGTTTACGATTCGCGAGTATTTAGTGATTTAGAATTTGATATGACGAATGCTAGCGCCATGGACGAATTAGCGCATAACCCTAGTAAAAATAGGGTTGTCCAATAATCCTTTCCCGGGAAAAATCATTATTCCCAACAAGCAGAACCGTACGACACCCCCTTACTCAGACTTTAACGTTGAAATAATGGCACAAGAGCGTCCCAACATGTTTTGCATGTGATCAATGACGTAGTTTCTGCTTCTTGCTAATCAATAGGCACGAGAAGTGCGTACTGAATCGACGGGACATAACCAACGACCAATGGGATGGGGTTGAGAGGGGGGGGGGGGGGTTCTGTCTTTTAATTAAGTTGTTTTAACCGACTCCTGCTGTGTTTAAAATTGAGCGACACCATTATTGTATTGTCTGTAGATAGATAAAGGCAGCAACCGTCGAGGACAAATCGAATCCTTTGCATTAGTCTATAAACTATATACTATAGTAGACGTAGAGTCTCGGAGGGTAAATAGTTTTTATTTTCAACTTCAGTCCAAATCTTCAAAATAATATGAGTTCTTTGGTTTAACATTTCATTAAATCAATCAAAGAATCGACTGAGACAAAAAAAATTATACATTTTTAACGGAAAAAGACAAGTACACTTTCAAAGACCCCAGCAGATCAACGAACCAAAATCTCCGTATTGATTGCGGTTAAAATAATCTCATCTGCAGCACAGCGTCTCTATCGAATAATTGGGATAACCTCGGGCAAGTCGTCATCCGTGTCAAATCATTGCAACGTACTATTTTCATAATCGTCACCAATATCCCACTTAATTCCACTATCAAGCTTCTGCTCATGTGAAAGCGCACATCGCCGACTCTTTTAGACACATTTCAACGTTATCTTGTCAATTGAGGATTTCAATCTATCAAACTTGCACTGACTGGCAGCTGGATAACGACATCAAACGATAATAAATAAGTCCTCTCCGTCCTCTACATACATCGCTCAATAAACTTGTTTTGCAGCCAACGTTGTGCGAATGGTTCCCACTGACACTACTGGATCCCAAAAAGAATTAAATCAGATGTTTGTAGACCAGGGATTGCAGAAATCGCTCTCAATAGGGTGGCCAGACCTACCGATTTCTCGGTAGTCCCACCGACTTTTGACTTACCTACCGAGTCATAGACGAGAGATCAAAACCTACAGATTTTTCAAAATTCCTACAGAGAACTACCGATTTTCAACCCGCCTAGTATCAGTTGGTTGAATCTTTAATGCCTATCATAATTTGGTCTTATCTATTATGGTGACATTTTGCATCAAATTCATAGTTCTATCCACATAAATAGATTCAAGACAGAGTGTTCAATAATTATCATTCTTGTCACTTGTGATATTACTGCATCTTTGACAAATATAATTTGAGGATCATCCCGCATCTATTGTTTTGAAATAATAAAGCATTTTTGTTTAATATTTGGCAGCAATGTCATGGTCATTTTTCTAAGAAAATTTAAACTAACTTTCATGAATTAGAAATTATTTGAAACTAAGTAAGTCTATTGTCTGCTGAGATTGTTTTTAATTTTTTGAATTTCTCTCGAAATCTTTTTATGGGTGATTGCATTTAGATTGTTAAGGGCATGCAGATTTCTTTTAGTTTGCAAGCTTTTTCTTTACAGCGTAAAAACGAGTGTTGTATATCTCAACCAAATGCAAATATGATGATACAACTATTCTTAAAAGAGATTTTTCTGATTATTTCTACGGTTGTGCAACTACTCCTTTCATGGAAAACAAGCTTCATAAAATATTGATTTTAGCAAGTGTTCTAGACTATGGATGAAAAATCTAACTGCTTTCCATCAACAGAAAAGCGCTATTCTAGACTAACTATTTTAGATCATCTTCTATAGGGGCCACTTGTCATCGATATAGCAACAGTCATTCAGATTGTTCGGCGATATTGATTTTGAAAAATATAGCAAAAACATGCATTCTCACAAAAGGCTATTCTAGATTCATCTTTACATCTAGAATCATCCAAATCCAATCCCATTAAAATCCAATGCCATACAAATCCAATCCAATCCAAATCCAATCCAAATTTAATCCGAATCCAATCCAAATCCAATCCAAATCTAATCCAAATCCAATCCAAATCCAATCCCAATCCAATCCAAATCCAATCCAAACCAACCAAACCAATCCAAACCAACCAAACCAACCAAACCAACCAAACCAATCCAAACCAACCAAACCAATCCAAACCAATCCAAACCAACCAAACCAATCCAAACCAACCAAACCAATCCAAATCTAATCCGAACCAACCAAACCAATCCCATCCAAACCAACCCATACAAACCAATCCAACCAAACCAACCAAACCAATCCAAATTTAATCCGAACCAACCAAACCAATCCAAATCTAATCCAAACCAATCCAAACCAACCCAACCAATCCAAACCAACCAAACCAACCAAACCAACCAAACCAACCAAACCAACCAAACCAACCAAACCAACCAAACCAACCAAACCAACCAAACCAACCAAACCAACCAAACCAACCAAACCAACCAAACCAACCAAACCAACCAAACCAACCAAACCAACCAAACCAACCAAACCAACCAAACCAACCAAACCAACCAAACCAACCAAACCAACCAAACCAATCCAAACCAACCAAACCAACCAACCATCCAACCAAACCAACCAACCAAACCAACCAATCCAAACCAACCAAACCAACCAAACCAACCAAACCAACCAAACCAACCAAACCAAACCAACCCAAACCAACCAAACCAACCAAACCAACCAAACCAACCAAACCAACCAAACCAACCAAACCAACCAAACCAACCAACCAAACCAACCAAACCAACCAAACCAACCAAACCAACCAAACCAACCAAACCAACCAAACCAACCAAACCCAACCAAACCAACCAAACCAACCAAACCAACCAAACCAACCAAACCAACCAAACCAACCAAACCAACCAAACCAACCAAACCAACCAAACCAACCAAACCAACCAAACCAACCAAACCAACCAAACCAACCAAACCAACCAAACCAACCAAAACCAACCAAACCAACCAAACCAACCAAACCAACCAAACCAACCAAACCAACCAAACCAACCAAACCAACCAAACCAACCCAACCAACCAAACCAACCAAACCAACCAAACCAACCAAACCAACCAAACCAACCAAACCAACCCCAACCAACCAAACCAACCAAACCAACCAAACCAACCAAACCAACCAAACCAACCAAACCAACCAAACCAACCAAACCAACCAAACCAACCAAACCAACCAAACCAACCAAACCAACCAAACCAACCAAACCAACCAAACCAACCAAACCAACCAAACCAACCAAACCAACCAAAACCAACCAAACCAACCAAACCAACCAAACCAACCAAACCAACCAAACCAACCAAACCAACCAAACCAACCAAACCAACCAAACCAACCAAACCAACCAAACCAACCAAACCAACCAAACCAACCAAACCAACCAACCAAACCAACCAAACCAAACCAACCAACCAAACCAACCAAACCAACCAAACCAACCAAACCAACCAAACCAACCAAACCAACCAAACCAACCAAACCAACCAAACCAACCAAACCAACCAAACCAACCAAACCAACCAAACCAACCAAACCAACCAAACCAACCAAACCAACCAAACCAAACCAACCAAACCAACCAAACCAACCAAACCAACCAAACCAACCAAACCAACCAAACCAAACCAACCAAACCAACCAAACCAACCAAACCAACCAAACCAACCCAACCAAACCAACCAAACCAACCAAACCAACCAAACCAACCAAACCAATCCAACCAACCAAACCAATCCAAACCAACCAAACCAACCAAACCAACCAAACCAATCCAACCCAACCAAACCAATCCAAATAAACTTAGTTTGAATTTTGTATTTTTTTAACAAATATTTTCACATTATATTTCGAGTGGAAAATTAGTAGGAATGCATTTCAATTGCACTCGTCACGAAATTTCACGAGATTCAACATCTGATTGGAACAGGAATGCATGTGAACCATCGTAAAGTCAAGTAGAGTCTCGCGCATTTGTGCGCCCTCATGGAGCATCGAAAGAGACATTCGAAGAGCGGGAAATGTTTGACAGCCAAGTAACTGCAAAATAATTTTGCTTATGGGATGGATTTCAAAATATCCTCTACTCTTGAGAGCAGAAAAGCGGTTCTATTCGCAGCACCCAGGTTAACTCCATTGAAAATTACACACACACAAATAAACTTTTCTCAACATCATGATTTTATTACCAAAACAATGATTTAGAACATGGGTTCCTAAACTGTGGGTCGCGAGATAAAACATGAGTGATATCAGAGATAGTTGACAAAATCTTTTATTTATTCACAATTTTAACAACCAAAGGTTTTATTCAGTGAGTGTAATTCAATAGATGGATATTTGAGTTTTCGAAATGTAAATCAATCTGACAAAATGGTGCACGCCAAATACACGCGGGCGCGTGTACAGGAAATACACCGGCGTGTATTACATGCCCGTGTATTTACTGTGCGCGCGCCCGCGTGGCTCCGGCGTGTATTATTTAGACGTATCGAAGTGACATTTAGACAACTCATATATCCATCTATTAGTTGCACTCACTGAATGAATTTCATTCGATTGTTAAAAATTGTGAAAAATAAAAGCAGATTTTTTGCCAACTATAATTCGAGATTTTCTTTTTCGAGAGGACTTCTTTTGTTATCTGAGATTTTAGCAAATACAATGAAGTTCAAATTTATTTTAAAAAATCCAAATCTTACCTAAATGCAATCCAAAACTAAGCGATGTTGAACTTCATTACTAATAAGATTTAAAAACAACTCAATAAAGATAATGTAAATCCAAATCAAATCCAAATCCAACCCAACCAAAAGCCAAACCAAATCCAAACCAATCCAAACCAAACCAAACCAATCCAAACCAATCCAAACCAATCCAAACCAATCCAAACCAACCAAACCAACCAAACCAACCAAACCAACCAAACCAATCCAAACCAACCAAACCAACCAAACCAACCAAACCAACCAAACCAACCAAACCAATCCAAACCAACCAGATCCAATCCAAACCAACCAAACCAACCAAACCAACCAAACCAATCCAAACCAACCAAACCAACCAAACCAATCCAAACCAACCAAACCAATCCAAACCAACCAAACCAATCCAAACCAACCAAACCAACCAAACCAACCAAACCAACCAAACCAACCAAACCAACCAAACCAATCCAACCAAACCAGTCCAACCAAACCAACCAAACCAATCCAAACCAATCCAAACCAACCAAACCAATCCAAACCAATCCAAACCAATCCAACCACCAAACCAATCCAAACCAACCAAACCAACCAAACCAACCAAACCAACCAAACCAATCCAAACCAACCAAACCAATCCAAACCAACCAGTCCAATCCAACCAACCAAATCCAACCAAACCAACCAAACCAATCCAACCAACCAACCAACCAAATCCAATCCAAACCAATCCAAACCAACCAATCCAATCCAATCCAACCAACCAACCAATCCAAACCAAACCAATCCAACCAGTCCAATCCAAACCAATCCAAACCAACCAAATCATCCAACCAAACCAACCAAACCAAAATCGTTCAACCAACCAAACCAGTCCAAACCGTCCAGTCCAACCAGTCCACCAGTCCGTCCAAACCAACCAAACCAACCAACCAAACCAACCAGTCCAACCAACCAGTCCAAACCAACCAAACCAACCAGTCCATCCAACCATCCAAACCAACCAAACCAACCAACCAGTCCAAACCAACCATCCGTCCAAACCAACCAAACCAACCAAACCAACCAACCAACCCAACCAGTCCAACCAACCAATCCGTCCAAACCAACCAGTCCGTCCAAACCAACCAAACCAATCCAAACCAACCAGTCCAATCCAGTCCAACCAACCAACCAAACCAACCAAACCAAACCAACCAAACCAACCAACCAATCCAAACTGGGTCCAATCCCAAACCAACCAAACCGTCCAACCAGTCCAACCAACCAACTCCAAACCAACAACCAATCCAACCAACCAAACCAGTCCAACCAGTCCAGTTCAAACTGTCCAAACCAACCAATCCAACAAACCAAACCAAACCGTCCAAAACCAATCCAACCGTCCAACCAGTCCAAATCCGTCCAACCACCAATCCAAACCAACCAGTCCAACCAAACCGTCCAAACCAACCAATCCAACCAACCAAACCAACCAAACCAATCCATCTGTCCAATCCAAACCAACCAATCCAAACCAACCAAACCAACCAAACCAATCCAAATTCCAACCAACCAATCCAACCAGTCCAGTCCAACCAACCAACCAAACCAACCAACCAAACCAATCCAACCAACCAAACCAACCAAATCCAACCAACCAAACCAACCAAACCAACCGTCCAAACCATCCAAACCGTCCAATCCGTCCAAACCAAAATCCAACCAAATTCAACCAAACCAACCGTCCAAACCAAACCAACCAGTCCAAACCAAACCAGTCCAATTCAGTCCAACCAAACCAACCAAACCAATCCAAATCCAACCAAACCAACCAAACCAACCAGTCCAACCAACCAACCAAACCAACCGTCCAACCAAACCAACCAACCAAACCGTCCAACCAATCCAGTCCAACCAACCAACCAACCAACCAAACCAGTCCAACCAACCAAACCAACCGTCCAAACCAACCAGTCCGTCCAACCAATCCAAACCGTCCAACCAACCAAACCGTCCAGTCCAAACCAACCAGTCCAACCAACCAACCAAACCAAACCAACCAAAATCCGTCCAGTCCAAAACCAACCAAACCAATCCAAACCAACCAAACCAGTCCAACCAACCAGTCCAAATCTGTCCAAACCAGTTCAACCAACCATCCAAACCAACCAACCAACCAATCCGTCCAAACCAAATTGTTCAACCAACCAACCAATCCAAACCAGTCCAACCAAACCAACCAAACCAACCAAACCAGTCCAACCGTCCAAACCAACCAAACCAACCAAACCAACCAAACTGTCCAAACCAACCAGTCCAATCCAACCAACCAGTCCAAACCAACCAACCAAACCAACCAGTCCAACCAACCAAAACCAACCAAACCAACCAAACCAACCAAATTCCAACCAACCAACCAGTCCAACCAACCAAACCGTCTAAACCAACCAAACCAACCAAACAAACCAATCCAAACCAACTGTCCAAAACCAACCACCCAATCCAACCAACCCAGTCCAACCGTCCAAACCGTCCAAACCAACCGAACCAACCAAATCCAACCAACCAACCAACTGTCCAGTCCAAACCGTCCAACCAAATCCAACCAACCAACCATCCAAACCAACCAACCAACCAACCGTCCGTCCAAACCAACCAACCAACCAGTCCAACCAACCAGTCCAAACCAACCAACCAATCCAGTCCAACCAACCAAATCCGTCCAAACCGTCCAGTCCAACCAAACCAACCAAACCAACCAGTCCGTCCAAACCGTCCAAACCAACCAAACCAATCCAAACCAACCAGTCAAACCAACCAAACCGTCCAAACCAACCAATTCAACCGTCCAACCAGTCCAACCAACCAAACCAACCAACCAGTTCCAAACCAACCAAACCGTTCAAATTCAACCAAACCAACCACCAAACCAACCAGTCCAAACCAACCAAACCAACCAACTAACCAATCCAACCAACCAAACCAACAGTTCAATAACCAATCCAGTCCAACCAAACTGTCCGTCCAAACCAACCAACCAACCAAACCAACCAAATCCAACCAACCAACCATCCAAATCCATCCAAACCGTCCGTTCAACCAATCAACCAACCAAACCGGTCCAGTCCAACCAATCCACAACCAACCAACCAATCCAACCAAATCCAGTCCAACCATCCGTCCAAACCATCCAAACCAACCAAACCACTGACCTGGACCGGACCTGGACTGACCTGGACCGACCTCGACTGAATTCCTGACTGACCGAACCTGGACCGATCTGGACCGGACCTGGACCGACCTGGACCGGACCTGGACTGACCGACTGGACCTGGACCGACTGACCTGGACTGGACCGACCTGACCGGGATCCGACCTGGACCTGACTGGACCTGACCCGACCTGGACTGGACTGACCTGGACTGGACTGGACCTGACTGGACCTGGACTGACCTTGACCTGACCTGGACCGACCTTGACTGGACTCTGGACTGACCTGACCGGATCTGGACTGACCTGACCGGACTGGACTGACTGACCTGACCGACCTGACCGATCTGGACTGACCTGGACTGACCTGGACTGGACCTGGGACTGGACCTGACTGATCACCGACCTGGACTGGACCTGGACTGGACTGACTTGGACTGACCTGGACTGACCTGACCGACTTGACTGACCTGACCGATCTGGACTGACCTGGACTGACTTGGACTGACCTGACTGACCGACCTGGACTGACCTGACTTGACCTGGACTGACCTGGACTGGACCTGGACTGACCTGACTGGATCTGGACTGGATCTGGACTGATCTGGACTGGACCTGATCTGGACCTGACTGATCTGGACTGACCTGACTGGATCTGGACTGGATCTGGACTGACCTGGACCTGATCTGGACTGACCTTGGACTGACTGGACTGACCTGGACTGACTGACCTGACTGGATCTGACTGACCTGGACTGGATCTGGACTGGATCTTGGACTGATCTGACTGGATCTGGACTGGATCTGGACTGACTGACTGACTTGGACTGGATCGACTCTGACTTGGACTGGACTTGATCGGATTGACTGGACTGACCTGACTGGATCTGGACTGGATCTGACTGGATTGACTGACTCTGGATCCCGACTGACCTGGACTGGATCTGACTGGACCTGGACTGACCTGGACTGACCTGACTGGATCTGGACTGACCTGACTGGATCTGGACTGGATCTGGACTGACCTGGACTGGACCTGGACTGACCTGACTGGATCTGGACTGGATCTGACTGACCTGACTGACTGGATCGATCTGACTGATCTGGACTGGATCTGACTGGACCTGACTGGACTTGACTGGATCTGGACTGGACCTGACTGATCTGGACTGGATCTGGACTGACCTGACTGATCTGACTGGACTTGACTGACCTGGACTGACCTGGACTGGACCTGACTGATCTGACCGACCTGACTGGATCTGACCGACCTGACTGACCTGGACTGACCTGACTGACCTGACCGACCTGGACCGACTGACTGGACTCTTTGACTGACTGGGACTGACCTGGACTGACTCTGACCGACCTGACTGACCTGACTGATCTGGACTGGATCTGGACCGACCTGGACTGACCTGGACTGGACCTGGACTGGACTGGACTGGATCTGACCGACTGACCGGATCTGGACTGGATCTTGACTGACCTGACTGACCTGGACTGACCTGACCGACTTGGACTGGACTGATCTGACTGACCTGGACTGGATCTTGGACCGACCTGGACTGATCTGACTGACCTGACTGGACCTGGACTGACTGACTGGACTGACCTGGACTGACTCCTGACCGGATCTGACTGACCTGGACTGACCTGGACTGACCTGACTGGATCTGGACTGGACCTTGACTGGATCTGACTGACCTGGACTGGACCTGGACTGGATCTGACTGACTTGGACCGATCTTGATCTGGACTGGATCTGGACTGATCTGGACCGACCTGGACTGGATCTGGACTGACCTGACTGATCTGACCGGATCTGACTGACCTGACTGACTGACCTGGACTGACTTGACCGGATCTGACCGAACCTGGACTGACCTGACTGGATCTGGACTGACCTGGACTGACTTGACTGATCTGACTGGACCTGGACTGATCTGGACTGGATCTGACCTGGACTGGACCTGGACTGATCTGGACTGACCTGGACTGACCTGACTGATCTGGACTGACCTGACTGATCGATCTGACTGGATCTGGACTGGACTGACCTGACTGGACCGATCTGGACTGGATCTGACTGGATCTGGACTGACCTTGACTGACCTGGATCTGACTGGATCTGACCTTGACTGATCTGGACCGACTGACTGGACTGGGACTGACCTGGACTGACCTGGACTGACTCTGACTGGACTGACTCCTGACTGACCTGACTGACCTGGACTGGATCTGACTGACTTGGACTGGATCTGACTGGACCTGGACTGGACCTGACTTGACCTGGACTGGATCTGACTGGATCTTGGACCGATCTGGACTGGATCTTGACTGACTTTGACTGATCTGACTGGATCTTGACTGACCTTGGACTGACCTGACTGACCTGGACTGACGGACTGACCTGGACTGACTTGACCGGATCTGACTGGATCTGACCGGAATCTGACTGATCTGACTGGATCTGACTGATCTGGACTGACTGGAATTCGACCTGACTGGACTGACCTGACCGACCTGGACTGGATCGACTGACCTGGACCGGACCTGACTGACCGACCTGACCGACTGGACTGGATCTGGAATCGACCTGACTGACCTGGACTGACCTGACTGACCTGACTGACGGACTGGATCTGACTGACTGGATCTGGACTGACCTGGACTGGATCTGACTGACTTGGACTGATCTGGACTGGATCTGGACCTGACCCTGACTGACTCTGACTGGATCTGGACTGGATCTTGGACTGACCTGGACTGACCTGACCGGATCTGGACTGACTGGACTGACTGGACCTGACTGGATCCTGACTGGACTGACTGGACCTGGACTGAATTGACCTGACTGGACTGACCTGACCTGGACCTGAAATCTGGACTGATCTGGACTGACCTGGATCGACCTGACTGGATCTGACTGACCTGACTGATCTGACTGGATCTGGACTGACTGACTGACCTGACTGATCTGGACTGGATTTGACTGACCTGGACTGACCTGGACTGGATCTGGACTGATCTGGACTTGACCTGACTGACCTGGACTGACTTTTGACTGACCTCTGGACTGGATCGACTGACTGACTGGATCTGGACCTGACTTGGACTGACCTGGACTGACCTGACTGGATCTGACTGATCTGGACCGATCTGGATTGACTGGACTCTGACTGGACTGGACTTGACTGACCTGACTGGATCTGGACTGACTGACTTGACTGGATCTGGACTGGACTCTGGACTGACCTGGACTGATCTGGACTGGATCTGACCGACTCTGGACTGATCTGACTGGATCTGGATTGACTTGGATCGACTGGACTGGACCTGGACTGATCTGACTGACCTGGATTGATTGGACTGGACTTGGACTGATCTGGATTGATTGACTGGATCTTGGACTGGATCTGACTGGATCTGGATTTGGATTGACTGGATTGATTTGGATTGATTTGACTGATTTGGATTTGATCTGGATTTGGATTGAATTTGGTTTGAATTTGGGTTGGATTTGGATTTGATTTGGATTTACATTATCTTTATTGAGTTGTTTTTAAATCTTATTAGTAATGAAGTTCAACATCGCTTAGTTTTGGATTGCATTTAGGTAAGATTTGGATTTTTTAAAATAAATTTGAACTTCATTGTATTTGCTAAAATCTCAGATAACAAAAGAAGTCCTCTCGAAAAAGAAAATCTCGAATTATAGTTGGCAAAAAATCTGCTTTTATTTTTCACAATTTTTAACAATCGAATGAAATTCATTCAGTGAGTGCAACTAATAGATGGATATATGAGTTGTCTAAATGTCACTTCGATACGTCTAAATAATACACGCCGGAGCCACGCGGGCGCGCGCACAGTAAATACACGGGCATGTAATACACGCCGGTGTATTTCCTGTACACGCGCCCGCGTGTATTTGGCGTGCACCATTTTGTCAGATTGAAGTTACATTTCGAAAACTCAAATATCCATCTATTGGTTGCACTCACTGAATAAATTTTATTTGGTTGTTAAAAATTGTGAAAAATAAAAGAGATTTTTTTGTCAACTGTCTCTGAGTATCACTCATGTTTTATCTCTCGCGACCCACAGTTTAGGAACCCATGTTCTAAATCATTGTTTTGGTAATAAAATCATGATGTTGAGAAAAGTTTATTTGTGTGTGTGTAATTTTCAATGGAGTTAACCTGGGTGCTGCGAATAGAACCGCTTTTCTGCTCTCAAGAGAGTAGAGGGATATTTTGAAATCCATCCCATAAGCAAAATTATTTTGCAGTTACTTGGCTGTCAAACATTTCCCGCTCTTCGAATGTCTCTTTCGATGCTCCATGAGGGCGCACAAATGCGCGAGACTCTACTTGACTTTACGATGGTTCACATGCATTCCTGTTCCAATCAGATGTTGAATCTCGTGAAATTTCGTGACGAGTGCAATTGAAATGCATTCCTACTAATTTTCCACTCGAAATATAATGTGAAAATATTTGTTAAAAAAATACAAAATTCAAACTAAGTTTATTTTTATTTTTTCAAATAATAACAATACTTCTCAATATAGGATCTGAAACGAACATAACCGCAATCTTCAATGTTTGGCTCCGGCACAATAGAAAATTTTGGCTTCAGTTTAACAACCAAATCGATTCTTTTCGCACCAACCAGGAGTTAACCGGTTGCTCAAATGCAACAAATATTCACCTTCGTCTCATTTAAAAAACTCAGGAGAAAAACAAGCATTTGTTTGCATTTTTAATGGGAGAAGAAGGGGAATGTGGAGTTGGGGTAAAGGCCTTCAGCGTGTGTTTATTGATTCGCACCTCAGCGTGTCAATCGGCGAGCATCAAGTCATAATTTCATTCCGGCCATCTATGGTCTCACAGATATAATCCTGTAATGTCTGTGCTGTAATTCTACGTTTTAACAGGGCAAGCAAACTGAACTACACTCAGTTTGATTCAATTGACTTCCCAAAAAGTTGAACATGTTCGATTCTTTTTTCATTTAACTGAGTTAGATGTTTAGATATTCAATGCGAGCGATTTGTTCAATTCAATTGCCCTGTCTAAACGTAGCATAAGGATTAGAACCAAAAATTATATTCAGCATCAAAGCTTTTAGCCAACAATTTTTCTGGTTTCGTTCCACTGTTGCACTTTGGTCGCTTATCCAAACTGTCAGCCTCAGTAACAGCGGTATTATGAGGTCGCACGCGGACTCCCTGCGCCAGGAGCTGCGCACACGGTTCTACACCCTTTCCTTTCCCACCCGATGACGATGACGATCATCTTTCGTCGCGCACGATGACGATGATTGTCCGCCACCATTCAACACGCGGTCCCGTCGGTTCTGCAGACGATCATCAATTCCAGCCGCGCACATGTGTTTGCTTTGATGGTGTGCGCGCACAGTCGACGGCGGCTGGTTTTCTTTGTTTTGCGCTGAATAGAGCCGCCGCACGCCGGCGATGATGAATACTCGCTTAACTTTTCAAAAGGTCCTAAGTAACATTTTTTTCATGAATTAATTTGAGTACTGCAATCAAAAGCATTCATATTGGTCTGTTGATTGGGCTATTCAAATTAATTCATGAAAAAAATGTTACTTAGGACCTTTTGAAAAGTTAAGCGAGAATATTCGGCAGCATAGTCGGCCGTCAATATCGAGCCAAACATGTGTGCGTGATTGGATTTTATCGTGTTTGTGATTTCCGAGACCAATTTTTGCCAATGTGTGTGCAATTGAAGCACGATGCAACAACACGATACTCGGTGAAGGGGGTGCTGATCGGACCAAGAGAACAACGAAGTCCGGCTGTGTGTGATGTGCAGATGACACATCGGATGGATACACACGCGTCTTGGCGACACACATTCAAAGATATTTTGTCGTCGGTGGTTTCGGTCTCGTCGGAGGGTCGGCCGGTCGTCATCATCGCTGCTCAACTCATCAGCCGTCGCAGTTTTTTAGTTTCGGTAAAAACTTTTCCCAGTCGGTACACACGCGCGTGGTTTGTTCGCTACTCAGTTCGGCAGCTCTCGATAATTTTTGGTGTTCTCTCCTATCCTCGCATCACCGCGAATTCGCAGCAGTTTACCAATAAAATATTATTCGCTAGTTTTACTTTTCCGCTGATTCCGCCGGATTTTAGCACTCGGATTTCGCTGATCAGAGTTGTTTGCTCGGGTCGGTTTCGCTTGCAGTTTGCGGTGCGCTACGACGGAAGTGCTGCTCCGACCGGAGAACCAACGCCGACCAATCGGGTGTGCGCGAGTGACTTGGTCATTGTTCCGATAATCGAAAGGGGGTTCATCGAAAGTGAATTTTGGCTCTGGAAGTGAGGCGATTTTTCCGCTGAATAGTGTGCAATAGTTTCAAGTTTGTTGGTAGAAAGCAGATAGTGCAGACCAGGTGCAACAACTAGTTGTGAGGCAAGCCGATAATTAATTATCGAGCGCAAGGTGTCCCCAACAGCAGCCACTTCAGGAAGTTTCAGCATACCCTTTCGGGAAGTATTGTAATCCAACGTCAGCAAGGAACCGAGAACCGGCAAATTTGTGTAAGTTTTTGCTCATTCGAGCTCTGACGCTTCTCGCTTCTGAGAACAGTAGAGGAAAAGAAGTTATTTTTGCTCATTTATCATAACGACACGATGGACTGTGGAACTTTATCCATTTCGCAAAACTCCGCTTCGCTTTTAATAATTATTTTCTTTTTTTTTCGAATTTAAATTTAAAAGCCATTCGTTCAGCTTTTTAAAACTCGTTATTTTTTGCCTTTGGCCCATCTCTCCATCGTTTTTATGATGTGAATGGTTAGTACTTTCCTATGTGCCTTATTCCACATCGCGGATTCTATGCCGCAGAAGAAAAAAAACTAACGCAAGCATGCACAAATTTATTGTTGTTTGTCCAAGATTCGCAAATTACCTACTTCTGCAGCGTTGCACAAAAAAGATCTCAAAATTGAATAAGTAATTCACGGCCCACGCAGGAAGAACGAAAACAACGCAAGGAAGAGTCAACACTTCCAAAACGATGCAATTTAGTCGCCCTTTTCCAGCATTTTATATTCGTTTTTGTGCAACAGCATAGGCACAACAACCCACCAAACATGCAGAAGACCCTCCGCCTCACACCTCCTAATGGTAGGGATGTCGTGCAAGTTTTTGAATAATTGATTAGGGGTGCGCGATAACGCGATATGAGCGATTAAAAGATTTCTCGTTTGAATCCTAATTTTAAATGTGATTGGCCATGATGGCTGTCTAACCAGATTTGAAAAAAAAACGTCTATGAACTGAAGTAAACATAATTTGACTCTATCGTTATACTCTATTTTTGAACCAATTGGTGGGCAATAAAAAATCGTTTATGCGGATAAGTTATTTTGACAATTTCTTCTTGACGGAGACGAGCCAGCCTCGGGCTGAAAGTCTCCTTAATAAAGATACAAAAAAAAATTTCTTCTTGATTTGTTAACAAAATGTTTGCATTGATTACTAATAAATTGTTTTTTTGGTAATGAATTTTCATCGCCAGTAAAATAATTTAATTAAAATAATTGATTAATTTATATCATCCCTACCATCTCAGTTGTTATCCAAAAATCCCAATAGCCTTCGCCGAATAATCATCGCAGTAGGCGCTCAAATAATAATATAAACAAAATCCAACCATTAAAAATGATTACACACTCGCACACATCGATATCAAGTACCCTTTTTTTTCTCAATGCATTTGAGATTGCGGTGTGGCAGCACCGCGCTGCGATGGAGGGAGGGATGACATCGACAGACAGCAAAGCAACAAAATTTTGATCGAATGCACTCACACACTGGGACGGATTAACCTTAGCGATTTCCCCTAATTATGACGATTTGATGTGCGCGATTCGGTTTTTAGAACAGCAAAAAAAAAAACACCAAAGTTTTAAATCCTGTCCAACCGGAATCCGAATCTCGCTTTTTGTTTTTCTCCGGTTTCTTGCGTCCGTCATCACGCAGTTTGCGGCGAATGATGGACAACCGACAAACAAAAACGAAGCAACCGCGACGACGAAAACCACGTGGATTTGCGGCGCTGTCTGCGTTGTCTTGCGTTATTTCCTGTTGTTCTCGAATCGCGGAATAATAATGATCCGCAGTCTGCGCCCCGACCGCGCTCAACTTGTTCTGCTTCAGTAAGGTTGGCATTTTTGCACTTGGCTCAGCGAGATTTTTCCGTTTCGATTTCATAAAATTTTGGCTCACAACAGGTGGCGCTTGTCAAACAGTGTTTATTGTTCGTTAGAAGACTGCGGTTTTTCGTTGATTTAGGGGGTAAACAAGCGATACTATGGCCTTGACTAGCAGTAGGCCTGGCAATCCAGGATCCATTAGAAACTTGCATAGGATTTTATGTCGAATTCCGAGAAAGATGTTTTTACGTGACCAAGAAACATTGAATTTCGCTCAAGGTTTCGACCAGTTCGTTTGAAAAAGAAATTAGGAAATAGCAAAAAAAATATCCTTTTTCAAAATACGAAAGATAAATTTTCAGAAGTGCTTTTAGGAATCCGTACTATACATACTTTGTTCAAAAGTCCGAACTAAATTCCGTTTATCAATTCGAATTGGATTCCGTTGAGGAATCCGAACTGGAATCCATCAAGGAATTCTTAATGGATTTCGTCCAGAAATTCGAACTAGACTCTTCTAGTAATTCGAACAGGATTCGGTTCAGGAATTCGAACTAGATATTATTCAGGATTTCGTTTAGAAATCCAATCTGGATTCCGTTCAGGAATCCAAACTGGATTCCGTTCAGGAATCCAAACTGGATTCCGTTCAGGAATCCAAAGTGGATTCCGTTCAGGAATCCAAACTGGATTCCGTTCAGGAATCCAAACTGGATTCCGTTCAGGAATCCAAACTGGATTCCGTTCAGGAATCCAAACTGGATTCCGTTCAGGAATCCAAACTGGATTCCGTTCAGGAATCCAAACTTGATTCCGTTCAGGAATCCAAACTATATTCCGTTCAGGAATCCAAACTGGATTCCGTTCAGGATTTCAAACTGGATTCCGTTCAGTAATCCGAACTGTATTCCGGGCAGGAATCCGAACTGGATTCCGTTCAGGAATCCGAACTGCATTCCGTTCAGGATTCCGAACTGGATTCCGTTCAGGATTCCGAACTGGATTCCGTTCAGGAATCCGAACTGGATTCCGTTCAGGAATCCGAACTGGATTCAGTTCAGGAATCCGAACTGCATTCCGTTCAGGAATCCAAACTTGATTCCGTTCAGGAATCCAAACTATATTCCGTTCAGGAATCCAAACTGGATTCCATTCAGGATTTCAAACTGAATTCCGTTAAGTAATCTGAACTGTATTCCGGTCAGGAATCCGAACTGGATTCCGTTCAGGAATCCGAACTGGATTCCGTACAGGAATCCGAACTGCATTCCGTTCAGGATTCCGAACTGGATTCCGTTCAGGAATCCGAACTGGATTCCGTTCAGGAATCCGAACTGCATTCCGTTCAGGAATCCGAACTGGATTCCGTTCAGGAATCCGAACTGGATTCCGTTCAGGAATCCGAACTGGATTCCGTTCAGGAATCCGAGCTGGATTCCGTTCAGGAATCCGAACTGGATTCCGTTCAGGAATCCGAACTGGATTCCGTTCAGGGAATTAAAACTGGATTTCGTTCAGGAATCCAAACTAGATTCTGTTCAGGAATCCGAACTGGATTCCGTCCATGAATTCGAACTGGATTCAGTTAAGGAATCCGAATTGGATTCCGTTCAGGAATCCGAATTGGATTTCGTTAAGGAATCCGAACTGTATTCCGTTCAGGAATCTGAACTGGATTCCGTTCAGGAATCCAAACTAGATTCCGTTCAGGAATCTAAACTTGATTCCGTTCAGGAATCCGAACTGGATTCCGTTCAGGAATCCGAACTGGATTCCGTTCAGGAATCCGAACTGGATTTCGTACAGGAATCCGAACTGGTTTCCGTTCAGGAATCCGAACTGGATTCCGTTTAGGATTTTAAACTGGATTCCGTTCAGTAATCCGAACTGTATTCCGGTCATGAATCCAAACTGGATTCCGTTCAGGGATCCGAACTAAAATCCGTGCAGTATTTCAAACTGGATTCCGTTCAGTAATACAAATTGGATTCCGGTCAGGAATAAAAACTGGATTCCGGTCAGGAACACAAACTGGATTCCGTTCAGGAATCCAAACTGAATTCCGCTCAGTAATTCAAACCGGATTCCGCTCAGGAATCCAAGCTGGATTCCGTTCAGGAATCAAAACCGGATTCCGTTGGGGAATCCAAACCGGATTTCGCTGAGGAATCCAAACTATATCCGTTGAGGAATCCAAACCGGATTCCGTTGAGGAATTAAACCGGATTCTGTTCAGTAATCCAACCTGGATCTCACTCAGGAATCCAAACTGGATTCCATTCAGGAATCCAAAATGGATCTCATTCAGGAATCCAAACTGGATTCCATTCAGAAATCCAAACTGGATTCCATTCAGGAATCCAAACTGGATCTCATTCAGGAATCCAAACTGGATTGCATTCAAGATTCCAAACTGGATCTCATTCAGGAATCCAAACTGGATTCCATTCAGGAATCCAAACTGGATCTCATTCAGGAATCCAAACTGGATTCCATTCAGGAATCCAAACTGGATTCCATTCAGAAATCTAAACTGGACTCCATTCAGGAATCCAAACTGGATCTTATTCAGGAATCCAAACTGGATTCCATTCAGGAATCCAAACTGGATTCCGTTCAGGAATCCAAACTGGATTCCGTTGGCGAATCCAAACCGGATTCCGTTGAGGAACCCAAACCAGATGCCGTTGAGGAATCCAAACCGGATTCCTTTCAGGAATCCAAACAGGTTTCCGTTCATGAATCCAAACAGGATTTCGTTCAGGAATTCAAACAGGATTCCGTTTAGAAATCCAATCTGCATTCCGTTCAGGAATCCAAACTATATTCCGTTCAGGAATCCAAACTGGATTTCGTTCAAGGACCCAAACTGGATTCCGCTCAGGAACTCGAACTGGATTCCGTTCAAGAATTCGAACTGGATTCAGTTAAGGAATCGAATTGGATTCCGTTTATGATTTTAAACTGGATTCCGTTCAGTAATCCGAACTGTATTCCGGTCATGAATCCAAACTGGATTCCGTTCAGGGATCCGAACTAAAATCCGTTCAGGATTTCAAACTGGATTCCGGTCAGGAATACAAATTGGATTCCGGTCAGGAATACAAACTGGATTCCGTTCAGGAATCCAAACTGAATTCCGCTCAGTAATTCAAACTGGATTCCGTTCAGGAATCCAAACTGGATTCCGTTCAGGAATCATAACCGGATTCCGTTGGGGATCCAAACCGGATTTCGTTGAGGAATCCAAACTGTATCCGTTGAGGAATCCAAACCGGATTCCGTTGAGGAATTCAAACCGGATTCTGTTCAGTAATCCAAACTGGATCTCATTCAGGAATCCAAACTGGATTCCATTCAGGAATCCAAACTGGATCTCATTCAGGAATCCAAACTGGATTCCATTCAGAAATCCAAACTGGATTCCATTCAGGAATCCAAACTGGATTCCGTTCAGGAATCCAAACTGGATTCCGTTGGCGAATCCAAACCGGATTCCGTTGAGGAACCCAAACCAGATGCCGTTGAGGAATCCAAACCGGATTCCTTTCAGGAATCCAAACAGGTTTCCGTTCATGAATCCAAACAGGATTTCGTTCAGGAATTCAAACAGGATTCCGTTTAGAAATCCAATCTGCATTCCGTTCAGGAATCCAAACTATATTCCGTTCAGGAATCCAAACTGGATTTCGTTCAAGGACCCAAACTGGATTCCGCTCAGGAACTCGAACTGGATTCCGTTCAAGAATTCGAACTGGATTCAGTTAAGGAATCCGAATTGGATTCCGTTTATGATTTTAAACTGGATTCCGTTCAGTAATCCGAACTGTATTCCGGTCATGAATCCAAACTGGATTCCGTTCAGGGATCCGAACTAAAATCCGTTCAGGATTTCAAACTGGATTCCGGTCAGGAATACAAATTGGATTCCGGTCAGGAATACAAACTGGATTCCGTTCAGGAATCCAAACTGAATTCCGCTCAGTAATTCAAACTGGATTCCGTTCAGGAATCCAAACTGGATTCCGTTCAGGAATCATAACCGGATTCCGTTGGGGATCCAAACCGGATTTCGTTGAGGAATCCAAACTGTATCCGTTGAGGAATCCAAACCGGATTCCGTTGAGGAATCCAAACTGGATCTCATTCAGTAATCCAAACTGGATCTCATTCAGGAATCCAAACTGGATTCCATTCAGGAATCCAAACTGGATCTCATTCAGGAATCCAAACTGGATTCCATTCAGAAATCCAAACTGGATTCCATTCAGGAATCCAAACTGGATCTCATTCAGAAATCCAAACTGGATTTCATTCAAGATTCCAAACTGGATCTCATTCAGGAATCCAAACTGTATTCCATTCAGGAATCCAAACTGGATCTCATTCAGGAATCCAAACTGGATTCCGTTCTGGAATCCAAACCGGATTCCGTTGGGGAATCCAAACCGGATTCCGTAAAGGAACCCAAACCGGATTCCGTAGAGGAATCCAAACCGGATTCCGTTCAGTAATCCAAACAGGATTCCGTTCATGAATCCAAACAGGATTCCGTTTAGAAATCCAATCTGGATTCCGTTCAGGAATCCAAACTATATTCCGTTCAGGAATCCAAACTATATTCCAGTCAGGAATCCAAACTGGATTCCGTTCAGGATTTTAAACTGGATTCCGTTCAGTAATTCAAACTGGATTCTGGTCAGGAATTCAAACTGGATTCCGTTCAGGAATCCAAACTGGATTCCGTTCAGGAATCCAAACTGGATTTCGTTCAGGTTTTCAAACTGGATTCCGTTCAGTATTCCGAACTGTATTCCGGTCAGGAATCCAAACTGGAATCCGACAAGGAATACAAACTGGATTCCGGTCAGGAATCCAAACTGGATTCCGTTCATGAATCCAAACTGGATTACGTTCAGGATTTCAAACTAGATTCCGTTCAGGAATTCAAACTATATTCCGTTCCGTCCGGTCAGGAATCCGAACTGAATTCCGTTCAGGAATCCGTACTGGATTCCGTTCAGGAATCCAAACTGTATTCCGGTCAGGAATCCAAACTGGATTCCGTTCAGGAATCCAAACTGGATTCCGTTCAGGAATCTAAACTGGATTCCGTTCAGGAATCCAAACTGAATTCCATTCAGAAATATGAACTGCATTACGTGTAGGAATCCGAAATGGAAAAACAAATCGAAGACATGTTGCTCAAAATTCGAATTAAGTTTGGAAAAAAAATCATTGAGCTATCTAAAAAATATCACCAGGTTCCACCGAGATTTGAACTCGGATCGTTGGATTCAGAGTCCAAAGTGCTAACCATTACACCATGGAACCCACATGTTGCCTTGCTTTGCTATCCGCTGAACATGTTTCGGTTTTTCTTACGTCTGGTCGCCACCCAGTCTCAATGGAACCAAAAACCATGCTCTGCTCTGTCGAGAAAATTATCTCATCATGGCTATTCGCCACCAACCAACCAGCTGCCCGGCTACGGTCGTTGCCAAAAAATAAATTTCGTTTGTGGCACATCGCGATGTTCGTGACAATATAAGAGACACAGCAGTCAGCCGCCGCCACGATAAATTGGAACAGAGGGAGTCACTTTCACGTGTGCGATGGACCCTTGCTGCCTTGCCTGATGATTATCAATTCTCTTTGCATCGCAAGCTATTGAAGATGGCAACGTTGACAGGACGATTACGATTACGAAAGGGCCACATGTAAACAATTGCCACTTCTATTACTCTTACGGGCGAACATCGTTTGCAAGCCAAGATGCCAAGCTGCGAGTCTTTTTCGAATGACTTGTACTCAAATACAAACGATTTTTCCGTCATGTGTCTTTTAATTCTGTTGAAGGATCGACGTAAATTTGTGTTTTTAATCAACTCTTCACTTGATTGAACATGAATTTCGTTCAAAAGCGACTTTGTATAAATTAGCTCAATGGCCAGTCCACGAATGACTGCACTACTTGATTTTGAGCCAAGTTTGTTTGGGTTTTTTCGCACCCGGTTTGTGGCCCGTTTCAATCGGTCCAGCCGGGTCCAAATCCACTAACGTATTTTCCGTGACAAATCGAGCGAACAACCGTCTTCCCGCGCTCGATTGCACTTGGCTTCCCAAGCGGGCCCGAATCTGCGGGGGCAGTCTAAGAATAACACTCGACCGGCAAGATTTCCAAACGAAAGTGCACTTTTCCCCACGGTAACGAACGACATGTGTACTGTGCCGAGAAAATGGAGACAAAAACAAAACGACAACCGGCGGACTTACTTTCCCATTTGGATGGCGGTGAATTTTCCTCACGTTGAATGCATTTTTCCTGTTCAACGCCGGCCGACAGTTTTCGGAAAATTTCTCCCAGGGCGTGTGGGTGGATGCAAACATTTATTAATTGTTTGGATCAGCATCGTCGACGACGGTGACTTCGTCATTTGCCACGTTTCCACGGTTTCCTAAATTTAGCCTCCCCGACAATAACCATTTCCCATCGACGTCGTCCAATGATCTTCATCGCCGTTGGAGATCAGATTTGATTCCAAATCTAGTCGTTGAAATCTTCGCGGAACACTTCGCCATCCATTTGATCGTCTCCCGTCCCGTCACGTGACCGAGAATGAGACGTGGTGGAGATCGTCGTCGTCGTCGTCGACGCGAGCGGACATGTTGATCGTCACATTAATTAATTGAATGTGATAAAATCGTATTCAATTGACTTCGTTGAGCTGTCGTCATCATAACGCCGTTCCTGTCAGTTGTGGTGGTTGTGGTGATTCAATTCACAAGAAATATTTTTGAGGAATGTGTTTGTACAAATTGTTGGCAGACTTTTTCGGTCGACCCACGATGATTGAAAATCACTTTTGTTCGAAAGATAAATTCTACTGTCAGTTCGAATTCGAGCGCTAGGTGGATAAAGTGAGGGCTATGAAATGGATTGTTGTCGTCGTGGCGAGTTATGAAAGCCATATGACGATCGCACTTCATTAAAATTTTAGTTTCTTATTCTGAATCAACCCTCAACATAATTCAGAAGCAATTTTGAGTAGCGCTCTGAAGAGATTCTCAACAAGCTTCTAGAACTTCAAAGATTCCTAGAGAGGATCTCAGTAGATATGTTTTTGAAGAATAAGCCGATATCCTAAAGGGATTCTTCTGATTGGATTCTTGACGGAATCCTGAAAGGGTTCTTGCCAGATTCCTGAAGGAATTCTTGACGGAATCCTGAAGGGATTCTTGACGGAATCCTGATGGGATTCTTGGCGGAATCCTGAAAAGATTCTTGACGGAAACCTGAAGGGATTTTTGACGGAATCCTGAAAGGGTTCTTGACGGAATCCTGAAAGGATTCTTGACGGAATTCTGTAAGGATTCTTGACGGAATCCTGCAAGGATTCTTGACGGAATCCTGAAATTATTCTTGACGGAATCCTGAAGGGATTCTTAAGGGATTCTTGGCGAAATCTTTAAGGGATTCTTGACGGCATCCTGATGGGATTCTTGACGGAATCCTGAAGCGATTCTTGACGGAACCTTGAAGGTAGTTTTGACGGAATCCTGAAAGGGTTCTCGACGAAATGCTGAAGGGATTCTAGACGGAATCCTGAAGGGATTCTTGACAGAATCCTGATGGGATTCTTGAAGAAATCCTGAAGGGATTCTTGAAGAAATCCTGAAGGGATTTTTGAAGGAATCCTGAAGGGATGCTTAATCCTGAAGGGATTCTTGAAGAAATGCTGAAGGGATTCTTGAAGGAATCCTGAAGGGATTCTCGTCAGAATCCTGAAGGGATTCTCATAAGAATCCTGAAGGGATTCTCGTCAGAATCCTGAAGCGATTCTCGTCAGAATCCTGAAGCGATTTTTGTCAGAATCCTGAAGCGATATTCGTCAGAATCCTGAAGGGATTCTCATCATAATCCTGAAGCGATTTTCGTCAGAATCCTGAAGGGATTCTCATCATAATCCTGAAGCGATTCTTGTCAGAATCCTGAAGCGATTTTCGTCAGAATCCTGAAGGGATTGTCATCATAATCCTGAAGGGATTCTCGACAGAATCCTGAAGGGATTCTCATCAAAATCCTGAAGAGATTTTCATCAGAATCCTGAAGGGATTCTCATCATAATCCTGAAGCGATTTTCGTCAGAATCCTGAAGGGATTCTCATCATAATCCTGAAGCGATTCTTGTCAGAATCCTGAAGCGATTTTCGTCAGAATCCTGAAGGGATTGTCATCATAATCCTGAAGGGATTCTCGACAGAATCCTGAAGGGATTCTCATCAAAATCCTGAAGAGATTTTCATCAGAATCCTGAAGGGATTCTCATCATAATCCTGAAGCGATTTTCGTCAGAATCCTGAAGGGATTCTCATCATAATCCTGAAGCGATTCTTGTCAGAATCCTGAAGCGATTTTCGTCAGAATCCTGAAGGGATTGTCATCATAATCCTGAAGAGATTCTCATCAGAATTCTGAAGGGATTCTCATCAGAATTCTGAAGGGATTCTCATCAGAATTCTGAAGGGATTCTCGTCAGAATTCTGAAGGGATTCTCATCAGAAATCTGAAGGGATTCTCATCAGAATCCTGAAGGTATTCTCATCAGAACCCTGAAGGTATTCTCATCAGAACCCTAAAGGGATTCTCGCCAGTATCCTGAAGGGATTCTCGTCAGAATCCTGAAGGGATTCTCGTCAGAATCCTGAAGGGATTCTCGTCAGAATCCTGAAGGGATTCTCGTCAGAATCCTGAAGGGATTCTCGTCAGAATCCTGAAGGGATTCTCGTCAGAATCTTGAAGGGATTCTCGTCAGAATCCTGAAGGGATTCTCGTCAGAATCCTGAAGGGATTCTCGTCAGAATCCTGAAGGGATTCTCATCAGAATCCTGAAGAGATTCTCATAAGAATCCTGAAGAGATTCTCATAAGAATCCTGAAGGGATTCTCATCAGGATCCTGAAGAGATTCTCATCAGAATCCTGAAGGAATTCTCATCAGAATCCTGAAGGGATTCTCATCAGAATCCTGAAGGGATTCTCATCAGAATCCTGAAGGGATTCTCATCAGAATCCTGAAGGGATTCTCATCAGAATCCTGAAGGGATTCTCATCAGAATCCTGAAGGGATTCTCATCAGAATCCTGAGGGGATTCTCGTCAGAATCCTGAAGGATTTCTCGTCAGAATCTTCAAGGATTTCTCGTCAGAATCCTGAAGGGATTCTCGTCAGAATCCTGAAGGGATTCTCGTCAGAATCCTGAAGGGATTCTCGTCAGAATCCTGAAGGGATTCTCGCCAGAATCCTGAAGGGATTCTCGCCAGAATCCTGAAGGGATTCTCGCCAGAATCCTGAAGGGATTCTCGCCAGAATCCTGAAGGGATTCTCGCCAGAATCCTGAAGGGATTCTCGCCAGAATCCTGAAGGGATTCTCGACAGAATCCTGGAGGGATTCTCGTCAGAATCATGAAGGGATTCTCGTTAGAATCCTGAAGGGATTCTCGTTAGAATCCTGAAGGGATTCTCGTTAGAATCCTGAAGGGATTCTCGTTAGAATCCTGAAGGGATTCTCTTCAGAATCCTGAAAGGATTCTCGTCAGAATCCTGAAAAAAATCTCGTCAGAATCCTGAAAAGATTCTGGTCAGAATCCGGAAGGGATTCTTGTCAGAATCCTGAAGGGATTCTGGTCAGAATCCTGAAGCGATATTCGTCGGAATCCTGAAGGGATTCTCATCATAATCCTGAAGGGATTCTCATCATAATCCTGAAGCGATTCTTGTCAGAATCCTGAAGCGATTTTCGTCAGAATCCTGAAGGGATTCTCGTCAGAATCCTGAAGGGATTCTCGTCAGAATCCTGAAGGGATTCTCGTCAGAATCCTGAAGGGATTCTCGTCAGAATCCTGAAGGGATTCTCGTCAGAATCCTGAAGGGATTCTCGTCAGAATCCTGAAGGGATTCTCGTCAGAATCCTGAAGGGATTCTCGTCAGAATCCTGAAGGGATTCTCTTCAGAATCCTAAAAGAATTCCCGTCAGAATCCTGAAGGGATTCTCGACAGAATCCTGAAGGGATTCGCAACAAAATCCTGAAGGGATTCTCAACAGATTCCAGAAGGGATTCTCGACAGAATCCTGAAGGGATTCTCGACAGAATCCTGAAGGGATTCTCGACAGAATCCTGAAGGGATTCTCGTCAGAATCCTGAAGGGATTCTCGTCAGAATCCTGAAGGGATTCTCGTCAGAATCCTGAAGGGATTCTCGTCAGAATCCTGAAGGGATTCTCGTCAGAATCCTGAAGGGATTCTCGTCAGAATCCTGAGAGGATTCTCGTCAGAATCCTGAAGGGATTCTCGTCAGAATCCTGAAGGGATTCTCGTCAGAATCCTGAAGGGATTCTCGTCAGAATCCTGAAGGGATTCTCGTCAGAATCCTGAAGGGATTCTCGTCAGAATCCTGAAGGGATTCTCGTCAGAATCCTGAAGGGATTCTCGTCAGAATGCTGAAGGGATTCTCGACAGAATCCTGAAGGGATTCTCGACAGAATTCTGAAGGGTTTCTCATTAGAATTCTGAAGGGATTCTCATCAGAATTCTGAAGGGATTCTCATCAGAATTCTGAAGGGATTCTCATCAGAATTCTGAAGGGATTCTCATCAGAATCCTGAAGGGATTACCATCAGAACCCTGAAGGGATTCTTGATAGAATCCTGAAGGGATTCCCGTCAGAATCTGAAGGAATTCTCGTTAGAATCCTGAAGGGATTCTCGTCAGAATCCTGAAGGGATTCTCGTCGGAATCCTGAAGGGATTCTCGTCAGAATCCTGAAGGGATTCTCGTCAGAATCCTGAAGGGATTCTCGTCAGAATCCTGATGGGATTCTCGTCAGAATCCTGAAGGGATTCTCATCAGAATCCTGAAGGGATTCTCGTCAGAATCCTGAAGGGATTCTCGTCAGAATCCTGAAGGATTTCTTGGCAGAATCCTGAAGGGATTCTCGTCAGAATCCTGAAGGGATTCTCGTCAGAACCCTGAAGGGATTCTCGTCAGAATCCTGAAGGGATTCTCGTCAGAATCCTGAAGGGATTCTCGTCAGAATCCTGAAGGGATTCTCGTCAGAATCCTGAAGGGATTCTCGTCAGAATCCTGAAGGGATTCTCGTCAGAATCCTGAAGGGATTCTCGTCAGAATCCTGAAGGGATTCTCGTCAGAATCCTGAACATAACATCGACTTCTTAAATGAAAATTAAATTTTGATCCGATTGAGAAATATTCCTTGCTAATTAAACTTCTTTTTCCCTCTTTTTACTGGGCTATCTTTGATTGAATTACTCTTTTCAGTTGGCAAATACATGGAAAATGTGGTCTTTCTAGAATTTCATTCTTGCTACGCCAACGATCGCTGGTCAAAACAAAGCAAGTTTGAAAGTACCTTTTCATGTTGAGCCACTCGCTCTACGCTCCACTCCAGGTCTAATCTAAGCTGAGCTGAAGCAGTTTAAGGGAGGGTGATTTAAAATGGAAATATGGAATTAAAAGGCCAACACATGGAAAACATTCGTGGATTTCCACTGTATTTTACAATATACAATAATCCCATGTAAATGTACATACATGAATCTTTACTTTTCATTAGACGAGTTCATACTATCCCATTTATTTCACCACTCAAGTGAAGACATTCCGCTATAAGCTCAAAATATAATTTTGTTAACATAGATCTTACGATTATGTAATTGCAGGTATTATAAAACTAGAATAAAGCAACTTAAGGTTTGCTGCGTGGACCATACTCTCCTATGTCTGCATTCTTTCTATTAGCACCACGGTCAATTCCGCATTTTGATTGAATGAATCCGTAGGCCATAGGGGACTGCGCGACGGCGTGGTGCAGAATGTGCAGCAGAGGCGCGATAACAAAAGGTGCACAAAAAATGAGTGGAGATATTTAATTGCCCTTGATAGAGGGCAAAAAAAGATGCATCTTCACATGATCGCACCCGTACGTGTTATTCTCGCTTGTTTCAGCATCAGCCTGCTCGATGTAGTGTGCATCCGAGAATGGGCGAGAGACGCTTTCGGAAGAGATTTGCAAATTATGCACAATGTTGTGTTTTGCACAACGTTGCTCCTAAAATAGGAGACGGCAGAGCTTCTCAGATTTGAATTTATCTTGTCCGGTGTAGTAGCTGTAGGTGTACAAACACTTTGCCAGCTGAAGCTTATTTGTAAACACTGAAGTGGTTCTACAGCTATTTCCATATGGAAGGCAGAGCTGTGAGGAACCAGGTTTGTCGCTGGGGAGTTTTGCCACGCGATGAAATCTTTCTCGTCAGAATCCTGAAGGGATTCTCGTCAGAATCCTGAAGGGATTCTCGTCAGAATCCTGAAGGGATTCTCGTCAGAATCCTGAAGGGATTCTCGTCAGAATCCTGAAGGGATTCTCGTCAGAATCCTGAAGGGATTCTCGTCAGAATCCTGAAGGGATTCTCGTCAGAATCCTGAAGAGATTCTCGTCAGAATCCTGAAGGGATTCTCTTCAGAATCCTGAATGGATTCTCGTCAGAATCCTGAAGGGATTCTCGTCAGAGTCCTGAGAGTTTCTCGTCAAAATCCTGAAGCGATTCTCGTCAGAATCCTGAAGGGATTCTCCTCAGAATCCTGAAGGGATTCTCCTCAGAATGTTGAAGGGATTCTTCTCAGAATGCTGAAAGGATTCTCCTCAGAATCCTGAAGGGATTCTCGTCAAAATTCTGAAGGAGTTCTCGTCAGAATCCTGAAGGGATTCTCGTCAGAATCCTGAAGGGATTCTCGTCAGAATCCTGAAGGGATTCTCGTCAGAATCCTGAAGGGATTCTCGTCAGAATCCTGAAGGGATTCTCGTCAGAATCCTGAAGTGATTCTCGTCAGAATCCTGAAGCGATTCTCGTCAGAATCCTGAAGGGATTCTCGTCAGAATCCTGAAGGGATTCTCGTCAGAATCCTGAAGGGATTCTCGTCAGAATCCTGAAGGGATTCTTGTCAGAATCCTGAAGGGATTCTCATCATAATCCTGAAGCGATTTTCGTCAGAATCCTCTAAGGGATTCTCATCATAATCCTGAAGGGATTCTCGACAGAATCCTGAAGGGATTCTCGACAGAATCCTGAAGAGATTCTCGCCAGAATCCTGAAGGGATTCTCGACAGAATCCTGAAGGGATTCTCGACAGAATCCTGAAGGGATTCTCGTCAGAATCTTGAAGGGATTCCCGACAGAATCCTGAAGGGATTCTCGACAGAATCCTGAAGGGATTCTCGACAGAATCCTGAAGGGATTCTCGTCAGAATCTTGAAGGGATTCCCGACAGAATCCTGAAGGGATTCTCGACAGAATCCTGAAGGGATTCTCGACAGAATCCTGAAGGGATTCTCGTCAGAATCTTGAAGGGATTCCCGACAGAATCCTGAAGGGAATCTCGACAGAATCCGGAAGGGATTCTCGACAGAATCCGGAAGGGATTCTTGACAGAATCCTGGAGGGATTCTCGACAGAATCTTGGCGGAATCCTTGATGGAATCCTGACGGGATCCTCTACAGATTCCTGTAGGGATATCTGACAGGTTCCTGAAGGGATATCTGACAGAATCCTGAAGGGATATCTGACAGAATCCTGTGAGGGTTTTTCGTCGGAATCGTGATGGGATTCTCTGCAGAATCCTGGTGGGATTCTCGACAGAGTCCTGAAGGTTTTCTCGACAGAATCCTGATGTGATTCTTGACAAATTCCTTACGGGATTCTCGAATGATTCCTGACGGGATTCTCGACAAATTCCTGACGGGATTCTCGATACAATCCTGACAGGACTGTCGACAAAATCATGATGGGACTGTTGACCAAATCCTGCCGGGAACCACGACAGAATCCTGACTGAATTCTTGGATTGTCGTGGTTCCCGGCAGGTCTGACTGGATTGTCGAAAGAATCCTGTCGGGATTTGTGACAGAATCCTTACGATATTTTCAACAGGATCCTAACAAGATTCTCATCAGAATCCGTATGGCATTCTTAGCAAATTCCTGACGGGATTCTCGTTAAAAATTCGTGCAAGATTATGTAAGCAATCCTCTCGCAATTCTATCAGAAAACATTCCACGATACTGTTACAAATTTGCTTAGAAAGATGCCTTCCTCGCTTTTCATGCAATGCTTCCAAACGTTGCTTCATGTTCGGTATTTATTTATAACTGAGACCAACTTGTTTTACCGTGTATGTGCCGTGTAAGTGTATTAAATTAAGATAACTTTCATTTATTTCACATTCGAAGTACAAATAGAAAAATACTGAACACGATTCTATAAATTACGGGAATACATGTTCATATGCATTGCACAGAATTGATACACTGTACAGTACTGTTGTGGTTGGGTTTTCCCGTCGAATTGTACCGATCCGTTGCGCTGTCGGACATTGCTGTGCAGCCAAAATCGTGTGCTGCCTTCCCGCCGCACTCCATAATCCAAACAATGAACGTTTTTCCTACGCAAAACCGTAACAACGTGGCCTTTCTAGTAGTCGTCGTTGTCGTCGTCGCCGCCGATCGCAGCCGTGATGTTTCGGCATTTGGCGCTTCCTGCAACATGGTACCCCAGCCAGAAGCAGAACAAGTGGTGGAACTCGGGAAAATTTTTGACGTAATATTTACCGAACAAGTACGGGAACAAGTTAAACGCAATGAGTGCAATGCTCCAGTTGGCAATAATGATGGTGCACCTAATGTGCTCCATCGCCGGGTTGGTTGCGAGCCCTACTACAAAATACGTATCCGAGTGCTCGACTCGTTATTCGCGTATTATTATTTTGACAAGTTCAGCAGATTATTATCGGAAGGTTTTAAACAAACCGACACGACGGTGTGCACGATGGGAAAAAATGACGAGGAAGCACACCACGCTTGGCTGGGTCGTGCGTGGTTTTCGATTCCGGCACTTCCAGACTGTAAGTGCGGGAACAGGAGAGTAAATTCAGCAACGATCGGCAAGCTCTCAGCACAGCTGCAGCAGTTGGATTTGATTTGATTCAACAAAATTGGACGAATGACGAACATTGAAAAAACAGATGATGAATTTTGAATTAGACGAAGAGGAGGCACGGTGACGGAGGTATGTTGATTTAAACAATCAGCGGTGTGTGAGTTTAATTAGCATGAAACGTTATTCAATATGAAACCGATGATATTGTATCCAAGCGAATGCAAAACGTTGTGAGATAACAAAAACGTATTCTCTTTATACTAGTTGCATAATAGAATAATTGATAAAAAACGCTTTGGCCTTATGTAGGGGGGACTACAAGCCTATCATTGGAACCAATTCTGCTCAGCCTAGACTAAATCAGTTGTAGAAAGAAGGCGACTTCTATGTAGGTAATTCTTCTCTGCAGTGTTAATTATTTTCAGCTACTCGCGATCACATCAAAATGATATCATTTCAATCGATCTCCCGCCGTTCTGCACTCGCCAAAATTAAAAACGAATAAAACTGAAACAAATCGAAACAGCGCCGAGCAGCAGGAATGACATCCACATCGCTCGACCTTCCGTGCGTTCTAAAATTACCCACCCATTGTATTATGCGCTCGTAGATGTCATCGTTTATGATGACAATTGGATAAAATTAGGCTGCGCGCGCGGTGGGATGCCCCGTCCGTAACCCGCGTACACAACCTCAACGAGGTGTAAAGGAAAACCATTGTCGGTCGGATTGAAGCGAATTTTGAATCTAACACCGACTGACCGACCAACAGACTGTGCTGTACACGTACTGTAATGACCGACCCCCGTGTACAAATCGCATAAAGTGGTTTGGTGCTGTTTTCGTTTTAAGTTTTTTATGACAAGGATTAATGATTCTACATGCTCGCGATGAGTACTGAATCTACCCGAAAAAAAAAACAAACCATAAAATTCCTAAGCCATAATGTTGGGTTATAGAGATAATGATTTCTGAATAAAATTTTTAGCGAAAATTAAGTCTAAAATTAAGAGGTTGTAATCAAAAATATCATTTTTTTTGCTGGTTGATACGAATTATTATAAAGAAATTAAATTTACGTTGTTGCTTGTTTCACGGTTGACTGACTCCACACATTTATCCACATTAAATCTAGAATTTAATGCATGGAAGCACAATTATACTAAAATGTCATTTACAAAATTGCAATAAATTCGCTCTCACGACTCAGATTATTGATTTTAGACAATAACTTCCTAGACAAAGTTATAGGTTCGTTCAATATTGATTAGCACACAGCTGCTGTAGATCGTTACTTATAGATATGTTTCGTGAAAGAACTCTTAATTTTCTTCAAAGATTCAATTGGAAAAGTTGCATTTATCATTATCTTCACTGGAATCTTAAATAGCGGAGGAATATTCAATGAAATTTTGACAGTTTGTGACTTTGGTACAGCTCTGGTGTCTGATATTACGCCATGTTTATTCGGTTGTCATATTTGATCTTTTCTATGTAGCTGATCACCACTTCATAAATGCAGATTTTAGATTTGGATATCATCGTTTTTTTTTCTACGTTCGGAAACAATCGTTGCGCGGAAAATTATGTCCACCGGTCACAATAGACTCGCTAGGCGCCCATTCATTCTCACTTTGTTACTTTGTCACCATCACCACCAACAGCCAGCAGCGTCAACGGGCAGACCGTTTGTTTGGGTAGTAAATTAGCACGATTCCTGTTCGGAACACGTCTTGGCACCATATCGCCGGTGTTCGTTCATTTGAATGGATTTAATGGTGGGTTATTTGTCGTGGTGGCACTAATAAAACTTCGGAACATTGTCCCACCCGACAGCTATTGATGATCCATCAGATACCAGCCAGCGACGACGACGTATGGTGGCAGTTCAACGGATATAGGTGTGTGTCAAACATAATCTTACCTTTGTGGCACGATGAGATCTTACTAACGCAAACTCGTGTGGAGATCTTGGAAAAAAATCTTAATCTTTAGCTACCTATCGAACTAATTCAAATATGCGGATTCGGTGCCCAAAAAAAAAGGATATTTTAGTTACAAGATAAATATTGTCGCTTCGGTTCCCTTTTGTTCTGCTGTCCGATTTAGCGCCCTATCTTCGCCAGCAATAAATGTTCTGGACAGCAACTATCTTTATCTTGTAACTAAAATATATTTTACAAAACTCAAAGGTGCAGCCCAATCGGGTTGTACCCAAAGGTGGCGTAGGACTACATAGCTATACGAAATGGATGATCGAAATGACTCGCACGCGCCAAAAAAGCAGCTTTCTTGTACTCAATAAAGTAAGCCCATGAGCAACCAACTGGTCGCAGTGGAAAATGTGCCCAACAAGGAAAAAAAGCCCATTGGCTCCGCTCTCTGTGATCTGGTATGGCATGGGTGATGTGCACTGCTGATGAATGACCTTCTGGGCTAGTATCCCGCAAAAAGCAAACGAGCAACCAGCGTGCGAGCCATTTTGATTGGGATTCTGCAAAGAGCGGCCACTCTCCCGAAGCAACGGAGAAACGGACAAGTTCTAAGCATCCTGTGAAATTTTCTGGCAAGATTTTGAATTTTGTTATCAGCTGTTAGTGATTCGAAATGCGAGAAAAGTAACAGAAGAAATGTAACCAAGACGAAGTTTCTTCATAGTACAAAACATAATCGATAGGCGTCTATCGGTCGCCGCTGGGTGGTTGCTGTACAAATTTTCCACTAAGGTGGCTTCTTCATCGATTTGGCTGTCGTCGGTCGGTAGCAGAATCACAAGCCAGCGTAGGAGGGACATGATGCAATAAATTTGTTCGAATGGAAAAATTTGTCCATATTGCGAATAAATAAAATTAATGAAATTCAATATCTCGGTTCGGTACTGGCGTATTGCGCTGAAATTTTGACACAAATTGTAGGGAATCGTGCAAATAAGGGGCATTAGGGTAAAACGGCACGAAAACGGATTTCCGGATAAACTGATACGGCTGATCAAGGCGACGATGGATCGGGTGATGTGCGTAGTTCGAGTTCCAGGAGCATTCTCGAGTCCCTTCGAAACGCGCAGAGGGTTACGGCAAGGTGATGGATTGACACGAGTGGTACGATTCTCACGAAGTCCGTCCATTTTTTTGGTTACGCCGACGACATTGATAGACGACGACGGCATCATGGCACGTAACTTTTAAAGCTAGACCAACATTTGAAAAGGGCGTAACAGCCAAAATTTATTTCTTCTAAATCTTTGTCTACATATATAGCAATATATGTAGACGAGGAATCAGAAGGAATAAATTTTGGCTGTTACGCCCTTTTCAAATGTTGGTCTAGAAAGGATGGAGGAAGCCTACATCAGACTGAAGAGGGAAGCTAAGCGGATCGGACTAGTCATCAACACGTCGAAGACGAAGTACATGATAGGAAGAGGCTCAAGAGAGGTCAATGTAAGCCACCCACCACGAGTTTCTATCGGTGGTGACGAAATCGAGGTGGTTGAAGAATTCGTGTACTTGGGCTCACTGGTGTCCGCCGATAACGATACCAGCAGAGAAATTCGGAGACGCATCATGGCAGGAAATTATACGTACTTTGGACTCCACAAAACGCTCCGATAGAATAGAAGTTCGCCGCCGTACCAAACTGACAATCTAAAAAACGCTTATTAGACCGGTAGTTTTCTACGGACACGAGACCTGAAAGACGCACGTGGAGGACCAACGCGCACTTAGAGTTTTCGAAAGGAAAGTGCTGCGTACCATCTATTGTGAGGTGCAGATGGCGGACGTTACGTGGAGGAGGCGAATGAACCGTGGAGTTTCATCAGCTCTTGGGAGAACCGTGTGAACGATGACACCGCGCGGAAGACTGTAATGGGCCGGGCACGTAGCCAGAATGTCGGACAGTAATCCGGTGAAAATGGTTCTCGACAACGATCCGACGGGAACAAGAAGGCGAGGAGCGGGCAAGGTGGATCGATCAGGTGGAGGACGATTTGCGGACCCTCCGCAGATTGCGTGGTTGGCGAAGTGCAGCCATGGACCAAGCTGAATGGAGAAGACTTTTATGTATTGCACAGGCCACTCCGGCCTTAGTCTGGTAATAAATAAATAGGGTAAAACGGGGTCTTTGCACGATTCCCCAGAAAGTTCTACGATTTGTTTCAAAATTTCGGCGCAATCCGCCCGTACCGAACCGAAATATTGGTTAATCTGGTTAAAAAAGCACGTTAATATAGAAAAAAAATCTGGTTCGTTTAGGTTGAATAATCGGCAGCAACCACGTCGACGAACACCATATTGATAATAAATAGTTGAAAATCAATATTTTCAGATAAATCTCGCTTAACTTTTCAAAAGGACCTAAGTAACATTTTTTCATGAATTAATTTGAGTACTGCAATCAAAAGCTTTCATGTTTTTCTGTTGATTGCGCTATTCAAATTAATTCATGAAAAAAATGTTACTTAGGTCCTTTTGAAAAGTTAAGCGAGAAATACAAAGAAGCGTTGACTCATCTTTGATCGAATAGTCCAAAAATATTGGTAAACCGTCGAGAAACGGCTGAGATATTGCCGTTCAAAGTCTTTCATATTTTCGTGACGGTCTCCGATTTACGCAATCGCAAAGTGTATCCCAATATAGAAAAGACAGACGTAGTCCTTCGTCAAAATGCATACCTAGAATATGTAGATTTTGATTTGACGATCTACAAAGTACGTCACGCAAAAATCACGCTGTAATCGCGTAGCTTAGCGCTAGGCTAATGAAGAACCTCCCCCCCTCCTTGTAGTATATTTTCTCGGAATTTGAATTAGTCGTCGACAATTTGGCGCAACGCCGCTGATCTTTAATTTCCCACGCTGATTCAATTCCAAAGAATTCCGCATAATTTCCCGATAGATATCCCCAACTCCACTGAATTTTTCGTTAAAATACCAGTGATTTCCTTGAATGAAAACTAAGAGAACTGCAAATTCCGAAGGATTTCCCGTTGAAATAGAAAGAATTTCTCGTTGAAATAGAATTTTCGAAAGGAGAAGGGTCGTTTGGCAGAAGGCCATTTGGACGAAAGTCAAATGTTGTTTGGCAAAATATTTCATTTGGCCGAACGAACCGTTTAGCCGAAGCCCATCTAGCATAAAGTTTTTTCGTTGAAAACGTCATATAGACGAAAATGTCGTTCGCTTGAACATTTCCATTGGCTGAAAAAATCCGTTGGCCGAATAGCTCAAATGACCGAAATGATCGTTTGGCAGAAAGAGCTATTTGGCCGAAATGGACATCCGACCAAAACTGTCGGGTGTTTTGCAGAAAGGTCATTTTAGCGCCAAATGGCTCTTACTGCACAACAAACATTTCTTCCAAACGGCATTTTCGGTTCCACGGTTTATTCGATCAAACGATCATTCCGGCTAAACGGCAGTTCCAGCCTAAAGGCCTACTAGGGCAAACAACTTTGTTGGCCAAATTACGAGCTTGGCTGAATGTCCCTTTTGGACTGTATGTCGCTTTCGGCCAAATTACATTTTTGGTAAATGCATTTTTGACCCAGCAATCGTTTTTGACAAACGTTCAGTTCAATTGCCAATGGAATACGGCTTACCGTGTGATTCGGCCAAGCGGCATTCGAACAAATGGATTTTCGCCGAATTACTGTCGAAGGGCCATTTGACTGAAAGGTGTTTGGTCGAATAAACCATTAGACCAAACCCCATCTGGCCGAAAATGTCATTTAGCTGAAATGAACATACGATCGAAAAAGTCGTTTGGCCAAATAGGTCATTTGAGCGAAAATATCGTACGCCGAAATGGTCATTTGATTGAAATGGCCATCTGACTGAAAAGGCATTTATTCATATGATCCATTCGGTCAAAATTACTCTTTTTAAACGATAATTACGACCAAACGACATTTTCAGCCGGCTGACCTATTCGGCCAAACAAGCTGTTAGAGACAACGGCTTTTCCGACCGATTGTCGCTTTAGCCAAATTAATTTTTCATCAAACCCTAGTATTCCCTAACTTCTGATAGGCAACTGCAGTTTTCCAAACAAATATATTGATATATATTCAAATGCAAAAATATCTTCCATACTTCAGAATAGGACGAGTTTATGAAAAGTTTAATTTTCTAAAAAAAAAAGCGCCATCGTGCATTATATTCGTTAGAACAAGTCTTTACTGAATATTCGTAGAAATTGGAAAACGATCCGTTGTGGTCATTATTTACTTGCTAGAAAAATGCTTAGGAAACGAAAAGAGTCGGGATCATTGTATTTGATCGACGCGGGATATAAAACTGAGCAGAAATATATTTCTTAGTTGTTTAATCGAACCCCCTTCCAAAGTAAAACTTTCTAATTACGTTACTGATAAGGGAACTGTTCCGATCTCCATCTCACTAAACTTATACTCATCTCATCGCGAAACAAAAAAAAAATATAGCACCAATCTCGTCGCTCCTTTTGTCAACATGGGTGCTCACTAGGGTGCCAATGAAAATCGACTGCTCAAAAGTTTCATCTCCTCGAGATAAAAGTCCCTATGCAAAATTTCAGCTTAATCGGACTTCGTTAAGTGTTTGACCAAAGCGACCAAAGTTTGACTATTTTAAAACACGAAAGTTTCCCAAGGACGGGGGGGGGGGGCAGCAAAAATTCGAAATCGATTTTTTTCGATGCCAGATGTCTAAGAAATGCATGAAACGTCGAGATCTGGTGTTGACTCGACGTTTCATGTACCGTCGTTCTGGGTGACATTGGGCCTAGGGGGTAAGATTGGGCCAAAAACGAAAAATGTTTCAACTCCTAATATCTCAGAAACTGTTACGAATTTTGATGAAAACTTCAAACGGTTCGAAATTATATTAAAATTCACGTCTAGGAAATCACAAAACAAATTCCAAGAACTAATTGTGCTCGTACGATAATGCTTGGAATTTGAATGTAAAACTATTGAGCGAATGAACCCGTATTAAAATAGTGTCAGTACTGCCCACAAATCTATTACATATCTAGTTTTTAGATCGATGGATACCTGGTTATCATGTTACGATAATCTGTTGTTGTTTTATCGAATTTTATTAATATTTATATAACGGTTCTGGTTCTTCGTAGCAACGAGCAATGCACGCAAAAAAAGGGTGAGATTGGGCCAAGCTTTTAGTTGATTTGCCTTACAAAGTTGGTAAGAGCCGTAATGTAGGCAATTATTTTGAATGAACGATTGAATGGTTTCATAGACACCGCTGAACTATTTCATTTGGCCCAATGTCACCCCCTGTGCGGGGTGAGAATGGGCCATTTTTGAACAACATATAACTTTGAAGAATTTCCATAATTAATTATTTTTTCCCCACACAGCGGTAAATTTATTTTTCAAGCTTGTACCAAACTAATTAGAACTTGATTCCAATGTTAACTTCTAGAGCTTTATAACATTTACTTGGAGCATACCACATTTTGGCCCAATGACACCCCCGTTGGCGGTATTTGTAAGTCATTTGGTATAAAAAAAATCGATTTCGAAAAATTTTCAATGTCCCAAAAAGTCAATTTT
Organism: Armigeres subalbatus; assembly: GCF_024139115.2. Classification (NCBI taxonomy): domain Eukaryota; kingdom Metazoa; phylum Arthropoda; class Insecta; order Diptera; family Culicidae; genus Armigeres; species Armigeres subalbatus. The sequence continues at coordinate 102,391,119 of NC_085139.1, read as the reverse complement.
TTCAAAAAAAAATTTGTTTATATATTTTTTTTTTGATTTTCCGCAGAAAAAGTCAATTTTATTCTATTTTTTTTTAGATGACACCAGCTCTCGACGTTTCATGCATTTCTAAGACATTTAGCATAAAAAATCTGAAGGGTTATGTACAAGACACGACCGCCCAACGTAAACTACGTAGAACAGTTTGGTGCATTGAGGAATGTAGTAGTCATATTTTAAGATAATTTATTTGATTACTAAAGTCACTGGCTTAGGACAAAATTACAATAACTTAAAATATAAAAAAGTGTCGGATACCGTAGTCAGGGGTGACGTCCCTCACCGACAGTCTGGAGGTCGGATAACAAAACCGTTCAAAAAGGTCACTTATAATTCAGTTTTATTGTTCTCAGATACATTAAATCTATTCTACAAGCATTATATGTAGTTGAAACAGTGACGCATTCTCATCCCCATTTACCCGTTTTCTCCCCGACGACGGTACGATAACTTAAAAGTTTAACTTTAAAACCCCAAGTGGTAATAATGCTTTTCGCAATTCCAACTGTTGCATTCGACTTAGAGTAAAATTAGTAGGGGTTCAGTTTCATTCCTAATTTTTGACCACTATTCTAGTTTATTTGTAGCAATACATAGGTGGAAACAGTGGAGTATGATTATTAAATAATACTATTCTGAAATAAAAATAACTCACTAGCGTTACATGGTTATGATATCCCAAGCAGCACACGTTGAGCCATTCTTGTTGCAGTAACCATATTGTGAGAGAATTCGGGCATATATAAGCTACTGTGATCGATGTGCTATATGTTTGTTGCTGGGGTGAATACTGGTGAGTGCGTGTACCACGATTTAGTGATTTTACGACAGATGCGAGACGATACGCATCGGCCCTAGACCTGGCAAAAAATCTCTGCTCTGGCTACGGACAAACAGGTGCCTCTTTCCAATGGTAGTCAGAGCATCGAGTCATCACTGGTGGAAGAATACGAGCCTTGGACCTTTGGCAGAATCTCCGCCTTCTGTTATTTGGAGTGACGAGGAATACTATGGCAGAGAAGGGATAGTCGTATTGTTGAGTCCGAAAAGAAGCGCGAGTCGATAAAACCCGGTTGCGCCAACTAGAAATCAACAAATACTAGCCATGTACCGTTTTGACTCAAATTCCGAACATGACTCATATTCCGAACTTTAGCTTTTAAATGCCCATTTTAACTTTATTCGTATAATTTTCTCCACAGGAGTTAGAATTCGTTTGCTATCTTGATCCTCAGTGCGGAAAACCAATGACAGTTTTAGTTTTAGGGCGCTAAAACGCCAGTGTTCGGAATATGAGTTATATTCGGGATTTGAGTCAGAACGGTACCAAAAACCAAGCCATTCGGTTGAGGAGATGCGCCAGAGTAGTAAACGCTGCGGACGGGAATAGGGTATTTGTGCTATTTGATTACAATCTAAATCTCACTATCTGGCAGTGGCATTATGGATAACTTACTCGTGTAAACATATTATTAATATAATTGCAAGAATCTTAGATCCGGGAGCTAGAAAGTAATAGGGTTACTGTTCCTGGACTTCATCTCATAGCTCCGATATTGGTCCTACGAAAAACAAAGCAATGAGAAGGTATTTGATTTGTTTATTATTTTTGTGATTTTTTTCAGCAGTAAGCACGCATATTAGCAAAAAGAAGCGACGAAATTGGTGCCGTATTTCTTTGTTTCGCGATGAGATGAATATATGTTCAGTTAGATTGAAAACGGAACAGTTCCCCTAGTTCTATTGTAACCTATAGCCCGTTTCAATAAAGTATGCGTTCCGAAGCTATAGCCGTTTACAATAAGCCCCGCATGATTGTACCCACAGAGTATCTGAAGTGCATTCAAACTTCCTGAATTAAAATTGAATTCTTTTGATTTTGGTGCATATTTAATAATAAAAATATAATTAACAATTTGCAGTTTATCATAAAATGGCTCACCATTTTCCTAAGTTATCTTTGAATCGAAAATGTTTCTTCATTTGCATTGCGATTATCGCATTATGACATTGCATTGCCGTTACTAACAATCGATCATCCTATATCCTTGCACAAACATGCGCTTGTATGTATATCGCCGACTGCAGTCACTGCTGTGGCCTTACTTTTTGTGGCAAACTGGTGCGAAGCACCGCACAAAAAGAAGAGCCCAAAAACCAACTACACTGAACGACGGTCGAATGAGACTCACGTTGCGAACGGGAAAAAGAGGTGCTGCCAAAATGGTCCAATACCCTACTTTAACGTTGATAATCAAATGTTTCAATATAACTGGAAAATTGGTGGAGAGTTTCCGAGTCGATTGATATATAAATCTCAAAAATCCATCGAAAGATGAATGCGCTATTAACGTTCAAAATCTTACATGATTTCGTGACGGTCTCGGATTTGGAAATTTTGATTTGTCACCCTGTATCCGAGTCTTCCCCTTAGACGTAGTTTACGTCAAAAAATCGGTTTCGGATTTTTCCTGTAACCCTCCGCCCCCCCTCCTTGGGAAAGTTTCGTGTTTCAAAATAGTCAAACTTTGACCGCTTTGGTCAAACACTTAACGAAGTCCGATTGAGCTGAAATTTTGCATAGGGACTATTTTCGAGGAGATGTAACTTTAGAGCACTACCCGTTTTTGAAATTCGATGGTGAAGAGGGATGAACTCCAGGAGCAGATCCCCTATATGCTATCTGTTTTAGGACATGTGATTATATTACTGATGACCGACATTTTGTAGTAATGTGCCATCAGAGAGAGCGATACGGTGCTCAGCATAGCCATTTCTGGCATTTTTTTAATACTTTATTATTGTGTTTTTTTTTTTAAATTAAGGTACACTGGGGGAAGTGGAAAAGGAAAAATCGATAGTGCATGTTTGAATTAGTGTAAAACCAGTTTAAATGATTTAAATGCGTTCAATCAAAATGGGCTATCAAAAACAGTCAATTTCGCACCAACTGTGTGGTAATTCATACCATTTTGATCGCTTGAAATTTATGGAAATAGATTTTAAAATTAGGAGTTGTTTTTCCACTTACACTAGTGGGATGGGGTAAGTGAAAAACCCATGTTGCCTTGACCTTCAATAGTGTATATAACTTCATATAACTAAAATCAATACGATAATTGCTCTGAGTATCTTTTGTGTAATAATTTTATTACCTTAACGGAATAGATCCTCAAGGAATTCTCGTAATAGCTAGGGGAGGGCTGGTTTTGCCTTCTCGAACACTAAGTGTACGTAAAGTCTATATGTTCGCCTCAAAGATGAACTTTTTAAAGGAAAAATGGGACTTACTTACAGACTTCCTAATCAACTTAGTTTAACGAATTGAGATGATGTCTGTATGTGCGCAAAGCACGTACAAAATTATCAGCTATTCTTGAGCGCTTGTCCTTAACCAATTTATTCGCAAAAAATTGCATTTAACGGCGAAACTTGTTATGAATAAAAATTAATGTGAATTATACAATATATTTACCTATCAGTGCTATTTTTAACTTTCTTATATATTTTTTTCATATGTAAAACATGTGAAAGGCATCAATACCGATAAGTGGATTAATCAGGCATTTTCTCATTTATATGAGTCCAATCACCACTGGAATCACAATGATAACAAAGAAGGAACATATTAAGATTCACAGCTATCGAAATAAACCCTGGAGGGAAGGAAAAATGCGTAATTAGAACATTATCCACTTCTCCCGCAGTGTTTGATACCTGGGGTAAGTGTAAAATCTTTGAATTATTTGCTTTCTTGATACAAACCACTACCAATTGAATGGGATGAGTTTAATTGTATTATAATTGTCTCCTTTGATATAAATTTACTTGAAAAAAGAAAAATTGGTGCAAATAAGAATTGATTTTATGAATGCAAATATCAATTTTTCGCGAAACCTATAATAACAGTTCGAGCGTTACCCGTGTTAGTGTATGTATTATACAAATTTCAACATAGTATTAGTGTGAGCATCAAAGTATAACATTGCATAATGCTATGATGTGGTAAAAACTGTAAAGTATGTACAATTCCATTTTTTTTTTTGAGTCGGTTTTTACACTTACCCCCTTTTTCCACTTCCCCCAGTGTACCTTATAAACTAAGTTCAACGCAGATTTTTGGCAATGGCAAAACAACCATTGAGCCAGAAGTATACCAATTTCTTTTACCTGGGAGGGAAACAGGCGTTTCTTGCTGACCGGGCGACTACAGATGTAGCTGGAGAGTCTACAAGAGCCATGATGGGATAGGCTGCCAAAGGCGTATTGTGCTGGGAGGGAAACTGGCGTTTCTTGCTGATCGTGCGTCTGGGACAGAAACAGGTATCTACCGCTGACACAAGCTGGGAGAACCGATGTCAATGGAAATCCTCTTGTTGCCAATTTTAGGGAATCTTCCCTGCCGGAGTTCTGGGAAATTCATTCGCCAATAAATCTAGGTTGAAGGATCTTAGGAGTTCGGAAAATTTCCCTTCTTAGAATTCTAGGGGAATTGCTCTCCCTATTCCAGGTATTCTGGAATATTGCTTCTAGATTTCGCGGATTTCCTTCTTATTTAATTCTGCCAAATTTCTTCTCAAGGTACTCTGGGAATCTCATAATACAAGAATGCAGGGTTATTTCTTCTCTAGAAATTTTGGCGAATTCCTTCCCAGGAGTTCTGAGAATATATTCCTCCAGAAGTTAAGGAGATGTCTTTCGCCAATGATTTCTGGGAACTTTGAAAATTCGTGTTCAAGATTTCTAGGGAATCCCCGACTTATGAATTCTGGGCAGTGATGGGAAATGTCAAAAAAATGTCATGGCAATGCTATTACTAATTTTCTAATAACTTTTTCCAAAAGTCATTTACAGTTCGGATTTTTTGATTGACATGGAGTATTTAAAGAGTCCTAGAACTTTGTCGAACAGATCATTGTTCTAAATACAAAGTGTGAGCCATCAGAGCGAGATTAAAAAAATGTCACGGAATGTCATGACATTAATGTCATTTAACACTAATTCGGCTCTCACGTCGCCAATATCATGTTTAGAGAAATTACTTATTAGAAAAAGTTTTCGGGTCCTTTGAGGGCTACATGTTTACATGTAAAACAAAGTTATAAATGACTTGTGAAAAAAGTTATTAGCAAATTATTCTCATGAAATCGAAATGACATTTCCCGTCACTGATTCTGGGAAACTTATTTTCCAAGCACTTCGGGTTCTTCCACCTCCAGGAATTCCGGGGAATTATTTCTCCAGGAGCTCTGAGGACTTACTATCCAAGAATTCTAACTCCTCTCTCCTCTCAATCCAGGTATTCCTTTTGCCCGAAATTCTACAAGAATTGTAGAGTATTCTGGTTTTAGGATTTTTGGAGAATAACACTCTGCAAATTCCTCCTTCAAGAATTCTTTCCACAAAAAAACTCCGGAATGCTTATTCAGGACTTATTCGACCATCATAATCATGGGCAGGCACTTATTCAAGAATTTTGGGGAATTGACCCTCCAAAAGTTCAGAGCAATTGGTCTCTCACGATTTTTTGGGTACCCGTCTCCCAGAACTTAAGAGGAATTCCTCCTTCAGGAATTTTCAAGAATTCCTCCTGCGAGCTCCTGGGAGCTACTCACCTCAGCCCAGATATTCTAGATAATTCTTCTCAATCTCTGACAACTTTGGGGAATTTCTCCCTCACGAACTACTCGGAAATCTTGTCCCAGGGGTTGTCTTTATTCTTCTTTAGAAATTCATAAAGAAACTATAGAAAGAATTCCTTGGAGGAATTTTCTGCAGGAGCTTAAGTGAATCTTCTCAAGGTATTCCTGAAGGAATTCTTGAAGAAGCTCCTGGAGGGATTCTCGGAGGAATTCCTGGGGGATTTTTGCAGATTTTGTGGAAATTCCCAAAGAAATTAAGGAAAGAATTTCTCCAGAATTGTCTATGGAATTCGCAAAAGAATGTTGAATTTTATGGAGTTTCCCGGAGAACCTCATTCCGAACCAAGTCAACTCAAAAGGAATATAAATTAAAACAATAAACAAAAGTTGTTGTGAACAGGCATGGGAAATATCAAATTTTCAAAAAATCGAGGATGATCTAAACTCACCCGCGATCTTACTTTTGAATTATCAAGTGATAAAAACTCGCCAGCGAATAAGAATCATTTGGAAATCGTATCTTGATTTACAGCATTTACCGTTATATTTTGAACTCTTTTTCCTTACTACCATGAAACCATAACGTCAAATAGAAGCTATAACGGGACTGTTGACAATTAGCTGATATTAGTAAAGATTAATGTTTGAATGAAAATTCTGTGTTTATTATCGTTTGAGTGCAAAGTTTGAGAAGTTGTCGCCAGCAACAACACGCCTACTGTTTTCGCGTGAACATTTTTCGCATGAAAATTGCAATCATTATTGTCTGATAATGATTCAGCACAACACTGGTTGTGAAGACTTTTACTACTTACGTACCGACTGTTCTTTGTTCCTTTAAGAATTTTTGAGACTTTCTTTTTTTTGAAACTTTCTTTTTCTTTAATTCTGAAAAAGTCCTCCATCAGGAATTCTGCGAAACTCATATTACCTTTCCTTCTCTAGGGATTCTGCGGAATTTCTTCCCTGGAGTTTTAATGATTTATCCATTAGATTAGTAGAATTATTTCTCCAAGAAATCTAAAGAACTACAGCCTAACAACCACCTTAACCCAGGTATTCTCTAGATCCTCCAGATATGTTGGAGAAATTATTCTTGAGAAATTCTGGGAAATTCTTCTACATGAATTTCTGCTACAGAAGTTCTCCGGAATACTCATGCAAGAATTTCGGGAAATTGCTCCTCGCACGAATTTTGAAAAATCATTCCTCAATAAGGAAGTTCCTCCGCGGATCTTGACTAATTATTTACCCCAGCCCAGGTATTCTACATAATTCTTCTCACCAAAACCTCAGTGAAATTTATTCCTCACGACACGAATTATGAATGAATCTTCTACTTTAAATTATAAGAAATTTCTTCTCCATGTGATGAATTCCTTCGATAGGACTGAAATTCCTTATTAAGGCGTTTTAGGGATTCCCTTATCCAGAGTTTTTAAGGAATGAATAATACGTATCCCAGAATGTATGGATGGGAGAATCCTGGAATATTTTCTTTTTGAGTTCTTCAACGTTTCTGTAGGATTTTCACGTACCTCCTGCTAGAATTATCACATCTGATCTTTTCCGTATTGCAGCTTAGTGTTCATTAACCCTTTCAGGCCCAAACTTTTCTAAGCGATATTACGCAGTAAATTTGATATGTTCCATTTGTTTTCGTGATAAAGGAGAACTGAAAAAACAGGTTGAGATGGTTAGATGGAAATATTTTTTCGGGATGTACTAGATCATCCAAACTGTCCTTGAGTTAAGAACTTACGGTCTACGGCCACCACTCCAGCTTTTTTCGTCGCTTCAAGCTTGGATATGTATTCAACTATACCCATAATATATTTTTGTAGATCAGGAGACATGGTTAGATGGTTTTGGAATATCCTAGGTCATCCAAACAGTCCTTGAGTTCCGAACTTGCGATCTACAGCTACGAGACTAGATTTTCTCGTCACTTGAAACTTGGATATGTATTCAAGCATGATCATAACATATTCCCGGAGACCAGGAGACATAGTAAGCTGATTTTGGGACATCCTGGGTTATCCAAACCGCCATTAAGCTCAGAACTTGCGATCTACAGCCACCACTCTAGCTTTTTTCGTCGCTTCAAGCTTGGATATGCATTCATCCATATCCATAATACATTGCTGAAGATCAAGGGACAGGTTTAGATGGTTTTGGGATATACTGGGTCATCAAAACCGAGCCCACCCACGCAATCCAACAACACTGATGGAAGCAGCGAGCCCTCTTCTTTCATTAAATTGCGCTGTTCGAGCGTTTGTTTGAGAAACTACATACGTGCACGCACTTTGAAGAGCAATTATGGAGTACTGCTTACAGTTTTCGCACAGGAAGTGCCTGGGTGTTGCGTTTTACCAAAAACTATTGATCTGTATCGAAGAAAACGAAAGATTCGTTGCCAATTTGTTCAAAAACAGTTTATTGTTGTTATCTCGAAATTGTGTAAAATAGATATATGCAGTTTCTCAAACAAATGATTTATTTAGAAACTTTGAGTGACGAAAAAGCTAAATTCGCATCTGTAGATTTTCTCGAAATCTTGGATAGAATAGCTTGGAAGCCTCATATAATCTCAAAAATATCTTACGATATCCGTAGGCCCTCCAGAAGGTGTAATGGATGTAATTGAATGCATGTTGAAGCTTTCAGCACTGAAAATAGATTTTTTTTGCAACTGTAGATCACAAATTCAATCTCAAAGACAGTTTGGATTGTTCAGAATATCTCAAAACTATTTTACGATATCCGTTAACCTTCCGGGAAGTGTAATGGATATAATGGAATTTATATTGAAGCTTTGAATACCGAAAAGAGCTTCTAAGCAGCTGCAGATCTGTAGTCCTGAACTCAAGGATGGTTTGGATTGCCAAGAATATCGCATAACTATCTTACCATATCCGTTGAACTCCCGGGAGGTGTAATTGATATAACTGAACGGATATTGAAGCTTTGAGTACCGAAAACAGCTTCTAAGCACTCGTAGATCTCATGTCCCGAACTCAAGGAAAGTTTGGATTGCACAGAATATCTTAAAATTATCTTACGATATCCGTTGACCTCCCAGGAGGTATAATGGATATAATTGAATGCATATTGAAACTAGCTGAAAAACGATTTTCTTGCAGCTGTAAATTTCAAGTCCTAAACTCAAGGAATGTTTGGATGGCCTAGGACGTCCAAGGAAGTTAAAAAAAATAGTTTATTGTACATCACAGTAACTCTACGGATACTTTTGAATAAAAATCTTATTTTGATCTGCTAATACACCTCTTTCGTAATTTCACCGTGTTTATGACGTTCTACGTTGCCGTAGGGCATTAATCGCCCATGCCTAATATTTTCCCTGGAAGGGGAGTTAATTTCAAGCAATTTTGCTGAAGAGAGTGTTCACTTTTATCCATCGTGCGATTTTATACATCTATTTTTTTTTTTTGTTGGGGTCATATATCCCCATGGGCCTGAAAGGGTTAAACATTGCTACAGTTTTTAACTGCTAGGTTGCTAATGTCGAATTAGTTTTTAAAAAGTTCCAACCTAACTGCTTTTTTATTCGCTCAGGTTGAAACTAGGTTCGCACTAGTTCCAACCCCAAAGCTGTCGGGTTCGCACTGCGTTGTTTCACAGTTTCGCTCCAGGGTCACCAATACAACTGCACTTCAACTGTCAAAACCATATGGGTGGAATAAACAAACAGAAGGGAAAAGCAAACCAGAGTAAAACAAAAGTGTCTGTGCATTTAATAATTGAAATCCGTTTTACGGGAATCATTTATTCTTAATGATATTTGTCTACATTTGCACACTCAGTTTTTAATTCTGCACCTCGGCAAAAATCCGCACAGCCGTCTGCCCAGCAAAATAAAACTGATATCCCGGCAAAAATGACGTTTGTTAGCTGATTTTCGGCAAATTATTTGCTGATTTTCAGCAATTTTGACAAAAATCTAGGCAAAAAACATGTTTGCTGGGGCACGCCTGTGCGAAACTCGGTAAAAGTTTAACATTCTGCTGAGATCTCGGTAAAAAAAATTAAGTGTGTGCATTATATTTTAATTCCCTTTTATAGCATATTCAGATAACGAACATTTACGATATATTTGAGATAAGTTCAAGCGTATGGGTAAGCACCGCTAAAGAGTTCAGCGTAGGTGAAGAAAACGGCCCTAATCGCAGGAGAATTTGTATAATCAGAAATATAATGAGCTTTCGATAAATCATTTGTAATTTGCTCGCAAATTCTTCCATTGACATTGTACTTCTTCCATAAAAATCAATCGGTACTTCTTCAAAGAATATCTTCGTAAGTTCTTTCATAATTTTCATTGAGAATTCTGCCAAATTCCTCATAATTCTCCCAGGTTTTCCTCCTTGAATTCTTGTTTGCAATCCATTGCAAATTCTTCCAGCAATACATAATAGAAATATTTCACGCATTTCTTTATATTTTTTCAAGGAATACATTTGAAAATTCCTCCAAATATTCCTACGAAAGTTCCTCCAGGAATTCCTCCGAAAGTCCCTCCAAAAATTCCTCCAGAAGTCCCTCTAGATATTTCTTCGGAAGTCCATCCAGGAGTCACTCCGGAAGTTAATCCGGGAATTCCTTCCAAAATACTTCTAGAAATTATTCCGGAAGTTCCTCCAGGCATTGCTACGGAAATCCTTACAGGAACTCCAAGAGTCCCTTCGGAAGCCTCCCTCCAAAAATTCCCAGGGAAGTTCCTCCAGAAATTTCTCCGTAAGTTCCTCCAGAATTTTCTCCGAAAGTTCCTCCAGGAATTCCTTTAAAAAGTGCGTCCAGAAATTCCTCCGGAAGTTCCTCAAAGAGTCCCTTCGGAAGTCCCCAAGAGTTCCTTCGGAAGTTGCTCCAAAACTTCCCAAAGAAGTTCCTCCAGGAATTCTTTCGGAAGTTCCTCCAGAAATTCTTTCGGAAGTTCCTCCAGGAATTCTTTCGGAAGTTCCTCCAGGAATTCTTTCGGAAGTTCCTCCATGAATTCCTTCGAAAGTTTGTCCAGGAATTCCTCCGGCAGTTCTTCCAGAAATTCCAGGAACTTCCGGAAGAATTCCCGGAGGAACTTCCGGAAGAATTCCCGGAGGAACTTCCGGACGAATTCCTAGAGGAACTTCCGATAGAATTGCTGGAGGGACTTCCGAAGGAATTCTTGGAGGAACTACCGAAGGAATTCCTGGAGGAATTTCCGAAGGAATTCCTGGAGGAACTTCCGAAGGAATTTCTGGAGGAACTTCCGAAGGAATTCCTGGAGGAACTTCCGAAGGAATTAAAGGAGGAACTTTCGGGGGAATTCCTGGTGGCACTTCCGGAGAAAATGCTGGAGGAACAGAGGAATTCGTGGAAAAATTTGCGGTGGAATTCCTGCAGTAACTCCGGAGGAATCCATGTCTTTCCTTGTGCTATACGAGGTATTCTTGGAAGGACTTTCGGAAGAATTCTTGAAGGTTTTTCGGAGGATTTTGTGAATGCGATTTACTGAAGGAACGTCCGGAAAAAAATTTGAGGAATTTTTCGGAGGAATTCCTGAAGAAATTTCCAAAGAAATTCCTGGAGGACTTTTCCAGGGATTTTCAGCAAAAAGGAGGAATTTCGGAATGGATTCCTGAAAGAACTTCCAGAGTAATTCCTGAAGAAATTTCCGAAGGAATACCTGAAGGAATTTCCGAAAAAACTTCCGGGGGAAGTCCAGAAATATTACTAAAAGTTTCCGGAGGAATTCCTGAAACCCGATGGAGTAATTGGGAGCAGAAAGAAAAGGAGAAAAACAGCAAGAATTTTCATAAAAACTTCTGCTAAAAATTCCTTAATAGTTCTTTTAGGAATTCCCGGAGGAAAACCAGAACAATTCTTGGCAGAACTCCGGGGTATTGGAGGAGAAACTCCTGGGCAAATCAAAAATATGTACTGAAGAAACTTCGATAAAAAATGTTGGTTGTAATTAATTAAAAATATTTGGAGGCTTATCTGTAGGAGTTAAATAGAAAATCCGTGATGTGTTTTACAAAACATACATTAATTTCTTAATCCATTCAAAAGTAAATTTCGCAGTTCGCTAAAATCAGAGCGCGTACTTGAGTGTTTTTATTTATCACGATCTGATTCCATGAGCTGCCAATGCACTGGTGAAGTCCGGTGCGGGGATCATATGTTTCAAATCAAAACAAACACGATGCCACGCACACCAACATATCCAATGACAGATGGAACTGAAAACGTTTTTTTATTCCGGGTTCGGGTTGGCACTGACCCAGGTTTAAAAACGAATTCGACATAAGTAGATTTACAATTTTTGCATGTGTTCTGTGTCATAAAACTGACACGATGATGCTCATGGATTTTTTTTTTATGAACCTTAAGTTAATCTTCTTTTTGGAATTTTAAAACATTTTTTGCCTTTCACGTATTTTTTCCTAATTTTTGAGTGAAAATCTTCTGAACATTCGAGAGAAACACTTTCAAATTCTTTTCAATAATCCGAGGGAATTTATTATAACATTCCAAAGGAAATTCTTCTGATTTCCTGAAGGTACTTTTGTTGCCTTTTCGAGAAAAATTCTTCTGAATTTTCAAGGCAATTTTGTCCGATATTGCTAGGAAAATTTTTATTTTTGCTTCTGGATTTCCAAAGAAATGTTCTCCTATCCAGTTAAGACAAAATCACAGTTAAGACAAAAAACGTTATTCTGGTTTATTCGCTCTGAATTTATTGTAATTTCTTTTAAAATTTCTTCATTTTGCGATGCGTTCAGATTTTTTCCAGAATTTTCTCTTGGATGAAAAATCAACCCTCATCACTTCAGGTATAAATTCAAAATTATTCTAACATGTTGTAAAAAAATCTTTCATGTTTGTTATAGCCGTATTGAGATTTCTTTCGATTTTTTTTAATTATTACTCTAAAGATTCCATTCCAAATTCCTTAAAATATCCTTTTATGATAATTTCACATTCAGAATCCTTTCGGGATTTCGCTATGGATTTGATTTTAGCAAATAGGGATTAAAAAGAAGAAGTAAACGGGACTAAACCTTCAAGCTAGTTCAAAACATTTTCAGTAATGTGCATTTTGTGTTCAAAATATTTAGAAATACCAATGACACCGCCTGGTTAGTTCGGTAACCGTATAATGAGGCCATAATGGCAGATCTCCATCCACAACTGCACAGACGTTCGTTTCCGTCTAATATAAACAATTGCACACGTTGCGTTCGACAATTCTCAACCATAATATACCACCGCCCTTGTCTTCCTTGCCCGGGGCGCAATTATAACTTTAATGTCCCGAACAAACGTGCATGCTCCACGGCGGGATCCATTTGTGAAATTCGGCGTGGATTTTGGCAGGTTGTTTGTTCGACAAAATTTTCCCTATAATGTAAACATTTCATCCGAATCCGCCTATCGGTGGCGGCGGCGGCGGAATCCTGCGGCGATAGTTTGTTCTAACGCAGTGGGTTGGCGTGTCGTCGTGTTCAAGAAACGGAGATTTAATGGGTGGAAGCTGTGCACCAGCAGCGAGCAAGCAGCCAGCGCAGCGTCATAAATCGTGAAGGCGTTTTTGCCTGGTGTGCGTGTGTGTTCCTTTCGGGTGGTGGGGGATGTGTCTCGTCGAACAAATGCCAGCTGCGAAGTTCCTTGGCGCTCCAGACTTCGACAATATGCAGGAATGCAACGTTGACCACGACGACGTGATGTTTCAATGGCTGGTACACCGAGCTTGCGTGCCCGTATCTGTCGTAAATATTTACTTTAATCAGCAATATTTTTATTCACAGCTCTAAACCCCGTCGTCCATCGGTATCGTCCAATCATTGCCAGTGGTTGACGGGCCGAGTGGCTGAATGACTGACTGACTGACTGGGTTTGTGGCATTACATTATTGATATTATTTGACACACGTTTCTCCGGTCATGGATTATGTGTTTGAATTCGCTACCGAGTCATAGCGGGGCAGAAGCCGACCAATAATTGAATCAAATCAGTTTCGATAGAACTTCATGTTACAAAAACTTCAGCTTGGTCGTTCCTTGAATAAAAAAAAACACATAACCATGGAATTCCAGAGGTTCAGAAGTTTCGCCCAACCTAAACGGGGATCAGCCCCAGTGTGCGAGTCGAATGCATGGCGGTGTTCGCCGATTTGTTTGTTTTTGCATTTTTGCCCGTCGCTAGTAGGCACAGTCAGTGGTTGGTGGATATTTTTGCTGACTGCAAAACTTCGATGCATGCGGCGTAGACTATCGGGTACTTCACCTACTCAACTGTGCCCAACAGTCAGTGGCAGCATGCATGTATATGGGAACATGCAGAATGGGCTCTTTATTTCTGGCGGCGGAATGTTGCGAGCAATCGATTTCCAGGAATTTTCCGAAAGGTCCGCATAATGGGAATCGGTCGATGATGATGGGTCGTCGTCGTCGACGGTGCGGAATGTGGGATACTCAACAAAATGGCATTTTGCTGTAAAGTTGAATGCTGTAACTGGGACGAGCGGTAGAACCTTTTCAAAAATTCAGGGCAGGTAATATGAGTTATGTTTTTATCGATGTTGGGGAAATTATTCATGAAATGCTGCTATGTTATGGCGACATCGACATTGTTCCAGGAAATAGCACAAATCTGCAATGGTTTAATACAACGAAAATGATGGAATTTTCTATTCCCAATGAAGTAATCAACCTCTCGATTGCATATTTTTATTTTCAATTGTCCTTCAAAAATTGAATTCGTTTCTTTGTTTACTACACACTATGATTCACCTTTCCATAATTTACGATCAGAATTTCTGAGGTTTTAAATCAAATAAAATTCCAAATGCATCATGAATGATCTTATGCGAAACCAACTCGTCGCTTACGTACGGTACTGTCCAACGAGTACTGTGCCAAAAACGCTTAATGCTTAATGAGTTATATGTACCTCGCATTAACTCAACAAGTACTCGCGCAATGATGATCGCAATCGGCTCGAAACTGTTTGTAACCCGCCAAGTAACGCACCTCGGCTCCACCATTCCGCCGAAACGGAGATACCTTGACAGTGCGGTAATCCAATCCAAAACCACCACCACCACCAGTCCGATCCGAATCGGTTTGGTTTTCTTTTCCGCCGCTGAATGGCTGGACACATTTATTTTTGTGTGTTTCGGCGGTTGTTGTTTTGTGTAAAGCACGAATTATTGTGACTTCGTGCGTGTGTTTGTGGCCCTGTGTGTGTGCCACTGACGACTGTTGTAGTACACGGACGGTTTAGAAGAGTTGAGTTGAGGAGGATAGGTTTCCAAAAATTGGCGCGCCTGCTGCTCGCGGAATTAATATTGATGACGAGTTTCGAAACGGAGGTAATTAATCAAGTGGGATTCATTGCGCGCTGTGGATGAAATTGGTTGGATGGCGGGACGCACAGTAGTTTCGGTAGTTAAGTACGGTTTCCGCAGGTGTGCGGAATGGAAGGGAGGGAGCGGGTGAGGGTAGGAAGGGAAGACACATGTGCTCGACATGCCAGCTTGTGGGTGGTTTTCCTGATGAAAGGTATGAAGGTTATTGGATGTATTTGCTTTAGAGCGTAGAATAGGTTTCTTTCATAAACTGAAAGAGTAATAAAAGTCTCAAGTGATTTAGCTTCAGAGAAATTTGAAATGCTGTTGAAGGAAAGAATGTCATGAGAAATTCAGAAAGAATTTTGGAATTGTTTGAGCTGCAATCGTGTTAATAATTGAGTTCGAATTTCGTAAGATTGCAAGCCTGAAATATTTTTCCATACCGAACAAAAATGATTTTATCCAATTCTACTGATATTTAGGGTGGGTGTACCAATTGTCGCCATACATAAGAACAACTATTTTTTTAAAAAAATAAGTAAAAGGCATGTGGGTGGACTTTATATATCAAGCGAAAGGTTTTACTTCCTGCTCCTTAGAACAGATGTGAAAACCACAATAACATTAGTTATAATCATCAAAATTGATTAATCCATAATGGGAACGCATGCACCAGTTGTGGCACTATTCTTAATTTTGGTTCCTTATTTGGCAAATCCCATTGTTTTCTTATTATTATTATTTATTCAGACTAAGGCCGAAGTAGCCTGTGCGGCAGAGATGCATCCTGAACAGAACATGAGCCATTTTGAACTCTGAACACAGTTCAGTGTGCACTGGGTTAGTACGCAAGCAAAACGATCATGGTAACTAAGATTCCTAAGATTTGGAACTATGCAAAAACATACGAACGTGCTTGATTTCTATCCGGTAAATGCCCACGTGTTTCATTACTAGCCGAAAAATGAGTAGCATGCCGTCGCTTGAGTTTGTTTTCCTAGGATACAAGTTGCTAAGTAAGGTCAGTGCTCTTGAACAGTGTGCAGTGTTCAGAACGTTTTGAACACGAACACGCGTTCTCGTGTTCAGACGCATCTTTGCTGTGCGATATATACAGGGCTGGTAGCGATGAATGCCATTCAAAATAGTGACTTAGTGACCATCGATGACTAAAAAAGTGACCAAATAGTGACTTTCAGTTGCAAAAAATGTGACCAAATAGTGACTTTTGAATGAAGTTTATAACCAGATAGTGAGCTACAAGTTGCATTAGCATTGTTACGGTTTAATTCGTAGACTGTAAACTAGTGATATTCATGTTTTTCTTTTGAAATGCTTATCTAGAATGCTATTAGAAATCAATAAAAGACAAAAAAGAAAAAAAAATCATGAGGATTACTGCTACTGGGTACGCCTATCTTCACGGTAACCAGAAAGAGGATGGAACTTAGCAAGAGGCCAGTGAATTAGCGACATCCTTATAAGTACCATGGAGTTCGATATTGAGGAAGTTATTCGTTGGTTCATCCAGAAGCTAGCAATGTGACCATGACCGGTGTCACAGAAACAGGTAGTGGGTTACTAGTTTATAATTTCAATAACGATTTTGAAGCAAGTTCTACACTGCCGTCATACGCATATTTGTCCTATGTTTGCTGGGATTTCCTATGTACATGGGACATTTATGCGTTTAATGGCAGTACAACATTGTGGTAATAATGTTTAATACGAGCTCAAAGTTTGAAAATCGTGAAACTTCAAAACAATGGTATAAAATTATTTAATTGATTCCTAGACAGATAATTATTTGAACTCACAAAGCTATAAAGCTTTTTAGAAAGTAGTAGTTTAAAAAAAATTAAAATACGATTTTTTTTACAATAACAGTTGTAGGAGTTAAAAGTAGGTTAAGAAGTTAACCCTAAGTACACTGCCCCCACTCGCATATCAGTCCCATACTGTTTTTCCGCATACACTTTGAAGTTCCAAATTGCATCTTCCATATAAAACTTCAAAAAATCCAATAAATTGAAACATCAACCATTTGAAATTTTGATAAGTTGTTCATTATTCAATAGATTACCGTGAAACGATTTAGTTTGATTGAAATTGTTTAGATCCGTGCAATCAGGTCATGTAAATTCTTAATGTGACTGTTATGCGGGTATTTTCAATATAATATTTTTCAATAATTAAATATGAAATAATTTCAATTTTAAATATGCTTTAGGGAATTGCGGAAGTACATAAGAAATGAACACTATTCCTTAGGTTAACTCAAAAGTGATAAAAGTCAAATGTTATACGAGTGGGGGCACAGTAAAATTGAACCAAGCGAACACCCGCGTTAGTAAAAATGAGCGGCGCCGTGTCACTTTCTGATTTTTTTCAAAGAATCCTGTAATCAAGCAACATTTTTCTTCACGACCTCCTGCACTTGATCCGCAACTCGATTGCAAAATCTGTTTTTTATGCACAGTCAAAACGCTATCTAGCTTGGCCTGTGCCAGAATGTGCTTGAAAACAATCATAAACGACTTTTAAGTACTTTCTATTGACGCCCTATTAACGCTTATTATTTTTCCTGATATAGAGAAATCTCACTCGACATCAGCGTTGCAGCTAAAACTGTGTTCACTATCTTAGTAACAGGAAGAAATTTACGCTTTCCTAAAGCAGTTTTTTTTATAAAAAATCTCGATTTTCTGCGATTAGATTGGGGGCATTTTTTGCATCCCAACCTAATTAAAATTTTAATTATTGATTGTTTTTTGTGTGAATGTTTACTGGAAAGGCACGTTTGAGTTGGAAATTATAAAGCCACTCCACTTGTATGGAGCTTCATATAAAAGTGGTGGCTTTATAATTATTTCCAACTACAACAATCATTAACTAAAAATGTAGGTCGTTTTAGGCAGGGATGCCAAAAATGTCCTCAATGTGATCGCTCGAAATCGAGATTGTGATCCTCAAACATGACCAATCTGTATAAAAATTAGCAATTGTTTTATAATTATCTGCTGGGCTGTACACTTGGCGCTTTTTTGGAGCATATTACTTCAAATTTATATATTGCTACTATTGGTTGATAATAAATATAGGTACAAATTATTTTTATTTTGATTTTTTTTCACAACAGGCTGTGCAAAAATAGTGACTTTAGTGACCATTTTCCGAAAAATAGTGACTTTAGTGACTTTTGGATGCAAATAGTGACTTTTTAGTGACTAGACTTGAAATAGTGACCAAGTCACTAAAAAGTGACTCGCTACCAGGCCTGTATATAAGAGTCTTCTCCATTCGGCGCGCCTGTTTATATCGTGCCTCGTTCGCCCTCGTGCGGTGTTGCAGCAATCTCGCCCATGCTGCATTCTTCTCTTCCACCAACTGCTCACATTCGCCATCATACCAGTCGTTTCGGGCACCGTGCCAAGTGCAGCGGTTGCGGTGCTACAAATGGCGGATCGAATATCTCTCCAGCCATCTTCAAGAGACGCTGCGCCTAGCTGCTCTTCCGTTGGGAGTGCCACTTCCAGCTGCTGCGCGTATTCTTGGGCTAGTATACCGTCTTGTAGCCGCCCAATGTTAGGCCGCGGCGTCCGACGACGCGTGTTGTATACCGTCGAGAGTGTTGAGCGCAGACATACTGCAACGAGGTAGTGGTCGGATTCAATATTCGCACTGCGGTAAGTGCGGACGTTCGTGATGTCGGAGAAGAATTTACCGTCGATTAGAACGTGGTCGATTTGGTTTTCCGTTGGTTAGGTGATCTCCATGTGGCCTTGTGGATATTTTTGCTGGTAAAGAAGGTGCTTCGGACTACCATTCCGCGGGAGGCTGCGAAGTTTATGCATCGTTGGCCGTTGTCATTCGATACGGTGTGCAGACTATCCGGTCCGATGACCGGTCTATACATTTCCATCCTTCCTACCTGTGCGTTCATGTCACCGATGACGATTTTGACGTCCCGCAGTGGGCATCCATCGTATGTCTGCTCCAGCTGTGCATAGAACGCTTCTTTCTCGTCGTCGGGTCTCCCTTCGTGTGGGCAGTGTACGTTGATGATGCTATAGTTGAAGAAACGGCCTTTAATCCTCAGCTTGCACAACCTTGCGCTGATTGACTATTAAGCCGGTTCTCAGCTCGTTGGTAGTGCCAGAGCTTTGGTAGAAAGTAGCCGCGCGATGCCCGCTTTTCCACACTTTCTGTCCTATCCAGAAATCTCCTGCAGCGCCACGACGCGACGTCGAAGTTGCGGGGATGTAATTCATCGTAGATCATCCTGTCGCAACTTGCGAAACCTAGCGACTTGCAGTTCCATGTTCCAAGCTTCCAATCGTGATCCTTTAATCGTCGCCTAGGTTTTGCCGATTATATCGAGTCGCATTATTTATATTGTTTGTAATTATTGGTTTTCCAGGCGGCTTATTGGGCCTGTGCAAACCTATTGTCTCGTTGGAGGGCCGCCGTGTCAGGGCTGTTTAGCGTCCCACCTAACACCAGGACTTGGGCTTGTGCGCTTTGAGCGCCACACGGTCGTTTTGGTGGGGCTTACTTGCGGATACATTCAGCTTTTTAAAAGGAATTTAACAGGGCCCACTGCCAAACCCCACCACATCCTAGGCAAGCCCAACAACTCGCAGATGGCCTTGGGAGGGATCGTCAAGCCCTTGAACCCTGCTGCCTCATTGTTTTCTAATGGGATTGGCCAAATAGGGACAAATAAGGACGTCAAAAATTAAACAAAATCAATTTTTACAATTATGCTTTGCTTGTTTTGGAGGAGATCAAAGGTTTTATCGTATCATATGGATATGCATTATCGATATGAAGTTGATTTGTGGTGATTTGATTGGCCATTTGGCATATAAATCACTAGTGCGACAACTGGTACATCTAGCCTATGTATATTTAATGTCATGTTCAAAAGTGTACAAATGTCGACACGAGTATTCCATTGCTTTGGGTTTCGATTAAACCCAACTAAACAAGAATTTTGAGATTTCAAAAAAATCAAGCAATTAATTTTATTGAAATCCTTGCAATCCCTCCGAATAATTTTTTTTTTCAACAAAAAAAAATTCGGAATCAGAACACAAGCTAGCAACATTATGGGAAAATGTCTGAATCGTCCTCAGAAAATTAGAAGACAAATAAGAAAAAACGAAAGAGTAGTATCTTACTGAACAGAATATTCAAACGATTGGGCTTGTCTTATTTCTCGGTTCAATTCAAATTCGAATTTAGCCGAGCTCCTCCTCCCTCGTTTGAATGTGTTTAATGTTTGAAATGCGTCAAAAGAAATTTTAAATTATAATTATTTTATACACAAATATAATTTTCCATAAAAACAAATCCGTTCGACCTTCGATGAAAAATTGTCAAATTTTGTTGAGAATTTGAATTTTGTTCATGAAGAGTACAGAGGTTGGGGCGACTTTTCCGTTCAAAATAATCATCATGTAGTCCTTGCTCTACTCGGTCTCGTTCTCAGGTTTAGCAGAATATTTTACAGATACTGATCTTGTACGTTCAACTTGTGTAAATTCTAGCAGACTTTTTCTTAGTTCCGAAAAGAATTTGCCCAAATTCCGATATGAATTTGTTTAAACTGGTAGAGGAATATATCTGAAGTTGTATATAAATTTGGTCAAATTTCTATAGAAATCGAGTCTTAAGGTCTGAGGGTTTTCCGTTAAAAAAGCACGTTGTAGCTTACTTTGAGAAAGAAAATCGCACGATTTTTGCCCGTCAGAATGAAGCTGTTAAACAAATAAGGCAGATAAAACAAATATCACGAATATGACAAATAAAACGAATAAGACAAATAAGACCGTGGACATTCTTGGATGAATATCAAAGGGAATTCATGGAGAAATATTCGTAGGAATATCTAGAGGAGTAGCGGAGGAATTCCTGGAGATATATCCGAAGAAATTCCTGGAGAAGTATTCAAAAGAATACCTGGAGGAATATCCAGAAGAATTCCAGACGATTTTCTAGAAAAAAATATCGAAAGGATTTCCTGGAGGAATATCAGGATGAATTCCTGGAGGAATATCCGAAGGAATATCTGGAGGAGTATTTGGAGGAATTAATGGAGATATATCCGGAGGAATTCCTAGAAGAATATTCGAATGAATTCCTGTTGAAACATCCAAAGGAATTCCTGGAGGACTATTCGGAAGATTTCCTGGTGGAAAATATGGACGGATCCCTGTAGAAATATCTGGAGGAGTATTTAGAGAAATTTCTGGAGATATATTCGTAGGAATTCCTGGAGAAATATCCAAAGGAATTCCTGGAGGAATATCCGTTGGAACTCCTGGAATATCCGAAAAAAAAACTTGGACGAATTCCTGAAGGAATATCCTAAGGAATATTTGAATGAACATTCGGAGGAATTCGTAGAGGAATATCTGGACGAATTCCTGGAGGAGTTTTCGGAAAAGTTCTAGGAGGAATATCAGAAGAAATATTCGGAGGCACTCTTGGAATAATATTCGGACGAATTCCTGGAGGAATATCCGGAAGAATTCCTGAGGTAATATCCAGTGGAATTCCTGAACTAATATTCAGTGGAGTTCCGGAAGAATACCCGAAGGAATTCTTGGACGAATATCCTGACGAATTTATGGAGGAATATCCGAAGGTATATTTGGAGGAATGTTCGGAGGAATATCTGGAAGAATTCTTGGACGAATTTCGAGAGGAATATCCGAATGAAGAATGTCCAGTGAAACTCCTGGAGCAATATTTAGTCGCATTCCTGGAGGAATATCCGGAAAAATTTCTTGAGGAATATCCGGAAGAGTTCCTGGAAGCATATTCAAAGGAGGGGAAGGGTCGTTTGGCCGAAAGCCATTTGGCCGAACAAACTATTAGGCCGAAACCCATCTGGCCGATAGGGTCATTTGACCGAAAGGGTCATTTGGCCGAAAGAGTCATTTGGCCAAATAGGTCATTTTAAAAGTGAGAAATTAGGAGTGAGAAGAGAGACGTCTCAATTATCATTCCTCATTTCTCACTGTAAAAAGAGAGAACCGTGAAGTGAGTAGTAAGGCGTCTTACTTCTCACTCTTCATTTTTCTCTATTCACTGTAGAAAGTGAGAAGCACGAAGTGGGTAGTGAGACTCACTACTCACTTCACGCTTTCCACTTTTTACAGTGAGAAGTGCGGAATGTGAATTGAAATGTCTCTCTTCTCACTCCTAATTTTTCTCTTTTCATATGAGCTATTCGGTCAAATGTCCTATTCGGCCTAATGACCCTTTCGACTAAACGACCCTTTCAACCGAATGACCGTTTCGCCCAAACGACCCTTTCGTCCAAATCATGTTTCTCCTAATGGTATATTCGGCTGAAAATTTTTCAGCCTGTAGCATTCAGCCAAATGGTATTCGCCAAACGGCCCTTCCCCCCGAAGGAATATGCGGAGGCACTCTTGCAGGTGGAGGAATATCCGGTAGACTTTCTAGAGGTATATTCGAAGGAATTCCTGGAGGAATATCCGTATTGTTTCTTGAGGAACTCCTGAGGAATATCCGAAAGTATACCTGGACCTATAGGGGGAATATCAGGAAAAAAGTATTTGTCTTATTTGTGATATTTTTCTCTTCTCTATTCTATAGTTTAAACTATTCTGTCAGGTTTTTGTATACAAATTTGT
This sequence comes from Armigeres subalbatus, assembly GCF_024139115.2. NCBI lineage: Eukaryota > Metazoa > Arthropoda > Insecta > Diptera > Culicidae > Armigeres > Armigeres subalbatus. Next base: position 102,368,416 of record NC_085139.1, on the reverse strand, counting down.
TAGCAATTTGTCTAAACTTCGTTCAAAATTTAATTGAATTTTGTCATAATCTTTTTGATGATAGACAATAGAAATTTTTTTTATCACGGATTGATTTGAATTACAACAGAAATTTGCCCCCTATTCTTGTCTACATTCTGCAAGAAGATTCCTTTTAATGCCGTCAGGAATTTTTGTTGTTACCGAGAGAAATTCTCTATCTCTACAGGATTTATTTCAAATTTCAAACGAAAATTGTCTTTATTTCATATTAATTTAAATTCCGTTGATAATTTGTCAGAATTATGTTAGGAGTTTGTCCAAAATCGTTCAGAACTAGTCCGGATTCCGCAAATTGTTTGTTTTCGTTACCAGGGTCGGGTTTGGGTTTGGAAAATTAGAACAATGTCGGGTTCGGGTCGGGTGTTTAATAAATAAAGTATTGAATATTTTCTGGTAATTTGAAGGCTTGTTCGTTGTTTGGGCCTATACCCTTTTGAGTGTAAAGAGATATATGAAATATCTAGTTTGAGTTTTCCGCCAAAAAATTCGTTCGGGTCCAGCTCGGATATAAGACTGCAAAAATTGTCGTGTACGGGTCGGGTTCGGGTTCCATAAGATTTTTCATTCCGGGTTCGGGTCGGGTCCGGGTTTGAAAGGAATTTCTAAATCGGGTGCGGGTTTACAAAATGTGAAACCCGACCATCTCTATTCGTTTGTCTCTATTTGTTATGGATTTGTCTAAATCCGATGAAAACATTTCTCGCTTAACTTTTCAAAAGGACCTAAGTAACATTTTTTTCATGAATTAATTTGTATACTGCAATCAATAGCTTTCATGTTGTTCTGTTGATTGCGCTATTCAAATTAATTCATGAAAAAAATGTTACTTAGGTCCTTTTGAAAAGTTAAGCGAGATTTGTTTAAATTCGTTTTACAATACATCTTAATTCCTTTACATTTGTCCAAATTCTTTATGGAACAGCGCCTCTGTTCAAAAGTTTTCAAAATTTACTTCGTCTGAAATTTCTCTAATTTGTCAAAATTTTGTTCGAGAGATTTCAATTCTGATTGGAATTCTGAATTTTCAATTCTTCAGAAATCTCGTTCGGCGTTAATGTGGATTCCCGAACATAAATTTCGATAGAAATTTCTCTGAAATTCCCTTCGAAATTTCTCTTAATTTTGTTAAGAATTTGTCGAGATTTCGTTCAAAATTTGTCGAAATTATGTTCGGAATTTGTCGAAAACTCCGTTCGAAGTGTGACTAAAATACATTCAGGACGTTGCTGTTTTTTTTAGATTACGCTCGAAATTTGTCGGAGTTCCAATTGAATCGAATTTGTAATCGGAATTTGTCGAAACGTCGTTCGGAATTTGCTAAAACTCCGTTCGAGCTTTTTCTGAACACCACTGCTTTTTGAGATTTGCAGACCCCTCTCCTTATTCTGTCACTAGTATGTGTACTGTCACAAAATCTTAGACCCCCTTCCCCTAGAACTTGTGACGTCATTATTTGACGACCCCTTATCTGAAATTCCGTTCGGAATTTGTTGAATCGCGTTTAAAATTTGTCAGAATTATGTGTGGATTTTGTTCGAAATTTGTCACAATTTCGTTCGAGATTTTTCTGAAATTCCGTTTGGAATTTGTCTGAAATTTTATGGAATGTTTCTGATATGCCGTTCGAAATGTGTTTACATGTTATAATTTTTTCGTAGTTCGGAACTTGTCAATAATTGTTCGCAATTTGTCGAAATTCTGCTCTGAATTTGTCAAAATTCTGTTAAAATTTGTCGGAATTCGGTCCTTAATTCATTTCAATCCTTTTTGGAATTTGTCTGAAATTCCTGGAACTTTGTCTGAAATACCGATCGATTTTTTTTTTCTAAAATTCTGTTCGGAATTTCTCAAATGTGTTAAAATTCCATTTGGATTCATTGAAGTTCTTTTCAGAATTCAACTAAATCTTGTTCAAAATTGGTCGAAAATGAAATTTGGTCGGTATGAATTTATCGCAAGTGGTTAAAATTTCTTTCGGAATTTGCAAATTTTTTTCTGATATGCAGTATGGACTTTGTCCAAAATCCTCTTTGGAATTTGTCAAATTTTAGTTCTTTAGTTCTTATTAATATTCTATTCGGAATTTATTGAAATTTTATTCCAAATTTGTCTGAAATTTTTGGAGCTTTATCTGAAATGCCAATTGAATTCCTGTTCCTGCCAATTAAATTCCCAATTCTATTGAAGTCTGCCGAATTTTCAATCGGAATTTGCCGAAATTTGTTAAAATCTCGTTCGGAATTTTCTAAAATTTCGTTCGAGAATTTCCTGAAATTTCTTTTGTAGTTTATCTGAAATTCCGTTCAGAATTTGTCTGAAATTTAATTCCGGGTTTTTTCTGATATGCCGTTTGGACATTGTCCAAAATCTTGTTAAGAATTTGTCAAAATTATGTATGGATTTTGTAGAAATTTCCGTTCGGAATTTTTCAAAATTTAATTTTTGATTGGTTGAAATTGGAATTTATTGAATTTTTTTCTATTTTTTTTTTCTGAAATGTCGATCCAATTTTGTTTAAAATTCTAAAAATGTTCGAATTTGTCAAAACTAGTTTGTTTGAAATTTCGTGGATATTGTCTGAAATTCCGTTCGAAGTTTTTCGAAGTCATAATTCTGTCAGGAATTTCTCAAATTTGTCCTAATTCCGAATTGTCGAAATTTGTCTAAATCTTTTCCCGAATTTGTTAGAATCGCAGTATTTCTGAGGTTAAGTTCGTTTGAAATTCCTTTCGGAATTTGTAAAAATTTTGTTCGGAATCTGTAAAAGAAATCGTTCGGTATTTGTCGAAATTATGTTCGGAATTTGTCGGAAATTCCATTTGGAGTGGGTCTAAAATTCCTTTCGGGCGTTCCTGTTCGGAGTTTTTTTGAAATTTCGTTCGGAATTTGGTCGAATTCCAATTGATGTTTTTCGAATTTTCAATCCGAAAATGTCGAAATTTGTTGAAATTTCATTCGGAATTTGCAAAATTTTCGTTGGTAGTTTATTCGAAATTCCGTTCGAAGTTTTTCATTCATTATTTTTTTGAAATGCCTTTTGAAATTTATCAAAATTATGTTTGAACTTCGTCGAAATTTCAATTCCGTTCGGAATTCGTCAAATTTTTGTTCTTAATTGGTTGAAATCCTATTCTGACTTTATTGAAATTTTATTCTGAATTTATCTGAAATTTTTGGATCTTTGTCTGGAATGCCGATCTAGTTTAGTCTAAAACTCAAAAATTGTTCAGAATTTGTCAAAACTTCGTAGTTTGTTTGAAATTCCATTTGGATATTGTCATTCGGAATTTTTCAAATTTGTCAAAATTCCATTCGGTATTTGTCGAAGTTCTGTTCGGAAATCAACTAAATCTTGTTCAAAATTTGTCGAAATTCCTTTCGGAGTTTTTCTGGATTAAGTTCGCTTTTTGTCTGAAATTCCGTTTTGAATTTGTAGAAATTTTGTTCGATTCTTTTTTTAAATTCCATTATAAATTTATAGAAATTCTTTTCAAAAATGAAATTTGTTCAACATTTGGCTGAAATTTCATTCGGGATTTTTCTGCAATTTTAATCGAACTTTGTCTAAAATTTCCGTTTGGAATTTGTTTAAAAATTTTTTCTTGATTTTTTTTCTAAGTTTAAATTTGTCAAATCTTTCCCTGTTCCTATTCGAAATTTGTCGGAATTCCGATTGAAGTTTGTCAAATTTTGTTCAGAATTTGTTAAAATTTCGTCCGAGATTTTTCTGAAATTTAATTCGGGATATTTCTGCAATTCCATTCGAACTTTGTCGGAAATTCCGATTGGAATGACAAATTCTGTGCGTAATTTATCGCAATTTGTCGAAATTATGTTCGGAATTTGTAGGAAATTCGGTTCGCAGTGTGCCTAGAAATCCTTTCGGACGTTCCTGTACGGTTTCTTTTTTAGATTTCGTTCGAAATTTGTTAGAAATTTCATTCGGGGTTTTTCTGAAATGCCGTTTGGACTTTGTCCAAAATCTCGTTCGAAGTTCCGTTCGGAATTTGTCAAAATTTAGTTCTTAATTGGTTAAAATCCTATTCGGAATTTATTGAAATTTCTGTTCTGAATTCCTCAAATTTGTCCAAATTCATTCGGTATTCGTCGAAGTCTGTTCGGAATTTATCTAAATCTTGTTCAAAATTTGTCGAAATTCCTTTCAGTGTTTTTCTGGATTAAGTTCGCATTTTGTCTGAAATTCCGTTTGGAAGTTGTAGAAATATTGTTCAAAATTTGTTTAAATTCCATTCAAAATTTATCGAAATTCTCTTCGAAAAAGAAATTTTGTTCTAGATTTGTCTGTCTTTCATTCGAGATTTCTCTGCAATTCCATTCAAACTTTGGGTGAAATTCTGATTGGAATTTGTCATAATTCTGTGTGGAATTGGTTTGAAATCCCTTTCGGATTTTTTTTTTCTAAATTTTGTTCGGAATTTCTTACGGTAATTGTTGGAAATTTCGTTTGGATATTGTATGAAATTCCGTTCGGAATTTGTCCAAAATTTCTAAAATTTGTCAAAATTCCATTCAGCATATTTCGAATTTGTCAAAATTCCATTCGAAATTTGTCGAAGTTCTGTTCGGAATTCGTCTTAAATTTCGTTCGAAATGTTTCTAAAATTCCGTTCGAAATTTGTTTAACATTTCGTTCGAAATTTTTCCTGAAATTCTTTTCGGACTTCGATTGAAATTTCATTCGGAATTTTTCAATTTTATCTGTTCGGAATGTGACAATTCAAAGTTTTATTCGAATTTATCTGAAATTCTGCTTTTTTCCCCTTCGGGATTCCGTTCGTGATTTTTCTTAAATTTCTTTTTAAAAATGTGTATAAACTACGTTAGAAATTTGTCTAAACTCCAATCGAAATTTGTCAAAACTTTTTTCGGAATCTAACGAAGTTTCATAATTTGTCTGTAATTCCGTTAGAAATTTGTCCAAAGTCCGTTCAGAATTTATTTAAAATTTTGGGATTTTTCTGAATTTCTGTTACGAATTTGTCCTTCTGGAATTCATCGAAAATGTCTTTCAAAAGTTGTCTCCAATTTATCTGAATTGGTTTGAATTCTGTCAATTTTTTAACATTTTAGGAATCTGCTTCAAGATTTTAATTAAAAAATTCAAAATCCTGTTCGATTTTGTTCTGAATTTCATTCAAAATTTGTCGATATTCTGTTCAAAATTTGTCGATGTCTCGTTCATTTTTTTTATTCCGTTCGTAGTCTGTCTGAAATTTGGTTTCAAGATTTTTCTGAATTTCCGTTTGAAACTGTGTTGAAGCTTCGTTCGGAATTTGTCGAAATTCCTTTGGGAATTTGTCGGAATTCCATTTGGAATTCGATGAAACTTTTTTTCAGAATTTGTCAAAGTTTCGTTTGGAATTTGTCTGAAATTCCGTTCGATTTTTTTTAGAAACTCCGTTCTGAGTCTGTCTGAAATTCCATTTCGAGAATGAGTCAAAGTTTCGTTTGAGAAATCAAATTAAATCTTAAATCAAATTTTGTCTGAAATTTCGTTGAGAGTTTGACCAAAAATTTGAAATTCGTTTCTCAGTCAGTCCATGAAATTCCGTTCGAATTTCCGTTTAGAAACTGTGTCGAAATTCCGTTCGGAATCCGTCGATATTTCGTTCGGAATTGGTCCATAATTCCTTTCGAAATTTGTCCACAATTTGGTTTGGAGTTTTTCTTAACTACGTTCGGAATTCCGTCTGGAACCCGCCAAAATATTTTTTTCGGAATTTGACGAAGTTTCGTTCGAATTTTTGCTAAAATTCCATTCGGAATTCGTTTGAAATTCTGTTCGAGATTCTTCTGAATTTACGTTTGGAAACTTTGTGGAAATTTCTGTAATTCCATTCAGAATTTGTCTGAAACTCCGTTCGGAAATGTTGTTCGTAATTTTTCATATATTTGTTTGAGAATTATGTGCGGAATTTGTCAGAATTCTGTTTGGAATTTGACGAAACTTTTTTTTCGGAATTTGTCAAAGTTTCTTTTGGAATTTGTCTGGAATTCCGTTCGAATTTTTTTGTGAAACTCCGTTCTGAGTCTGTCTGAAATTCCGTTTCGAGAATGAGACGATGGTTCGTTTGGTACTTGTCTGAAATTCTGTTCTGCATCTTTCTTAAAAACCGTTTCTATATTTATCTGAATATCTATTCAGAAACTGTGTTAAAATTTCGTTCGAAATTTGTCCAAAAATTTGAAATTCGTTTCTGTGTCTGTCTGCGAAATTCCGTTCAAGATTTTTCTTAATTTTTGTTTCAAAAACTGTGTCGAAATTTCGTTCGGAATTTGTTATTCCGTTTGGAACTTTTCTAAACTACGCTCGGAATTATTCGGAATTCCGTCCGAAACCCGTCAATTTTTTTTATCGGAATTTGACGAAGTTTCGTCCGGATTTTCTCTCAAATTCCATTTGGAATGCCTTTAAAATTCTATTCGGAGTTTCCGTATGGATACTTTATGGAAATTTCGTTTGGAATTTGTCAAAATTTCATTAAAAATTTGTTGAATTACATTCGGAATTTGTCTGGAATTCCATTCTGAATTTGTCTAATATTTGTTTGAAAATGATGTGCGAAATTCGTCTGAAATTTAGTTCGGGATTTTTTTTTTGATTCCGTGAGACCGTTCGAAACTTGTCTGATTTCCGTTCGGAATTTGTCAAAGCTTCGTTCGGGTTTTTTGAAATGCCGTTCTGAGTCTGTCTGAAATTCCGTACAAAGTTTTTTCTTAATTTTCATTCGAAAACTGTGTCGTAATTTCGTTATGTTCGTTATGTTAGAAACTTCGTTCTGAGTCTGCCTGAAACTCCGTTTCAAAAATGAGTCGTAGTTATGTTTGGTTTTTTTTTACTGAAATTCAGTTATGAGTCTGTCCTTAATTCTATTTCTATTTTCTAACTTTTCATTCAAAAACTGTGTCGAAATTATTTTCGGAATTTTTCCATAATTCCGTTCGGAACTTTTCTAAACTACGCCCGGATTTTTTTGGATTCCGTCCGGAAACAGTCATTTTTTTCAATTTGACGAAGTTTAGTCCGGCATTTCTCTCAAATTCCATTCGGAATTCGCTTAAAATTCTATTCGGAATTTGTCTGAAATTTCTTTCCAAATTCCTCTGAATTTCCGTTTGGAAACTTTGTGGAAATTTCGTTTTGAATTTGTCAAATTTGTCTAATTCGATATTTGTCGAAATTTCGTTGTCTGATTTGTTTGAAATTCAGTTCAGTTCAGTGATAAATTTATCACAATTCTATTCATAACTCCTCTAAAATTAAGTTCGGAGTTTGTTTTAAAATTCTGTTCGAACGAATTTTAAAACGAATTTTCGGAATCTGTCTGATTTCTGATCGGAATATGTCAAAGCATCGTTCGGCTTTTTTGAAATTCCGTTCTATGTCTGTCTGAAATTCCGTACAAGTTTTTTTTTTCCTTAATTTTCGTTCGAAAACTGCGTCGAAATTTCGTTATGTTAGGTATTTGTCTGAAATTCCGTCCGGAATTTGTCAAACTATCTTTTTTTTCGGATTTTGACTTTCGTCCGGAATTTTCCTCAAATTCCGTTCGGAATTATTTTAAAAAATTTATTCGGAGTTTGTCTAAAATTCCGTTGTAGATTTCTCTGAATTTCCGTGTGGAATTTCTTTGGGAACATTTCGTTTGGAATTTGTCAAAATTTCGTTCAAAATTTGTCGAATTCCATTCGAAATTTTTTTTAAATTCCGTTCTCAATTTTGTTCTAAATTTGTCTGAAATTTTTTTTCGTAATTTGGTCTTATATTTGTTTGGGAATCATATGCGAAATTAGTCAAAATTTGTGTTCGCAATTTGTTTAATTCCTTTTAGAATTTGGTGATTAGACAAATTTTGTTCGAAATTTCTCTGAAATTCCGTTAGAAATTGTCCAAAGCCCGTTTGGAATTTGCAAAAATACCGCTCGCAAGTGGTCTGAAGTTCTGTTCGAAATTTGTGGAGAGCCTTGCAATAATAGAGGCCCTAAACTGGATTTCAAACCAGGAAAGAGTAGGCGCATATATTATTTGCACCGATTCTTTAAGTGTTGTCACATCACTAGAAAAGAAGAAAATCAGAACCAGCTTGAAAGACGAGATAGTTCATCTGTACACCAACATAGGGAAGAAAGGTACATCGGTAACATTCATGTGGGTCCCTAGTCACATAGGCATCCCAGGAAATGAGAAAGCGGACAAAGAAGCTAAGAGTGCGCTAGAGATGAGCACAATTACGCGGAAAACAGTTGATCACCGCGAAATAAAAACCATCATTAAAAATAGTATGACTAAAAAATGGGAATCCGAATGGAATTCAACACCCCACAACAAACTAAGAGGGAAAAAAAAAACACTACCAAACCATTCAAAGAGGCGCTAACAGGAAATCGCAAAGAAGATGTCATACTCAGCAGACTACGAATAGGCCACACCCGGCTAACACATGCATACTTACTGGAAAAGGAAGACCCACCAAAGTGCGTAAAATGTAACCACCCACTCACCATTAAACACATTATCGTTCAGTGCCCTGGATACGACGACGCAAGAAAGAAAATCGGACTCCAACCAAACATGAGGGAAGCATTAGCCGACGACAACAGTCAAGCAAAAAGAGTACTGGAGTTCTTTAAAGAAATATCGCTGATCGACGCGATTTGACCCCAAAGTGAAACCTTGAAGAAGAAGATGGAAACACCTTGATGAAGATGAAATCGCTGCAATAACTCTCTAGGACAAAACGAACGTCGTCATACAACGTAGTAATTTAAGCAGTGTCAATAAACTCTGTAAACTCTTGACAGACTCGAATAAAATTTTAAAGAGTCTCTAATAAAAAAAAAAAAAAAAAAAAAAAAAAAATTGAATTGGTTTGTAAATTTTTAAAATTTACTTTCGGTAGGATTTTTTTCTTCAAAACAAACAATCTTATCTGAACCAAGAATTTCAGTTTTGGATTTAGTTTCAATTGCGTCAGAAATATTCCTGAATTCTGAACTAAAATTCGACAGCAGGCGTAAAAGTTTTTACAGAAATTTGGCTCAATTTCGATAGAATTTTTTTCGTAATTCCGAATTTTTTTTAATTAATGCTTAATATAAGCTTGTTTAAATTCGAAGTTCTCATTGTTTCGTTTAACTTTATTGAAGTGACTTGTTTTGCCTTTCTCGTATACTAAGTATACGTAAAGGCTATATGATTGCTCCAAAAACAAACTTTTTATGGAAGGCCCGTAGATTAGATCCATAGTGTCATATACCGATCGACTCAGCTCGACGAATTGAGGTGATGTCTGTGTGTATGTGTGTGTGTCTGTGCGCATTCACCAAAAAAAAATGTCACTCATTTTTCAGGTACTTATCCGTAACCGATTTACTCGCAACAAGTTGCATTCGGTGCAGAAAACTCCCATTGTTTCCTATTGAAAATTGCCAGATCGGCCAGTTGGTGAATTCGCTCACCTGGTTTGATTTCCATATAATCGATCAGTGTAAAATTCCTTAGATTAGAAATACCATTCTAGCTGTTATTCGTTGGCTTGCCCAGTCTTATCCCGAATAACGAATTTGATTCTTTAATTGAAGCAATAGTCAGCCATTTCATTCTACACTCGTGTTGTCCGATAAAACAGCATTTACGTCTAGTGCGCGAAAGAACTTTTGACTTTTTAATTAATCTATGAAACAAACAAGCGAGCAATCAATTAGCGTGTCCTACAACAACTAACGAGACTCCAGTCAACGAACTAAAATTTGACACATTCTTTGTTCTCAGAAGTTCCAGTACTCCTTTTATCAAATCTGAACAAAAGATTCTTTAAAAGAATTTCTTTTAACCATTTGTTTGTTTTTCGATGAATACTGTATTAAGTACGTTTTATGACGTTATGTGATAACTACAAATTAGTAAATAAAACTTACTAGAATAAAAATCTTAGCTTTTAGTCAACATTGAGGTTTGTATATAAAGTACTTTTGTCGTCACCAAAATTTAGTAAATAACTTGCACCCAAAGTATTCCTGTAGTAGTAAAAAAAGTAGATAAAATATATTTTTAGTCTTCCTGTTATAATCCAGTACATTTTTTTTTTCTATCTATACATACTCCTCATAATTAACCATATTAAAAATCATTTCGTTTAGTCATTCAGTTAATCATTTGTGAACCTCCGTATTGCACTTGTTTGCTTTCTTTCTCTTTCCTGGCGTTATAAAATAACAGAGGGGTCGAGTTCTGCAAAATCAAAATAACCCTTTCCGTGCTCAACATCTTTATACTTATGTACACACTCAATCACAAACGTTTACTGCATTCACCTTCTTTAGAACTTTATTCCACAGTGTTTCCTCTTTTTTTATGAAAATAAGAAAACTATTTCTACTCTCTCATTCTTTCTCTCTCTCTTTTCCTATCTGTGTCTGTATCTGCAATAAAAAAAATAAAAAAAATCTGCAGTCGCTTTTCTAACCTTGACTTATCTTTCCACACTCAACCACACGAACTGCTCTCTGTCTGTCCTTTTACACATTGTATAATATTGCCCCTTCTTTGCCCTCCACTACGAAAGAAAAAAAAATCAAAAACACTTTGACCTCAAACCACCTGAACCACGAGGGATTCTCCTGCTCTTTTTCCTCTCTTTCTCTGTGTATACTCTGTCGGAGTCTGTCTATCGACTTGGCTTCCTGTCTGTATCTCGCCTTCTTTACTGCATTTCCCTGCAAACACTATTATCCAGGTTCTACTGCCTCTCATCTTTCTGCTTCACATAATTTTTAACTTCAATATTCGCTTCTTCTCAATCCTTCTCTCTGTATCTAAACTGACCACCTTCTTAACCTTCCGACTCTGCCTGCACACGTACACTATCAAAGCCCTATACTTTTCGGCTGTATTTTTTGCACCATCCAAATTCTTCTCCGCCTGCTCTTCTTCTGCCGCGACTTCTCGCGTCTTTCGTGCAGTTTCATCACCACCATCGACTGCCGCCTCGCTTCTTACCATCGTCGTCGTCGTCGTCATCATCGCCGTCGCCCCGTCTTGATCCACCATTCTCTTCTCTTCTCTACTTCCAGCAGCAGTCATCACCACCACCGATCGAGGCCGTGTCGCCGTCAGTTTTGAGTAGTGTGCCTTCGGAATCACAACCCGAAACCCCTCAATCGGCTATTATCCAGTTTGTTCCTCCCTATCACAAATAATTTTTATCAGTGTCGATCGCGTCGAGTTGCTCGGCGCAGAATAAAGTTTCGAGAAACAACTTCCGTGCGATCGATCGTCCGTGTCCGTGCAATTCCCCTCCGTCTTTGTCTTCAATCAAAAGTAGCGCGCGTCCGGTCCGCACGTTTTCCCTTTCCGTAACTGGTAGCGCAGTGCACCGTGTGGTGAATTCCCGTTTCCCCCTCACTAATTTGTTGAAAACAAAAGTCGAACCATCATAATCGACGCCAAAAAAGCAAAAGGGAGAGAAAGAAAGAGAGAGTATTTCGTTCGCGTTGAAACAATCATTCATTGAAAGGAAAAGTGTCTTCCCTGTTTTGTGTAACCACCGCGGTAACAATCCGACAAGTGATCTGTTAGTTAAGTTTGAAGCAAAACAAGTTTATTTTACAACTTAAAGTAAGAATAAACAAGAAGTGTTACATAGTTGAAAAAAGTTTGCGTTTAACAATCATAAGAAGCGTTGAATCAATCAAAAAAGTTTAATCAAAAGAAGGAAAAAGTTTTAAAGGTGTGATATTTTTCAAGTTCAAATCTTTACTCGAAAACAAGTGATCTACAATCAGGAAAGCAACTCTAGGCGCGTTCCAATCGAAGGAAAGCGAAAGAAAACCCACGTGCAATCTCGAGATCAAAGTTAGCCCTTACTAGACTAGATTAGTCTTACACACGCGCAGCAGAGAAAAAGAAAGAACACGTCTTTAGAGCGGAACTATCCTGAATCTTCCTTCCGTCTAAGACGCGCACGCATTTATTTGTTCCGGCAGCGACAGCACATATATGTGCAATTTTTCTTAAACTTGGGTAAGCGAACCGTAACTCTAAGCGGTTCCGTAGTTGAGCGATGAACTTTCGGATGCGTTGATTCGAGCCTTCATCAATATCACAGATGGGTTTGCTTACTCACTTACAAGTTGCTTAGATCCTTCGAAAGGGGGGTGCTTACTTGGGCATAAAGTTGCATGGACGTGGTCGCAGCCAAGTTTAATCTTCGATCGTTCATAATTTGATATCGATCAAAAATCACCTTAACATGGTTGGTTATACACGTTCACCTCATAAGCGGTTGGTCATGGTTGGATTCCCAACACCTGTCGTATAGTCTGAAAAATTAGCACAAAAGACGCCCGTTCAAGGATTGGTCATCGCCAGTAGCTGATTCAACCTTTATTTATTATTTACATTACTTATGGGTCCTTATAGGTTTATTTCATGGATCTGAATAATGGCTCAACGTAATGGGTTATTTATCTGCATACCAAATAGTATTCAATAACAGTCTAGAAATGAGGTGACAAAATTTTTATCAAAAAACCGGCAGCAATTCACAAAAAAAAATCAGAATTTTTTAAGTTTATTGGAATTTTGTCAGAAACGTTTGCAATTCTGACATCAATTGTTCCCATTTTCTACTGACTTTTTTCTAATTCCGATAGGAATTGTTCCCAATTGCGACAGGAGTTGTTCCCATTTGCGACAGAAATTGTTCTTAATTCCGATCCCAATTCCGACAAAAATTGATCATAGTTCTGGCAGGAATTGTTCCCAATTTTGACATTTCGACAGGAATTGATCGCTACTCCGACAGGAATTGTTGCTAATTCCGACAGGAATTGTTGCCAATTCCGACAGGATTTGTTCCCAATTCCGACACGAATTGTTCCCCTTTCCGACAAAAATTGATCCCAATTCCGACAACAATTGATCCCAATTCCGACAGGAATTGTTCCCAATACCGATAGGACAGGAATTGTTCCCAATACCGATAGGACAGGAATTGTTCCCAATACCGACAGGAATTGATCCCAATTCCGACAGGAATTGTTCACAATTCCGACAGGAATTGTTCACAATTCCGACAGGAATTGTTCCCAATTCCGACAGGAATTGTTCCCAATTCCGACAGGAATTGTTCCCAATTCCGACAGGAATTGTTCCCAATTCCGACAGGAGTTGTTCCCAATTCCGACAGGAATTGTTCCCAATTCCGACAGGAATTGTTCCCAATTCCGACAGGAATTGTTCACAATTCCGACAGGAATTGTTCATAATTCCAACAGGAATTGTTCCCAATTCCGACAGGAATTGTTTCCAATTCCGACAGGAATTGTTTCCAATTCCGATAGGAATGGTTCCCAATTCCGACAGGTATTGTTCCCAATTCCGACAGGAATTTTTCCCAATTCCGACAGGAATTTTTCCCAATTCCGACAGGAATTGTTCCCAATTCCAACAAGGACTGTTCCCAATTCCGACAGGAATTGTTCCCAATTGCGACAGAAATTGTTCCCAATTCCGACAGGAATTGTTCCAAATTTCGACAGGAATTGTTCCCAATTTCGAAAGGAATTGTTCCCAATTTCGAAAGGAATTGTTCCCAATTTCGAAAGGAATTGTTCCCAATTTCGAAAGGAATTGTTCCCAATTTCGACAAGAATTGTTCCCAATTCCGACAGAAATTGTTTTTAATTCCGACAGGAATTGTTTTTAATTCCGACAGGAATTGTTGCCAATTCTGACAGGAATTGTTGCCAATTCCGACAGGAATTGTTGCCAAATCCGACAGGAATTGTTGCCAATTCCGACAGTAATTGTTGCCAATTCCGACAGGAATTGTTTCCAATTCCGACAGGAATTGTTTCCAATTCCGACAGGAATTGTTGCCAATTCCGATAGGAATTGTTGCCAATTCCGACAGGAATTGTTGCCAATTCCGACAGGAATTGTTGCCAATTCCGACAGGAATTGTTGCCAATTCCGACAGGAATTGTTGCCAATTCCGACAGGAATTGTTGTCAATTCCGACAGGAATTGTTGCCAATTCCGACAGGAATTGTTGCCAATTCCGACAGGAATTGTTGCCAATTCCGACAGGAATTGTTGCCAATTCCGATAGGAATTGTTGCCAATTCCGACAGGAATTGTTGCCAATTCCGACAGGAATTGTTGCCAATTCCAACAGGAATTGTTGCCAATTCCGACAGGAATTGTTTCCAATTCCGACAGGATTTGTTCCCAATTCCGACAGGATTTGTTCCCCATTCCGACAGGAATTGTTCCCCTTTCCGACAAAAATTGATCCCAATTCCGACAACAATTGATCCCAATTCCGACCGGAATTGATCCCAATTCCGACAGGAATTGTTCCCAATACCGATAGGACAGGAATTGTTCCCAATTCTGACAGGAATCGTTCCCAATTCCGACAGGAATTGATCCCAATTCCGACAGGATTTGTTCCCAATTCCGACAGGAGTTGTTCCCAATTCCGACAGGAATTGTTCCCAATTCCGACAGGAATTGTTCCCAATTCCGACAGGAATTGTTCCCAATTCCGACAGGAATTGTTCCCAATTCCGACAGGAATTGTTGCCAATTCCGACAGGAATTGTTGCCAATTCCGACAGGAATTGTTGCCAATTCCGACAGGAATTGTTGCCAATTCCGACAGGAATTGTTCCCAATTCCGACAGGAATTGTTTCCAATTCCGATAGGAATGGTTCCCAATTCCGACAGGAATTGTTCCCAATTCCGACAGGAATTTTTCCCAATTCCAACAGGAATTGTTCCCAATTCCGACAGGAATTGTTCTTAATTCCGACAGGAATTGTTCCCATTTCCGACAGAAATTGCTCCCAATTCCGACAGGAATTGTTCCAAATTTCGACAGGAATTGTTCCCAATTTCGAAAGGAATTGTTCCCAATTTCGAAAGGAATTGTTCCCAATTTCGACAAGAATTGTTCCCAATTCCGACAGAAATTGTTTTTAATTCCGACAGGAATTGTTTTTAATTCCGACAGGAATTGTTGCCAATTCTGACAGGAATTGTTGCCAATTCCGACAGGAATTGTTGCCAATTCCGACAGGAATTGTTGCCAATTCCGACAGGAATTGTTGACAATTCCGACAGGAATTGTTGTCAATTCCGACAGGAATTGTTGCCAATTCCGATAGGAATTGTTGCCAATTCCGACAGGAATTGTTGCCAATTCCGACAGGAATTGTTTCCAATTCCGACAGGATTTGTTCCCCATTCCGACAGGAATTGTTCCCCTTTCCGACAAAAATTGATCCCAATTCCGACAACAATTGATCCCAATTCCGACCGGAATTGATCCCAATTCCGACAGGAATTGTTCCCAATACCGATAGGACAGGAATTGTTCCCAATTCCGACAGGAATTGTTCCCAATTCCGACAGGAATTGATCCCAATTCCGACAGGAATTGTTCACAATTCCGACAGGATTTGTTCCCAATTCCGACAGGAGTTGTTCCCAATTCCGACAGAAATTGTTCCCAATTCCGACAGGAATTGTTGCCAATTCCGATAGGAATTGTTGCCAATTCCGACAGGAATTGTTGCCAATTCCGACAGGAATTGTTGCCAATTCCGACAGGAATTGTTGCCAATTCCGATAGAATTGTTGCCAATTCCGACAGGAATTGTTGCCAATTCCGACAGGAATTGTTGCCAATTCCGACAGGAATTGTTGCCAATTCCGACAGGAATTGTTTCCAATTCCGACAGGATTTGTTCCCAATTCCGACAGGATTTGTTCCCCATTCCGACAGGAATTGTTCCCCTTTCCGACAAAATTGATCCCAATTCCGACAACAATTGATCCCAATTCCGACCGGAATTGATCCCAATTCCGACCGGAATTGATCCCAATTCCGACAGGAATTGTTCCCAATACCGATAGGACAGGAATTGTTCCCAATTCCGACAGGAATTGTTCCCAATTCCGACAGGAATTGATCCCAATTCCGACAGGAATTGTTCACAATTCCGACAGGATTTGTTCCCAATTCCGACAGGAGTTGTTCCCAATTCCGACAGAAATTGTTCCCAATTCCGACAGGAATTATTCCCAATTCCGACAGGAATTGTTCCCAATTCCGACAGGAATTGTTCCCAATTCCGACAGGAATTGTTCCCAATTCCGACAGGAATTGTTCCCAATTCCGACAGGAATTGTTCCCAATTCCGACAGGAATTGTTGCCAATTCCGACAGGAATTGTTCACAATTCCGATAGGAATTGTTCCCAATTCCGATAGGAATTGTTCCCAATCCCGACAGGAATTGTTCCCAATTTCGACAGGAATTGTTCCCAATTCCGACAGGAATTGTTTCCAATTCTGATAGGAATGGTTCCCAATTCCGACAGGAATTGTTCCCAATTCCGACAGGAATTTTTCCCAATTCCGACAGGAATTTTTCCCAATTCCGACAGGAATTTTTCCCAATTCCGACAGGAAATGTTCCCAATTCCGACAAGGACTGTTCCCAATTCCGACGAATTGTTCCCAATTCCGACAGGAATTGTTCCCAATTCCGACAGGAATTGTTCCCAATTCCGACAGGAATTGATCCCAATTCCGACAAGAATTGTTCCCAATTCCGACAGGAATTGTTCCCAATTCCGACTGGAATTGTTCCCAATTCCGACTGGAATTGTTCCCAATTCCGACAGAAATTATTCCCAATTCCGACAGGAATTGTTCCCAAAGAATTGTTCCCAATTTCGACAGGAATTGTTCCCCTTTCCGACAAAAATTGATCATAGTTCTGGCAGGAATTGTTCCCTATTTTGACATTCCGCCAGGAATTGATCGCTATTCCGACAGGAATTGTTGCTTATTCCGATTGTTCCCAATTCCGACAGAAATTGTTTTTAATTCCGACAGGAATTGTTTTTAATTCCGACAGGAATTGTTGCCAATTCTGACAGGAATTGTTGCCAATTCCGACAGGAATTGTTGCCAAATCCGACAGGAATTGTTGCCAATTCCGACAGTAATTGTTGCCAATTCCGACAGGAATTGTTTCCAATTCCGACAGGAATTGTTTCCAATTCCGACAGGAATTGTTGCCAATTCCGATAGGAATTGTTGCCAATTCCGACAGGAATTGTTGCCAATTCCGACAGGAATTGTTGCCAATTCCGACAGGAATTGTTGCCAATTCCGACAGGAATTGTTGCCAATTCCGACAGGAATTGTTGCCAATTCCGACAGGAATTGTTGTCAATTCCGACAGGAATTGTTGCCAATTCCGACAGGAATTGTTGCCAATTCCGACAGGAATTGTTGCCAATTCCGATAGGAATTGTTGCCAATTCCGACAGGAATTGTTGCCAATTCCGACAGGAATTGTTGCCAATTCCAACAGGAATTGTTGCCAATTCCGACAGGAATTGTTGCCAATTCCGACAGGAATTGTTTCCAATTCCGACAGGATTTGTTCCCAATTCCGACAGGATTTGTTCCCCATTCCGACAGGAATTGTTCCCCTTTCCGACAAAAATTGATCCCAATTCCGACAACAATTGATCCCAATTCCGACCGGAATTGATCCCAATTCCGACAGGAATTGTTCCCAATACCGATAGGACAGGAATTGTTCCTAATTCTGACAGGAATTGCTCCCAATTCCGACCGGAATTGTTCCCAATTCCGACAGGAATTGTTCCCAATTCCAACAGGAATTGTTCTCAATTCCGACAGAAAATTGATCTCAATTCCGACAGGTATTGTTCCTAATTCCGGCAGGAATTAATCCCAATTCCGACAGGAATTGTTCCAAATTTCGACAGGAATTGTTCTAAATTCCGACAGGAATTGTTGCCAATTCCGACAGGAATTGTTGCCAATTCCGACAGGAATTGTTGCCAATTCCGACAGGAATTGTTGCCAATTCCGACAGGAATTGTTGCCAATTCCGACAGGAATTGTTGCCAATTCCGACAGGAATTGTTGCCAATTCCGACAGGAATTGTTGCCAATTCCGACAGGAATTGTTGCCAATACCGACAGGAATTGTTGCCAATTCCGACAGGAATTGTTGCCAATTCCGACAGGAATTGTTGTCAATTCCGACAGGAATTGTTGTCAATTCCGACAGGAATTGTTGTCAATTCCGACAGGAATTGTTGTCAATTCCGACAGGAATTGTTGTCAATTCCGACAGGAATTGTTGCCAATTCCGATAGGAATTGTTGCCAATTCCGATAGGAATTGTTGCCAATTCCGACAGGAATTGTTCCCAATTCCGACAGGAATTGTTCCCAATTCCGACAGGAATTGTTCCCAATTCCGACAGGAATTGTTTCCAATTCCGATAGGAATGGTTCCCAATTCCGACAGGAATTGTTCCCAATTCCGACAGGAATTTTTCCCAATTCCAACAGGAATTGTTCCCAATTCCGACAGGAATTGTTCTTAATTCCGACAGGAATTGTTCCCATTTCCGACAGAAATTGCTCCCAATTCCGACAGGAATTGTTCCCAATTTCGAAAGGAATTGTTCCCAATTTCGAAAGGAATTGTTCCCAATTTCGACAAGAATTGTTCCCAATTCCGACAGAAATTGTTTTTAATTCCGACAGGAATTGTTTTTAATTCCGACAGGAATTGTTGCCAATTCTGACAGGAATTGTTGCCAATTCCGACAGGAATTGTTGCCAATTCCGACAGGAATTGTTGCCAATTCCGAAAGGAATTGTTGACAATTCCGACAGGAATTGTTGTCAATTCCGACAGGAATTGTTGCCAATTCCGATAGGAATTGTTGCCAATTCCGACAGGAATTGTTGCCATTTCCGACAGGAATTGTTGCCAATTCCGATAGGAATTGTTGCCAATTCCGACAGGAATTGTTGCCAATTCCGACAGGAATTGTTGCCAATTCCGACAGGAATTGTTGCCAATTCCGACAGGAATTGTTGCCAATTCCGATAGGAATTGTTGCCAATTCCGACAGGAATTGTTGCCAATTCCGACAGGAATTGTTTCCAATTCCGACAGGATTTGTTCCCCATTCCGACAGGAATTGTTCCCCTTTCCGACAAAAATTGATCCCAATTCCGACAACAATTGATCCCAATTCCGACCGGAATTGATCCCAATTCCGACAGGAATTGTTCCCAATACCGATAGGACAGGAATTGTTCCCAATTCCGACAGGAATTGTTCCCAATTCCGACAGGAATTGATCCCAATTCCGACAGGAATTGTTCACAATTCCGACAGGATTTGTTCCCAATTCCGACAGGAGTTGTTCCCAATTCCGACAGAAATTGTTCCCAATTCCGACAGGAATTGTTGCCAATTCCGATAGGAATTGTTGCCAATTCCGACAGGAATTGTTGCCAATTCCGACAGGAATTGTTGCCAATTCCGATAGAATTGTTGCCAATTCCGACAGGAATTGTTGCCAATTCCGACAGGAATTGTTGCCAATTCCGACAGGAATTGTTGCCAATTCCGACAGGAATTGTTTCCAATTCCGACAGGATTTGTTCCCAATTCCGACAGGATTTGTTCCCCATTCCGACAGGAATTGTTCCCCTTTCCGACAAAAATTGATCCCAATTCCGACAACAATTGATCCCAATTCCGACCGGAATTGATCCCAATTCCGACCGGAATTGATCCCAATTCCGACAGGAATTGTTCCCAATACCGATAGGACAGGAATTGTTCCCAATTCCGACAGGAATTGTTCCCAATTCCGACAGGAATTGATCCCAATTCCGACAGGAATTGTTCACAATTCCGACAGGATTTGTTCCCAATTCCGACAGGAGTTGTTCCCAATTCCGACAGAAATTGTTCCCAATTCCGACAGGAATTGTTCCCAATTCCTACAGGAATTGTTCCCAATTCCGACAGGAATTGTTCCCAATTCCGACAGGAATTGTTCCCAATTCCGACAGGAATTGTTCCCAATTCCGACAGGAATTGATCTCAATTCCGACAGGAATTGTTCCCAATTCCGACAGGAATTGTTGCCAATTCCGACAGGAATTGTTTACAATTCCGATAGGAATTGTTCCCAATTCCGATAGGAATTGTTCCCAATCCCGACAGGAATTGTTCCCAATTTCGACAGGAATTGTTCCCAATTCCGACAGGAATTGTTCCCAATTCCGACAGGAATTGTTTCCAATTCCGATAGGAATGGTTCCCAATTCCGACAGGAATTGTTCCCAATTCCGACAGGAATTTTTCCCAATTCCGACAGGAATTTTTCCCAATTCCGACAGGAATTTTTCCCAATTCCGACAGGAAATGTTCCCAATTCCGACAAGGACTGTTCCCAATTCCGACGAATTGTTCCCAATTCCGACAGGAATGGTTCCCAATTCCGACAGGAATTGTTCCCAATTCCGACAGGAATTGATCCCAATTCCGACAAGAATTGTTCCCAATTCCGACAGGAATTGTTCCCAATTCCGACTGGAATTGTTCCCAATTCCGACTGGAATTGTTCCCAATTCCGACAGAAATTATTCCCAATTCCGACAGGAATTGTTCCCAAAGAATTGTTCCCAATTTCGACAGGAATTGTTCCCCTTTCCGACAAAAATTGATCATAGTTCTGGCAGGAATTGTTCCCTATTTTGACATTCCGCCAGGAATTGATCGCTATTCCGACAGGAATTGTTGCTTATTCCGATAGGAATTGCTGCCAATTCCGACAGTAATTAATGCCAATTCTGATAGGAATTGTTGCCAATTCCGACAGGAATTGTTGCCAATTCCGACAGAAATTGTTGCCAATTCCGACAGAAATTGTTGCCAATTCCTACAGGAGTTGTTGCCAATTCCGATAGGAATTGTTGCCAATTCCGACAGGAATTGTTGCAAATTCCGCGTGAATTGTTGCCAATTCCGACAGGAATTCTTGCCCTTTCCGACAGGAATTGTTGTTTATTCCGACAGGAATTGTTGCTAATTCCTACAGGAATTGTTTCCAATTCCGACAGGATTTGTTCCCAATTCCGACAGGAGTTGTTCCCCTTTCCGACCAAAATTGATCCCAATTCCGACCGGAATTGATCCCAATTCCGATAGGAATTGTTCCCAATTCCGACAGGAATTGATCCCAATTCCGACAGGAATTGTTCACAATTCCGACAGGAATTGTTCCCAATTCCGACAGGAATTGTTCCCAATTCCGACAGAAATTGTTCCCAAAACAGACAGGAATTGCTCCCATTTCCGACAGGAATTGTTCTCAATTCCGACAGGAATTGTTCTCAATTCCGACAGGAATTGTTCCCAATTCCGATAGGAATTGTTCCCAATTCCGATAGGAATTGTTCCCAATTCCGACAGGAATTGTTCCTAATTCCGACAGGAATTGATTCCAACTCCGACAAGAGTTCATCACATTTCCGATAAGAGTTCATCACATTTCCAACAGGAATTGATCCCAGTTCCGACAGGAGCTGGTCCTAATTCGGACAGAAATTGATCCCATTTCCGACAAGAATTGATCCCAATTCCGACAGGAACTGATCCCAATTCCGACAGGATTTGATCCCAGTTCTAACAGGAACTGATCCTTATTCCTAATTAGCTACGTCAACCGTCTAGACGCATGCGCTGTGGAGTATGGGTTCGATTCCCGCCCCGGTAAGGAGAAAACTTTTCGTAAAGCTCCAAAGTTCCTTTCGTAAAGCCTCAAAGTTCTGCACTGTTTCAAGTCCAACAGGAAGTGTTCTTCAAAATATTCGTCCGAATTCCATCATTTCGTATTTCGACTAAAATTCTTTTGAACACCGACAGTATATCCTCCGAATTCCCACAAGATTTCCTTCGGATTCATTGGATCCCATCAGGAATTTCTTAGAATTTTGACAAAAATTTCCTAAGATTCCGCATTCCAGAAAGACATGTTTGCAATGTGATAAAAATTTCCTCAGCTCCGACAGGAATTATTCTAAATTCCGGCATTTCCAATAAGAATTCCATACAATTACGCTGTCGGTATTTTGACAAATTCCTATCAAAAGTTGGACGATTTCTAGTTGAAATGTAACGCTTCAGAAAGTCTTATTGAAACTACAAATTTAAAAAGAAATTTAAAACAAAATATGCAGAAGTTTGGAAAATTCATGTCTTGTTAATTCCAAAATAGATGAATAAATGCGTACGACATCGTTTGTAAAGAAATGCTCAAAAACCCGTAGAGCATAAATTCCGCGTAGAAAATAACGTTCACAGATCAGAACTTACAAAAAAAATGGTCTAATAAGTCTAATAGAAAAGCACTAAAAAGCGGCTATAGTGTCGCAATGAGTGAAGGAGTGAGAGCATCGTCGATTTTGGCAACATGCACGTTTCTCAAGTGTTGTCCAAATCGAATGGGGTCTGTACATAAAGGATATGTTGAGAAAATTATTAAGCTATGTTCGCATTTCCATTTCACTGAACTCACTGAATATATTCATCTCGTCGCTTTTTTTCATACAAGCTTGCATAAATAAGAAACAAATCAATTTTTTTTTCATTGCAGGATTTTCACTTGATCTAATTTTTCACAACTTTCTGAAAGGACGAAATTGCAAATAGCTGATTCTATTCGAGAACGTCATCATGCGGCTCATTTCAGGACATAAATATCGAAATAGTCATCAATGTTGAATTGCTCCCAGAATATTTAATTTCCAACCAATTTTAAGATAAAAGTAGTTAAAAATATTATGCGTGCTTCTGCTAGAAAATTATTGTCTAATATGGCAAAACTGGCAAGCACGCATCCTTTCATAGAATACAGAAAAATAGACAGCTTTCAATTTTGTTTTAAATGAACAATGGAAATCTTATTATCTATTAAATTTGTAATCAGGTAGAACCCTCCAGGAACATTTGCATTCATCATCCGATAGACAGGAATGCCTTACGCAGCATTCCTACCCATCCGTATGTGAGCTCCCCATGTTTGCTCAAGGGGTCTTCAGTTGCTGTGTTTTGAACTCCTGGAATGTCGATTTGTACATTGCCAATGAGAATGCATCTCAAGATTATTGCCTCATTCGATTGTAAGAATCCCCGCTCCCCGCCTCCCTCCCCCTATCAGAACCACAACATCCTTCCGAACCCTGTTCGGTCCGGTTTCCAGCGCTTGTCATAATTATTTCCCTTTAGAACGTTCTAGCCGGTGAATTATTTCCTATTCGCACATACATGCACAAATAACTTACCGTTCATTTGCGTGTATGCTCTCGGTCCGATTCAATTTTGTTCTTGAAAGAGGTTATGCTACAATTGCTAGCTCGCGAAGCACATAGATGTCGATTATACACTGTGCAGAATTTGTTTGAAATTGACAACGTCAGAAAGTCATGGAAGTATTACAATCGAAAAGTTTACATTTACAACTTAAATTGATTCTAATGACAAAATTGAATTCCAATTTCAACTGGTCAGTTCGTTCCTCATTCTTAATTTTGGCATTCAAATAGGATTTCATTCTTACGTTTGTTTCAACCGGTGTAGCGTAGCTACTATTCGAATCATTCGACCCAAACGCAAATAGACGAACATAATCACCCGTTCTTCCAGTTTAACGCCCGCACGCGAAGGCGATGAGGGCTAATCATGATATGATGTTCGTGTGCGGTTAGCTGCCCTAAAGAGGCAGCTTTGGAATTTTCCCGATAGCGAATTCCTATCGTCCCGGACTACACCGGGCCAGGCTACTACTGACTGACTACATACACTCGTCAAGTTTGTGTAGTGTTTCACAAAACAGCTGGAATCGAAGTTCAGGTTGAAGCCTCGCCCGCGAGTGATGTATGCACGACCGGAAGTGGAATCGACTTTTACGGTTGGAACCGAATGCTACATCACGATGGGAATTGGATTGCAAGTATGCCACCGCACCGTAGAATGTGAAATTTTGCACGGAAGCCGTTCAGAAAATTAATCGGAGATATGTTTTTGCATAAACATGTTGGTCGGAATTCCATTCATAAGTTGTAGCCTTTGAATAATTCATATGAACAAATCGGAAATCTATGACAAAAATTGCTAAAAATCAGAAGGGTTGTGTACATGACATGTCCGCAAGATAGACGTTGGACAACTATTTCTTGGATACAGATCAATAGTTTTTGGCAAAACTCAATACCCTGGGACACTTCCAGTGCAAAAACTGTAAGCAGTACTCCATATTGCTCTTCAATGTGCGTGGACATATGTAGTTTCTCAAACAAACGAAAAAAAAAATCATACATTCCTGAACAAAAAAAAAATTTTTTGTGTTTTTTGCCAGGATACGTATTTTTAGACAAGGATTCAGAATATATAAAAATCTCATTTTGGCCAAAAATGCTACATATGCAGTTTCTCAAACAAACGGTTCATTTTCTCTCTGATCAGCTTTCATTTTTATAGAAAGTTGGTCTTGAAAAGTATCGATTTATTTATGGAGACGAGCCAGCCTCGGGCTGAAAGTCTCCTTAATAAAGACAAAAAAAAGAACCGATTTATTTTCAATCATGCGTCTTCCTAATCACAAGCAGCAGCAAAACCAAGTGAGAATCTTGACTGCTACTGATACCATCCATGGGAATTATTTTTTCTATCTATCTCTTAGACGCGCGCTCGTTATTCTACTACCGATGGAACCTTTCTGCCATCGCAAAGCGATTAATTTTCACTTTGAACAAAACTCGTTTCGACTCAACCTTCCCCTGTTTAGAATGGTGGTCCTGAGAAGAACCGAATAATTTCCAATAATGCACTTTTCGAATCACTAACAGCGAGAGACTGCAGTACATGTCTGCATGTGAATGAATTTTTGCAGTCTTTCTCTATGACGTGCGCTCGTGATTCTGCTACCGACGAAAACTTTTTGCCGTTGTCAAGCAAATATGATCTGCACTTTGAAGAAAATTTGTCTCGGTTCAACCTCCTCTTCTAAAAATTTGTGGTTCTGGAAAGAACCAAAATATTTAACATACCGCGCCTTTGCAGACACTAACAGCAACAAAACCAAATCAGAATCTAGAAACAAAATTTCTGATGTCATCCATGCGAATAAATGTTTGCATCATCTCCCTCCGACGCGCGCTAGTGATTCTGCTACGGACGGCAACTTTCTGCGGCCGTCAAGCGACTAATTTTCTTTTTGAACCTGATTCGCCCAGGCTTAACATTACCTTGTATAGATCGTTGGTCCTGAGCAAAACCAATTAATTGCCAATAATGCGCCGTCCGAATTACCTGCAACAAAACCTGATCCAGATCCATGCGACAATATGTCCACCGACCACCGCCATCGTTCTGTCCGCTTTCCGTGACCACTCACCGTGGATCGTCGAACAGGAATGAAGCGCGAAACACGGGTCTTTTTAAACTCAGAGAAAATGAAACGGCGGGACAAAAGGGCCGTAACTTAAAATGATGTCCGTGTTGGGAATGCATGAACGGGATTGGTTGGTTCTGGTACGTGTACTGGGTAGGACAAGAAGTGAAATTTCGTTAGTTTATCGTAAATAATGAAAAGTTTCACTAAAATTGACAAATTGCTGGAGAGTTTCCGAGTAGATTGATATATAAATCTCCAAAATCATTCGAAAGATAGAGGCTCTATTCACTTTCAAAATCTTACATGATTTCATGACAGTCCCCAATTTTGGATTTTGCTTTGACCCAGTACCTTCGGGTAAGACTTTGTTCAACGTCAATAGGAATTCCGACAGGAACTTAATGCAGAATATTCATCCATAATAATTAATATTTTTAAAGTAGGAGAGGAGGTTCGGTTGTGGGCACCTTTCGGTTATGGGCACCCCTATGTATCTTTTGACATATAAGAGATGCTGTCATTCTGACAACCGTCATTTGTTTGCTATAATAGCATGATGTTTAGTGCTTAATATCAAACCGGATGGGCATCTCTTCTTTGAACTAGAAACAAATAAATTTTTTGTACAAGAAAAACAACACGAAAGTTTTTTTTGCCTTTTTCAAAGTATCATAAATAAAAGGATTTAATTCAAAAAGTGAGTTCTAATGCGTATTTACACAGTAAATTTAATCTATTTTGAGGCCCAATGTCGATTGCCATCAAAATTTTAGCGCGAATTTTTTTTCTTCTCGTTCCAAAAAGGCTGCGAAATTCGGTTGTGGGCACTTTCCCCCATTGTTTCCTATTGAAAATTGGTCAGATCGGACTATGGGATCAAAATTTATGGCCAAAATATTAGTTTTTGAAATGAACGAGAAAGGCACTATTGCCGCTAGGGTGATTAATCAGGATTTTTTTGACTGTGATGCATACCAATAAAAGGTAAATTAATGAAAAATTAAAACCCATTTACCTAAAGTGCTATTTTAGACCTTTCTTATGTGATTTTTTTCAACATCCTCCTTAATGCACCGAGGGAGGCATCATCACTGCTAGGTGAATTGATTTGAGTTTTTTTAGCGTCTCCTGGCTTTTAGAATGAATAAAGTATTCCTTGTCTTTAAATCTGGGTGGTTTTTATTCATGCTTCTTTATTTTTAGCTAAGTTTTCAAGGGTGCAAAGGGTGCCCACAACCGAACCTCCTCCCCTACCTTGTAAAAACTCCGTCAAAAGAAGAAGAACTCCGTCTATCGAGAAGTTCGTTTATATTCCGACAGAAATTTGAAACCATTCAAAAAAATCTAAATAAAGTTGAATTCTTCCAAAAGTTCCCGAATACCATTTGCAAAAACTTGTATAGCATTTTTTTTTTCAAAATGCTGATAGTTGTTAGTTGTTAAAATGTTGACATGATTTGTCATGTTTATGGTTAAAAATTACAATATTCCCATTGAAATGTTTAATTTTTAAAAAGTATTTCATTCTAGTGAAAGAAGTTTGTCATAATTCTACGAAAGTTGTTAAAGGATCGTGGTTTTCCGGTCACATTTTTATGTTTCTTCGTTAAATTAAAGTCTGTAAAAATATTAATAGAATAATTTTGTCAATGTTCTAAACTTTGAATTCCACTGCATGTTTGTCAGAATAGGAATTCCGTAAATGGTTTTTCTCAATTTTCGACTGATATTTGCCTGAGTTCTAATTTCAATTTTTTTTAATGGAGAGAATTATTTGATAAATGTATTAGCAAATTATCACTTTTCGGACTAGTATATTATCAAGAATTTACTGATATGTATGTTTTCCAGTCTCAACAATTAAATAGTAGTAAAAAGTACCGATTTTTATTCGAAATTCTCACACAAATGTCGGTGCCAAAGGAAATTTGTTGATATAACGTAC
Source organism: Armigeres subalbatus (assembly GCF_024139115.2). Lineage (NCBI taxonomy): Eukaryota > Metazoa > Arthropoda > Insecta > Diptera > Culicidae > Armigeres > Armigeres subalbatus. The sequence continues at coordinate 102,341,079 of NC_085139.1, read as the reverse complement.
AGGAACTTGTTATCATGTAAATTTGTCAAAATAACAACAAAAACTGTACAATCAAAGTAAATTGCCTACATTCAGGGTATAAGCCACCCAGAGTGTAAATTAATTACTATGTCTGAAACTCGATTTGAGCAATTGCACAACATGTGAAAGATTTAGTTTGAAAAATGTGGGGTTTGATCCCACGAAACCAGTACGCTAGATAGGTGCTTTCCCTACTTCATTGAGCGATCACACGTCCCTACTTCATTGAGCGCAGTTGCTGATGAAGCTGTGTGTGGATACCAGACATAACTAAATACTGATCCTACTCGGTTGGCATTGTCCAAAACAATGTGTGTGAAAGAGTTGGTTTTAAAAATAGACTGCGAGAGTTCGGCTTCGTGCCTGGTGTTGGAAATTTGAAATTTAATGAAATTTGTTTTGAAAAAGTAGCCTTCCGAGCCTCTCAAAATCAGTAGACCATAATCCTACATTTCGACTCAAAATTTGTCAATTTTTTCAAGGATATTTATCTAAACTCCAACTCCAATAAATTTCTGTCAATATTATTTGGAATTACTCTGCATTTCGACAAGACTTTTTAAAGCTTCATATTTCAAACATAATTTGTCAACTTTCGATAGAGTATTTTAATTATATTCCACATAGGAATAATTTAAAAAAGATACCAATTCCCATATATATTTTAAAACTTTCGGACACTAATAAGTCAAAATTCAGACAGTAATGTTACGACGAAATTGTTGGGGGAATGACGGCTTTGGTAGGTTTTGTTCTATTATTGGCAGGGGGTTTTTATGACTGACTAGGCTCAAATGTGGCCTAAACATTCTTTGCATATCAAAGAATATTGTGGCCAAATTTCATAAAATTTGGTCGACAAAAACCCCCTTGCCAATAATAGAACAAAACCTATCAAAGCCGTCTTTCCCCCTATGAAGTAATTTAAATTTATTGAAATTTCGAAGGAACTCAAGGATTTCCTCTAGGAATTAAAACCGAGGTTCTCTTTGTTAACTTTCTCTTTTGATTATTACGAAGCCATACTAACATTTGCATCGAATATTTTCACAGAGATCTGAAGAAAGTAGCTTTGTCTAGCGTGCTGAGGTAAAAATATTGCAAAATTAGCTTTGGTATTAGTGAAAGAGAGCGTAATTAAAGAGAGTTTTTCATTTGGACATACGCCGTTTTCAAAAATCATGCTAGAAATGTCGAAAACCGAAGAAAGTCCTGTCAGAATAAAAGTGCAGAATTTCCGTCGAGACTCGTAAGAATTCCAATCGAAAGGAGAGGAAATTTCTGACAAAAGACTAAACAACCCCTGTTGCAATTGGAAAGCATTCTTGAAAGAGTTTGTGTCTTTGAAAGAATCTATGTAGAAGTTCGAAACAATGTATCTCAACATTTCTGTCAAAATTCTGCAGAATGTCGGATTTCGGAATAATTCCTGTTGGAAATCGAAAGAATTCCTGTCAAAATTTTGAAGAGTGATTTCGGAAGAATTCCTATCGGACTTTGGAGGAATTCCTGTTGGGAATCGAAAGAATTCTGGTCGGAGTTCGGAAGAATTCTTTTTGGGATTTGGAAGAATTCCTGTTTGGAGTTTGGAAGCGTTTTTGTCGGAGTTCGGTTTAATTGCCGTCGGAATTCGGAGGAATTCCTGTTGGAATTCGGAACAATTGCCATCGTAATTCGGATCAAGTCCTGTCGGAATTTGGAACTATTGCTGTCAGAATTCGGGACAGTTCATGTCCTAGCGGAATTGGAAATAATTCCTATCGAAATTAGGAAAAAATCTTATTGGAATTAGGAACAATTCCTGTCGGACTTGGGAACAATTCCCGTCGGAATTTTGGAACAACTTTCGTCAAAATTGAAAACAATTCCCGTCGAAATTGGGAACATTCCCGTCCGAATTGGCAACATTCCCGTCGAAATGGGAACAATTCTCGTAGGCAGGGACGGGAATGGTTGACATTTCTTTTTACCATTCATCCTTCCATGCAATAACAGAAAAACAAAACCACGGCAGCCGCAGCAGCAGCCACGCCATCATCTTATGCAAATGCTGACCGCATGCCGGCACGACTCTAACGTAGCAGCAAACAAACAGTTGGTCGCGTACATTTTTTTGGCAAACTGTTTCGGCTTGTTTGATGCTTGAATTTGACTGGATAAAATGTAAATATTCGCATAATCAGAGTGTTTTAATGTACATTTCCCAACACTGCTCGTAGGAATTGAGAACAGTTCTCTTCAAATTGGAATCAATTCCCGTCGGAATTGGAAACGATTTCCGACGGAATTGGGAACAATAATTGTCGAAATTGGGAACAATATTCGTTGGAATTCGGAACAATACCCGTCGGAATTGGGAACAATTTATTTCGGAATTGTGAAAAATTCCCTTCAGAACTGAGAACGATTCCCGTCGAAATTGGGAACAGTTACCGTCGGAATTCGGAACAATTCCTGTCGGAATTCGAAACAAAGCCGGCTGGAATTGCGAAAAAAATTCTGTCGGGAATTGTGAACAAATCCTTTCGGGATTGGGAACAATTTCTGTCAGAATTCGGAGCAATTCCTATCGAAATTTGGAACAACTCCTGTTAGAACTGGAAACAATTCCTGTCGGAGCTTTGAACAACTCCTGTCGGAATTAGAAAAAAATCGAAACCTAACCTGGCGGAATTCGATAAATTGTTGCTAGAATTTTGAAAAATACGTAACGGATTTGGGAAATAAATTTGTCGGAATTAGAAACAATTCCTATCGGAATTGGAAATACAGACATACCTCGATAGTACGTACACCTGCGTTATTTTAGTGTACGTACTATCGAAGCAAAAAAAAATCCGAACAAAAATTTTTATTTGTTTTTTTAAGGATTAGAAGAATGTTTATAAAACCACCTGGAACCCAAAATTTCGATAAAAGGCTCTGTACTCTAAGCATATTTGCATTTGATATAGTACACAACGGACCAACAGGACCTGGAATGTTTTTAAATGGTGCCTACATATAGCATTGAGCAAAATCGTCGTCTTTGTAAATGTGAGGCTATTTTTTTACGAAATATTGTAATCCATAAATTGCGCAACATTTATAGGAGTCATGTTTTAAAGATGACATCGTATATAATTATTTACTACAAAACGCGACGATTGGGGATGGTTATTTATTGATTTCCCCTATAAATTTTATGGGAATGAAACGCTTCAAGGTTGCCCTGAGCTGTCAGTGTCGTTGCGACTCTATTGGCTCCATTGACGCTTCCTTACCAAAGCGACAAACTGTCGGCTATGGCAACAGTCGCATCGCGTTGGTTTGGAGGTACTTTTTTTATGAATCGTAGTTAGGGGAAGAGGTGGTAAAATGAACAGTTGGCTATATTTATATTAAAACACTATTTAGGCGTATGTTAATCATGCACACGTTTTCCTCGAAATAAAATAAGGTACCTGAGCTAATATTTTGGTTTTGAGACCGAACGAATAGCTATTACTATCTAAAATATCAAAAGAGGCCGTAAAAATAGGGTCTGATGTAATTTTTTACCATTTTTCCGCAAGCTTTAATCTATCTATCTATATATATAAAACTCAATGTTTGTATGTTTGTATGTATGTTCCAGCATAACTTCTGAACCCATTGACCGATTTCTACCAAATTTGGAACACACATTCTTTGTCTTAAGGAGACGACGATAGGAATGCTCTTTGGAAAAGGGGGAGGGTGTGAGGGGAGGGGTATTGCTAAGTTATTGATCAACTCAGTGTACCTTATGAACCCCTTGGCCGATTTCAACCAAATTTGGAACACACATTCTTTCTCTTAAGGAGACGACAATGGAGGGGGGCTAAGCATGTTCTTTGGAAAAGGGGGAGGATGTGCGGGGAGGGGTATTGCTTAGTTAATAATCATTTCAGTGTAGCCTCTTAACCCCTTGGCCGATTTCAACCAAATTTGGAACACACATTCTTTATCTTAAGGAAACGATGATAGAGGGGGTTAGGGGTGCTCTTTGGAAAAGGGGGAGGGTGTGGGGTATTGCTAAGTTATTGATCAACTCAGTGTACCTTTTGAACCCCTTGGCCGATTTCAACCAAATTTGGAACACATATTCTTTATCTTGAGGAGACGATGATAGGGGGATTATGAATGCTTTTTGGAAAAATGGGGAGGGTGTGGGGGAGGGGTATTGCTCAGTTATTGATCAACTATATATAGAGCAATGATTATTGTTACCCTTCATCGGAATCATGGTTTGCCCAGTGAAAAGCAATAATTAATGTGTTTCCTTCTGGATGGTGGATGTGATTGCTGTTTCAAAAGTAGGCATTTGCCCGGAATAAGGCAATGGTGAGTGTGATCCCTTCTGGGCGTTAGCCCGGAATAAAGCATCGGTGGATGTTTTTCCTTCTTTAGCAAATGACGTTTGCCAGGAATAAGCCTATTCAAACCAACGATCCCTTTTTCTAGATCAGTCAATGCTTCCAAAAGCCTTCTATTAGTCAAATGACGAAGTATCAATAAGTTAACACAATTACTCTGTTGACCAATTGGTTTTATCTTTTTCTGATTATAAAAAACTGAAAACCAAACTGGCAATTCCGAGCAAGGCCGGGTACATAAAGCTAGTTCTTAATAAATTCATAATAACAGCGGCAAATAGGACAACCTTCACAAAGACGTTGCAGGGGTAAATAGTAAAATTATTGGTTTGCATAGTTAGAGGAAGAGTTATTTATCACAAGGCACGTATGGGGGTAAAATGAACACTTGTATCAAACTTTCACAAATTTATGGTAAAAATTATGCGATTGTGGAGCGGAAGTTCAAGAAACAAACCATATCAAATAACCAAGAAAAAACTTTGAATATGTAAATATAGTTAAAAAAGAATTGAAATTTTAAAACTTTTTTCCTTCTTTTTATTATTTTCATAATTAAAAGCTTTTCAAAAGTTATACCAGATTTTTCAAAAGGCTCTCGTAATCTCAATTAGTTGTATATACAGTGCCAGAGTAAAAAAAAGAAAATTAAATGTTTCAAAAGGGTTTAAGAAGCGATGTTCATTTTACCACCAAGCAGTGTTCATTTTACCCGCACTATTTTTGTACATACGAAATTTCGATGTTTTTTATTTCGCTGAAAAACTATATAAAACAATATTTATTAGCGAAAAAAATGTTCAGTACAATAAGAATATGAGTAAAATTGCTGAACCAAGTGGTAAAAATAGCGAATTATCCTCGTTTTATGATTGAATTCAGCGCAAGTCCTTAACGTGTTCATTTTACCACCTGTTCCCCTATATGAATTCATAATACTGTATGAGTAATGAGTATAAAGATAACAAAAAAAACTGATTTCAAATGTGTAAAAAACGGTTTTTAACGTTCTCGTCTTTAGAATCGTTTTTGCCTTTCTCGTACACCAAGGCTATATGTCCACTCCAAACATTTTTATAGGAGGCCCAGAGGGTAAACTTTCATATACCGAACAATTTAACTCGACAAATTTATGTAATGTCTGTCGATAAATCCTTTAAATCTTGAACATTGGATGGCGATCTATTCACAACTGAAACCAGCGTGGAGCTGATCTCTGACCAAAAAGTGCGACGTGGGAAAATATCTTTGGCAATATGGCCATTAGACCCCAAACATAAAGATACTTTTTCTAAAATGTGGAAATCGATCTTCAGGAAACTAACGCTTCTAGCTTCTAGAACGGCTCCTTGGTATTTAAGGCTGATATTATTTCATAACTTTTTTTTCGAAATTTTTTGGACGTTCAAAAATATTTTTCTCAGAAAAAAAACTTCTTATTTTAGAATTTCTCCTAGATTTGTTTCAGATACTCTTCTAGTCCCTCTGAGAATTTTTCCAGAAAATCCATCGAGAATTTATCCAAAAAATCCTCCTGGGACTCAAACCAGGAACCAAGGACGGAAATCTTCGTTTTACTATCAGTTGCATCGATGCTCAGTAGGCAGCTTCGTCATTGATTCGTGTTTGTTTTGATCAGACGCTCGGCAATGCAGGCACGAATTTCTCGCAGCATGCTGTCAAACTTCCATACCAAATTTACCGCCCGATCCTCAATAGCTGATTGATAATCGAGCGTAAAAAATGAATATCTACCGGGGCTGTATTGAATATTTTGAATTGCGCTTGATTTGCACCGATAAATGATGATTATTTTACTTTATATACTAAACAGATGCATATATTTTAGGAATCTGACTTCAAAATGTTGAATCCATGCACCGCAGTATGAAATGATATTCATATTTTGAGATTTCAAATTGAATATCAATGTGCCAAGCTGAAGATTCATTTTGACACCGCACAATACAACGCTGACACCGAGAGTCGTCGCTTGCTGCTGTTCGTGCACATGCCGTCCTATTCATTCGCACATTCAAATTCGGGAAGGACTAGCAACTTGATTGTGTGTTGGATGTCAGCTATTTGAGTGTAGTTGAAATGACTTTTTCTGTCCCTGCCAGGAACGCCATCGCGAATTTCTTCAGAAATTACTTAAAATTCTCTTCAGGGAATCCTTTGGGAACTCCTTCAGATACTTACTTGATACTTGATGAGCTACAGCTCTTCGATGAACCTACGCCGAATGGAGTATCCTTCTTCACTGGACTCGATCCTGGGCCAATCGCTTCCAGTCGCCCTGAACATTGAGCGCCCTCAGGTCCTCTTCAACTGCAAAAAGCCATCGTGTACGCGGCCTCCCACGAAGCCTCTAGAGAAGCCACGAAGGGTTCTCTACTAAATATTATCTTCGCTTGTCGTTCTTTCGGCATACGAACAACGTGATCAGCCCACCGTAGTCTGCCGTGTTGTATAAGCTTAATAATATCTAGCCCTTTATACACCTGGTACAATTCGTGATGCGACGCCGCCAGATACCGTTCTCCTGTTTACCGCCGAGTATTGTCCGCAGCACCGTACGCTCAAACACTCCGAGAGCTCTCCGATCAGCCTCCTTTAACGTCCATGTCTCATGGCCGTATAAAGCCACCGGAAGAATCAGAGTAGTATACAGCGCGAGTTTTGTTTTTGTTTGCAGACTATGGGACTTGAGCTGGTTACGAAGTCCGTAATAAGCCCTATTTGCTGCTGCAATACGCCTTTTCACCTCGCGGGTAACATCATTATCGCACGTCACTAATGTTCCAAGATACACAAATTCTTCTACCACTTCAAATTTTTCACCATTCAGCACTATTTCGCTACCACCACCACTAATGAACCCACGTTGATTGCCAGCGACCATGTACTTTGTTTGCTGGTATTGATCGTGAGTCCAAATGAAGCGGGCTTGGTAGTCATATGGCTACTGCTTCTGCCTCATACGCAGGAGGTTGTGGGTTCAATCCCAGGTCCGTTCCATTCTCCTACTTTGTATCTTTCTCTTTATTTCTCATGTTCTAGCAATCGCTAGAACTGGAAATGGACTTCCATACCGTTTCCATTATTATTCCTATACCTTCAACTTGAGTATTCTATCAGTAATCTGATAGAATTGGAAATGAACTAAGAGCTCGTTTCCTACATCCAATTAGAAATTCCATCAGTTGTTTTCTCCTATCTATCACATTGGCAGCTCGTTAACCAAGACGGACCTCGGACCAACCTAACCCAGAAATTCCAACAAATTCCGCATGAACTCGTGGCAAGTGCAGAGGTATATTCGGCTTGCAGTGGGCGAGTGATTGCATCATCATTTCCTCCCCTTCCCTACATTGACTTGCATTCTGACGTGGCAGGCGCCAGTATGACCTAACAAATGAGATCACCAGTACTTGTACATTGAAGATGTGTGCTAGTCCCAAGCAAACATCTGTTGGTTCCTGTGCAAGAACAGCTGATCTGGTCATAATGGAGTAGCAACTACGAGCAGTCAATCAAGCTCAAGCAAGCTCAAGCTGGTATTGATCGTGAGTCCAATCCTCGCTGTCTCCCTCTTAAAAGGCGCAAAAGCCTCTTCCACGGCACGGCGATCAATTCCTATAATATCGATATCGTCCGCAAATCCCAGGAGCATATGCGATTTTGTGATAATGGTACCGCTTCTTTGCACACCAGCTCTCCTAATCGCTTCCTCGAGCGCTATATTGAACAGTAGGTTTGAGAATGCATCACCCTGCTTTAATCCATCTAAGGTAACAAATGACGTCGATATTTCATCCGCAACCCTTACACTTGATTTCGATCCGTCCAACGTTATATGAATCAGCCGTATCAGTTTCGCGGGAAAACCATGTTCAAGCATAATTTGCCATAATTCATTCCGTTTCACTGAATCGTACGCCGCCTTGAAATCAATAAACAGATGATGTGTCTGCAAGTTGTACACCCGGAATTTATCAAGGATTTGTCTCAGGGTAAACATTTGATCCGTCGTTGATCGGCCCTCACGAAAACCTGCTTGGTATTCGCCGACGAAGGACTCTTCAAGCGGTCTCAATCTGTTGAACAGAATACGGGACATAATTTTGTACGCCGAATTAAGGAGGGTTATTCCTCGGTAATTGGCGCACTCCAGTCTGTGCCCTCCTTCAGATACTGCTTCAAAAATTTCTTACGAAATTCATCCTGAAATAGGAACTTTCCGAAGTGATTCTTGGAAAAATTTTCTGCAGATTATTATGAGAAATTACTTGAAGAAATTTTCGGGGGAGCTTATAAAGGGATTTGTGGAGGAATTTCTGGAGGAGTTCTCCGAATAAGCTCCGGGGAAATTCTTGACGGAATTTTTGGAAGAATCTATGGAGGAATTACTAGAAGAAAAATGGGAGAGTTTATAGAAAAATTGCCAGGGTTATTGTTTTAAGATATTGCTGAAAATTCCTGGAAGTAATTGTCGAGAAATCCTAAAGGGCTTTTGAGATGATTTTTCATTGATATTTTAGGCGGAGTACCTGCAAAAACTTTGAGAATTCCGGCAGGATCTTCCGGGAGAATTCCTAAATTAAGTTCCAGAGGAATTAAAATGGGATTTTTTGGAGGTACTCAAGTCGAGAAAAGAGTTTTGATGAAAATTCAGGAAGAATATCCTGAGAAATAGGCAGATTAATTTGCAGACGAATTTCTCAAGAAATTTCCGGGAGAATTCCCGAAGAAAAAATCAATGAACAATTTCCCGGGAGAGTTCTTGGCTATCGAGGGCTTCCACGTTAGCTAGGAAAGAAATTCAAAGGGAATTTTTGGAAAGACCTAGAAGTAATCAATGGGGAAGTCTTGGTGGAATTTATGAAGTAACTCCAGAGAGAATATCAGGAGGAATTACATGGGAATAAAAGAATGATTTTCTGGTGGAAGTTCTGGGAAAGGAGACGTAGATATTTCTAAGGGAATTGCTGAAAAAATCACCAAGAAAAAAAGGGGAAATTTTTATATATATTTGGAAGAATTAACGGAGAAATACTTGGCAATATTTTAAGACGGATGTACGAAGGAATTTTCCACGGAAAGAATCCACTGGAAAAAATGTGGAAAAATTTGACTATTTCTATGAGTCCTAGTAAAATTTTTGGATGAACTACCAGAGGAATTCCTGGTGGAACTTCCAGAATAATTTCTGGAGGAGCTTCCGGATGAATTGCTAAGGAACTTCCGGAGGAATGTTTGTAAAAATTTCTTGAGGAATTCCCGAAGGAAGTTACGGAAGAATTCCTGGAGGAACTTGCGGGAGAACTCGTGGAGGAATATGTAGAGGAACTTCAGGAGGAATTCCTGGAGGAGCTTACGAAAAAAATCCTGAAGGAGCTCACGGAGGAACTTCCAGAGGAACTCTTGAAGAAACTTCCTGAGGAATTACTGGAAAAACTTCCGGAGGAATGCCTGGAGGAACTTACGCAGGAATATGCAGAGGAATTTCTAGAGGAACATGCGGAGGAATTCCTGGAGTAATTCTGGATAAATTCCGGAAAAATTCTAATGCACGAAATTATTTCACGCCGCCGCCAATCATCAGCCCCCGCCGATAAAATTTTAATCGGCGCACAGGTCTAGGTTGAATATCAAGTGAAATACTGGATGGAATTTTCGAACAAGCTTCTAAGGTATCCCAGGAAGAGCCATTGGGAGAAGCTGCTGTTCCAGGATGACGTCCAGTAAGACGTCTATGAGGAATTTTGGAAGGAACTCTTGATTGATTGATCTCTAGTGCAATCCACTGATGAATGTTTGAATGAACTGCTGGGAATATACCATAACTATTATATAAAATAAATAAACAACTGAGAAAAATAACAAAATAAATTAAAAAAATAACTATTCAATCAAATAAATTTATCCTCATTATAGTAACGCTGCTAATTCTTTTTCAAAAAAAAATTTGTCCTCGACAAGTGAATAAGTGACTGTCAAACATTTATAACACGCTGCTTCTTTAACCCTCTTTTTCCCACGACTTTTTTCAAAGGAGGAATCAACTTTGGCAAAAATGCTAGAACAAAAGTCATTTGGCATAGCTAAAATTAGTGGAAAACAAAAAAAAAGGTTTTTGATTGCAAATCAATAGTTACTTGATTGTTTTTAATAGTTTAACTAATTTTACTCAAAATTGATTATTTTTGCAGTTTAATGAAACCATAAAGTTGTGCCAAATACTGCATTTTGGTATTGAGATAATTCGATGAATGTTGGAAGGTGCAAAATTTCATGGAGCTTTACAGCTACCATGGGAAGGAAAGGGTTAAAGTATTTCTACTGAATTCGTTATCACAATAATGATGTTTACATCAGATGTAAAATTATTACGTAGCATATGAAGGACCTCACGCATGTGCTATGATCAAAACATATTCATATTTTAACTAAAATCGTACAGAAAACTTAACGAAAAAAAAATTTGTTTGGTGCACGTAATATCGAGGGTACGCACTATGCAGGGAACGTACTATCGAGGTATGCCTGTAATTCCTATTGGAATTAGGAACAATTCTCGGAATTGGCAACAATTTCTTTCGGAATTGGAAACGTTTGGAATTAGGAACAGTTCTCGTCGGAGTTGGGAACAATTTCCTTCGGAATTGCGAACAATTTCCCTCGGAATTGGAAACAATTCCCGTCAGAATTGGGAACAATTCCCGTCGGTATTGGAAACAATTCCCATCGGAATTGGGAACAATACCTGTCTGAATTGGGAACAATTCTCGTCAGAATTAGGAACAATTCTCGTTGGAATTGGGAACGATTCTCGTCGGAATTGGAAAAAATTCCCTTCGGAGTTGGAATTGGAACAATTGCCGTTGGAATTGGAAACAATTCCCTTCGAAATTGAGATCAATTTCCGTCGGCATTGGAAAAAAATCTCATCGGAATTGAGAACAATACCTGTCGGGATTGGGAACAATTCTCGTCAGAGTTAGGAACAGTTCTCGTCGGAATTGGGAACAATTCCCTTGGGAGTTGGGAACAATTCCCGTCCGAATTAAGAACAATTCTCGTCAGAATTGGGAACAATATCGAATCGGAACATCGGAATTGGGAACGTTTCCCTTCGGAATTGGGAACGTTTCCCTTCGGAATTGGGAACAACTCCCTTCGGAATTGGGAACAATATCTGTCGGAATTCGGAACAATACCTGTCGAAATTGAGAACAATTCCTGTCGGAGCAATATCGGTTAGAATTGGGAACAATTCCATTCGGAATTGGGAACAATATCTGTCGAGAACGGAACAATACCTGTCGGAATTGGGAGCGATTCTTGTCGGAATTGGGAACAATTCCCTTCGGAATTAAAAACAATTCTCGTTGGAATTGGGAACAATTCTCATCGGGTTGGGAACAATTCCTATCGGATTTGTGAACAATATCTGTCGGAGTTCTCAACAATGGCTGATAAAATTGAGAACAATTCCCTTCGGAATTGGGAACAATATCTGTCGCGATCGGAACAATACCTGTCGGAATTGGGAGCGATTCCCGTCGGAAATGGGAACAATTTTCTTTAGAATTTGGAACAATTCCCTCAAGAATTGGGAACAATCCCTTCGGAATTGGTAAAAATTTCCGTCGGTATTAGAAACAATTCTCAGAATTGGAAACAATATCTGTCGGAAACTATTCCCTTCGGAATGGGGAAAAATATTTGTCGGAATTCGGAACAATACCTGTCGGAATTCGGAACAATACCTGTCGGAATTGAGAACAATTCCATTCTCCTACTTTGTATCTTTCTCTTTATTTCTCATGTTCTAGCAATCGCTAGAACTGGAAATGGACTTCCATACCGTTTCCATTATTATTCCTATACCTTCAACTTGAGTATTCTATCAGTAATCTGATAGAATTGGAAATGAACTAAGAGCTCGTTTCCTACATCCAATTAGAAATTCCATCAGTTGTTTTCTCCTATCTATCACATTGGCAGCTCGTTAACCAAGACGGACCTCGGACCAACCTAACCCAGAAATTCCAACAAATTCCGCATGAACTCGTGGCAAGTGCAGAGGTATATTCGGCTTGCAGTGGGCGAGTGATTGCATCATCATTTCCTCCCCTTCCCTACATTGACTTGCATTCTGACGTGGCAGGCGCCAGTATGACCTAACAAATGAGATCACCAGTACTTGTACATTGAAGATGTGTGCTAGTCCCAAGCAAACATCTGTTGGTTCCCTGTGCAAGAACAGCTGATCTGGTCATAATGGAGTAGCAACTACGAGCAGTCAATCAAGCTCAAGCAAGCTCAAGCTGGTATTGATCGTGAGTCCAATCCTCGCTGTCTCCCTCTTAAAAGGCGCAAAAGCCTCTTCCACGGCACGGCGATCAATTCCTATAATATCGATATCGTCCGCAAATCCCAGGAGCATATGCGATTTTGTGATAATGGTACCGCTTCTTTGCACACCAGCTCTCCTAATCGCTTCCTCGAGCGCTATATTGAACAGTAGGTTTGAGAATGCATCACCCTGCTTTAATCCATCTAAGGTAACAAATGACGTCGATATTTCATCCGCAACCCTTACACTTGATTTCGATCCGTCCAACGTTATATGAATCAGCCGTATCAGTTTCGCGGGAAAACCATGTTCAAGCATAATTTGCCATAATTCATTCCGTTTCACTGAATCGTACGCCGCCTTGAAATCAATAAACAGATGATGTGTCTGCAAGTTGTACACCCGGAATTTATCAAGGATTTGTCTCAGGGTAAACATTTGATCCGTCGTTGATCGGCCCTCACGAAAACCTGCTTGGTATTCGCCGACGAAGGACTCTTCAAGCGGTCTCAATCTGTTGAACAGAATACGGGACATAATTTTGTACGCCGAATTAAGGAGGGTTATTCCTCGGTAATTGGCGCACTCCAGTCTGTGCCCTCCTTCAGATACTGCTTCAAAATTTCTTACGAAATTCATCCTGAAATAGGAACTTTCCGAAGTGATTCTTGGAAAAATTTTCTGCAGATTATTATGAGAAATTACTTGAAGAAATTTTCGGGGAGCTTATAAAGGATTTGTGGAGGAATTTGTGGAGGAGTTCTTGAAATAATTACCGGGAAAATTCTTGTCGGAATTTTTGGAAGAATCCATGGAGAAATTACTGGGAATAAAGTGAGAGGGTTTATAGAGGAATTGCCAGGGTTATTATTTTCAGATAGTGCTGAAAATTCCTGGAAGTAATTGTCGAGAAATCCTAAAGGGCTTTTGAGATGATTTTTCATTGATATTTTAGGCGGAGTACCTGCAAAAACTTTGAGAATTCCGGCAGGATCTTCCGGGAGAATTCCTAAATTAAGTTCAGAGGAATTAAAATGGGATTTTGGAGGTACTCAAGTCGAGAAAAGAGTTTTGATGAAAATTCAGGAAGAATATCCTGAGAAATAGGCAGATTAATTTGCAGACGAATTTCTCAAGAAATTTCCGGGAGAATTCGAAGAAAAATCAATGAACAATTTCCGGGAGAATTCTTGGCTATCGAGGGCTTCCACGTTAGCTACTAAAGAAATTCAAAGGGAATTTCTGGAAAGACCTAGAAGTAATCAATGAAAAAGTCTTGGTAGAATTTATGGAGTAACTCCAGAGAGAATGTCAGGAGGAATTACATGGAAATATAAGAATTATTTTCTGGTGGAAGTTCTGGGGAAGGAGACGTAGATATTTCTAAGGCAATCGCTGAAAAAATCACCAAGAAAAATAAAGGGGAAATTTTGTATATATTTGAAAGAATTAATGGAGAAATACTTGGCAATAATTTAAGACGGATGTACGAAGGAATTTTCCACGGAAAGAATCCACGAAAAAATGTTGAAAAATTTGACTAGCGCATTCCTATGAGTCCTAGTAAAATTTTTGGATGAACTACCAGAGGAATTCCTGGTGGAACTTCCGGAATAATTTCTGGAGGAGCTTCCGGATGAATTGCTAAGGAACTTCCGGAGGAATGTTTGTAAGAATTTCTGGAGGAATTCCTGGAGGAACTTACGGAAGAATTCCTGAAGGAACTTGCGAGAGAGCTCCTGGAGGAACATGTGGAGGAACATCAGGAGGAATTCCTGGAGGAGCTTACGAAAAAAATCCTGAAGGAGCTCACGGAGGAACTTCCAGAGGAACTCTTGAAGAAACTTCCTGAGGAATTACTGGAAAAACTTCCGGAGGAATTCCTGGAAGAACTTCCGGAGGAATATGCAGAGGAATTTCTGGAGGAACATGCGGAGGAATTCCTGGAGTAATTCCGGATAAATTCCGGAAAATTTCTAATACACGAAATTAATTCACGCCGCCGCCTATCATCAGCCCCGCCGATAAAATTTTAATCGGCACACAGGTCTAGATTGAATATCAAGTGAAATCCTGTATGGAATTTTCGAACAAACTTCTAAGGTATCCCAGGAAGAGCCCATTGGGAGAAGCTGCTGTTCCAGGATGACGTCCAGTAAGACGTCTATGAGGAATTTTGGAAGGAACTCTTGATTGATTGATCTCTAGTGCAATCCACTGATGAATGTTTGAATGAACTGCTGGGAATATACCATAACTATTATATAAAATAAATAAACAACTGAGAAAAATAACAAAATAAATTAAAAAAATAACTATTCAATCAAATAAATTTATCCTCATTATAGTAACGCTGCTAATTCTTTTTCAAAAAAAAATTTGTCCTCGACAAGTGAATAAGTGACTGTCAAACATTTATAACACGCTGCTTCTTTAACCCTCTTTTTCCCACGACTTTTTTCAAAGGAGGAATCAACTTTGGCAAAAATGCTAGAACAAAAGTCATTTGGCATAGCTAAAATTAGTGGAAAACAAAAAAAAAGGTTTTTGATTGCAAATCAATAGTTACTTGATTGTTTTTAATAGTTTAACTAATTTTACTCAAAATTGATTATTTTTGCAGTTTAATGAAACCATAAAGTTGTGCCAAATACTGCATTTTGGTATTGAGATAATTCGATGAATGTTGGAAGGTGCAAAATTTCATGGAGCTTTACAGCTACCATGGGAAGGAAAGGGTTAAAGTATTTCTACTGAATTCGTTATCACAATAATGATGTTTACATCAGATGTAAAATTATTACGTAGCATATGAAGGACCTCACGCATGTGCTATGATCAAAACATATTCATATTTTAACTAAAATCGTACAGAAAACTTAACGAAAAAAAATTTGTTTGGTGCACGTAATATCGAGGGTACGCACTATCCAGGGTACGTACTATCGAGGTATGCCTGTAATTCCTATTGGAATTAGGAACAATTCTCGGAATTGGCAACAATTTCTTTCGGAATTGGAAACGTTTGGAATTAGGAACAGTTCCCGTAGGAATTGCGAACAATTTCCTTCGGAATTGGGAACAATTCCCCTCGGAATTGGAAGCAATTTCCGTCAGAATTGAGAACAATTCCCTTCGGATTGGGAACAATTCCCATCGGAATTGGGAACAATACCTGTCTGAATTGGGAACAATTCTCGTCAGAATTAGGAACAATTCTCGTTGGAATTGGGAACGATTCTCGTCGGAATTGGAAAAAATTCCCTTCGGAGTTGGAATTGGAACAATTGCCGTCGGAATTGGAAACAATTCCCTTCGTAATTGGGATCAATTTCCGTCGGCATTGGAAAAAAAAATCTCATCGGAATTGAGAACAATACCTGTCGGAATTGGGAACAATTCTCGTCAGAGTTAGGAACAGTTCTCGTCGGAATTGGGAACAATTCCCTTGGGAGTTGGGAACAATTCCCGTCCGAATTAAGAACAATTCTCGTCAGAATTGGGAACAATATCGAATCGGAACATCGGAATTGGGAACGTTTCCCTTCGGAATTGGGAACGTTTCCCTTCGGAATTGGGAACAACTCCCTTCGGAATTGGGAACAATATCTGTCGGAATTCGGAACAATACCTGTCGAAATTGAGAACAATTCCTGTCGGAGCAATATCGGTTAGAATTGGGAACAATTCCATTCGGAATTGGGAACAATATCTGTCGAGAACGGAACAATACCTGTCGGAATTGGGAGCGATTCTTGTCGGAATTGGGAACAATTCCCTTCGGAATTAAAAACAATTCTCGTTGGAATTGGGAACAATTCTCATCGGGTTGGGAACAATTCCTATCGGATTTGTGAACAATATCTGTCGGAGTTCTCAACAATGGCTGATAAAATTGAGAACAATTCCCTTCGGAATTGGGAACAATATCTGTCGCGATCGGAACAATACCTGTCGGAATTGGGAGCGATTCCCGTCGGAAATGGGAACAATTTTCTTTAGAATTTGGAACAATTCCCTCAAGAATTGGGAACAATCCCTTCGGAATTGGTAAAAATTTCCGTCGGTATTAGAAACAATTCTCAGAATTGGAAACAATATCTGTCGGAAACTATTCCCTTCGGAATGGGGAAAAATATTTGTCGGAATTCGGAACAATACCTGTCGGAATTCGGAACAATACCTGTCGGAATTGAGAACAATTCCCTTCGGAATTGGGAACAATTCCCATCAGGAACGGAACCTAGACCAACATTTGAAAAGGGCTTAACAGCCAAAACTTATTCCTTCTGATTATTTGTCCACATATATAGCTATATATGTAGACGAAGAATCAAAAGGAATAAATTTTGGTTGTTACGCCTTTTTCAAATGTTGGTCTAGAATTCCCATCAGAATTGGGAACAATATCTGTCGGAGATCGGAACAATATCTGTCGGAATTCGGAACAATACCTGTTGAAATTGGGAACAATTCCCTTCGGAATTGGGAACAATTCCTGTCAGAATTGGGAACAATATCTGTCGGAATTCCGATATTTCCGGACGGAGAGAGAAATGCGAATCTCGTACCAGTATTTGTCGGGATTGAGATTGAGATAGACAGAATTTGGGATAGTTTCTCTCGGAATGCGGAAGAATTCATGTCGGAATGTGGAATAATTCCTGACGGAATTATGAAATACTCCTTTTGGAATTCCTTTCGAAATTTGGAAGAATTACTTTCGGATTACGAAAGAATTACTGTCAGAATTGGAATGTCTGCTTGAAAATTGGAAGGTTTGGAAATATTATTTGAATGATTGCTGAGTCGAAGAAATTTTTGTTGGAAACTTCCCAATTAACTACTTGTCGGAATGCTTCTTATATATGAAATCTTGAATATAATCAAACAAAAATCCTAATCACAATTGTTCCGAGAAATTTTATTTTTTTTCTCATTTCACAATTATAATTTTTATTGGGAATGGTTATGAATTATCGAGACGTTTTATGAATTTTTTCAATTTCGTATCAGAAATACAGTTTGACCACCAACTTCCGACTAACCACATAACCCACGAATCGAACGAACCGCTTCTAAATGCTCACTTCGCATGAAAGAGGTACATTCAATTGAGTGAGTGGATATTTGCCAAAGCATCTGCTGTTCTCGTGTGCTCGATGGGTGATGAACGACAACTCTAAAGGGGCTTGCTTGCACAAGATCAAGCGCGAAATGACATTGTTGAACATCTCAACTCTCAACCCCGCATTACCAATCCTCTGACTCCGTCGTCATCGTCGTCGTCTACTCCAACTACGACGGCGGCCATTCCCAATGCGGACTACAATGCCGGTAACCATCCGCACTGGCAGTCTGTGACCGGTTGGTTTGCATTCGTATATCTCGTTTGACCGTTCGTTGGTAACTTATTTATTGTTCAATTGACTTTAATAAACTATGACGACGACGGCGACACATCGAATCGTCGTCGTGGACGTCGGCAAATACTCGCACCATTGGAGGATGCTGAGCGCAGTTGCGGCTGCCGGCCGCCGCCACTGCATGGGGATGAATCCGTTCCATGAGGCACAAGAACAATGGGGTGGCCACCCACACACGTTGACAAATTATGTTTCGATGGTTCTAATGTTTTTTCATGTATCCCTTTTGATTTTCATATTCCTTCCCTGCTGTCTGCTATTTCATAATATTTATGATTATTTTCTGCTTGATTCGACTTTGGGTAGAAATACATGGAAATATGTTCCTTTAATTCTATAAGACCACCCTGATCAGTTTTAAACGATCGCAGTGTCAAACTTCGGAGGAGAGAAGGCCGTTTAGTCGTTTTGTGGATATGCACACTGCACAAACACACATCTGTGAGTGTATGTTAATTAAGGCAATTGATTGTGATCGCTTCCCATCAGAGCGCACTCGCACAGTAGTGTTTCGACTTGTCGGGAAGTCCTCCCACTGACCCCGGAGACGAGTATAGAACGCATGTACCTACGGTCGGTTTGTCGCGCATTGTGCCATCCAATATCTATATCTCCAATGCCCAATCCATGGATGAACGGGGGGCGGCCCTCACTCGCTCGCTTTCATCATTATCAGCATCGTCGCGACGACGACGGCAACGAATTTGCCTTAGCTCAGGCGGTTGTTGTTTGTCTGTTTGATGAATATTCTCAGCACGGCAGGGAGAACCGTTCGTCGTTGTCACTCGCATGGCCAAGGTTGGCAGTTTGGGTCGTCGTTTCCCAAAAGCCCATATGGCGACGGCGACGACCCATGATGATGAATATTGAAAGTGATGATAATTTCTTGGGCTATTTTTCCTTCAGTAATACACCGCCTCTGCTTTGGTGGCGGTGAATTTGTTGCCACGCGCATTTGAACTCTGACTCTGACATACGTAATTTATGGAAATGTACGAGATTCGAATTCACAAAGGAGGAACCTTCGGTCAAGGATACAATTCGTCACTTTTTGTTATGGATGAGTAGTGAGATTCGACTAAACATTTTTTTCCCTGGTGATAAATTTTGGATGCAAATTAAGCGCAATTCTCAGTCAGAATTCTAACGAACTCTATACAAAATATAGACACTCTACAATATTTTTTACTGAATTTTAACAATTCATACGTTATTTTGACGAAATTCTTTATTGAATTTTCTTTATGGATGTTGTTCCATTTCAAACGGATTTTTGCCTTTCTCGTATACTAAGTATACGGTAAAGGCTATATGATCGCTCCAAAAACAAACTTTTTATAGAAGGCCCGGAGACCCATAGTGTTTTATACCAATCGACTCAGTTCGACGAATTGAGGTGATGTCTGTGTGTGTGTGTGTGTGTGTGTGTATGTGTGTGTGTGTGTGTGTGCGCAAAACTACTCAAAAAATGTCACTCATTTTTCGGGCACTTATCCTCAACCGATTTGCTCGCAACAAGTTGCATTCGACGCAAAATCCCGTCCCATTGTTTCCTATTTGAAATTGACCAGATCGAACTATGGGATCAAAAGTTATGGCCAAAATACAAATTCATACGAAAAAATCGCGCAAAAAATGTCACTCATTTTTCGGGCAATTATCCTCAACCGATTTCCTCGAAACAAGTTGCTTTCAACGCAGAATCCTGTCACATTGTTTCCTATTTGAAATTGGCCAGATCGAACTATGGGATCGAAAGTTATGGCCAAAATACAAATTCATACGAAAAAATCGCGCAAAAAATGTCACTCATTTTTCGGGCACTTATCCTCAACCGATTTGCTCGCAACAAGTTGCATTCGACGCAGAATCCCGTCCCATTGTTTCCTATTTGAAATTGGCCAGATCGAACTATGGGATCGAAAGTTAAGGCCAAAATACAAATTCATACGAAAAAATCGCGCAAAAAATGTCACTAATTTTTCGGGCACTTATCCTCAACCGATTTGCTCGCAACAAGTTGCATTCGACGCAGAATCCCGTCCCATTATTTCCTATTTGAAATTGGCCAGATCGAACTATGGGATCGAAAGTTATGGCCAAAATACAAATTCATACGAAAAAATCGCGTAAAAAATGTCACTCATTTTTCGGACACTTATTCTCAACAAATTTGCTCGCAACAAGTTGCATTCAACGCAGAATCCTGTCCCATTGTTTCCTATTTGAAATTGGCCAGATCGAACTATGGGATCGAAAGTTATGGCCAAAATACAAATTCATACGAAAAAATCGCGTAAAAAATGTCACTCATTTTTCGGGCACATATCCTTAACCGATTTGCTCACAACAAGTTGCATTCGACGTAGAATCCTTTCCCGTTGTTTCCTATTGAAAATTGGCCATATCGGACTATGGGATCGAAAATTCTACCATTTTTGCCTTTCTCGTATACAAAGTATACGTAAAGGCTATATGTTCGCTCCAAAAACAAACTTTTTATAGGAGACTCGGAGACCCATAGTGTTATATACCGATCGACTCAGTTCGACGAATCGAGGTGATGTCTGTGTGTGTGTATGTGTATGTGTGTATGTGTGTGTATGTGCGCAAAAAGTCTAGCCCACTTTTCAGGTACTTACCCTAAACCAATTTGCTCGCAACAAGTTGCATTCAACGCAGAATTCTGTCCCATTGTTTCCTATTAAAAATTGGCCGGATCGGACTATGGGCTCAGAAGCTATGGTCAAAATACTTTTTTTTAGACAACAACGAGTGGAAAGTCTAGCCCATTTTTAGGCACTTACCCTTAACCGATTTGCTCGCAACAAGTTGCATTCGACGCATAATCTTGTCCCATTGTTTCCTATCGAAAATTGGCCGGATCGGACTATGGGCTCAGAAGTTATGGTCAAAATACTTTTTTTTAGACAACAACGAGTGGAAAAGTCTAGCCCATTTTTCAGGCACTTACCCTGAACCGATTTACTCGCAACAAGTTGCATTCGACGCATAATCTTGTCCCATTGTTTCCTATCGAAAATTGGCCGGATCGGACTATGGGCTCAGAAGTTATGGTCAAAATACTTTTTTTTAGACAACAACGAGTGGAAAAGTCTAGCCCATTTTTCAGGCACTTACCCTTAAGTTAAGGGCCTTAACCGATTTACTCGCAACAAGTTGCATTCGACGCAAAATCCTATCCCATTGTTTCCTATTGAAAATTGGCCAGATCGAACTATGGGCTCGGTAGATATGCCCAAAATATTTTTTTTCATACCAAAAGTGCGTAGAAATTACTCACTCGAAAAAAACGAGAAAGGCACCATCACCGCTAGGTGGATTAATCTGGGTTTTTTTTTTAAGAATCCCGTCGGAATTTTTAATTCAGTTATCTCAACACATTTCTACTGGAATAATTAAAAAATCCATCCAATGTCAAATTCAAATCCAAATTCTATTTGAATTTTGAAAAATTTATTCCTAGAAATTTTGAAAACTTCTGTTTAAATTCCTCTGAATTCCGAACAAATTATTCCAAATTCCGACCGCTATTGTTCTGACATCCGACAAGAATTCTATCTAATTCCGACAGGAATTGAATTTCGACAGAAATTTTTGCAAATTCCGATTTCCGACAAGGGTTTTTTTGGAATTTCGACAGGATTATTTCCGAATTCCGTCATCAGTTTTCCCGAATTCTGACATTATTCTTCCGAATGACGACAGAATTTCTTACGATTTCCGACAGAAATTTTTCCGAATTCCGACAGGTTTTTTTTTCTGAATCCGTCAGCAGTTTTCCCGATTTCCGACAGGATTTTTTTAAATTCTGACAGATATTCTTCCGAATGACGACTGGATTTGTTCCGAAATCCGATAGGAATTTTTCAGATTTTCAACAGGAATTCTTCCGAATTCCGACAGAATTTTTCCCGAATTCCAATAGGTTTTTTTTCGATTTCCCACAGGAATTCTTCCGAATTTCGACAGGAATTCTTGCGAACCCCGACAGGATTTTTAGTCGTACTCCGACAGGATCTTTAGTCTAATTCCGACGGAAATTCTTTCAAATTCTGACGGGAATTCTTTT
Source organism: Armigeres subalbatus (assembly GCF_024139115.2). Taxonomy (NCBI): domain Eukaryota; kingdom Metazoa; phylum Arthropoda; class Insecta; order Diptera; family Culicidae; genus Armigeres; species Armigeres subalbatus. The sequence goes on along the minus strand of NC_085139.1, from coordinate 102,318,798 downwards.
GAATTCCGACAGGAAGTCTTTCAAATTTCGACAGGAATTCTTTCGAATTACGACAGAAATTCTTCCGAATTCCGACAAGAATTCTTCCGCATTCCGACAGGAATTCTTCCGAATTCTGACGGGAATTCTTTTGAATTCCGACAAGAAGTCTTTCAAATTTTGACAGGAATTCTTCCGAATTCCGACAAGAATTCTTCCGCATTCCGACAGGAATTCTTCCGAATTCCGACAGGATTTTTTCCGAATTCCGATAGGATTGGCATTACGAAGGAAATAATCGTGTCCAAGATCGTCGACGACACCCAACAATTCTTCCGAATCCCGACAGAAATTCTTCGGAATCCGGAAGGAATTCATCCGAATTCCGACAGGAATTCATCCGAATTCCGACAGGAATTCATCCGAATTCCGACAGGAATTCATCCGAATTCCGACAGGAATTCTTCCGAATTCCGACAGGAATTCATCCGAATTCCGACAGGAATTCATCCGAATTCCGACAGGAATTCCTCCGAATTCCGACAGGAATTCCTCCGAATTCCGACAGGAATTCCTCCGAATTCCGACAGGAATTCCTCCGAATTCCGACAGGAATTCCTCCGAATTCCGACAGGAATTCCTCCGAATTCCGACAGGAATTCCTCCGAATTCCGACAGGAATTCCTCCGAATTCCGACAGGAATTCCTCCGAATTTCGACAGGAATTCCTCCGAATTTCGACAGGAATTCCTCCGAATTTCGACAGGAATTCCTCCGAATTCCGACAGGAATTCCTCCGAATTCCGACAGGAATTCCTCCGAATTCCGACAGGAATTCTTCTAAATTTCGACAAGAATCCTATTTAACTTTGATACTTTCTGCAAGTTCAGGCAGAAATTTCTTCAAACTCGGACAAATTTCCAAAAGACAAAAGTATCCGACCGAAATTCCTTCGATATGCGATCTGAATTCGTTTGGATTCCGACAAGCATTCTTCAAATTCCGCCAAATTATTTTGAATCCTCACAAAAAATCCTTCAAATGTGTGCACCAATTTGTACAAATTCCGATTGGATTCCATCTGAACTACTGCAGAAATTCCTTCAAATTCCGACCAAAATTTCTCCAATCTATGACCGAAATTCTTTCGATGTGCGACCTTAATTTCTTTGAATGCCGACAAACATTTTTCTAAATTCCGCCAAATTCTTTGATTTCCTACAGAAATTTGTACAAATTCCGACAGGGATTCCTCCACACTCTGACTGGATTTCCTCTGAATTCCGACAGAAGTTCCTTTGAATTCTCACAGGAATTCCCAGATGTCCGACAAAAAATTTCTTCGAGTTTCGATAAGAATTTCCCCAAATTCCGACAGGAACTTCTTCGAATACCGAAAGAAACCTCTAAAAAATCCTCCAGAATTCCTTCGATTTACGACCAAAATTCCGTCGAATCCTGACAAACATTTTTCCTTATTTCGGAAAGCATTTGTCCACATTCCGACATGGATTCCTGCTAATTCCAAAATGCAATCCCTCGAATTGCGATAGTAAATCCCATGGGAATTCTTCCGGATACCGACAGAAATTCTTCCGAATTCCGACATGGGCTTTTCCGAATTTTGAAACGAAATCACCAAATTCTTTAAAGGGCCTACAGAAATTCCTCCATATTTCAAACTGCGACAGGCATTCCTACAAACTGCGACTGGATTTCCTCTGAATTCCGACAGAAGTTCATTTGAATTCCTCAGATTTCCGACAAAAATTTCTTCGAGTTCCGATAAGAATTCCCACAAACTCCGAAAGGAACTTCTTCGAATTCCGACAGAAATTTCCAAATTCCGGCATAAATTCTTTCAAATTCTGACATAAATTTCTCCAAATTCCAGCACATTCTGAATTTCTTTAGAAATTCTTACGAACTCCGGTAGGAATTCTTCGGAAATCTGACAGAATATCCTTTCGATTTCTAACAAGAATTCCTTTAAAATCCAACAGAAAATTTTTCAAATCCCGGACAGGATTGCTTCCGGATTTTGACACAAACTCTTTCCTATTCCGACAGAAATTGCGACAGGGACTCCTTTATTTTCCAACTGGAATTCCTCCAAAATTTGACAAGACATCCTCCACATTTCGACAAGACCTCCTTCGCATTGCGACAAAAAAATTTCCTAATTTTGATCGAAAATCCTTCGAATTTCGGTAGCCGAATTACAATTCTCGCTTAAATTTTCAAAAGGTCCTAAGTAACATTTTTTTCATGATTTAATTTGAGTATTGCAATCAACAGATTAACATGAAATATGTTGATTGCATTATTCAGATTAAATCATGATAAAAATGTTACTTAGGACCTTTTGAAAATTTAAGCGAGAATTATTGTTTTTATTTAAATTCTGGTCAATGCCGAATGCCCCAGATTTTCGGTTACCAATTTCTTCTTTAGAATTTGGAAAGAAATTCTTCAGGATTCTGGTATGATTCCTCTGATTTTAGCTTGAAATTTTTTAGATGTGCGAAAAAATTTCTTCAAATTTCAAAAGGTTAGGAAGCAATGTGTTAGTATGCCGAAGGAATTAGTCAGTAATTTCGAAATGGATTGTTTCAAGTTACGATCCACTGACAAAAACAGTAAGAATTATGGATTCCTTCGAATTCCGTATAGATGTTAACATTTTTATTTCAACAATTTTTCGAACAACATTCCTACGTAGGCTGACATGGATTTATTTGCAATTTTTCAGCAAATGATTCCACAATGATTAAAATTGCTTATTCCTATAAACTTATATTATTAGAATCATGTAATAGATACGCTTGAATCGTGGGTATGGGCCAATCGTTCTCCTCAATCTATGATTGCCATGTCATCAGCAGAAGAACTTCACGTCGGTTTATTCAAAGCGTTTCCAAATCTTCGTGCACACTTTCGGCATTTATGAAGCACTCATTACAATCGACTATATGTACTAATATTCTGCCTGAAGCCAAATGGCCCACGGCGTTGGGGTCCATCTGCCCCAAACGAGCAACGCTGAACCAACACGTCAAGGACTTGACTGTAGAATTGCTGTTGCTCGCAAAAAAAAGAGCTCACTTGACTTGAAAATGGTCTCGCCATTACAAATCTTTCGCCGATGATAGACGGAGAAGCGTACCTACATATGAGCGTTCGTTGTGCAACTCCCCGCTGCGCTGCAGTAGGTTACCCACATCTTGGGCTTTTGGTTTAAGTCCGCATTGCGGCAACCTGCGTCACCACGGTTTTCGGAGTCGACGGGTTGTGATCGATGATCGAGCTTTGGCGAATACAGTGGACAAGGAATTGGCGAAGATCTCGACTCTCCTATCTGCGCAACCGGCATTGATCAACCCTCCGCTCCTCGCACTAGAAGGGTGAGAGAGTTGGAAGCTCTCTCAGCGAAGTACGCACACATACACTAACAGATCAACAGCCGCAGAAGAAGTCGCAAGAAGTGGTTAACCTTGAAATTCTGCTTCTTCGTGGCTCGCTGCGTGTCGGTCAGCGTTGATCTTCACCTTCGTTTCGTTGCGGACTTGACTTCTTTCGAAGTGGCGTGTCGGGCGATTGAGGAAGCACACCAGCAGACACAAGGCTCACCAACATATTCGAAGGCAAGAGAGCAAAAGTGCGAGATTGCGAAGCGAGTTTTACCTCTTTTCTGGGCTTTTTATGCAATCGTGTTTTTATATAGCGATTACAGCATGGCAAAGAAATTCGGCACCCAATAATTGTGCCCCGCCGCGTTGTTCGACCATTATTCGATTCGATTCGATTCTTGACTGGTGGATATTGAAATGCCCTTGAACTTGCGTCCGCTGGGCAACGATATGTTGGATTTGCCAAATCGGGATCGTAGCACAGTTTTCCCGCATTTTGCACCGCTGCCGCTTCGAATGCTGTGAAGTTACTCGGCAGAGCGTAAGGTGGAGCTGCGCCATCATCCTGCCGTGGGTAAATGGCTTCGTACAAGGTTAATTTTATGCCAAAAACAGGTTTTTCACTGGGAAAGTTCCAAATGGTGCATGATGCAGGCACATTCCTGGAGATGTGCATCATCGTTTGAGGATCGAGCAGGATTCTACAACATCCGTCGATGTATGTCTGCGGACAGAATCTTCCTCGGGGACCCATAGCGAATGTTCTGGAAGAAACTAGAAAAAGGAAGAAGTAAGTCGAGTCCAGTTCGAGACACTGAAGAGTGAAGACAGCCTTACAGTTGAGGTCGAAATACGTTTCTGGGATGCTACATTGGAATTTGATGATAGTACGAACTCGTCTTATGACAAGTGAAGACATTCCACTAAAAAGCTCTAAATAACTTTCTTATCAAAACAGTAACTCTTTTAATTTCGGTAGAAAATCTACGCCAGTGGGGATTAAAAAAGTCTTGAGATCCACAGCTAACAAAACTAAGCAAGGATCATAAATTTTGTCAGGAGCTATTCGGAATTATGACGACAAATTCTCAGAATTCTAACAAGAACTTGCAATTCCGACAAACTTGTGTGTTACAACAATTTTGATGGAAGTTTGTAAAAAATCCCGTCGAGAATTCCAATAGGATTATGTCAAAATGGCGATTATTTTTTCACAGTCTTACGACAGATATTTGTAAGACATGTATTTGACAGAATTTTGACAAAATTCATCAGAATTCTGACAAAAAAAAACAATGTTACACGTTCAACAGGAATTTGTCGGAATTACGAAAAGATTGTGTTCAGACAGGAATATGATGGAATATGGTCAGGAATTTGTCAGAGCTCCGCTTTCATCAGCATTCCGAGAAAATTTCTTCAGAATTTCGACATGATATCGTCAGAATTCCGATAGAAATTTGTCACAATTGTTATTTAAATTCCGACAGGAATTTGTCACTACATATTTCGACAGGAATTTGTAACATTTCCAACAGGAAATTTCTACAATTGCAACAATTTCGACACGAATTTGTCATTTGTCAAATTCATATAAATTGAGACAGAAATGTTTCATAATTTTGATAGAAATTTGTCACAAATCCGGCAAGAACATGTCACAAATCCAAAAGGAATTAGTCACAATATCGACAGGAATTTCTTACAATTCCGAATGAAAATTGTCACATTTCTGATAAAACTTTTTCACAATTCCGACAGGAATTTTTCACAAATTAAAAAAAAAATATAATTCCAATGATTTTTTTACAATTTCAAAAGAAATATGTCACAATTCCGACAGAATTTCTTCACGATTCAGACAGGAATTTGTCACAATTCCGATAGGAATTTGTCGCTATTCCGATCGAAATTTTTCACAATTGCGACAGGAATTTTTACAGTTCCGACACATTTTTTTCACAATTCAGACAGGAACTCGTCACAATTCCGATAGAAATTTTTCAAAATTTCGGCAGAAATTTTTCACTCTTCCGACAGGAATTGCTTACAATTCCGATTGGAATTTCGCATAATCGGTTTCAATTCGATAGGAATTTCGCAAGAATCGGTTTCAATTCGATAGAAATTTGTTACAATTCCGGCAAGAATTAGTCACAATTTCAACAGGAATTGCGTACAATTCCGAATAAAAAATTGTCACAATTCTGACAGGTATTTGTCACGATACCGATAGGAATATGTCACAATTCCGACAGAACTTTCTCACGATTCCGACAGGAATTTTTTACAATTCCGTTCTAAATTTTTCATTATTTTCACAGGTATTTGTCAATTTTTTCACAATTCCGACTGGAATGTTTCACAGTTCCGACATAAATTTCTCACAATTCCGACAGAAATTGTTCACGATTCCAACAGGAATTTTTCACAATTTCACAATAAATTTATCTCAATTCTAACAGGAATTTGTCACAATTCTGACAGGCATTTGTTACAATTCCGACAGGAATTTTTTACAATTCCTACAGGATTTTTTCACAACTCCGACATGTTTTTTTAAATAATTTCAACAATTCTGACTGGAATTCTACACAATTTCAATATGAATTTGGCACAATTCCGACAGCATTTTTTTTTAACAATTTCCGACAGGATTTTTTTTTACAATTCCGACAGAAATTTTTCACCATTTAGACAGAAGTTTTTCACAATTCCGACAGAATCTCTTCACAATTCCGACAGGAATTTTTTACAGTTCCGGCACATTTTTTTCACGATTCCGACAGGAATTTTTCACAATTCCGGCAGAAAATTTTGAAATTCCGGTAGAATTTTTGCACAATTCCAATAGGAATGTGACATAATTCCGACAGGAATTTTTCACAATTCCGACAGAAAGACAAGAATCGGTTTCAATTCGATAAAAGTTTCTAACAATTCCAGCAAAAATTTGTCGCATATCCAACAGGAATTAGTCACAATATCGACAGGAATTTCTTGCAATTCCGAATGAAATTTGTCACAATTATGACAGGACTTTATCACAATTCCGACAGGATTTTCTCACAATTCCGACAGAATTTTTCCACGATTCCGACACGAATTTTTCACAGTTCCGACAGAAATTTTTCTCAATTCCGACATGTTTTTTTATAATTTCAACAATTCTGACAGGAATTTTGCACAATTTCAATATGAATTTGGCACAATTCCGACAAGATTTTTTTTTTTACAATTCCGACAGGATTTTTTTTACAATTCCGACGTATTTTTTTTACAATTCCGACAGAAATTTTTCACAATTCAGACAGAATTTTTTCACAATTCGGACAGAATTTCTTCACAATTCCGACAGGATTTTTTTTCACGATTCCGATAGGTATTTTTCACAATACCGGCAGGAATTTTTCATAATTTCGACAGGAACTTGTCACAATTCCGACAGGAAATTTTGCAATTCCGATAGGAATTTGGCACAATTCCAATAGGAATGTGTCGCAATTCCGACTGGAATTTTTTCACATTTTCGACAGAAAGACAAGAATCGGTTTCAATTGGATAGAAATTTGTAACAATTCTGTAAAGTTTTCACGATTCCGACAGGAATTTTTACAATTCCGACTAAAATTTTTCACTATTTTCACAGCAATTTGTCACAATTCCGACAGGAATTTTTCACATTTCTGACAGGAATTTGTCACAATATCGACAAGGATTGGTCCCGATTCTAACTTGAACTGGTCTCAGTTCCAGTAAGGATTTTTCACAATTTCAACAGCAATTTGTCTCATTTTCGGAAAAAATGCTGACAGTTTTGAGAGGTTTTTTTTTCGCCATGACGACAGAAATTTGTGTCAATTCCGATAAAAAAAATGTCACAATTCTTACATCCATTGGTTAAAATTTTATACAAATTTTTTAGTCACAATGTTACAATTTCGACAGATTTTTTTTTCAAATTCCGACAGTAAAAAGTCACAACTGCGACAGGAATTTGTCTTAACTTCCACAGAAGTTTGTCAGAATTTTGTCTTTATTCCGGCAAAAGAGTATCACAATTCCGACAGGAATTACTTAAATTTTCGAATGAAATTTGTCACAGTTGTGACAATAATTAGTTTCCATTCTGTCAGAATTTTTTCACAATTCCTACAGAAATTTATCTCAATTTCAACAGAAATGTATTCCAATTGCGACAGACTTTTTTACAATTATGTCTCAACTCTGACAGGAGTTTGTTTCAATGCCTTCAGAAATGTGTTACAATTTCGTCCGTGGTTTGTCACAGTTCTGACATAAATTTATCACAATTCATATACGAATTTTCCACAATCCTGCCTCGCATTTGTCAGTTTAACAATTCGATTCTGACTTGAGTTCCAATAGAAATTGAAATAAATCGAAATGAAAGAAATTCATCGCAATTGCGACTCCTTTTTTTTTGTCTTATACATAAAAAAGACAACGGTTTGTCACAATTCCGGCAGAAGTTTGTAACGATTCCGACTGAAATTTTTCACAATTTCATCAGGAATTCGTCACTTTATATAGGAATATGTCACAATTTCGACAATTTTTTTTGCAAATCCTGTTGAAAATTGTAGTCTGTTATTTACGTCATTAATTAATCACAGGAATAATTTACAATTCTGACAGGAAGTTCTTACAATTCCGAATGAATTGTCTAAGTTCTGACAGGAATCAGTTTCCATTCTGACTGGAATTTGTCACAATTTCGACAGGAATTGGTTACAAATTTGACATAAATTTGCCACGATTCAGTTTGTTGTTAATCACAATTCCGTCAGGAATTAATCACAAGTTTGATAGGAATTTGTCACAATTACATTTTTTTTAATTCTTTTATTTGGTAGGCTCAGGCGAGTATAACACTTTACGTTGCCACGATTTTATCAATTCAATCGATATCATCTTATTATTAAATTAGTAAGAGAGGGACATAAGCCAACACACTGGTGATTCGTCATTCGGGATATAAGAATTTCACAGTTCTCACTGCAATCAGTTTCCATTCCGGCAGGAATTTGTCACAATTCTTACAGAAACTTGTCGCAATTTCGACAGAAATTTGTATTTATCCGAAAAGAATTTTTACTCAATCAGATAAATTTGCCACAATTCCGACAGAAATTTTGCACGGTCCCGACAGAACTTTGTCACAATTCCCACCAAAACTTGTCACAATTCCGAGCAAAACTAGTCCTAATTCCGAAAGGAATTTGTCAGAATTCCAACACGGATTTGTCACAGTCTCGACCAGAATTTGTTATCTTCCCAACCGAATTTTGTCGAAAGCATTCAACAAAAATTATTCCATAATTCCAGCAGTAATTTTTCATTCTTCATATCTGAGATTGGTCTTGTCATAATTTTTTATGCAATTAAAATTCCGAAGAGAGTTTGTTAAAAAAAAATTGTCTAAACTCCGACAGGAATTCATCAGAATCTCAGCATTTCTAGGAAAGTTTGGTAAAATTCTAACTGGTTATTTGAATTCTGACTGGAATTCGTTAGAATCCCAAAAAGAAGTCGTTAGGATGTCATAATATTCGACTTATTTCCAACGGAATTTCGTCATAACTCCAGATTTTCGGAAGGCCAGATTTCGGAAGGAAAGAAGTATGGAAAGAAACTTGATAGAAAACCTACAGAAATTTGTTAGAGTTCTGACCGAAACTTGTAAGAACCCAGACATGAGTTTGTCACTACTCCACAATGAGGTTGTTTGAATTCTTACTTAGTATAAGTACAGAATACGTTGTTTTAACGAAGAACGCCTAATGAATGATTACTAATGAAGCACGCAACACCAATCACCGCATCTAGTTTAATGAAGGACAGCGGTTCTCAACCTTTTTCGTGAGAGGTACCTCATCGCACCATTGCATAAATTGAGGTACCCCCTATTTATTTTTTTGCTGTTAAATGAAAATAAGTGTAACTCATAAGACATATGGAAAAAGCAACTACAAATTAACGGGATATATGAAATTTTTATTATTCCGAGCTCTTGGAGTAAAGCTTCCGAGGCTCTTGAAATACAGCTTTCGTGCCACTGAAAAGGAGGCTTCTAAGCATCTTGAAAGGGCGCCTTTGAGACCCTTTAATGTTGGTTTCTACCCCTCTAGAAAGATGAATTCCGAGCGCCTTGAAGAAAGGCTTCCGAGCTTCTTGAATAGCCTCCTTCTGAGCATCTCGAATGAAGGTTTCGGACCTCTTGAAAGGAGGCTTCCGGGCCTCTTGAAAGGAGGCTTCCGAGACTTTTACATGAGGCCTCCAAGCTTCTTAATAGGGGGCTTTCCGGCTCTGAACCTCTTGAAAGTAGGTTTCCGAACCTTTTAAAAGGAGACTTCCAAGCCTCCTCCGATCCTCATGAAAGCAGTCCTCCGGGATGATTAAAAAGAGGCATTCGAACAGCGTAGAAGGATGGTTCCAATCCTCTTCCAACGAAGCAACTGAGCCTGATGTCTTTCAAATGAAGGCTTTCGAACGTGAAGACTCTAAATTTCAGTTCAGAAGCATATTCTTTAACATATCATTCAACATTTTGTTTCGATCAGGTAGATTGATTTAGAGGATTTCGTTCCTCGTTCTGCTCTTTTGATTTTTTATCTACAGCCCTTAATCCACTGTGCTGGTTGTGGAGGGAATGACTCAATAGTCTTTGAGTTACTGATCGCCATGCATATTATGTACAACACAAGATTTAAAAAAATGTACATATATCAAAACATTATCAATAAGTTTTGATTAAAATTCCATAAATTCTGCCATTATGCATTTCTGTCCGAGGTATCCCCTGGGCCCGGCGAATGTACACCTATGGGTACATGTAGCCCAGGTTGGGAACCGCTGCGCTAGGAGAAAAAACAATCGAAACAATAGTAAATTCTGATGATCCTCAGTGTGTTATCGGACGAAATGTTTTCTTTGCTTTTAACTAATATTGATAATTCGGTTTCTGAAAATGACATAAAAGAGAAAAGGTTTGTCGATGCCTTGTTGCCCCAAACAACGTTTGCGAAAGGGTAGTTAAACTAGTTCCTAAGCATGTAGATTGCAAATCTCTAGATTATGTTTCTTTCAAGATCATTCTAAAAGATAAGTGGAAAATGCTGGCACCTCGTAGGTCGACTTGGCCAAATGGTATTAAATCTCGTGAGTTTATTAGCCGTTCAAATAATGTAGGGAAACCTAATTAAGGTGATTATACAATTGATCCCGTGGTGAATTTCAAATTCACCACATGTTTTTCTACACCCATTTCCAAAAAACCAAATCTAGCAAAATAATGTTTGTACAGTTCAGATATTTAAGCCGATTGCTCAGCATAAGTGAATAAATGATCTGCCAATGCTTCACCCCATATGCATGTTATGGTTCTATCAAACCGTGCTCTTGAAAAAATTCGGCAAAAAGCACGTGGTTTCCAAGATGGCCGATTTGTGGCTTTGTTGTATAATCACCCTAAATTGATTGTAGTTTTTAGTATTTTTCGCTTTGGTCAATGAATTGATTTTTTGCCTTTCTCGTACAACAAAGTTGTACCGAAAGGCTATCATTTCACTCCAAAATCGAACTTTTTATAGAAGTCTCGGAGACCCATGGTGTTATATACTAATCGACTCAGCTCGTCGAGCTGAACAAATGTCTGTCTGTCCGTGTGTATGTGTGTGTGTGCACACGAAAACCGAAAAACATTAGCCACCTTTTCATATAGTAATTCTTAACCGATTTTCTCGCAACCAATTGCATTCGACAGGGGACAAAGCCTTGTTGATCACTATTGAATAACGATCGACCATAGCGTTTAAAAGTTATTAAGAAAATAAAATCGAACTATATAAGCGCTATATAAGGTTGGTGTCTTGGCTAAATGCGAGAACGGCAGAATGTAAAAAAAAACAAGAGTCTCAATGATTTACGCTTGAAGTTTATTAGAAATCTGAATTTGTCCTTTCGATAAGGTTCATGTGAATCTCTTGATCAGAAAGAATACCAACATTTGTTTGCCAGATTTTTTACAGAAATATGCGTTTGATTTGAATATTTTTAAAATGTTCCTGATTGTTGACTGGAATTTGTCAATACATATTTCAACAATCTGAATCAGTACATAATGCATATTTCTATTACATGATTTCAGATCATTCGCATCGACTCGGGATGAAGTTTCATAGAATTTCTCTAGATGTCCGAGGAAAAATCTTCCGTTTCGAAAATTAGAACAGGATTTTTGGACTTTAAAATTTTGGCTAAAAACTTAATTTTTGATGGTTGCCAATAAGATATCGAATTTCGATTAAATTTGTCAAAACTTTTTATAAAATTTCACATTGTCAAAATTATTTCTATAGTCATTTATATGAATAAGATATTTCTACTAAAAAAAGTGAACATTGATATAAGTTATTCATAGACGAATAAAATAAACTGACTAATAATAAGTAAAGAACATTTTTATTAGTTCGTTATGGGTTTCTGGGTATTTTGACACCCATAATTAATGAAAATGATTCTTCTTTTCTCAATATTCACAATCTAATTAAGTATCGCAATCAATTACCGGTAGTGTTCCTATAAACACCCACAAGTCACATGTTGCCCAAATATTTCATAAGTTACCATAATTTAGTACCGTCTAAATTTTCCGACTGCTGTAATCATTCGAACACATTTGAAATTACGGCCAACCAGCCGTCCGGGACCGCTCCCGCGAGCAACAGTGCCCGTTGTTTTTTACCGGCTTCACACTAATTACGGTGTCAGTTTCCAACGTGGCTGCATCGGTCCCAACTAATTTTACGAGGCCACATTTTTCCCGACTTCACCCCGAAAACACAAAAGCCGCACAATTTATGCCCCGGACATTTGGTGGCGGCCGGCGCGGAGGTACGTCGTAGTCCGAAACCGATATCCAGGAAAAGACTCGAAACGGGTGCTAAAAAATTTAGCACTTGTTGAATGACACCAACCGCCCCGTGCAACGGGCAATACTCTACAGTTGGTACCGCTGCTGGTGCTGTTGCTTCTGTTGTGTGCACACAAAACAACTTCAACCATAGCCCATAAAAGTGAGCGACGTTGGTCTGGCACGCGTGGGCCGTCCCCGTAGTAGTAGTCGCCGTTGTCGCTGTCGACTCGGATTTTCCGGAACGTCCGCTACCGGTGTCCCCGTCATGGTGTGTGGCTGGCAGTCTCGACGAAGACGACGAGTGTGTTTCTTTGAACACATTTTAAAAATAAAAACCATTATTCTCCAACAAAGCAGAAAAACGATCAACACGGCGAGTCGTCTGAAGCGCGCGCAAAATGTTTGATCTTCGGCGGAAACCGGTGGAACTTGTCGGAGTCAGTTAGTAGCTTCGATTATGTTTGGTGGTATTTCAGTTTCTGCGGATAGTCTTGGGGATAGTCTATATTGCACTATGGGTCTGTGGCCCTTCTATTAAAATTTTGTTTTTGGAATGAACATATAGCCTTCTGGGCATAAGGACATTGGAAACAATTATGCAATCTCTAAAACTATTAAAATCAATCACTAGAACACTTTTTATTTGGTTAAATTTTGAAATAATAAAAAATCAACCATTTTGCTTATACCTACGAGCCTGTTGTTGCGGTAGTTCTAAGGTGCTAAGGACTATTCCATTCGACTACTGCAATGTGAAAAGAGAAACAGTTCATTTTTAAAGAATTTTCGAATTCAAACTTGTTTTGACAGGGTGCTCAACTCCTCCATAATAGGTCGGTATCTTAGTGTTTTGTGAAGTTCTGAGCCAATATTTGTCTTCGTTCTGGCAAATCTTAGATCGAAACAAATTTGTCTAAGCTTGGCAATTGAATTGAGTTTCAATTCGATAAGGAATATTATAAATAAGTGACAACATGAACTGTGAGGAATTCCACAAAGACTGGAATTTGCTGACATTCGAAATGCATGTGGCAGAATTACGAAGGAATTAGTCAGAATTGCGACATTCAATTGTAAAACTTTATAGCACAAAATTTTATAAATTTCCATTTCATTTTGTACGTACTTGACCGGCTGTTCACCAGATATCTGATATCTGGAGTATTTTTCTATTGAATCCCACCACATAACTGGGGATATCTTTTCCTTGTACAAACAAAATATCATAAGTCAGTCACAAAGCCGCTTAGTGCGGTTTGGCAGAAAGCCGACCAAATATCGGTGCGATGAAAAACCAATTACTTACTGCGATGCGGAATAATCCTCTAAGAGCCCACTCGAAAATCTTTTCAAATCCTGACTGAGTTCCACTGCGAAATCTTTTCGAAATTATTTGAAGATTTGTTTCAAAATGTATTTGTAGTTTGATTTGAAATCCGGGTTGAAGACCATTCCAAAACTCTCACGGAATTCGTATCAAAATCGTCAGGATTTGATTCAGATTCCCTTCAGGATTTGTTTCAGAATCCTTACATGATTCATTCACAATTCTACCAAAAAATCGGTTGAAAATCCAAGATTTGTTACAAATACTTCCTAGTGGTGCCCAAAATCCTTCCCAAATTAGTTCTGAATCCTTTCCGCCTTCGTTCAGAACTCTAACCGAAATCGTTTAGTAACTTTCCTGGATTCGTTAAGTTAAGCTCAGTATTTATTCTGTATTCCAAAATCTTTCTAAATTTAAATGAATCTCGGAAAGTTTCTGAACGAATCACAGAAGAATTCTCAACAAATCCCGGAAAGATTGTGAACAAATCCTGGGAGGACTCTTAACGAATCCCGGGTGGATTCTGAACGAATCTCGGAAGGATTCTTAACGAATCCCGAAAGGATTCTGAACGAATTCCAAAGGGATTCTGATTGAATCCCAAAAGGATTCGGATTGAATCGCAAAAGGATTCTAACTGAATTCCAAAAGGATTCTGACTGAATCCCAAATGGATTCTAAACGAATCCCAAAAAAATTCTGAACGAATCCCAAAAGGATTCTGAACGAATCCCGGAAGGATTCTGAACGAATCCCGTTAGGATTTTGAACGAATCACGGAAAGTATTTTGAACGAATCCCAAAAGGATTCTGAACGAATCATTAAAGGATTCTGAACGAATCCCGAAAGGATTCTGAACGAATTCCGAAAGGATTCTGAACGAATTCCGAGAGGATTCTGAACGATTCGCGAAAGGATTCTGAACGAGTCGCGAAATGATTCTGAACGAATCGCGAAAGGATTCTGAACGAATTCCGGAAGGATTCTGAACGCATCCCGACAGGATTCTGAACGAATCCCGACAGGATTCTGAACGAATTCCGACAGTATTCTGAATGAATCCCGACAGGATTCTGAACGAATCCCGAAAGGATTCTAAACGAATCCCGAAAGGATTCTGAACGAATCAAGAAAAGATTCTGAACGAATCCCGACAGGATTCTGAACGAATCCCGACAGGATTCTGAACGCATCCCGACAGGATTCTGAACGAATCCCGGCAGGATTCTGAACGAATCACGGCAGGATTCTGAACGAATCCCGGAAGGATTTTGAACGAATCTCGAAAGAATTCTGAACGAATCCCGAAAGAATTCAGAACGAATCCCGGAAGGATTCTGCACGAATTCCGAAGGATTCTGCACGAATCCCGGAAGGATTCTGCACGAATTCCGGGAGGATTCTGAATGAATCCCAAAAGGATTCTGAACGAATCCCGAAAGGGTTCTGAACGAATCCCGGAAGTATTCTGAACGAATCTCGACAGGATACTGAACAAATCTCGACAGGATACTGAACGAATCCCGACTGGATTCTGAACGAATCCCGACTGGATTCTGAACGAATCCCGACTGGATTCTGAACGAATCCCGACAGGATTCTGAACGAATCCCGACAGGATACTGAACGAATCCCGACTGGATTCTGAACGAATCCCGGAAGGATTTTGAACGAATCTCGAAAGAATTCTGAACGAATCCCGAAAGGATTCAGAACGAATCCCGGAAGGATTCTGCACGAATTCCGAAGGATTCTGCACGAATTCCGGGAGGATTCTGAATGAATCCCAAAAGGATTCTGAATGAATCCCAAAAGGATTCTGGACGAATCCCGAAAGGGTTCTGAACGAATCCCGGAAGTATTCTGAACGAATCTCGACAGGATACTGAACAAATCTCGACAGGATACTGAACGAATCCCAACTGGATTCTGAACGAATCCCGACTGGATTCTGAACGAATCCCGACTGGATTCTGAACGAATCCCGACAGGATTCTGAACGAATCCCGACAGGATTCTGAACGAATCCCGACAGGATTCTGAACGAATCCCGACAGGATTCTGAACGAATCCCGACAGGGTTCTGTACGAATCCCGACAGGATTCTGAACGAATCCCGACAGGATTCTGAACGAATCCCGACAGGATTCTGAACGCATCTCATAAGGAATCTGCACGAATCCCGAAAGGATTCTGAACGAATCCCGAAAGGATTCTGAACGAATCCCGGTAGATTCTGCACGAATCCCGGAGGATTCTGCATGAATCCCGGAGGATTCTGCATGAATCCCGGAGGATTCTGCACGAATCCCGGAGGATTCTGCACGAATCCTGGAGGATTCTGCATGAATCCCGGAGGATTATTCACGAATCCCGGAGGATTCTGCACGAATCCCGGAGGATTCTGCACGAATCCCAGAGGATTCTGCACGAATCCCGGAGGATTCTGCACGAATCCCGGAGGATTCTGCACGAATCCCGGAGGATTCTGCACGAATCCCGGAGGATTCTGCACGAATCCCGGAGGATTCTGCACGAATCCCGGAGGATTCTGCACGAATCCCGGAGGATTCTGCACGAATCCCGGAGGATTCTGCACGAATTCCGGAGGATTCTGCACGAATTCCGGAGGATTCTGCACGAATCCCGGAGGATTCTGCACGAATCCCGGAGGATTCTGCACGAATCCCGGAGGATTCTGCACGAATCCCGGAGGATTCTGCACGAATCCCGGAGGATTCTGCACGAATCTCGGAGGATTCTGCACGAATCCCGGAGGATTCTGCACGAATCCCGAAGGATTCTGCACGAATCCCGGAGGATTCTGAACGAATCCCGGAGGATTCTGCATGAATCCCGGAGGATTCTGAACGAATCCCGGAGGATTCTGAACGAATCCCGGAGGATTCTGCACGAATCCTGGAGGATTCTGCACGAATCCCGGAGGATTCTGCACGAATCCCGGAAGATTCTGCACGAATCCCGGAGGATTCTGCACGAATCCCGGAGGATTCTGCACGAATCTCGGAGGATTCTGCATGAATCCCGGGAGGATTTTGCACGAATCCCGGAGGATTCTGCATGAATCCCGGAGGATTCTGCACGAATCCCGGAGGATTCTGCACGAATCCCGGAGGATTCTGCACGAATCCCGGGAGGATTCTGCACGAATCCCGGGAGGATTCTGCACGAATCCCGGGAGGATTCTGCACGAATCACGGAGGATTTTGCACGAATTCCAGAGGATTCTGCACGAATCCCGGAGGATTCTGCACAAATTCCGGAGGATTCTGCACGAATCCCGGAGGATTCTGCACGAATCCCGGAGGATTCCGCACGAATCCCGGAGGATTCTGCACGAATCCCGAAGGATTCTGAACGAATCCCGACAGGATTCTGAACGAATCCCGAAAGGATTCTGACGAATCCCGAAAGGATTCTGACGAATCCCGAAAGGATTCTGACGAATCCCGAAAGGATTCTGACGAATCCCGAAAGGATTCTGACGAATCCCGAAAGGATTCTGACGAATCCCGAAAGGATTCTGACGAATCCCGAAAGGATTCTGAACGAATCCCGACAGGATTCTGAACGAATCCCGACAGGATTCTGAACGAATCCCGACAGGATTCTGAACGAATCCCGACAGGATTCTGAACGAATCCCGACAGGATTCTGAACGAATCCCGACAGGATTCTGAACGAATCCCGACAGGATTCTGAACGAATCCCGACAGGATTCTGAACGAATCCCGACAGGATTCTGAACGAATCTCGACAGGATTCTGAACGAATCCCGACAGGATTCTGAACGAATCCCGACAGGATTCTGAACGAATCCCGACAGGATTCTGAACGAATCCCGACAGGATTCTGAACGAATCCCGACAGGATTCTGAACGAATCCCGACAGGATTCTGAACGAATCCCGACAGGATTCTGAACGAATCCCGACAGGATTCTGAACGAATCCCGACAGGATTCTGAACGAATCCCGACAGGATTCTGAACGAATCCCGACAGGATTCTGAACGAATCCCGACAGGATTCTGAACGAATCCCGACAGGATTCTGAACGAATCCCGACAGGATTCTGAACGAATCCCGACAGGATTCTGAACGAATCCCGACAGGATTCTGAACGAATCCCGACAGGATTCTGAACGAATCCCGTCAGGATTCTGAACGAATCCCGACAGGATTCTGAACGAATCCCGACAGGATTCTGAACGAATCCCGACAGGATTCTGAACGAATCCCGACAGGATTCTGAACGAATCCCGACAGGATTCTGAACGAATCCCGACAGGATTCTGAACGAATCCCGACAGGATTCTGAACGAATCCCGACAGGATTCTGAACGAATCCCGACAGGATTCTGAACGAATCCCGACAGGATTCTGAACGAATCCCGACAGGATTCTGAACGAATCCCGACAGGATTCTGAACGACTCCCGACAGGATTCTGAACGAATCCCGAAAGGATTCTGAACGAATCTCGAAAGTATTCTGAACGAATCCCGAAAGGATTCTAAACGGATCCCGGAAAGATTCTGAACGAATCTCGGAAGGATTCTGAACGAATCCCGAATAGATTCCGAACGAATTCTGAGAGGATTCTGAACGAATTCTGAAAGGATTCTGAACGAATCCCGACAGGATTCTGAACGAATCCCGAAAAGATTCTGAAATTTGTGCAACATTGTTCACATCTACAATAGCTTGTTTTTTGTTTCTGCAAAAATCGACAGTTTTCTCTCAAGAACTGGCTTTAAAACCACAATTACATCCAAAATGTCCTAACTTGTCCTTTACTGAGTATTTATATTGTTTTCTGCGGACTTTTTTAAGAGCTTTGGTTTTTGTTTTGAATGTTCCACTTTTGGTATAGTTTGTCTTCAAAAAGTAATAATACATGGAAAACCCCCCCAAAAAATTTGTAATTCGAAACTGACCACGTTTCAACTCTGGATTTCGGTTGGGGCACATTGCACCGCTGCCGGCCGTTCCGCCTTTGATGGGTTTATTTTTGGGCCAACCCATTCTAAACCCCTTTTCCACCCGCTGCACTGGCACTATTTTGGAACCGATCTCCAAATACGTGTCATTCAGTTTTCAGTGAAGTACAGTAACGCTGAGACGACGCAACGAACGAACGGTACGAACCTTGGCCGTTCTACGCCGAAAAGTTCAACCGTAATTGACTTTTCGACACGCGAGTAGGCAAGCCAACCACCGCCGCAATAAAAAGTGGCACTTTGCAGCGGTATGTTTCAGTCGATCCAGGGTCGGTAGGCTAATTTTCTTCCGCTTAAATAACATTATTTCGAATTTATTTCCATAGCTGAAATGGATGATGAAAGTAATTTTCAGCTTCTCAGAACATGGTTCATAAATTGGACGAACATTGACCCGTCACCCTAGACTAGTAGCTCTGTTCCGGCTGGCAATTGGCCAGCCAACCAGTCTGCGAGTCATAAATTAGAGAAACAGAACTCGCTCTTTCCACACATGTTTGTTGCTTTTCTTCTTATTCGTTTTTGAAGCACCGCGTAACCACGATTCGGCATCATCGGTGGTTTCGGTCTATAAAGAGTCAATCTTGGGCGGGCAATTGGAATTTGTCACGGCTTTTTGGGAGGAATGGACTTTTCGATGGTAGAAGAAAATTTGTCACTTTCCAGAACATTTGGGTTGCCCTCGTGGATTAGGTGCCAAGAAAGATGAGCGGAGGAAGCGACATTAATCGGTTGGCAGTTGCAATAAAACACGATTCAATTGAATTGAATATTCTTCAGCTATACCAATTGTGTTCGAAATGCTTAAACTTCTCAGGTTTTTTAGTCAAATTTCGGTCTAAATTCTTATACATTTTTAACAATTTTGGTTTATTTTAACTTCTAACGTTTGTATCGAAATGGATTTGAGTCAAATTTTACTTTTTTCGTAATAAGCTCTTTAATAAGTTTCTAAGAACTTATTAAAATTTCGGTTGAGTTTTGTCAAAAATTCCAACACCAATCTTTCCAAATTAGTATTCAAACCATAATTCATTAATGTCAGTAAAATTTAAACAAAGAAATTAAAATTTCAACGGAAAAATGTAAAAAATTCTATCAGGAGTCGTCGTAAGTAAGAACATAATTTTTAAAAAATATTTTGAAAAGAAATGGGTAAATTTGGGCAGTGGACTGTTTAACAGAATGTCATAATCCTCATGAAATTAATAAGACGTGAAAAATGAGTAATAAATATGGTAGATAAGAAATGAGAAGTGTCTCCCTCCTATCATCATCTCTTTTGCTTTATTTTATTTTCACCTTTGACTTCTTATTTTATTGAACTTGCTAAATTGTTAATAAGTCTCATTTGATGAATATTCTCTTCTGAATTATTAAAACAATTGATTGTTTGGTAAAACCTTCAGCGGAATCTGGAAATTTGTACTCGACTTCTCGATTTTGGTATCATTTATAAACAAACGACTTATTTGCTTTGCCAGCAACTATTACACCGTTCGGGCAGTCAGCGTTGTATACACAAACGCTCCGTCGTCTCCGCCATCGCGTGGAAAAGCCGTTTGGCATGAACCAGATGGAGTCAGCCGAAAATTTACGCAACTTACCCGCCGTTTTGTGGCAGCCAAAAAGTTTTGATTTATTCGTTTTTGCGTAGATTCCTCCTGGTGCCGACCCGCCCGCTCGCTCGTGCCGTTACCCAAAAAACAACAAACGTATAATGATGGCGCAATGTGGATGGAAAATGCTTCAATTGTACGTCGGCTTCTCAAGGTTGTGTAGAGGAGCTTATGGTAAACAATTTTCCCATCAGTAGTCCGCGGCGCTGGAGTTGTATTGTTTCAAAGCCTGTCGATTTTTTTTCCCTCCGCTCGCTGTCAGTTCAGAAAATTGTCCAATTTATCAGCTCGATTCGGAGTGGTCTCTGGCTCGGCTGTCACATATACGAAACGTGCGATGGCGACGCCGACAACTATCTATGGTTGACGAGGGAGGGACGTGTTAAGCCTCAAATGACATCACTTTGACTGGTCGTTTGCTGTCGATCAAAGGCGCGCATCCCCGAAGACTTCAAAGCGAAAGTCGAATTGTTGGGCGCGTGTGTCCCCATCGTAAAATGCTTATGTACTACAATGCGATGATTGATTCAGACAAGACATGCTTCAGTTACGGGAAATAAATCGAATTGTTAGTAAGTAACGCAACGACAATGTCGATACTTTTTGACATCATAGTGATGAACCTACGATAAAACTTTGTTTTGTCGTGGATAATAATGACAAAGATCAGAAGTTAAAATGCCAGCAACAAACAAAGAAGAATGTTTTGTTGTGAAACTTCATCTCGTTCTTTTGCATAATATTGGTTCTATGCCATAATTGTTTCTGCTTGGAGGATGGCTTGGTGGCCTTGTGTCACTACTTCTGTCCAGACTGAGGAGAAACTTGGGAACCTGGGATTGCATTACGCATCTCGATTCGAACGTAATTCTATCGAGTCGAACATGTTTGGCATTACGGCTTTCGATTCGATCTCGAATACGACTCATCGTTCGAGTATGCTCGAGGAGGTACAAGAATAACGAGATGTTTTGGCATTATGGAAACTCGATAGCTCACTGAAAAACAACTCTAGTCGAATGAAAAACACTCGTCACCTTCATAGCTTTCGAATGTTGTTCGCAAGTCATTTCTTGCTGAAAGTTTTTAATTATATTTGTTAATATTTCTCTACGAGAAGAGAATAAATGTTTCATTATTCACTTGTCATAGGACAAGTTTGTACAATCCCATTGAATTCCACCACTTAATTGTATCTTGACAGATACGTATTTCGACCTCAACAGTAAGGCCATCTTCAGTGTCTCGTACTTGACTCGACTTCAAGTTTATAAGGAATATTCAACCGCTGCAACATCGATACGTTGCTTATTCCATCTCTCATTTAAGTGTTCACGGGTTGAAATGTTTTAAATTTGCGATGTTTATCCTAAATTATTCGAAATACATGCAAAAGTTCAATGGTTGTTACGTCAACTATGAAATCATGGGCAGTTTAGGACACAATTTGTGTCGTAAAAATATCTCAAGTTAAAAAACATATCGTATCTGCATAATGTTTTAATCGGTTGCAACTGCTCAATAAATAATATTGCTTTTAATAGTCGTTGAGCACGATTTCCTTGTTTATGAATTAACTGCCTGTTCGATTCCCGTTGCCGGTCTAGGCAATTTTCGGATTGGAAATTGTCTCGACTTCCCTGGGCATAAAAGTATCATCGTGCTAGCCTCATGATATACGAATGCAAGAATGGTAAACTTGGCTTAGAATCATCGCAGTTAATAACTGTGGAAGTACTTAATGAACACTAAGCTGCGAGGCGGCTCTGTCCCAGTGTGGGCTTGTAATGCCAATAAGAAGAAGAAGAATGCCACCCCTGGTTTTGTAACTCTACTGGACTCCACCAAACGAATATTGTTAATATTTTTTGTGTGAAGAAGAGTGATGCTTTCTAGATCACATTCAGCATCCCTAACTGCTACAGTTCCGGGCGAAGTTGGAACTCGATTTCAAGCAATTTATACATTTATATTTATAATTTATTGTTTATACATTTATATTTATATTATTTTTTTTATATTTTTGCCTTTCTCGTATACTAAGTATACGGTAAAGGCTATATGATCGCTCCAAAAACAAACTTTTTATAGAAGGCCCGGAGACCCATAGTGTTATATACCAATCGACTCAGTTCGACGAATTGAGGTGATGTCTGTGTGTGTGTGTGTGTGTGTGTGTGTGTGTGTGTGTGTGTGTGTGTGTGTGTGTGTGTGTGTGTGTGTGTGTGTGCGCACAAAACGACGCAAAAAATGTCACTCATTTTTCAGGCACTTATCCTCAACCGATTTGCTCGCAACAAATTGCATTCGACGCAGGATCCTTTCCCATTGTTTCCTATTGGAAATTGGCCAGGTCGGACTATGGGATCGGAAGTTATGGCCAAAATACAAATTTATACGTAAAAATCGCGTAAAAAATGTAACTCATTTTTCGGGCACTTATCCTCAACCGATTTGCTTGCAACAAATTGCATTCAACGTAGGTTCCTGGCTCATTGTTTCCTATTGGAAATTGGCCAGGTCGGACTATGGGATCGGAAGTTATGGCCAAAATACAAATTTATACGTAAAAATCGCGTAAAAAATGTCACTCATTTTTCGGGCACTTATCCTCAACCGATTTGCTTGCAACAAATTGCATTCGACGCAGGATCCTTTCCCATTGTTTCCTATTGGAAATTGGCCAGGTCGGACTATGGGATCGGAAGTTATGGCCAAAATTCAAATTTATACGTAAAAATCGCGTAAAAATGTTACTCATTTTTCGGGCACTTATCCTCAACCGTTTTGCTTGCAACAAATTGCATTCGACGCAGGATCCTGGCCCATTGTTTCCTATTGGAAATTGGCCAGGTCGGACTATGGGATCGGAAGTTATGGCCAAAATACAAATTTATACGTAAAAATCGTGTAAAAAATGTCACTCATTTTTCGGGCACTTATCCTCAACCGATTTGCTTGCAACAAATTGCATTCGACGCAGGATCCTTTCCCATTGTTTCCTATTGAAAATTGGCCAGGTCGGACTATGGGATCGGAAGTTATGGCCAAAATTCAAATTTATACGTAAAAATCGCGTAAAAATGTTACTCATTTTTCGGGCACTTATCCTCAACCGTTTTGCTCGCAACAAATTGCATTCGACGCAGGATCCTTTCCCATTGTTTCCTATTGGAAATTGGCCAGGTCGGACTATGTGATCGGAAGTTATTGGCAAAATATGAATTTATACGTAAAAATCGCGTAAAAAATGTCACTCATTTTTCGGGCACTTATCCTCAACCGATTTGCTCGCAACAAATTGCATTCGACGCAGGATCCTGGCCCATTGTTTCCTATTGAAAATCGGCCAGGTCGGACTATGGGATCGGAAGTTATGGCTAAAACGCAAACTTTTACGAAAAAATCACGTAAAGAATGTCACTTATTTTTTAGGCATTTATCTTCAGCTGATTTGCTCGCAACAAGTTGCATTTGACGCATAATCCTGTCCCAATGTGTCCTATTGAACATTGGCCAAATCGAAATATGGGGTCGGAAGTTCGAAACACAATTTTTGCCTTTTGCCTAAAAAGCCTCATGATATATGTTCGTATATGTTCGCTCCAAAACCAAATTTTTACAGAAGGCCTTGAGTTCCATAGTGTTATATACCAATCGACTCAGCTCGACGAACTGAGATGATGCCTCTGTGTGTGTATGTGTGTGTGTGCGCCCATCAAAAGTGCGAAAAGTTTAGCTCACTTTTTCGGTACTTATCCTCCGAACCGATTTACTTGCAACAAGTTCCATTCCACGCGAAATCCTGCCGTATTGTTTTCTATTGAAAATTTGGAAGATCGGACTATGGGCACAGAAATTATGGCCAAAATACTTTGTGTTATAAAAAAGCGTGTAGAAAAGCCTAGCTCACTTTTGATGCACTTACCCTCGATCGATTTACTCACAACAAATTGCATTGAACGCGGAATCCTGTTCTATTATTTTCTATTGAAAATTGGCCAGATTGGACTATTACCTTGTACCGAAAGGCTATAATTTCTCTTCGAAAGCGAACTATAGGACCAAGGATGTTATCGATGATTTAGTAATTTGCGTTCGATCATTTAGTAGTTTGTGAATAACTCATTACAGAAGCTGAATTTCAAAATGTGTTGTATGGTGGACTTCTAGTGCGAAGGTTTTTCTACAACTCTGCCTAATGGATTGTTGTTAGAATTCCACTAATGACGAAGTTATAGCGCTAGTTGCAGTAGCTTTAACTAAATGATTGGAATGTTATCATTTAGTCTAAGTTACTGATACTATAGCTATAACTCGGATACTAGTGGAATTCAAACAACGAGCTATTTGGCAGAGTTGTAGAAAAACCTTCGCACTAGGAGTCCACCATACAACACATTTTGAAATTCAGCTTCTGGAATGAGTTGTTGACAAACTACTAAATGATCGAACGCGAATTACTAAATGATCTATAACATCCTTGTCGGATGCTTCCACACTGATACACTTCCCCTCCCTCTTCATACGGGAGTTTGGCAGAAGGACGGTCATGAGATTTATATCATAACAAATATTGCCCTCCGCTCGCTTGATAGGAATGACATTTTCGTTTTCTTTTTGTGTAGTCGGAGCTTCAGTTTAACAAACATCCAGAAGTAATATCCTAAAAATATATGACTGGGTAAAATAAAACAGGGGTATGTACGTCAAAAAGATTGGAAAAGGATAAAAATTGTCGAAATTCTGATTAGCATATTGTAGATCAAGTTTAAAACCGAACTGAGGTTTCGCGTCAATCACATTTTCTGGCATTTCCGGATGTTGCAACTGCATCGCGAGTGGTGCGCATCTATGCCATAGTCATGCACCACTCGCGATGCAGTTGCAACATCCGGGAATGGGACAAAATATGATTTTCGGTTTTCAACTGGATCTACAGTATCTTTGCTCGAAATAATCCGATTTTTATAGAACGGACAAGGATTTTTTTTCTTTTTTACTCCTAGCTACTAGCTTCATCTATTTTCAAGCATACACATTTTACGAAGGTCGAGAAAGGCACCATCACCGCTAGGTGGATTAATCTGGGTTTTTTTTTATGATTTATACATTTAAATTCATATTTTTTTTGCGTAATTTTGGACGGAGGCAGGTTCGGGGATCAGTCAATGGTTGAACCTTCCGCCTTAGTGTTTCCTCCCAGAACTGAAGCGCTGTTTTCCGGGTCAAGCCTTGTACAATAGCTCTCCCGCTCCCGAAGTGTGGAATGATCTTGACGGATGAACAATTGGTACACCATGGGATAGCTCCACTTGTCTCCCGGCTCTCCAAGGCTCTTGACGCTTTTGGTGATTGAAGTGGTCTACGAGCGCCACCTTCCTGGGTGACAATTTTAAACTTAATTTTTTTCCTGCTTAACATAAAGTAATTTGGCATAATGCGGATTGGAGCTATGATAAACAAAGGATAAATTATTTACTTCGGATATTCATTTTCGTATTTTCTTATTATATTTTCGAATACGAAGAGTAAATAATTCTCACTTTTTATTGACCATAATTTAAGGCATAAGTTATACAAAATGACCTACCATTTGCCATATAGCCAAAATTTTGCCTAAGAGTAAGTTTGTCTACTGTTAACCTTTTTTTAAATTTCGAATTGGTCTTGATCAATGCACAAGACATTATGATTACCTCTTTGAAAGCAGGAATTTTACAAAAAAAAATCCCGCTCTGTTAATTATTGTGCCAAATGGTAGGAGTTCTGATCAATCAGTAGCAAGTAGCGACCACGAATTGTAAAAATATCTTATGTTCATGCTAAATATGCTCAT
Organism: Armigeres subalbatus; assembly: GCF_024139115.2. Lineage (NCBI taxonomy): Eukaryota > Metazoa > Arthropoda > Insecta > Diptera > Culicidae > Armigeres > Armigeres subalbatus. The sequence continues at coordinate 102,292,664 of NC_085139.1, read as the reverse complement.
TATGCCAAACGTTAAGAAGGAAATATATCGCTCACCGTATTTCTGCCTTTCTCGAATACTTAGTATATACGTAAACGCCAAAACCGAACATAAGATAGAAGGCTCGGAGACCCATAGTGTTATAGATCAATAGACTCAGCTCGACGAATTGAAGGATGTCTGTATGTGTGTGGACAAAAAAGTGAGGCACATTTTTTGTTATTAGCCTTATCCGAATTGCTTGCAACAGGTTACATTCGATGCAGAATCCTGCCTAATTTTCCGCTAATAAAAATTGGCCCAATCGGTTATTGCGTTCCGGAGTTATTTAAAAAAAAAAACATTGTTTTCCCTTATTTTTCCCGGGGACAAAATTTTAAAAACGATTTTTGTTTTCAAAAACTGCTGCAATGCATTCAAATTAATAATGCAAATAAATGTGAATTGATGGAAATAACTGAATCTGTCTCCCCAAAGTGCAATTTTAACCTCTCTTATGTGCGTTTCTCATTACTTACTTACTTGATACTTGATGGGCTTCAGCTCTTCGATGAACCTACGCCGAATGGAGTATCCTTCTCCACTGGACTCGACCCCAATCCAGACTCGGGCCAATCGCTTCCAGTCGCCCTGAACATTGAGCGCCCTCAGGTCCTCTTCAACTGCAAAAAGCCATCGTGTACGCGGCCTTCCACGAAGCCTGCGGAATCTTCCGGGTTCTCTACTAAATATTATCTTCGCTTGACGTTCTTCCGGCATACGAACATCGTGACCAGCCCACCGTAGTCTGCCGTGTTGTATAAGCTTAATAATATCCAGCCCTTTATATACCTGGTACAATTCGTGATTCATGCGACGCCGCCAGATACCGTTCTCCTGTTTACCGCCGAGTATTGTCCGCAGCACCTTACGCTCAAACAACCCGGGAGCTCTCCGATCAGCCTCCTTTAACGTCCATGTCTCATGGCCGTATAAAGCCACCGGAAGAATCAGAGTAGTATACAGCGCGAGTTTTGTTTTCGTTTGCAGACTACGGGACTTAAGCTGGTTACGTAGTCCGTAATAAGCCCTATTTGCAGCTGCAATACGCCTTTTCACCTCGCTGGTAACATCATTATTGCACGTCACTAATGTTCCAAGATACACAAATTCTTCTACCACTTCAAATTTTTCACCATCCAGCACCATTTCGCTACCACCACCACTAATGAACCCACGTTGATTGCCAGCTACCATGTACTTCGTTTTGCTGGTATTGAACGTGAGTCCAATCCTCGCTGTCGCCCTCTTAAAAGGCACAAAAGCCTCTTCCACGGCACGACGATCAATTCCGATAATATCGATATCGTCCGCAAATCCCAGGAACATTTGCGATTTTGTGATAATGGTACCACTTCTTTGCACACCAGGTCTCCTAATCGCTCCCTCGAGCGCGATATTGAACAGTAGATTCGAGAGTGTATCACCCTGCTTTAATCCTCCTAAGGTAACAAATGACGTCGATATTTCATCCGCAACCCTTACACTTGATTTCGATCCGTCCAACGGTATACGAATCAACCGTATCAGTTTCGCCGGAAAACCATGTTCAAGCATAATTTGCCATAATTTATTCCGTTTCACTGAATCGTACGCCGCCTTGAAATCAATAAACAGATGATGTGTCTGCAAGTTGTACTCCCGGAATTTATCAAGGATTTGTCTCAGGGTAAACATTTGATCCGTCGTTGATCGGCCCTCACGAAAACCTGCTTGATATTCGCCGACGAAGAACTCTTCAAGCGGTCTCAATCTGTTGAACAGAATACGGGACATTATTTTGTACGCCGAATTAAGGAAGATTATTCCTCGGTAATTGGCGCACTCCAGCCTGTGCCCTTTCTTAAAGAGAGGGCAAATGAGGCCGTCCAACCAGCTAGCAGGCATTTCCTCGTCTTCCCATATTTTCGACATAATATGGTGCAGAACTTCATAAAGCTGCTCACTGTCATGTTTGAGAAGTTCAGCCGGGAGCTGGTCCTTCCCTGCAGCTTTATTGTTTTTCAGCTCTTTGACAGCTTTTTTAACCTCATCTAGTGTAGGTGACTCCACAGCTTGTCCATCGTCGCTAATATTTATTCTGTTCACCGATGCACCGTCACATCCTCCATTCAACAGAGTCTCGAAGTGTTGCTTCCACCTGGCAGCCACTTCAGTTTTATCTGTCAGCAAATTCCCTTGTTGGTCGTTGCACATGACGGGAGATGGCGCTGTCTTTCTCCACACGCCATTGACAGACTCATAAAACCTCCGGAAATCGTTCTGCTCCATTTTTTCCTGCGCCTCACTAATAACTTGTTCTTCGTACTCTTTTTTCTTCCCGCGGTGGATTCGTTTTTCGGCTGCTCTTGCTTCCTTGTACCGATCTCTATTCGATCGGGTATCCGACACCAACATCCGGCTTCTGGCAACGTTCTTCTCGTCTGTCACTCTCTGACACTCCACATCGAACCAACCCGTCCTGGGTCGCCTCTGTGCAATGCCTACAACTTCTCGTGCTGTTGTGCTCACCGCTCCATAGATCGACTCCCATAGATCGTTGATGTTGTCGATAACGTTGATTGCACTTATCCGTTCGTCGAGCTTCTGGCGGTACTCAGCCGATACTCCTTCCGCCGACAATCGCTGGATATTGTAACGCATCGTTCGCTGTGATCTTTGATCTTTCGAGAAATGGCGCCCATCCACCAGAACATGGTCTATCTGGTTGCAAGTTTCACCATTTGGGTGTCTCCAGGTGTGCTTTCGGATGTTCTTTCGTGCGAAGTAGGTGCTACTGATGGCCATCCCTCTAGCAGCAGCAAAATTTACTAGCCGTAGGCCGTTGTCATTGGTAGCGGAGTGAAGGCTCTCCCTACCGATTATGGGACGGAAAAAGTCCTCTCTACCGACCTGAGCGTTAGCGTCTCTGATAACAATTTTCACGTCATGCTTTGGGCACTCTCCATAGGCTTTATCAAGACATTCATAAAACGTGTCCTTCACGTCGTCGGATTTATCGTTTGTCGGTGCGTAAACGTTGATTAGGCTGTAATTGAAGAATTTGCCCCGTATCCTCAACACACAGATTCGTTCGCTAATGGGTTTCCACCGCATCACTCGCTTCATCTGCTTGCCCATCACTACGAAACCAACTCCATGCTCTGCTTTTCCGCCGCCGCTGTGATAGATGTTATACTTGAATGCAGTGTTGGTCGTGGGGTCCACGGCTCGGAATTCACGTTCTCCGGATCTGGGCCATCGGACTTCTTGAATAGCGGCCACGTTCACTCCAACCTTCTGCAGTTCACCAGGTTCATTTAGGGTCCTGACATTCCAGGTACCGAGTTTCCAATCATAGTCCTTATTTCGTTGCCGGGTCGGTTGCCAAAAATAGCGTTCTCTTTTTCTTCTATCTTCATTTTTCGTGGTATATGAGAGGCTTCAGTAAGCTACCTTACCGGGGTCGCGTTACCTACATCGCAATGATGGGGCTGCCACCTTAGGTATAGCTGACGCGATACAGCATTTCGTTAATCAGCCGCTGGGTACCAGGCAGACGCTGTTTGAGCCGCACCTCCTGGTGAACAGACGCTCGAGGCGTACCTTATCACTCTAGCTGATGTCAGAAGGACAACAGTACCCAGGCTGCACTACCAGCTAAGTACACAACCCTTAGCTGGCGGTCTTTTGTCATCGGACGACGCGTGGAAGCGTGAGATAGGGACTTGTGGGGACCAGAGCTCTGTTGGGCATTCCTTCCTTGATGTCAATCCACCATTTTGCAGCCCACTCTGAACTCTATTTGGAAACAAATAGGAGATTTTAACCGCTGAGGACCGATTATTTGATTTGTATGAAGGCTGTGTCATGATATAATATAAAATAACGATAAATTCCTCATACATTGTAATATTGCTGAAAATATAAGAATTTTGTTAAACAGAAAACAATCTGAAAACTTGATGATTCCACTGGAATGAAGTAAATTTAATGTTACATGTTACAGCTACATTCACATAAATGGATAGATAGATACATTTCAGAGTGAACTCTCTCTAACTCGATATTCTGTAACTCGATATTCTCTCTAACTCGATGAAATTGAAAGTCCCTTGAATCTAGCATATTGCGCTCCCTCCGTAAATCGATATCTCCCTTACTCAATATTCTTTAAGTCGAAGTAATTTTCCAAAGCATTTTCACCTCGCTAAATCGATGTTGTCAGAAACAGTACATGCACGATATAGTTAGAAGTTAGAAGTGAAAAGTGATAAGCGAGAAATAAGAAATGAGATATGAGAAATAAGAAGATAGAAGTGAAGAATGAGAAGTGAGATATGAGGAGTGAGAGAGGAAAAGTTAAAAATGTGAAATTAAAAGTGAGAGATGGAATGTGAGAAGTGAGAAATGAGAAATGAGAAGTGAGAAATAAGTAGTGAGAAGTGGAAAATACAGTGTAAGAAGTGAGAAATTCGGAGTGCGAAGAGAGTTATGAGAAGTGAAAAGTATGAAGGGAGAAGTGAGAAGTAAAAAGCTAGAAGTGAGATATAAGAAGTTATATATGAGAAATGAAAAGTGAAAAAAGAGAAGTGATATGTGCGAAGTCAGAAGTGAGATGTGCGAAGTGAGGAGTGAGATGCGCGAAGTGAGAAGTGAGAAATTAATAGTGAAAATGAAAAGATAAAAGTGAGAAGTGAGAAATTCAAAGTGAGAAAAGTAAAGTGAGAAATAAGAAGTAAGAAGTAAGAGGTGAGTAGTGGTAAGTGAGAAATGAGAGGTGAGAAGTGAGAAGTTTAGAGTATCGATCGATATCGAAGATCGAATCGAATAGTGAGAAGTGAAAAGTGATGAGTGAGAAATGAGAAGTCGGAAGTGAGATATAAAAAAAAGTGAGAACTAAGAAGTGAAAAATGAGATGTGAGAAATGAGACGTGCGAAGTGAGAGGTGAGAAATCAATAGTGAGAAGTGCAAAGTGCAAAGTGAGAAGTGAGTAGTGGGAAAAGGGAGCTGAGAAGCTAAATGTGTGAAGAAAGAAGTAATAAGTAAGTAGTGAGCAGTGAAAAATGAGAAATTAGGAATAAGAAGTAAGAGAAGGGAGTGATAAGAAGTGATAAGTGAAAAACAAGAAGTGAAAAACGATATGCTTCATTTTTCTTCTTTCTTTTTTTCTCTTCCTCCTTTTGTCTTCGTTCTCCTGTCTTATATCTCTCCACTTACTTCTCACTACTCTATCTCTCTCTTCTCACCTCATAATTATCATCTCTACTTCTCACTCCTTGCTTCTGTTTTTCTCACTACTAACATCCTTCTTTTCACTTCGCAACTATCACAACTCACTTCACACCACTTTCTTCTCATTTCTCATTTCTCACTTTCCACTAGTCACATGTTACTGCACACATCTCACTACTCAATACTCACTTCCGGTTCTCAGTACTCACTTCTCACTACTCTGTACTCATTTAAAAAATCTAATTTCTCACTTCTCAGTTCCTGCTGTTCAACATTCACTTCGAACATCTCTCTTCTCACTTTACTTAATAAGGAAACAAATTTTAACTGTTTGGTTAAACGGCATTTGACCAAATATAAATGTGTTCCCTATCTCGATACCTCCCTAACTCGATGGTCCCTTCAATATCGAGTAAGGGATAGTTCACTGCAAATTGATGATCAAATTATATGATGCTGGGTACCGCTAGTTGGTAACAAGTATAAGAAATATGTTCTATACTCCACTCCGGTCTTAGTCTAAAAAATAATAATAATAGTAAAAGATAATAAACGTTCTTTGAATTATTACTTTTTGAAAAATATAATTTTTAATCACAGGCAAAAAAATATTGGCGTGCTTTTTACTAGATATTTGGAATATTTGTTCTTCTGGTAGGAAATTGTTAAGATAAAATATTACTTGATATCGCCGAGTACAATGGATCAGGATGTGGAAAAGCTTCAGAAATAAAATTAATTAGTCTAACAGGCTCGACAGAATTTCCGGCGACGAGCCAGCCTAGGCCTGAAAGTCTCCTTAATAAATTCAATAAAAAAAATAAAAGGCTCGACAGAAATGTTTGCAAGTCGCTCCCTGTTGGCAACACTAGATATAGTTTTCGAGCGAGCGCACGTTCTATCGCGGTTCTTATTCAAGGAAACGGACAACTTTTTAAAATAGGCCTTAGTTAGGCAGGTGAAGGTGACAATATTATTTCGTTGATCAAATGTATATAAACGTTACAATTCGGAAAACGAATAGTAATAAATATTATGAATGTGTAGATCGAAACCATAAAATCTTCTGAAGCACTATTTAGTGTGTGCAAATATAGTTTCATGAATTTTTTACGAAATGCTATCACTCTTTTCCGCCGCTACACTCTGATGAATTAGTTTTGTCTCCTTACATTGTATTGTAGTTCAAGTAAGATGTCAAATTAAATCTGAAAAAAGCTTCAATTTGTGATATTAAAAAAACACGAAGTAAAATTGTACTCACCTAAATCCTCCTTACCTCCCACTATCATTGACTTACAATTCAGGTCAATACAATCAAAACAATCGGCAATTTCTTGAAAGGTCCGCGATGTGAAAACCCAAGTTACATCCGGACGTCAAATTGCTGCGTGACAAGTAGCATCGACGAAGGGGAGGGTAGTTCTGCGAGACAGTATTCTGTACGGAGGTAAGGCAGCCGCCTTTATGATCGCCGCCACCAGCGCCGCTTGTCGTCTGCGTCGTCATTATCACCGCTGTAGTCGTCATGTTGCCACCAGTATTGGTTCTGCCGATTGGTCAGTACGAAAGCTGCATCCATCAAATTCCCACCATTTCGTCACCGAAACCGTTAGTATCTTTTTGCAGCACGTACTCAGTCGAGTTTCGCTATTCGATTCTATGCTTGCCTCATAACACAATATTTGTGATGTATGTCACTCGAAATTGATGTCAAAATGATCTCGTAGCAACACAAACTTTGGGATTTGGGAAAAAGATCTAGGGTTACCGCTCGGATAACAACAAAACACGACACAAATTGAGCCAAAATTGACTGTTTTGCGAATGTTTTTTTATAAAGAAGGATGCTATTAAAAATCGAACAGATACCCTTTTTAATTGTTGAGTACCAAACACACCATATACAAAAATCAAATAATTCAGTTAGAATGCGGCGTCGTAATAAACATTAAAGAATAAATCTTCACCTTATATCTAATGCATAAAAAAACTTTGAAGAATTTTGAATGTAACTTGACGAAAATTTATTTTTTCCCGGTACATGTCCTGAATTTCAGATTATTCCCGCTTAGTCGATTCAAGTACGAGACACTGGAGACGGCCTAACAGTTGAGGTCGAAATGCGTATATGTAAAAGTTATACGAGGTGATGAAATTAAATGAAATTGTTTCTAATGTTCATCAACTTCTGATCACATTCATGTTGCTGTATCCAAAGCAGCCTGAATTATGCTCATAGCGAATAAATTGATCACAAATTGACACCAAGCTCGTGGCACAATTCCAAACTCGGACAACTGGATCTTAACGACTTCCAAAGTCCAGCTGAAACATCGCATTCGCATCCTAATTCCACACTTTCCAAATTAGATGATCACACACCATCAATCAACCTGCAATTTACCCCACTTAATTAAAATTGATCGCTACACTCTCACTTTCCAAACGACTTCAAACTGACAACTCCACGAAGCGGGCAAACGTACCGCCCTCGGATTCCGCCTTCCCGATATTCACCGACCGCTCGACGCTGACCCGGACAGCTAACTAATTGCCATTTGTCTCGGCCGGAGCGAAAACCATAAATTACCATCCAAACAGCTCGCGTGGAAAACCATATCCTTAATTCAAACAAATCCTCCCTTGCTTCTTCTGGGATCGCGTTCTGCCGCAACGGTAAAGCGCCCCGCCCCGCACCGTTTCATGCGGTCTCCGGATGTGGACCTGGACATGGACATGTGCATCTCGGGCACTCGCGGGTCAGCCCTGCAACCGCCTTCTCCGTTCGCGTGCTGTCACTAACAATAGAACGGTCAGAATTGGCGATTCCATTCCACGGAATGCGACGCGAGGAGGAATTGGCACTGACCGGGGGAATCCTAACCCAAAGGATGCATCCATCTGTCCAAACTGCGGGCAATAATTCTTCGGGCTTTCAACAAGTTGCATCCTTTCTCGTTGTTGATGGTCAAGCTTCGAGAAGCCACGTCAAACAATCCCCACGGGGGGAGGGCTTAGCCAGGAAATTGAAAATGACCTCAGCCTGGACCTGGAACCGTCCGTATCCGCCCCCGATTCTCAATAAAGGCGAGGGTGTTTAAATAGATTTCCTTTTTAGCGCGGCGCCGCCGCCACCGTCGCTCACCACAATTGACCTGAAGAAGAATTGACTTTTCTTCGTCTTGCATGGTCCTGGCGCTGGGGTAGTCTTCGTCTTGGTCGGGCTGCCTCTAGCCCAAGCAAAGTGCCTAATGCAACAACTGGTTTCATACGGGTTTCCACCACCCAGCACTCGGTAGTGGGGTGGTGGGATGGGTTTCAAGATAAATTACGTTTCCGGAATTGAAACTTCTTGACTTGGGGCAGAACCAACCAACAGGTTCTTCGGTTTCGGCTGTCAAGGGGCTCTACGATGGTTATTTGCCTATGTGTTTGTGCTATGTGTGTGACTCCATAGAAATGCAAAAAAATGAAAGTAATTTAGTCTTACATGAATTCATCAAACTAACAAAGTTAGTGACTCTCTTATGAATAGATTAATTTTTATTTTACTTATAGTACTTCGTCTTCAACATTTTAGGATTCCTGCTAAACTGTGTCAAAATGTTTAAATTAAAATTTTAAACAAAATTACGACAAAACTCATCAGAGTTGTGTTTTCAACAAGTAGGTGTTTATTGTGATTTCTACTTGCCTTTCGAAGTTTTCAGAATATCAAAACGATTTTATATTTTTTTAGTAGGTATTTGTCGGATTTCACGGTTGATGAATAAATTGATTGTGGGACCCCTCGCGAAACCGAACCTAATCCTTTAAACTATCTTCGGAACTGAGACGACGACGGCGAAGCTCGAAACTAAAACTGAACTTCCTTCTCATGCAGAACTTCGGCCCTGGGTGCGGGTAGTATACTTTCGGGCGACGCTTTTTCAGCCGACGATGATGATGGTGCCTTTGTTGTGCATACGGTACGGCAACAATTCAGTTGTTCTGCGATAATGTTCTTTTGTCTGGTTGGCGTACCATCCTACAGTCGTCGTCGTCGTAGTCGTCAGTCATCCTGTTGCGTCGCGCTACTGGTGTTGCATACATGCAGGGGCGCCTGATTGCCTAGTGCCTATCTTTCCTCATAGTTTATGTTTATGGGGCTTTTTGGCGGAAAAGCGGGCGGCGAAACAGTGGGAGGCCTACAATCATGCTTTTTTTTTCCTCAATTCGTTCGTTCGTTGGCTTGTGTATTTTATTAGAGCAACTAGTTGCTTCGGTTGAACAAAATTATGGGGTTCGATGAGACTGAGCAAGAGAAACAGGAACGGGAACACGGGTGAGGGGACCGTTTATCATCGTAGATGCAGACTTTTTTGCGCTGCACTTGTTCGTTCCCGTCCGGGTCTTTTGGGAGCATATGTGCCAGGGTGTTGAATGCGATTGCCTTCTTCTCGTGGGGATAATGGAGAAAGGTGTGCGCTCGCTCAATTGGAACCGGTGGGGATTATGTGGGATAATTTACTGTTCCGTAGGGTGAATTTTATTCGAGACGTTGTGTCGTTAAGTTTCTGCTCGTATGATGGTTGTCGAGCATTTTTAACAATAGTCGCATGAATTAATTCGAAGAACACTTATGTCAATCTACTAACGTCAAAAAAGTTTTTTGTTGCATTACGAATTTAATTCTGAGAAACCCCAAAGAAGTCTGCTTTTGTTTTGACGTAGGACTACGTCTCTGTTTTCTATGCCGGGGTACACTTTGCGATTGCGAAGATCGAGGAGCTTCACGAAAAAATGATAAACTTTGAACGCAGCCGTTTCTCGATGGATTTTAAGTTGTTGAGACCTTGCGATCAAGAAAGAGTCAACGCTTCTATATAGCCACCTAAAAACATTGATTATTTATATCATAAATAATTTTGAAAAAGTTAAAAAAAAATCAACCAATCCCGTGTGTATATCGCAAGCACGGACATCGAAATTGACTACAATCCTCAGTTCGAACAAGATTTTGCTGAAAGCGGACACAGCAGCATTTGCTGGCATCGGAATGCCATCTGTACCGACGGTGGCTTTCCGGTGCAACCTTAACGATAGGGTCTGTTGCAGTTTAGCAGGAAATCATGGTGTGATCGATCAGCAGCAGCAGCACCTAAGAGATGTTCACTAATGGTTGGCAAAAAAAAAAAAAAAAAAAAAAAAAAAAAAAAAAAAAAAAAAAAAAAAAAAAAAAAAAAAAAAAAAAAAAAAAAAAAAAAAAAAAAAAAAAAAAAAAAAAAAAAAAAAAAAAAAAAAAAAAAAAAAAAAAAAAAAAAAAAAAAAAAAAAAAAAAAAAAAAAAAAAAAAAAAAAAAAAAAAAAAAAAAAAAAAAAAAAAAAAAAAAAAAAAAAAAAAAAAAAAAAAAAAAAAAAAAAAAAAAAAAAAAAAAAAAAAAAAAAAAAAAAAAAAAAAAAAAAAAAAAAAAAAAAAAAAAAAAAAAAAAAAAAAAAAAAAAAAAAAAAAAAAAAAAAAAAAAAAAAAAAAAAAAAAAAAAAAAAAAAAAAAAAAAAAAAAAAAAAAAAAAAAAAAAAAAAAAAAAAAAAAAAAAAAAAAAAAAAAAAAAAAAAAAAAAAAAAAAAAAAAAAAAAAAAAAAAAAAAAAAAAAAAAAAAAAAAAAAAAAAAAAAAAAAAAAAAAAAAAAAAAAAAAAAAAAAAAAAAAAAAAAAAAAAAAAAAAAAAAAAAAAAAAAAAAAAAAAAAAAAAAAAAAAAAAAAAAAAAAAAAAAAAAAAAAAAAAAAAAAAAAAAAAAAAAAAAAAAAAAAAAAAAAAAAAAAAAAAAAAAAAAAAAAAAAAAAAAAAAAAAAAAAAAAAAAAAAAAAAAAAAAAAAAAAAAAAAAAAAAAAAAAAAAAAAAAAAAAAAAAAAAAAAAAAAAAAAAAAAAAAAAAAAAAAAAAAAAAAAAAAAAAAAAAAAAAAAAAAAAAAAAAAAAAAAAAAAAAAAAAAAAAAAAAAAAAAAAAAAAAAAAAAAAAAAAAAAAAAAAAAAAAAAAAAAAAAAAAAAAAAAAAAAAAAAAAAAAAAAAAAAAAAAAAAAAAAAAAAAAAAAAAAAAAAAAAAAAAAAAAAAAAAAAAAAAAAAAAAAAAAAACTTTCTTTTTCAGATTTCCAGACTAGAATTTTCCAGGATTTCAGAGACTTTTCCAGGATTCTGTGGAAATCTTTCCAGATTCTGAGAACTCTTTCCAGGATTCTGGAGAATCCTTCCAGATTATGGAATTTCCAGGATTGTGGAGAACTTTCTCTGATAGTCTTTAGATTTCTGTGGAGAATCCTTTCCAGGACTCTGTGGAGAATCTTTCCAGGATCTCTGTGAAAATCCTTCCAGGCTCTCTGTGAAACTCTTTCCAGGATTCCTGTGAGAACTTCCAGGATCTGTGAGAACCATCTCTTATCCAGGATTCTGTGGAGAACTTTTCCATGATCTTCTCCCCTGTGGAGAATCTTTTCCAGATTCGTGAAGAATCTTTCAGATTCTCTGTGAAGAATCCTTTCCAGGATCGTGAGAACCCTTCCCAGATTCTGCAGCAATCCCAGATTCCCTGATTCTGTAGACAATCCACAGACTTGTGAACTTACCAGGATTTGTGGAGAACTTTTCAAGGACCTGTGGAGAATTCTTTCCAGGATTCTGTGGAGAATCTTTCCATGATTCTGTGGAGAATTTTTCCATGATTCTGTGGAGAATCTTTCAGCATTCTGTGAGAATTCTACCAGGATCTCTGTGGAGAATCTTACCAGAATTCTATGGAGAATTCTCAATGGGATTCTGTGGAGAATTCTACTCATCTGTGAGATTCCATGGATTATGTGGAGACCTATTGATTCTGTGATTACCAGGGGATTCTGTGGAGATTTCACTAGGATTCTATGGAGAATTCTTTCCAGGATTCTGTAGAGAATTTTTCCAGGATTCTGTGGAGAATTCTTTCCAGGATTCTGTAACCATCCAGGATGCTGTAGAAATCCTTTCCAGGATGGGAGAATGCTGCCCGGATTATAAGGTTCCTGCTTTTCACGTTTCTTTGGAGAACTTTTCAGAACTCTTCGAAAATTATTTCAGAATTCGAAAATCTTTCTTAGTTTTCTGTGGAAATTTTCCTAGTTTTCTTTGTGGAAACTCTTCATAATTCTATGAAGGAAATTCAGCGTAGATTTTTTCCAAAACATTGTGGAAAATCCTTCCCAGAATTCTGTGTATATTTTCCATAATTCTGTGGAGAGTCCTTATAGGATTCTGTAGTGAATCCTTTGATGGTTTTTACAGCAAATTTGTCTAGGATCTTTTTAAAAACTTGAAGACGTATTTTTGTAGAATTTGGATTACAATATTGGTTTATAACTATTTTTCAGATTTGTAGATCTAATCTGCTCTTAGTTCATGTGTGAAAACTGATACAGTTCAATATAAATCCAATAGATATTGAACTATCATCGCTCAACAACGACACATTTCCACCAACTCCCCAACCAACCCGGTGTCGCAATTTCCGCATGAAGTATCCGTACGTTAATCCGTAAGTAATTAATTACTAAACAACCACCCAACTGTTTGAAACCCTGTTTTGGCTAATGAATGACAATTTGAGAACTGACGTACCTATCGATCACGGAGCCGACTAACCACACTAAATTAAGACTAATCATCTTGAAACCCTCTGGTGAGCGCTGCGCACTTCGCACCGAGCCCTCCCTACTTTCCCAGCTCCGAAACACCAAGATTCAACCTTCAAAAGCGATCTCCTCCGCGGGCGTCACATTCTGGAAAAACATATTTTTATTTACTTGAACATGGCGAACGGAAACTTCATGCACAGCACGGAGGAATCGAAGGCAAAATGCCTTTGTTTCCACATCACATCCTATCCTCCATCCGTTGGGTTCACGGCTTCGTTCGATTTGGTTGCTTAACTAATGGCCCATTAATCGCTATGATAGTCAACCTTCCGCCCCAAACGCTGACTACCAGGGCGGACGGGTTGTAGCGTTGTACGATGCCAACAGGATCGATCTCACCCTCCGGCCGGCAGTAACATTTTCCATGCTTGAAAACATCAAGGCAACCTGGAAACGTTGGACAGGAGGACAAGGTAAACCGTCTTCTGATGACAATAATTAATTTGTTACCGTTTCAACGGCTCCGCATGGATATGGTGCAACCAATTATTCACCAAGAGGATCGAAGAAATGAGGACTTTATCAAGGGTGACCGAGTGAGAATTGATGAGTTTACTGGAGTACAATTCCGTTTAATCTGATGGATATTGTTTATAGTTGGTGCAAATTGAATTTATTGATGATTAAGAAATTGATTGAATGATTGATTAAGAATTTGAATAACATACGAATACTCAATTATTGTAATGGTTATCGTTATACCCTAATGTAAGTTTGTTTAATTTTGATTAGCTCACTTTACATGTTCAAAATACTTGTAACGCAATTTCTATGAATCAAAATTAAAAAAAGCTCTCCTCCTGCATCCTCTTCACAAAATCTGGAGGATTCTTCACAGAATCCTGAAAGGATTTTCAGAATCCTGGAAAGATTCTCCACAGAATCCTGGAAAGGATCTTCCACAGAATCTGGAAAGGATTCTCCACAGAATCCTGAAAGGATTCGTCACAGAATCCTGGAAAGCGATTTTCACAGAATCGAAATTCACAGACGAAAGGATTTTTCAAGAATCTGGAAAGGATTCTTCAGATTGGTTCAAGATCTGGAAAGGATTCTTCACAGAATTCTGAAAGGATTCTTCACAGAATCTGGAAAGGATTCTTCACAGAATCCTGGAAAGTTCTTCATTAGAATCTCTGAAAGGATCTTCTATATCTGGAAGATCTTTACGATCAAGGATCTTCACAAACTGGAAAGATCTTCAGAATCCGGAAAGGATTTTCAAGAATCTGGAAAGGATTCTTCACAGAATCCGGAAAGGATTCTTCACAGAATTCTGGAAAGGATTCTTCAGATTCTGGAAAGGATTCTTCACAGAATTCTCGGGAAAGGATTCTCTCATAGAATCTGGAAAGACTTCACAGAATTCTGGAAAGGACTTTCATATCTCTGGAAGGATTCTTCAAGAACTGGAAAGGATTCTTACAGAATTCTGGAAAGGATTCTTCACAGAATTCTGGAAAGGATTCTTCACAGAATTCTGGAAAGGATTCTTCAGAATCCTGGAAAGGATTCTTCACAGAATCCTGGAAAGGATTCTTCAGAATCCTGGAAAGGATCTTCACAGAATCTCAGTGAGTTCTTCACAGAATCCTGGAAAGGATTCTTTCAGAATCCTGAAAGGATTCTTTCAGAATCCTGGAAAGGGTCTCTTCAAGAATTCTGGAAAGGATTCTTCAAGAATCTGGAAAGGATCTTCACAGAATTCCTGAAAGGATTTTCTACCCTGGAAGGATCTTCAGAATCTGGAAGGATCTTCAGAATCTCTGGAAGGATTCTTCACAGAATCTGGAAAGGATTCTTCAGAATCCTGGAAAGGATTCTTCAAGAATTTCTGAAAGGATTCTTCAGAATCCGGAAAGGATTCTTACAGAATCGGAAAGATTCTTCACAGAATTCTGGAAAGGATTCTTCAGAATCCTGGAAGATTCCTTCACAGAATCCTGGAAAGGATGGGAAGGATTCTTCACAGAATTTCGGGAAGGATTCTTACAGATTCTGGAAGGATTCTTCAAATCTCTGGGAAGGATTCTCACAGAACTTGGAAGGATTCATCTGGAAGTTCACAGATTCTGGAAGGATTCTTCACGAATCTTAAGATGATTCTTCAGAATCCTGGAAAGGATTCTTCACAGAATCCGGAAAGGATTCACATTCCTGGAAAGGATCTTCACAGAATCCTGGAAAGGATTCTTCACAGAATTCTGGAAAGGATTCTTTACAGAATTCTGGAAGGATTCTTCACAGATTCTGGAAGGATTCTGAGAATCCTGGGAAGGATTCTTCACAGAATCTGGGAAGGATCTTCACAATCCTGGGAAGGATTCTTCACAAATCCTGGGAAGAATTCTCAGAATCCTGGAAGGATTCTTCACAGAATCCTGGAAGGATTTTCACAGAATCCTGGGAAGGATTCTTCAGAATCTGGGAAGGATCTTCACAGAATTCTGGAAGATTCTTCATAGAATCTGGGAAGGATTCTTCATAGATTCTGGAAAGGATTCTTCAGAATTCTGGAAAGGATCTTCACAGATTCTGGAAAGGATCTTCATAGAATCCTGGAAAGGATTCTTCATAGAATTCTGGGCTGATTCACAGAATTCTGGAAGGATCTTCACAGAATTCTGGGAAGGATTCTTCAGAATCTCAAAGGATTCTTCACAGAATCTAAGGATCTTCAGAATCTGGAAGGATTCTTCACAGAATTTGAAGATCTTCAGAATCCTGGAAAGGATTCTTCAAGAATCTGGAAAGGATTTTCACAGAATCCTGGAAGGATTCTTCACAGAATCCTGGAAAGGATTCTTCATAGAATTCTGGGAAGGATTCTTCAGATTCTGGAAAGGATTCTTCACAGAATTCTGGAAAGGATTCTTCATAATTGGAATTCTTCATAGATCCTGGGAAGGATTCTTCACAGAATTCTGGGAAGGATCTTCACAGAATCCTGGGAAGGATTCTAAGATCCTGAAACTCAGAATTCTGGGGATCTTCACAGAATCCAGAGATTCTTCACAGAATTCTGGAAGGATTTCACAGATCCTGGGAAGGATCTTCACAGACTGGAAGGATTCTTCACAGAATTCTGGAAGATTCTTCACAGAATCTCTGGAAGGATTCTTCACAGAATTCCGGAAGGATTCTTTCACAGAATTCTGGGAAGGATTCTTTCACAGAATTCTGGGAAGGATTCTTCACAGATCTGGAAGGATTCTTCACAGAATCTGGAAGATTTCAGACTGAAGGATTCTTAATCTCAAGGATTTCACAGAATTTCGGGAAGGATTCTTTACAGAATCCTGGGAAGGACTTTCAATATCTCTGGAAGGATTCTTCAATTCCTGGGAAGGATTTCACAGAATCCTGGAAGCATTTTCAGAATCCTGAAAGGATCTTCAAGGAATCCTGGAAAGACTTCACAGAATTCTCAAAGGATTCTCATAGATTCTGAAAGGATCTTACAGAATCCTGGAAAGGATTTCACAGAATTCCTGGAAAGGATTCTTCACAGAATTCTGGAAAGGATTCTTCACAGAATCCTGGAAAGGACTTCCACAGAATCTGGAAGATTCTTCACAGTATCCAAGGATTCTTCACAGAATCTCGGAAAGGATTCTTCAGAATTCTGGGAAGGATTCTTCACAGAATCCTGAAGGATTCTTCACAGAATCCGGGAAGGATTTTCAAGATTCTGGAAGATCACAGAATTCTGGGAAGGATTCTTCAGAATTCTGGAAGGATTCTTCAGAATCCTGGGAAGGATTTCATGAATCTGAAGGATTTTCACAGAATCCTGGGAAGGATTTTTGAGATCTGAAGGATTCTCAAGAATTCTAAGATTCAAGAATCCTGGAAGATTTTCACAGAATTCTGGGAAGGATTCTTCAAATCCTGGAAGGATCTTCAGATTCTGGAAGGATCTTCACAGAATTCTAAAGGATTCTTTCAGAATCCTGGAAAGGATTCTTCACAGATCCTGAAGCTCAAGAATCTGGAAAGGATTCTTCAAGAATCCTGGAAAGAATTCTTCAGGATTCCTGGAAAGGATTCTTACAGAATCCTGGAAACGATTCTTACAGAATCCTGGAAAGGATTCTTCACATAATCTTTAAAGGATTTTCAAGAATCCAGGAACGGATTTTGCAGAATCCTGGAAAGGATTTCAAGAGAATCTGAAAGGATTCTTCAGAATCTGGAAAGGATTCTTTCACAGAATCATGTAAAGGGCTAACAGAATCATGGAAGGACCTTACAGAACTTCTGGAAAGAATTCTTAATAGAATCCTGGAAAGGATTCTTAAGAATCCTGAAAGGATTCTTTATATATCCTGGAAAGGATTCACAGATCCTGGAAAGGATTCTTCACAGAATCCTGGAAACGATTCTCACAGAACTCTAAAGGATCTTCACAGAATCTGGAAAGGATTCTTCATAATCTTGGAAAGGATTGTTCACAGAATCCAGGAACGGATTCTAAGCAGAATCTGAAAGGATTCTTCACAGAATCCTGGAAAGGATTTTCACAGAATCATGGAAAGACTTTACATAATCCTGAAAGGATTCTTCACAAAATCCTGAAATGATTTTTCAGAATTCTGGAAAAAGTTCTTCACAGAATCGTGGAAGGCAGGATCCATATCTGAAAGCATTCTCCTATTTTTATGGAAAGGATTCTCACAAAATTCTGAAAATAATTTCCATAGAACCCCGGAAAGGACTTCCACAAATTTTGGAAAAATTTCCACAGAATCCTGGGAAGAGTTCTCTGAATGATAGGGAGGATTTGCTCAGAATCCTGGAATGGTTTTTCCAAATATTCTGAGAAGGATTCTCTACAGAATTTGGGAAGGATGATCCATTCAACTGAAAATCGATTTTTAAACCTTCTTCAAACATCCGCTTTTTTTTATTCCAGAAAATAAAAGTCACCCACATTCAGCTAAAACAACCCAATGAATCAGAAACGTAAATACAATCGCAAATTTATTCACAGACATGGCTTTATCTTCCTGCTGGCCAAGATCGTTCTCGGAACGGCAACGGCGGTGTCCATCTGTTAGCGCAAAGAACCTGCTTGCTTTTCCATTATCTTGCACTAATAGTTTCTCGGCCACTTATGTCCTTGTGCCGTACTCCCTCCATGTCTTTCCATCCCGGAAGACGAATAGGAAGCGATATAACGTTTTGTGCAGTCGCCTGTTTATAGGATTCAAAGCCATGGAGGAACGTGAAGAACGGGGGTAGGGACGTGGTAATATAGGCAAAAAGGTTAACTAATCTAAATGGCAGTGCTTTGCTGGTTTAGATTGTTTCTCCTTTCGGAAAGTGGAGGAGAACTACTGGAAAGGGTAGAAGGATGAGAATCGTTTGAGGAGGGCGAACAATATCGGTGAGAGTTGGCAAAACTTGTTGAATAGAATAATACACGGTCTGAAAGAGGTGCCGCTTCTCGGTTGGAGTGCTTTTATGGTACTACAGGATTTTTTTTGGTATAATAGTAAAAATGTTTGATCAATTTATTAGAAACTTTTCGGAAATATTGTAAACGATGACCAGAAGCGTGAAGACGAATATGTAGTAATACGAGGCTTTGAAAGACTCGTAAGTGAGTTTAAAAAGATACATAAATAACAGAAGTGTCAAGACGTTAATTTACCAAATATAATCTAGGGAAATGTTGATAATCGTCTACGTAAATTTAGCTCCTAACATGCTCTGCAATTTTATTTTTATTTCAGACACTGCTATTTGATTAATTTAGCATAAAGTTAACTAGTTTTACAATCCAGCAGCAAATTCTTACATGAATCAATCCAATTCGACCTAGAAATGCAAAATATGTCTGCATAACCAACCAGATATTAAAGCTCTGGCCACGTCCAGGTAAACCGGTTTATGCAAGCGGTCTTCGATTCCATCATGTTTAACCTTGGATCATCTCGATTACTGCAACAACTACGGCACGTGAAAGAGCGATTCCGAACCTGACACAATCATAATTGCATGCAATCGACCCAACACGAAGGTATTCGCTCGTCGTGAACCGTGGATCTCCTTCTGTTGTTTGTTAGTGATGAGTCCCGGAAGCAGCCCAATTTGTCTCCTTAGGGACGCCTGTTTTGATGCGACATTAATTATTACAGCAAGAAAAAAGACGTCGCCGTCGAACCCAGACCCAAACAGGTTTGACGGCGCTGGGATCTCAGCCACACCTCCATTGGCAATTTCGCCGAGGGGCTCATTTGGAGGGGCTCAATTCTGCTTTTTTGTTTTCGAGATTATGCAACTTTGAGCTGGTTGGGAGGAGCAGGCGCACTACTACCACATTGCCGATGAAGAATTTTATTTGCTTTTTTGCCAGAGCGCGTGATGAAGCTCGAATGAATGTTGCAAATTGTTGAAAGGCATTATAGCATCGATACAAGTGCCAAATCCCGGAAGAGAGATGCGGTTGAGGGCCGAGGTGTAAGCGAGAATTTATGAACTCGGCTCAGGGCCCATAAAGTTCGATTCCACGAGGAATGAAAGTCGACACAAATTCAAGAGTAATATTGATAACAGTGCGTAAAAATGCAGTTACTGAGTTCAAGTGATTTACTTGTTGCATAAAAATCTCTAATGCCCTACTCGTTGAAGAATTGAATCGAAATAGATAAGACACTGCTTTAACGCTACACGATTTGAAATGTTATGCCACTGATAGATTATTTGAGTGAATCCATTAAGCGGCTGTAGAAAATGCCACTTACTTGCAGCGAGACAGAAGTCCCAAGAGAAACAAATAGATGTCGCCAGAACTCATAACGTTGAAAAGCCACGGAAAAAATTGAACGTCTGATAACTTCCAAGACCCAAAGCCGGAAATCGCATTACATTCCCCACTGGAACATCAGCGTCTCGACGCTTAGTTCATTAAGTACTTCCACCGGCATCACTGCGAGATTTCTGCGAAGTTACCATAACTGCTGTATAACGAGAAAGTTAATGTTGGATAATAAAATTATAATAAATTTGCTAGACGACTATGAGATTTGGAATATAAGAAAAACCCAGATTAATCCACCTGGCAATGATGCCTTCTCGATCGTAAAATGTACTGAAAAAATCACATAGGAAAGGTCAAAAAGATTTAGGGATAGATCGTATATTTCATATTTTGCATGTTTTTGATTAATTACTATGCATTCACCATTCTTGAAAAAATTTTTTTTTTGATTTTGACATTTTTTCCAGGGGGACCTTGGAAAAACAAGATTTTCAATAATTCGAAATGCAATGTCTGATCAGGCCAATTTTCAATAGCAAATGGGACCGCATTCTGTCGAATGCGATTGCAGAGTAAATCGGGTAATGTTCCAAAAAAGTGTGTCAAAATTTGCACACACACAACACACACAACACAACACACACACAACAGACATCACCTCAATTCGTCGAGCTGAGTCGATTGGTATATAAATATGGGTCTCGGCCTTTATAAAAGTTTGGTTTTGAGCGAAATTATAGCCTTTACTACTTAGTATACGAGAAAGGCAAAACTAGAAGAAAATTACTAAATGCCCTGAAAGATTTCAGGTTTATTTCTTCAGAGAAATTGATCAACCTCTCCAAAAGAATTTCAAAAATCCCAGACATAATTCTGAATGGATGTGAAGGAACTACGCACAGAATCCTTAAGGGACGAAAAGAATTCCGAAGAGATTCCGGACAGAATTTAGTATTTGAAAGGACTTACGCACAGAACCTGAATGAATTCCGAAGAACGAAGGTCTTTTAACAGCATCCTGAAAAATCCGGAAATAAATTCAAGGCATTACGGATAAAATCCTGACATAATCCGAAAGTGATTCCGGACACAATCCTGGATGGATTCGATAAACTCCATAAGGATCTGAAACCGCATCCTGATGGAGTTATGGATGGATTATCAAATAATCCCTAAACGATTCTGGATTCGAAGTCCTTTCGAACAGCATCATGAAGGAATTCGAGATACTGAAGAGATTGCGGACAAAACCTGAAGGTTGTCCGGACAGAATCCTCGATGGAATCCAGATAGAATCTAGAACAGATTTGGCAGAATTCAAAGGTTATCCGGAAAAAATCCAGACAAATTCTGGACGAATCTTGAAAGGTTTTCTGAAAAATCCAGATAAGATTCGGACCGAACCATGAAGGATGTCAAATAGAACTCTGAAGGGTTCTGAAGATAATTCTGAAGAAATTCGGACAGAACCCAGAATGGATTTGGACATAATCCACAGAGGATTCCGGAAAGTATCCAAGCAGAATGCTGAAGGATATCGACAGAATCGTAGGGGATTAGGGACTGAATCTTGCTTGATTCTGGACAGAGTCCTGAATTCTGAAATTTGGACATATTACTGAAGGGAATCCATAGAATCCTGAAGGCGTTCCGAAGAATTCTGAAGAAGTTAACAGAATCCAGCGATTCTAGACATCATCGTAAAGGATTCCGAAATATCTAGTATATCACGGACCAAATCGTTGAGATAGTCCCGACGAAATGCCGAGTGAATTCCGGACAGAATGCTGAAGGGTTTGCGGACAGCATCCTGGAGGAATTTCGAAAAGAAATCTGAAGGAATTACGCACAAAATCCTAAAAGATTCCGACAGTATCCTGAAGGATTCAGAACAGAATCCGAAGATTCTGGACGAACCTAAGGAAATTCAGGACAGCTTTTGAAGGTAATGCAGAGGTTACGACATAATCCTGAAGCGATTCCGGAAGAATCTCGAAGTAATTTCGTACAAAATCCTTTAGGAGTTTCGGACAGCATCTTGAAGAAATTCAGGACAGGATTCAAAGAGATTTGTTAGAATTCTAAAGGATTCCGGACAGAACTAGAAGAAATTCCGGACAGAATCCTGATAGAACCTGAAGGGTTCCGGACAGAATCCTGATAGATTCTAGAAGGGTTTCAAGACTGAATCTTGCTCGGGATCTGGACAGAGCTGAAAGGATTAATGGAGAAATTCCATATCGGATAACGAGAATTCTGAAGGATTAAGGACAGAATTTTGAGAGATTGCGAACAGTTCCTGAAAGAATTCAAGGATTTCTGGCACAATCCTGAAATTCGGACAGAATCCAGAAGGGTTTCCATATCAAAATGTGGTGGATTCCGGACACGATCCTTAAGCTGAACAGAATTCTTCAGGAGCACAGGAAACAATCTTGTAGGCATTCTCAAGAAACCCTGCAGCGATTCCGACAGAATCTTGAAGATAATAATCAAATTGACGGATTCTTAAAGAATCCAGAATGGATTCAGACAGAAGCTTGAAAAAATTCGAATCGAAAACTGATGGAATTCTGGAGATAATCCAGTGATTTTGGATCCACATCCATCCTGAAGCAATTTTGGAGAAAAATGAAGATAATACGGACATAAAAATATAAAAAATCCGGACAGTATTTTTAGATATCCAGGAAACCAAAGGAGTTTGGGAATGAATACCAAAAAACCTGAAGGTTGTTCGGACAAAATTCTGAAGAAACTTTTCAGAATACTGAAGGATTTCAGACAGCATCCAGAAAGAATTCTAAAAGAAATATAATAGAATTACGCACAGACCTGCAATTCCGTACGGACTATAAACAGATTCTGAAGCTAGTCCACCTTCAGCATGATCTTGCTTTGTTGCCGCGCATCTTTACTACACGGCCAAGGAAGGCCCCAAGACCTCAATCCTAAAGGCACAGAACTTGAAGGTATTCCGAACCGAATCCTGAAAACGTTTCGAAAGAATTCTGAAGAATCTGCACATAATCCTAAAGGATTCTGGACGACATTTTAAAGGTTTTCTGAAGGATTACGAACAGAATCCAGTAGCGATTCCGGATAAAATTTTGAAGATACCTGAAATATCCTGACCATGTTTCCAACAGAGTTCTAAAGAGATTTCGGACCTGGAAGAAAGAATTATTGACAGCGTTCTGGAAGGATTCTGGATACTGGAGGAAATGCTGAAGGGATTACGGACAGAATCCTGAAGGATTTCGAATATAATCTTGAAGGTATTCCGGAATCCTAAAGGGTTAATGATTCCAAACTGAATTTTGCTCTGATTCTGAACAGAATTCTAAAGGAGTTCAAATTAAATTCTGAAGGAATTCTGTACATTTTACATTTTACGCATAAAATCCCTAAGGCGTCCTTGAACGATTCCGAACAAAATAATGAATGGTTTGCGAACAGAATCCTGAAGGTATTCTGAAAGTGATTCCAGACAGAATCCAGTAGGGATTTACGACAGTATCTTGAAGGTGTTTTAAAGGAATAACACAGAACTTGAAAGGATCTGTACAATTCCTTAATGAATTTTGGAGAGCATCCTGGAGAATACCGGAGATAGATCTGAAGATACGGACAGAAGATACGGACAAAAGATTCAGATCAGAATTCACGATTACACGATTCGGATGAAATAAAGAAGGATTTCCGGACTGAATCTTGCTCTGATTCCAGACAGAATGCAGAAGGCGCTCCGGACAAAATCCCAAAGTGATACCGGAAATAATCCAGAAGGGTTCCCAGATAGAATCCTGAATTCTGGACCTCATTTTGAACCATTTTTCGCCTGACTAACTGTTGATTGCATCCCAGAGTTGATATTTATCGGATATCGAACAGGATTCTGAAGAGATTGCGGGTAGAATCCAGAAGATATTCCGGACAGATTTTGGATTCCAGACAGAACCCTGAAAAGATTTCAGAAGAAATCCTGAAGAGTTTTCGGGCAGAACCCTGAGAAAAATCGAGCAGACTCCTGAAGAGATTCAGAATCGCATCCTGATTAAATTCTGCATAAAACCTACAAGGATTCTGAGCAAAATTTTGAAGCAACTTCGCACAGATTAGTGAGGGTATTCCGGACAGAATACGAAGGGATATCGAAAGCCCCTTCAGGGTTTAAAAAATCCTGGTGAAATACTAACAGAATCTTGAACGGATTCCGAACAAAATTTAAGGTATTGCGAACAGAGTTCTGGATTCAGAGCGAAATCTTGAAGGATTTTGGACAGACTCGTGATGGATTCCAGACATAATTCTGAAAGGATTTCGGGCAACATCCTTACGGGATGCAAGACAGAATCATGGAGGATTTCAAACCGTATTTTATAGGGATCCGGACAAAATCATGAAGTTTATTTGGACAGAATCTTGGTGACAGGGCTGGTAGCGATTAATGTCGCTCACAATAGTGTCTTTAGTAAACTGAATAGCCTTGGGACAAAATCCTCGTTGATAAAGAATAATAATAGCTTTAGTGACCAACGCTGCCGAAAAGGGACCAAATAGTAACATTCAGTTTCAGGTGCAGTGACAAAATTTACTTTAATACGACACGAAATGGAGAATTATTTCTTCAATTCGCTGACATCGAGTTATTTATATATACGTACATCTTCCGTAGGAATCTTTTACTTTTACATAACTCCTTTATATATAATCACATAGGTACCATGATGGATTGTTACTGGCTTTCAAGAAACGGTTTTGACAGCATTGTCCATTTCACAGCTGAAATTTATTTTCAATTAATAATTATTATTGAACTTATCATTTATATGAAATAATTTACAAACTAGTTTCAGCAGAATTCAGTTACAAGTCCCATCGCCACTCTAAACTATTCTAATCAAGTAATATTTCTTCAGTATGAAAGCATATGCATACATTTGAACTGGCAGTCATTTTATCCAAACTTAACGCAACAGGTACCATCGGATAAATTTTATTTAAAAAATCGTTGCGTTTTATCACAAACCATCACAATTCGCGGACTCGATTATCCTGAGGCTCGATTATGGGAATCATATTTTTACCCATATAGAAAGATGAAAATATTAGCCCTGTTTGGCAACATAACACAAAATCAAGGCAAACTTCATACTCATAGTAAGAAAAATTGTACTTGGCTCACGATAAAATGGATGTTCCGGATTTTCTAATCCAGAGGATCACCAGTGGCCAGGGTGATCCATGTATAAACCAGTTCAAATTGTTCTCGATAGGAATCCGACGGGAACAAGAAAACGAGGTGCAAGGCGAGCAAGGTGAAATAAATCCGTGGAAGACGATTTGTGGAGATGACTGGAGACGGACGTTATGCAGAGGGCACACTGGCCTTAGTTTGAATAATTGAAATGAAATAATCTATTCTAATAATGTAATCGCAAATGGTGCTTGCGATGGTATTTCATAATTTGGAGAATGTTCCGGATCTTCCGGAAGGTCCCAGTAAACATGTTTAAGCCACAACATAAAATCCATACTTAGAATATTAAAACAAATGCATTTAAAAATCCAGGTGTTCTTTCCATGAAATTCGCAGATTTGCTTTTTTTGGATCCTCTAGATTCGCTGCGGGCCAGACGGTGATTTAGGGTGCGCCACTGCCAATAGTTTATGGTATAATGCCGCGCCGGCATTTTTGGGATGAGCTGCCGTTTAAAAGTACCGCTCGGCTGATTTACAACTTTCGCCGATTAAAATTTGAATAAATCTAAGGACTTTCGGGCCGTTTGGTCGAAGGCCACAAAGCCCAAAGCCCGAACATGTCATTTGGCTGAACAAATCATTAGACCGAAACTAGTCTGATATAAAATCATTTGGTGAAAAGCCATATGGC